>NC_138773.1:124177005-124777005 GCF_965119305.1 Pelophylax lessonae | reverse complement strand
TGGCAAGATGAATGCAGTATGTTATCAAAAAATACTGGAGGAAAATTTGCATTCATCAGCCCGGAAGCTGTGCATGGGCCGTACTTGGACATTCCAACTTGACAATGATTCTAAACACAAGGTCAAGTCGACCTGTCATTGGCTACAGCAGAATAAAGTGAAGGTTCTGGAGTGGCCAACTCAGTCTCCTGACCTCAATATCATTGAGCCACTCTTGGGAGATCTCAAACGTGCAGTTCTTGCAAGACAGCCCAAGAATTTACAGGAACTGGAGGCTTTTTGCCAGGAAGAATGGGCAGCTTTACCATCTGAGAAGATAAAGAGCCTCATCCACAAATACCACAAAAGACTTCAAGCTGTCATTGATGTTAAAGTGGTCATTACACAGTATTAAGAACTGGGGTATGGAAGCTTTTGATCAGGGCCATTTGGGTAGTTTCTGTTGTCATTATGATTTAAAAAGAGTAAACACAGTTGATTGATAATAAATGGCTTCAGTCAAACACTAACCATGAGTGAGTGCCGGTTCACATTTATGCGATGCGGGAACGCTGCGAATATACAGCGCGTTCCTGCATCCCATGCGCAGCACAGGCAGTTCTCACTGCCATATGCGATATGCTGGAGGTGTCAATTAAAAGTTAACGAGAATCAAATAAAGAGATTATTCTCCCGCTCTACAAGACTCTGGTCCGGCCACATCTGGAGTATGCTGTCCAGTTCTGGGCACCGGTCCTCAGGAAGGATGTGCTGGAACTGGAGAAAGTCCAGAGAAGGGCAACAAAAATGGTTAGGGGAATGGAGGACATCAGCTATGAGGATAGGCTACAAGCACTGAATCTATTCTCTCTGGAGAAGAGACGATTGAGGGGGGATATGATATCAATGTACAAATACTGTACTGGCGACCCTAGCATAAGGACCAAACTATTCAGAGAAAGGAGATACAATAAGACACGTGGCCACTCACTAAAACTAGAGGAAAGGCGGTTTAACCTTAAAGTGCGTAAGGGGTTCTTCACTGTTAGAGCGGTAAGGATGTGGAATTCTCTTCCACAAGCAGTCGTATCAGCAGGGAGCATTGATAGTTTCAAAAAACTAGTAGATGGGCACCTTAGAGACCACAACATACAGGGGTATACGATGTACAGTTAAAAGCAAACACACACACACATCATAGGTTGAACTGGATGGACTGATGTCTTTTTTCAACCTCACTAACTATGTAACTATGTAACGACACCCCCAGATCAGATCGCATATCGCAGTGCCATCTGAGAGTTCGTAAAGAATTGGATTGCACTAGTGTGAACCACCATGCGATCTGATTCTGCTGCGGACCAAAAAAAGGGTACTGTGCGCGTTCAGTGCGATTGCGGTGCGAATTCCGCCATACAAGCTGTATGGCTGAATTTGCACTGCACAGACACCGCATGTAATTTTAGGAGCAGTGCGCTCCAAGTTACATGCGATCTCTGTGATTGCATAAATGTGAACTGACACTGAAAGAAAAGTTTTTGTGTTATCATTCATATTCTTGAGAAAAATGGCCAAGAAATCATAAATTCTGCCAGGGTATGTAAACTTATGAGCACGATTGTACATTCTTTTCACTTAAGCACTTTTTTGGACTTTATTTTTAATGTGTTGTCTATTTATAACACAGTACAGTAAAACCTTGGATTGCGAGCATAATTCGTTCCGGAAGCATGCTTGTAATCCAAAGCACTCTTATATCAAAGCAAATTTCCCCATAAGAAATAATGGAAACTCAGATGATTCGTTCCACAACCATTTATTCATAAGTCCTTCAGTTTATAGTCCATATAAAAAGATTATAGCATTGCGATAGGTTATATAACCATAAAATGTCCATCCATAAATAGCCCCTTCCACAAGGGGATTAGAAGCAAAATCCAGTAGGAGCTACAGAGTATCAAAGAGAAGAGAGGCGCCTCTAAGTGTAGCAATATGGTTCCATTTAATGAAGGTTCAACATTTAGCAACTCACATGGTTGATGAATAAAACAGGCACATCTAAGTATGCAGGCATCCGGGGTAAAGCTGTCCACATGGACTATCTTCTGCACCGCCGGCTGCCAGTCTGTAATCCTGACCGGGAAGACCACTGCAGTAAAGGGATCTAAAAGCGAGGGGCAGCATGGAAAGGATGACGTAGATGGCGGTGCAGAGGATGGTCTATGTGGACAGCTTTAGCCTGGATGCCTGCATACTTAGATGTGCCTGTTCCAATCATCAACCATGTGAGTTGCTAAATGTTGTACCTTCATTAAATGTAACCATATTGCTACACTTAGAGGCGCCTCTCTTCTCTTTTATACTCAGCTGTGACTTGAAGCTACTTGTATATCAAGACATCGCTTGTAAACCAAGTCAAAATTTATTTGAAAATTTTGCTTGTCTTGCAAAGCGCTCTTAAACCAAGTTACTCTCAAACCAAGGTTTTACTGTATTCACATTTCACTGTTGTTCATTCACCTTTGGTGCTACACACTTTTTCTTAAGAAAACGGCTTTTGCTCAGCAACTTTATATCCAGCCATATTCCACAACCTGGGACAAGAAAAAATGCTGTTCCCCAGTTGTCCACATTTCTGACATCATACATTCTCCCAGCTGCACTTTGCTGGCTTTCCAAAGCATGATGACATCTCTTCCCGAAAACGTGTTGCTTTAAACTTGCCACAATCCTCTGTAGGCAACACTTTTCTCACCCCCTCTGCAGACTTGACATCACAGCCATTGCTACGGACAACCGCACTCCTCCAACTTATGGTAAGCTTGTTGCTCTCTCTGGGCACTCAGAACAGGCTTCCCAAACACAGATGTACTTGCTTGTACTGGAGGCTGTGTCAAAAGGGACTTGGGGACAACGTGCCCACACTCACTGCACTGCAAGCAGCGTTCTGGCTTTAAAGCCTTGACAGGGCTTCCAACACTACCTCCTCTTTCAAGTTTAGGACTTTGCACATTGATAGCTGGCCTACTTGCACCAGCATTGCCATGGGCAACAGCATACACTTCCCCTTTACCTGGAATTGGTGCTGTAATACTCCCCAGCAGCTTCATCTACGCAGTCACTCCTCAACACGTATGATTAATCCAGCAACGAAAGGGCGCACTGTCTCTTTAAAGCAAGTTCATTTTCTCTTTATGCAGGTTCTGCTCACATACACACAGAGAGGTGCTGTCTCATGCACCGAAAAAAAAAAAGTTCATATAACAAATAAACTTTTTTGCAGCGATATCCAGTTCTGCTTGCTGCATCTGCCACCACTTATGAAGTGTGGCACCGCTAGCGAGTGCAGTCCACACCAGAAATGATCATTTAAGATCTTGTTGGCCAGCTTTTATTAACCTCTTCAGGTCCGCCCCATAGCAGTTTTCCTGCTACAGGGCGGCACCTGTGTAGTGGATCAGGTGTGTGTGTGTGTATATATATTTATATATGATCCGGGTAGGGCGCGCACATGAACGCCGCCAGCAGCTTACTCCCGCTGTGATCACAACGAGAGTGCAGCGTCAGGTACTACGGACTTGATGTTCTCCAGCATCCGACGATTGGACTATTGTTCAGTACGCAGGCAGGATGGTGATATGATTATGTAAACAAGGCAGATGGCCATTCTGTCAGTAGGGAAGGCATTGATCCTGTTTTCCTGCAAAGCAGGAAAAGCACTGCCCTTTTCTAAAAATATGTAGCTAAATACATATTGGCCTTAATTGATGAAGAAATTACATTTTTTTCAATTTTTTTATTGGATATGTCCTATAGCAGAATGTAAAAAATATATATATGTTTTTTTTCAAAATTGTCTTTTTTTGTTTATAGCGCAAAAAATAAAAACCGCAGAGGTGATCAAATACCACCAAAACAAAGCTCTATTTGTGGGAAGAAAGAACATAAACTTTATTTGAACTCCAAGCGTAAATTTTATTTGGGTACCAGCAGGGGCGTCGGGAAGGGGGGGGGGCTGACCGGGGCTATAGCCCCAAGTGGGCCCCCAAAAAGCCCTGGGTCTCCTGTTGCTTGTTTAAAATTATTAGCCCCGAGTCCCAAGGCCTTGGGTACGCCGGGAACTTGGGGCTACATAGCTCAGTGGTGTAACATTTCTAGTGATTGGTGGGCGATATGGGGCAGCCACAAGGAGAGTGAATGCAGCTGTCAAGTTTAAGCATTGATGTTGGGCGGGCCGGTATGCAGGGCTCCGCCCCTTTGTTCTGTGCATAGACAAAAAGCAGTTGGCCAGGGAGGAAGGTGGCAGGGGGCGGGACCAATTGTAACTGCTGTATGTGCATCCATAGCGGTGTATAATAAACCTGAATTATACACTGAATTATGCACCCTGTACGAAACACACTGCAGAACCTTGCACCCTGTACGAAACGCATTCCTGAACCTTGCACTCTATGCAACGCATTCCTGAACCTTGCACTCTGTACAACGCACTTGAACCTTGCACCCTGTACAACGCACTCCTGAACCTTGCACCCTGTACAACGCATTCCTGATCCTTGCACCCTGTACAACGCATTCCTGAACCTTGCACCCTCTACAACGCAATCCTGAAGGTTGCAGCCTGTGCAACGCATTCCTGAACCTTGCACCCTGTACAACGCATTCCTGAACCTTGTACCCTGTACAATGCTTCCACACTTAGCGTAACGCACTCTTCCACAGTTTGTGCAAAACCATTTGCAATGAAAGCGTGTTTATTCTTTTTTTTTTTTTTATTGCTTGTACTGGGGTTGTGTCCTTGAGACTCCAGCTTGTGGGACAGCAATCAAAGATTTTTTTATAAGTACAAGGAAGCGTGTTTTTTTAAGCATTTGGCCACGCCCATTTTGCCACGCTACGCACCACAGTTCACTTCCTCTCTCAAGTGTCCCTCATTCTGAAGTTCGAAAGTTGTGAAGTATGGGGCTAGAGTATGCAGTTTGCACACCAGCGCTGAATAGAGAGCGGTAGCTGCCGGAGTTGACTTTCCAAGTTACCCAGCAGGTGATATTGGTTGCTCGGACCACCTAGCAACCAGTCACCTGTTGGGTAACTTGGAAAGTTAATTTCGGCAGCTACTGCTCTCTATTCAGCGCTGGTGTTTCTCTCTCCAGTTCTGCCTCTGTCCTGCCCCAGGGAGGGGGGCTATGTATTGTAAAGGGTTCCAGAGGTGTGGGGGGCTGTGTAATGCAAAAGGGCTCCAGAGGTGTGGGGGGGTCTGTGTAATGTAAAGAGGTCCAGAGGTGTGGGGGCTATGTAATGCAAAAGGAGTCCAGAGGTGTGGGGGGGGGGGGGGGGGGCGCTGTGTAATGTAAAGGGTCCAGAGGTGTGGTGGGGCCCTGTGTAATGTAAAGGGGTCCAGAGGTGTGGGGTGGGCTGTGTAATGTAATTGGGTCCAGAGGTGTCGTCCCATCAAAATGCTCTAATTTGTGTTACACTCATCTTTAATCCAGCACCGGGCAAAGCTCCCTGGCGCTTATCTTCACGCCCCCTTCTGATGTTGGAAGGGGGCGTCTTGGGATAAGATTTATCTTCGGGCTGAAGCCCCTGGTCTTTTTCCTACCTAGCAACACCCCTGGGTACCAGCGTTGCATGACCGCACACTTAGTTAAAGCAAGCCAATGCCATATCGCAAAAATGGCCTGGTCAGGAATGGGGGTAAATCTTCTGGAGGTTAAGTGGCTAAAGAAAAGTTCAATACGCCTAAAGAAACAAAAATTTATGAATTTTCCAATACACTTTCAGCCTCCAGGCTTATACATGCAGCACTCCTGGCTTACACATACTGCAGTGCTGCTCAGACCTTCCACTTTAACCACTTATGGACCGGAAGATTTTCCCCCTTAATGACCAGCTCATTTTTTTGAGTCGGCACTGCGTACCCTTAACAGACAATTGCGTGTTCATGCAAAGCTGTACACAAATAAAATTGATGTCCTTTTTCCCCACAAAAAGAGCTTTCTTTTGGTGGTATTTGATCACCTGTACGATTTTAATTTTTTGCGCTATAAACAAAAAAAGTCGAGACATCAGAAATTGTGGCCACGATATACAAGTCTAGCCGAGAATAGCTTGTATAAGATCTGGGGGCATTTATTGAACAAACTCATGCAGTATATATACCCCACCAGGTCAGGTGAGCCTGATTACATTATCATATGCAGATGAAATTGTCCACAGAAACATAATTAACCTGAGCTAAATAAATAGTCTCCTGGACAGAAACAATAGGTGAGTTAATTAACGATTAACAATGAGACAGACATGCTTAGCAGAAAACACATAACACCTCAATACACAGACAATAGCAGGAGACCACCAGTAACAGACTGTCCGTCTCTTACATTGAAGAACAGAGGCCAATGTGACCAGCTCTTTCAATGAACGTGTTCAGAATCAAACAGGCCAGGAATAGTCTTTAGGGCAAATACAAGAAAACAGTTCCTCAAAAATGTAACAAGAAAAAAAGAAATATAGCAATAACAAATAACAGGGTAAATGTGGGCAGAAAAGGTCCCTGCAGCTAATGTCTGTGACACCTTCAAAATAGCATCAATTCTTCTAGGTACACTTGCACACTGTTTTTGAATGAACTCGGGAGGTAAGTTGTTCCAAATATCTTGGAGAACGAACCACAGATCTTTTGTGGATGTAGGCTAAGGGTTTTGTTTGGCCAGGTATTTGTTTGGACAGTGGAGCGCTGACTCACCTGCTATTCGTTAGCAAGTGACTTTTGACTGTGGTCATAGGTGTGCACAGCCTATCGCATTAGGGTGTGCACCTCAAAGCTCAAACACATATGTGTGTGTGAATGTGTATATATACTGACAGTGTCAGTAGAGCAGTAGAGGCATCAGTAGAGCAGAAATTGGCGTCAGTGGTTTTTATTTGTATTATTTTATTTTTTTATTATTTTTTACAATTTTATTTTGTTTTTACAAAATTTTTAGGAGCCCTGTTAGGGGGCTTTGGTGAAACATCAGGGGTTTAAACAGGGGGAATCTATGCCACACAGGGTGATTAGGGTGTGCCTGGGCACACCTGGCACACCCTGTGTGCACACCTATGACTGTGGTCTTCTGCAAAATGTCTTTTTTGGGAAGAAATGGGTAGACAAATTCCTATGTAATGCAGTGGACACATGTAAAGAGAAACTTTGTTCAAGAGATATCTTCAAATCTTTTTCTATTAATTGTGTTTTTTGTCTGATTTGCACTGCCATAATTTCAGACCAGTATGAACAGAATTTATAGGAGAATACCAGAAAAGCTTAATATTACAGGATACAGTAATGACATGGAGGTCAACAGGAATCACCAAGCACTGCAGTGGCCCAGTCTCAAAGAAAACTTCAGCAGTAGTGATGAACCCAGGCTTATTTGGATCCTTGTCCAAACCCACCTCAGTGAGCCTGCCAGGAAGCTGTCACCTGTACTGTGCCAATCATCTGCGACCGGAGCATGCCACACCATGCAGCCGCATGTATAAAAGGGACTTGTATTTGTGTAGCTCTGGGGTGGGGAGGGCCTTGGCACTTATGACTGTTCTAGTATAGTGACAGCTTTCTAGCAGGCTTGCTCAGTTGGGTTCGGACTAGGATGCAAACATGCTTGAGCTCATCCCTATTCAGCAGTAGATTACTTAGCATAAGTAAGCAATATAGTCACTTAAAATAAATCATCTATTGCCAGCCTTAAATACTTTGTTTCAGCCCTCTAATTGTCATTTTTGCTAGAAAGTTTGGTCTGGTAAAGAAAGTTAAAAAAATAACAGACTTACTGCCTGGATTACCAGTTAAAAATAAAGGGGAAAAAATTAAAAAAGAAAACAAATGCAGCCACCATATTTAAGGATTGGTAAGCTGTAGTATATTAAATGTTTGCTTTTGGGTTTAAAATGCTTTAACCTTTAACAGACCAAAATGGAGAAAGTAAGAGAATTTCATTGTTATGCCCCATACACACGTGCAGATTATCTGCAGACTTTTGTCTGCAGACTTACCAAAACCATATAATATGAGGTCAAACCTAAACACTTTCAATTTGTATGCAATCCGGCAGGCCCTTGCACTACATAGAAAAGGTAAGTCTGCAGACAAAAGTCTGCAGATAATCTGCACGTGTGTATGGGGCATTAGGGTTTATATACCCTTTAATGTTTTTTTAAGGAATACTGCATACCTGCATTATATTGTGTTTTTACAGGTATATTTGCCTAGAGTGCAGATTTATCTTGCATTTGATTTATTTTCTTCTTATTGTTAATATTGTCATTATTATTATGATTTTATATTGCTTCTTTGTATTCCCTAGAATCCAAATCCTGTGACAGATGCTTCTTTTATTTCACAAATGACATTCAGCTGGTTTACTGAGTAAGTAAGCAAACATTAAGATCTGTTAGATTTAAATATTGTATATGAAAGTTCCAATTAAAACATAATATAAAGAGAGGTGTTCAGTCATGTTTGCAGTAAATGTGTTGTTTTCATACACATAATTAATTCAATATAGTCACACTCCAAGCAGAGGATGCGATTTTGATTCTAAATAGTCCACACACCATCATCAATCAGTCTTCTATTTTACTGGGAGCTCTATTTTTTGCCAGAAGCCCCACCCTCAGGTACAATCTTGTATTCCAAATTATCCATACAGAAGCTATGGTGTTGGTGTTTAGTTTATACCTTAAGTCTTAGATTACAGAGGCAAAGACTTGTCTGTTGCATAATAAGGTTGTGGTGATAGTACTGCATTTGCTCATTTTATAGTTACAATTGTAGTTATTTAGATGAGATTGTTTTATTTTTGAACAGTTAATTTTATTTTATTCAGCAATCTAGCTGCAGGAAAGTCTGTTCTTTGAATATTTTAGGTTAGCTCATTTTTAGACCAAGGCTCTTTTAGGGCTTGTTCACACCAAAGTTTCTGCTTTCTAGCTATGTTTCTGCATGTGTGTTTTTTTATACGTTAATTCCTTTTGGTGCGGTTTTCATGCATTTTTTAAGCGTTCTTCATTTTGCATTTTTCCTCTATTTCTCTTCTTAGTTCAGGGCAGTGTATTCTGGTGCATTTTGCCACATTCCAGATGCGTTCCATACAGAATGGCACTGGAACGCACTGCACTGGTGTGAACTAGAGCCATTGTCAGGGCCTGGATTTACATTTCAGGAGCCTATTGGCAAAGAATTCTAAAGCACCCAAATCCCCCCCCCCCCCCATTACACTCAGAATGCAGGGTTACGGAGTGAGTTGCGTTCAGAATGCAGGGATCGGGAGTTCATTGCGTTCACAATGCAGGGATCAGGAGTGCATTGTGTTCACAATGCAGGGATCAGGAGTGCATTGCATTTACAATGCAGGATCAGGAGTGCATTGTGTGCACAATGCAGGGATCAGGAGTACATTGCGTTCACAATGCAGGGATCAGGAGTGCATTGCGTTCACAATGCAGGCATCAGGAGTACATTTCGTTCAAAATGCAGGAATCAGGAGTACATTGCGTTCACAATGCAGGAATCAAGAGCACATTGCGTTCACAATTGAAGGATCAGGAATGCATTATGCTCAGAATGCAGGGATCAGGAGTGCGTTACACTCCGAATGCAGGGATCAGGAGTGTGTTGCGCTGAGAATGCAGGGATCAGGAGTGTGTTGCGCTGAGAATGCAGGGATCGGGAGTGTGTTACGCTCAGAATGCAGGGATCAGGAGTACGTTATGCTCAGAATGCAGGGATCAGGAGTATGTTATGCTCAGAATGCAGGGATCAGGAGTGCATAATGCTCAGAATGCAAGGATCAGGAGTGTGTTTTGCTCAGAAGGCAGGGATTAGGAGTGCGTTGCGTTCAGAATGCAGGGATAGGGAGTGTGTTGTGTTCAGAATGCAGGGATTTAGAGTGTGTTGCGCTGAGAATGCAGGGATCAGGAGTGTGTTGCGCTGAGAATGCAGGGATCAGGAGTGCGTTACGCTCAGAATGCAGGGATCAGGAGTGCGTTATGCTCAGAATGCAGGGATCAGGAGTGTGTTGTGTTAAGAATGCAGGGTTAAGGAGTGCATTATGCTCAGAATGCAAGGATCAGGAGTGTGTTTTGCTCAGAAGGCAGGGATTAGGAGTTCGTTGCACTCAGAATGCAGGGATAGGGAGTGTGTTGCGTTCAGACTGCAGGGATTTAGAGTGAATTTTGCCTAGAATGCATGGTTCAGGAGTGTGTTATACTCAGATTGCAGGCTTCAGGAGTGCTTTACGCTCAGAATTTAGGGTTCAGGAGTTTGTTATGCTCAGAATGAAGGGATCAGGAGTGCATTATGCGCAGAATGCAGAGTTCAGGAGTGCGTTGTGTTTAGAATGCAGGGTTCAGGAGTGCGTTGCTTTCAGAATGCAGAGTTCGGGAGTGCGTTGCGTTCATAATTCAGGGTTCGGAGGTGCTTTGTGCTCAGAAAGCAGGGTTTGGGAGTGTGTTGTGCTCAGAATGCAAGGTTCAGGAGTTTGTTGTGCTCAGAATGCAGGGGTGAGGAGTGCCTTGCTCTCAGAATGCAGGGTTTAGGAGTGTGTTGAGCTCATAATACAGGGTCCAGGAGTGCTTTGTGCTCAGAATGCAGAGTTCAGTAGTCCGTTATGCTCAGAATGCAGGGTTTAGGAGTGTTTTATGCTCAGAAGGCAGGGTGTGGGGGGGGAGATGTAAATGGCGGTAGAGGACACTGCTATGGGGGTGGCCCTGCCCATAGCCGTGTTCTCTTTGCCCTTCACACCACCTCCCCCCCCCCCCCCCCACACACACACACACACACACACACACACACAGTAGTGGAGGCTGAGGGGGAGAGGTAGACCGACACAGAATCTAGAAGGCAAAGTCTGCGGCACAGGGACCTGTTCGTGTCTACCTTTCATCTGCCCACGGTTGAAAGGTAGACCGTGGGTGAGGGGTTTCCGACCCCCGGTTTAAAAAAAAACATGAAAGAAAAAAAAAAAAACTTGTACAGACGGGCCGGGCGCCCTCTAGGAAGGGTGCCTACAGTGCCTAGTGTTAAATCCGGCCCTTGCCATTGTAATACATGGAAAACACTATTCATGGATTTTTTTTTTGCACTGGACTGCATCTGGTGCAAACCAGCCTTTAAATCTTTCTGGTGAACACATTTCATTAGACAAACAAACTCATGTAGTTTCCAAGCTATTTGTTTTTTTTTTTGTTACAGGTACATACAGTATCTCTCAGTGAATCAACTTGGGTATTTTTAGCATAACCTTAGAGATCATGGCAACAAGAAGAGATAAACCTCTGTCCAGTTTGAGGAAGATGAACAGAAAGCATAAAGCCAATAAAGATAGTGCTTTCTTCAACAGAAGCACACTATTTTCCCCAGTAAAAGCAATACCTGAAAGCAGGTAGCACAGCATATGATATGCGCTAAAGTTTTAAGGAAATTAAAAAAAAGACTGCATGAATATTCATCCAAACTAAATAAACCTCTATATCAGGGGTAATGAATTAAAATTCAAGGAGGTCCGGTCGCTAAAATTTTCTTTGGGCCGAGGTCCGAATCTGAAGTCTGTGCTATGACTCAGAAAGATGGGCAAAACAAAACGTGTAAATCAGCGTTGCTCTTAACATAAAATATGCCCATTAGAGTGCCCCTTAACATAAAATGTGTCCATCAGCGTGACCCTTAACATAAAATAAGGGGCACACTTGATGGGCACATTTTATGTTAGGGGACACTCTGATGGGCACATTTTATGTTAGGGGACACGTTGATGGGCACATTTTATGTTAGGGGGCACTCTGATGGGCAAAACAAAACATGTCAATCAGCGTTGCGCTTAACATAAAATATGCCCATTAGAGTGTCCCTTAGCATAAAATGTGCCCATCAGAGTGCCCCCTAACATAAAATGTGCCCATCAGCGTGACCCTTAGCATAAAATTTGCCCATCAGAGTGCCCCCTAACATAAAATGTTCCCATCAGAGTGCCCCCTAACATAAAATGTTCCCATCAGAGTGCGCCCTAACATAAAATGTTCCCATCAGAGTGCGCCCTAACATAAAATGTTCCCATCAGAGTGCGCCCTAACATAAAATGTTCCCATCAGAGTGCGCCCTAACATAAAATGTTCCCATCAGAGTGCGCCCTAACAAAAAAGGATCCCATCAGAGTGCCCCCTAACATAAAATGTTCCCATCAGAGTGCGCCCTAACATAAAATGTTCCCATCAGAGTGCGCCCTAACATAAAATGTTCCCATCAGAGTGCGCCCTAACATAAAATGTTCCCATCAGAGTGCCCCCTAACATAAAATGCTCCCATCAGAGTGCCCTATAACATAAAATTTGCCCATCAGAGTGCCCCCTAACATAAAATGTGTCCATCACCGTGACCCTTAGCATAAAATTTGCCCATCAGCGTGCCCCTTAACATAAAATATGCCCATCAGCGTGACCCTTAACATAAAATAAGGGGAATGCTGATGGGCGCATTTTATGTTAGGGGGCACTCTGATGGGCACATTTTATGTTAAGGGTCACTCTGATGGGCACATTTTATGTTAAGGGGCACGCTGATGGGCAAAACAAAAACGTGTCCATCAGCGTTGCTCTTAACATTAAATATGCCCATTAGAGTTCCCCTTAACATAAAATATGCCCATTAGAGTGCCCCTTAACATAAAATTTGCCCATTAGCATGACCCTTAACAACATAAAATAAGGCGCACGCTGATGGGCACATTTTATGTTAGGGGGCACTCTAATGGGCATATTTTATTTTATGGGGCAATCTAATGGGAACAAATGTGCCCATCTGTGTGCCCCTTAACAAAATATGCCCATCAGTCTGCATTTTCTAAAAATAAGCAACCCCCTAAAAAAATGTGCCCCACATACCTTTGGGAGCAGAAAATGTCAGAGCCAGGAGCTGCGAACATCAGGGGGGCGGGGCGTGGTGTGCATGTGATGTCACGCCCCAGCTCGCGGCTAGGCTGAGTGTGAGTCAGGAGCCGCAGTTAGGAGCAGGGGGGCGGGCGCGCACTTGACGTCACGCCCCAACTCGCAGCCGACTGGGAGGGAGCCGAAGGATGAAGCAGGGGGTGGGGCGCACACACGGGATGTCACTGGTTGCTTTGACACCCGCGGTCCCAGCAAACCAATGACTACATACAGTGGCAGCCTGACGGGTCCGGGCGGAAGCATCGTGCGGGCCGCTCCTGGACCGCGGGCCGCCATTTAATGACGGCTGCTCTATATAGTACACTGTAAAAGAAACGTATTTTTACAAAACATAAAATCATAAAGTCCTGTATAAAGTTATCTTTTTACTAATGGATGAGAACTTAAACTATAAATATTCCAAATAAGCATAACAGTGCTGCACAGTGCCATTGAAAATGAATCTTGTCATCCCTGAATCAAATCAATCCTTTGATTTGACACCACCTCAATATAACAAATATACTGTATGCTTACTGGAGAAGCGTGAACCTCAGATGTCTGAGTGATCATTAGGAATGGGCCAAACACCCCCCTTTTCGGTTCGCACCCGACCATCTCGAACAGGGAGAAAGTTCTAGCGAACATGCAAACACTATAGTCTATGGGACACGAACATGAAAAATCAAAAGTCCTCATTTTAAAGGCTTATATGCAGGGTATTGCTATAAAAAGTGTGTGGGGACCCGGGTACTGCCCTGGGGGACATTTATCAATGCAAACATTTTTTTTAAAACAATTGTTTTTAACCAGCTTCCACCTGGACACCGCACATATACGGCTGGTAGGGAGCTTCCTCCTTCTAAATGGACATTCCTAAACATCCTTCAGAAGGAGGGAGATCACGCGGCCGCCTGCCAAAGTAGCTGCACGATCCTGATGTGTCTGTGCCCCCCACACACAGCGCAACACCGCTCGGCAGGAGGGCTCTGTGATTGGTCTTCCTGATCACATGACGGCTGTGTCCAATCACAGCTGTCATGTAATGTAAACACAGCCGTTGTCGCGGCGATCGGCTCGGCTTCTCCTCACACAGAGCCTGTCAGTGAGGAGAAGGAAAGCGGATCTGTGCTGCCAGCCGAGGATCAGTGAGTTTACAGCACTTTTACTGCTTTTTACTCACTGATCACCTAGCTAGTGTCCCCAACACAGTAAAAACACCTGTCGCACATCTGCCCCAGTAAAATAATCTGTCCCAGTGATCATCTGCCACATCTGTCTGTGATCATCTGCCACATCTGTCTGTGATCATCTGCCACATCTGTCTGTGATCATCTGCCACATCTGTCTGTGATCATCTGCCACATCAGTCCGTGATCATCTGCCACATCGGTCCGTGATCATTTGCCACATCTGTCTCTAATCATCTGGGGCACATCATCTGCCACATCTGTCCGTAATCATCTGCCACATCTGTCCATAATCATCTGCCACATCTGTCTGTAAACATCTGCCACATCTGCCTATAATCATCTGCCACATCTGTCTCTAATAATCTGCCACATCTGTCTCTAATCATCTGCTACATCTGGCCCAGGGAACATCTGCCACATCTGGCCCAGGGAACATCTGCCACATCCCAGTGATCAACATATGTCACACATCTGGCCCAGGAATTATCTGCGCACATCTATCCACATGGCCAAAAAATTATCCAGGGTCTTCAAAAATGTTATAGGTAATCAGGAAGTTAAATGTGTAATTTATGCTCCTAGATCGCCTGACGGTGGTACTTGGATGTTGATCCTCTGTATGTGGCCAGGCTGTGGAAAAGTCTCACACGTGGTATGGCCATACTCAGGACAAGTAGCAGAATGTATTTTTGCTATGTACATGCTTTGTGTTAGAATTTAACTTATAAATTGACAACTTTATGTAAAAAAAAACATGTTTTCATTTTCTTTGCACATTTTCCAAAAACTTGTGGAAAAAAATGACACGTTCAAAAGACTCATTATGCTTCGTAGACTATACATTGAAGTGTTTTCTTTCCAAAATAGGGTCATTTTGTCGGTAATTATATTGTCCTGGTGCTGAAATTAAGTAAATTTAATGTATAATTTATGCCTTCAGAACGCCTGACGGTGCTACTTGGATGTTGGGTCTCTGTATGTGGCCAGGCTGGGGAAAAGTCTCACACATGTGGTGTTGCCATACTCAGGAGTGGCAGAATATATTTTGGGGTGTAATTGCAAGTTTATCTATGCCATGTGTAAGAAATAACTTGTTAATATGACAATTTTGTGGAAAAAAATAAATCTTCATTACCCAAACTATTGTGGGCAAAAAATTGCAACTTCAAAAAACTCACTATGCCTTTTAATAAATACATTGGGCTGTCCTCTTTACAAAAAGGGGTAATTTGGGGTGTATTTTTCCTGCCATTTTTGGGCCTCAGGAAATGAGATCGATAGTTGCCACATCAGGATTGATCAATTTTTAATGATACGTAGCCTAGCTTGTAGGCTCTATAACTTTCACACAAACCTATTATCATACACTTATCATGATTTTTTTTATCAAAGACATGTAGCAGAATACATTCTGGCCTAAATTTATGGCGAAAATTATTTTATTTGGCTTGTTTTAAAACAGAAAGTAGAAAATATTGTTTTTTTTTTCAAAATTTTCACTCTTTTTTCGCTTGTATCGCAAAAACTAAATAACCCAGTGGTGAATAAATACCACCAAAAGAAAGCTCTATTTGTGTGAACAAAATGATTAAAATTTAGCCAACAGTACAATAGTAATTGTCATTCAAAGTGCGAGAGCACTGAAAGCTAAAAATTGGTCTGTAAAGGAAGCGGGTGACAGTGCCCAGTATTGAGATGGTTAAAGGAGCAGTGATTTTATTGATGCTTATAGTGAAATGATAAAAATGAAAGATTCCTTTAAATATCATGCCTGGAAGGTCCCCTTAATGTTCCTGTAAAGTGGCGCATCTGTACGATGTATGGAGCCTGCTGCAGCAATACTGACGTTTCTAAAGGAAAAAATATCATTTAAACTTGCTTATGGCTGTAATGTATTGCCGTTTTCCAATTTATGAAAGCTAAAAGACACTGCTCTACTGATGTAGCCTTTCAAAATGAAAGTCTTCAATTGGTTAAGAGGCTTAGTAGACGAGGTTATAATCTCAGTGACTTAAGAAAGTCTTATGAAAACTGTCCCAAGAGATATTTTACTTGGACAAAAACAGACCAAGACTGATGATAACGCAGGCATGCATAGGGAAATACTCAAATCAATCTGGTAAAATTTTTAATATCATTAAAAAATATTAAGGGGGTGATGTGCTACACATTGACAAAGATCTATCTAAAACCCTTCTGAAAAAAAACCCATGATCACATACAGAACAGGTAGAACTCTTAGAGACATGCTAGTGCATAGTTATGGTGCATGGCCTTTTGGTGTGTAGGAAAGCGCACCCTCGTCTAGTTCTAGTATATCACATAAATGGCATCAGAGACTCTACTTTCCTGTAGTCTTCTCCGCCTCATAAAATCCACATATATGCTGGAAAGAACACAAGCAGAAGACTCCACTATGTAATTCAGTGAAGGAAATTTTTTAATTAAAATCGTTAAAACACTCACATTTTAACCACTTAAGCCCCGGAAGATTTTACCCCCTTCCTGACCAGGGCCTATTTTGCGATTCGGCACTGCGTGACTTTAACGGACAATTGCGCGGTCGTGCGACACTGTACCTAAACAAATTTTTTTCCCACAAACAGAGCTTTCTTTTGGTGGTATTTGATCACCTGTGCGATTTTTTGATCATGCGCTATAAACCAAAAAAGCGTCAATTTTGCAAAAATAACAATATTTTTCACATTTTTTTATATGAAATTCCCCAAAAAAATGTAAAAATCAAAATTTTTTAACATTATTTGTTTTATGCTACATATGTTTGGTAAAAAAAAATCGCAAAAAGCGTATTTTGATTGGTTTGAGCAAAAGATATCGCGTTTACTAACAAAGGGAAAGATTTTTGTCATTTTTGTTTTTTTTTTTAACGCGTAATGGCGGCGATCTGCAATTTTTTTTTTGCGGTACTGCGACATTGCGGCGGACAGATCAGACCCTTGACTGACATTTTTGACACTTTTGGGGTTACCAGTGACATTACTACAGTAATCAGTGCTATAAATATGCACTGTTACTGTAAAATTACACTGGCAGTGAAGGGGTTAACTTTTTTTGAGAGGGAGGGGTTATGTGTGTCCCTAGGGGCATGATTCTAACTGTGATTGGCTGTGGCTTGAGGTGTAGGAACAGTGATCAACGGTCCTACATAGTAGAACCGTATGATCACTATTCCTACACAGGGGAGAATGACATGCGGCTTGTTTACATTAGCCGTCTGCCTTTCTCCCTCTCCACCGACGATCGCGAGTGACCGGTCACACGCGCAGGGGGGGGTCCGTGACAACGCGGGAGCGGGAGCGCGCCTCCGGCGGCACACGCTTGCTCCCGAGACCCTCACAGGCTAGCGACGTAGTACTACGTCGCTTTGCCTGTGAGGGGCTGACCGCCGCAGTAAATAGTAGTGCGGCGGTTGGCAAGCGGTTAATATGCTTAAACAGTGCTGTAAAAATAAAGATGTCCTAAATAGCAGCTCACGTTGAGCGCAATAAACCTAATTTCAGGAAGAAACCCATCTAGGCATATAAAATAAATATAATAAATGTGACACAATATTTGAAAACACAGCTAGCTGATTAGTCGCTGGATGATTAATCGTTGTGGGCGTTACTTAGCGTTAACTAGCATTTATTCAAGTCGTCCCTGCCTATTGTGTATAGTTCTATTCAGTTGGAGTATCCCACTCATCCCTTCTCCTATCCAAGTTCCAAATAAAACATAAAAACCAAAGATACTGTACTGATTCTTGTCTGAGGCAAAACACTTGGGAAAATGCCAGAATGTTCTATTGTTGCTAATGGTAACCCAGGGGAACCCGTAACCAGCAGCTCCCGTGGGAGTAGTGCTACACGAGCATGCTGGAAAACCAGCAGCTTAACGACTCCCGATCAGTGCTCTCAGCCATTGGTGATCTGGTGGGGGGGCAATCCTGTTCAAAACTAAGGAAGGTAGGTATGTGACACACCACACGGTCACGATTGAACTTTGGAACCTATTAAGGACTTTCTACATAATAGGATAAATTGCACATGGGACTATACAGTAATTATTTAATATATGGACATTCACTATATTTTATGTAGCACTGCACTTTTTTTTGTTATTCTGGGGTTTACTTAAGGTTGTATATTCACCTTTATAAGTGCTGACTGCTTGTTGAATATTTTATTAGCGCTCGCTTGTTTCATTTTGTTCTGCTTCTAACTTCCGCTTGTTTAGTTAAGCATTGAAAAAAAACCTAGAAGCTGATTGGTTTCTATTCAGAGTTAGCTAGCTAGTCCAGATATTGCACTCTCCAGTTTCTAGTAAATCAACCCCATGATCTGCTTTCATGGGCAAAATTTGAGTCCTTTTGGAGGCCTTAGATAACTGGGGTCACAACCGCAGACCTCACGTGACTGCATTTCTGACTTTATTTTGGCTTGGCTGCAGACACTCTGTATAAGTAAGAGGTAGACAAGGATGATCTCAATTCGGGTCAGGATGAAACCTCTTCAGCTGAAATTATATCCAAGTTTAAATATACAGTTACTACACATTTAACACTGTACACTGCTGTTTAGCAATAGAGCAGCCTGAGCCTGCTCACCCAAAGGTAAGCATGGAGTCCCTACAATTACCAAGCCTGCTAAAACCTTTCAAGTTCATGCATTCTTAGAGTCCTGATGTATGGTGGCCTCACACTGAGAGGTTATTTGCTGTTCCAATACATTGTGATCAGAAATATCCTATTATTGGATAATTGGATTATTGGATTGGAGAATGCTGTGGACCCTTCCATCTCTTGTCTTAAACAAGATGCTTACTGTAGTGGATAATCTTGTGTTCAAGGACCCAGTGGATAAAAGGCTAGATGCCTCCTTTAAGGCCCCACCATACAATCTGGGTTGCATCCATGGCAGTTTGCCAAATGGATTCTTCCTTAAATCAAAGCACTGACGAATAGAACAGTAAACTCACAGTTGGCACAGTTCACTCTCCCTCCCTCACACTCGGCTTCTGTGTGAGGGAAGGAGAGCTATATACCGCTGATGATCTAATTTGTTTACACTTGTGATTGCTTGTGATTGGACAAAGATATCACATGATAAAAGATTGCTGTGATTGTTCATTTATCAAGACCTGTGATTGTCCTCCACACAGCTATCACAGACACTTCCCAATGTGTGCCAGAGGGGGTGCGCGGGAAGCAGGTTCTTCGTACGTCAATAGATGCCCTCCCAGCAATATGAGTCTGCACTGTAGCCATCATTCGGCTTTAGCACAAGTGGGAGGAGGTTAAAGTGTTACTAAACCCAGGACCCTGCATTCACTATATCTGGTCTCCCACAGTGCACAGAACATGGACATGCAATAGTTTTAGTAATTATAAACTGCTAAATACCTTTTCTCATCAGCAGTATATAGCACCCTTGGGACTTGTGTCAGTGTCTGGTTAAAGCTTGTAGGAAGAGTTTTCATTCTGCTCTCACTGCCCTATAAGACTGGAGGATCCCTGACCCTCTGTCTGGACAGTGCTGATTGGCCCTGTGCTAAACACATACAGTGAACATTTGCTGCAGAGAAGGGCTGGACAGAGCTGCGAGAAGCCGGAAACCGGAAGCAGAAACTTGTGTGTGTGCGTGCAGGCAGCGTGCAGCGTGTGCTGTGTGCAGAGAGAGGAGGAGGAGAAGGTGCTGCGGGGGGAGCCGGTGCGAGTGCGGGAGATCTCGGGGGAACCGAGGTGTCCGGTGACTGAAGGGGAGGATCATCTGAGCGGCGGCAGCATCGGCAGAGGACCAAGAGGGACTGAAGGACTGAGTACCCCCCACCCCACCCCTCAGAAGAGCGGCGGCGTCCGGGCTAGAACCCCCCCTCCCCCCCTGAAAGGAAGCGGGCGGCGAGCGGATCGGTAACCCCCCCTCCCTTGTTGCGGCGGCGGCGTCCGGTGCTAAGACCCCCCCACTGAAGTAAGAGCGGGCGGCGAGCGGTGCGGTAACCCCCCTCCCCCTTGTTGCGGGCGGCGTGCAGTAAACCGTCCCTTGCGGCGAGCAGTGTGGGAACCCCCCCCCCTCCCCACAGAGAGGAGCAGAGGAGACTAGCTGACCGGGAAGTGACCGAGGGAGGCGGGGTGCTGAGAGGAGACTGACCGACTGAGAGAGGAATCACCGCCAGGAACTGCTAGTGACAGGCTTAATGGGACACACACTAGGTAAGTAAGACTGGTGACTGAGATTGAACAGTGACTGAGGGTGTAGTGTAGTACCTGAGTATCTGTGAGTACCTATTGCTACCTGAGTATCTGTGAGTACCTATTGCTACCTGAGTGTCTGTGAGTACCTATTGCTACCTGAGTGTCTGGGAGTACCTATTACTACCTGAGTGTTGGGAGTACCTATTACTACCTGAGTGTCTGGGAGTACCTATTGCTACCTGAGTGTACTGTGAGTGTTGTGCGTCTGGCCGGGCTGTGCGACTGAGTGTTGTGCGACTGAGTGTTGTGCGTCTGACCGGGCTGTGCGACTGAGTGTTGTGCGACTGACCGGGCTGTGCGACTGTGAGTCTTGTGCGACTGACCAAGCTGTGCGACTGTGAGTCTTTTGCGACTGACCGGGCTGTGAGATTGTGAGTGTTGTGCAACTGAGTGTCAAGCGAGTGTAGCGGAGTACCAGAGGGTGAGAAGGTAGAGTTAGGAAGCCAGGAAATAGCCACATAGGATAGACTTAAATCGCTGAATCCCCATTAGATTAGTAGGTACAATGCCCGGCGGGTGTGGAGACTCGGTGTACATCTTGTGATATGTATGCGTTCCTCAGACATGTGATCGAGGGCGAATACAAATGCGCAAAATGTAAGCACGTTGCTTCCCTGGAAGCTCAGGTGCTGAATCTAGGGAAGCAGCTGGCAACACTGAGACGAATGTCCATACCAGAGGAGAGCCAGGATCGTACCAGTCAGGTGCAGGCAGGGGTCTGCACAGAGGTGGGCGGAGTATTGGAGGTGCAGGCATCAGAGCAGAGTAGAGGGGTGACAGTTAGGAGGGGTAGAAGGGGACAAGGCAAGGAGGCTGATCCTGGGCTGGAGCACCCCAATAGATACGCCCCGTTGTGTGATGTTGGGGAAACCAGTCAGGGACCAGCATTGCTGGAGCAGAGTGACGCCCCTAGCTGCCAGGGGAAGAACTCCTCCAGTGAGGCCGGGAGAAAGGGAAAGGAAAGACAGGTGCTGGTGTTAGGGGACTCAATTATTAGAAGGACAGACAGTGTAATCTGTGACAAAGACCGTGTGCGCCGAACAGTCTGTTGTTTGCCGGGCGCTCGGGTTCGGCACATCGCGGATCGGGTGAACAGATTATTGGGTGGGGCTGGGGAAGACCCAGCTGTCATGGTACACGTGGGTACCATTGGCAGAGGAAGATGGAGAGTCCTAAACGATTTCAGGGACTTAGGAGCTAAGTTGAGGAGTAGGACCTCCAAGGTAGTATTTTCCGAAATACTACCTGTACCTCGAGCCACACAAGAGAGGCAGCGGGAGATTAGAGAAGTTAACAAGTGGCTGAGGAGCTGGTGTAGTAAGGAGGGTTTCGGGTTCCTGGAGAACTGGGCCGACTTCTCAGTCGGCCACCGGCTCTTTGGTAGGGACGGATTGCACCTGAATGGGGAGGGTGCAGCCGTACTGGGTGAGAGGATGGCCACAAAGTTAGAGGGGCTTTTAAACTAGGTGACGGGGGGAGGGTTCAGATGTAGAATTAGCCAGTGGAAAGCAAGATTCAGAGGGCAGAAATGGGGACATTAGCGGTAGGGTGTTCGGAGCTCCTAAACCCAGGGTGGGTATGGGGAAAAATCAAGAGAGCAGCCTAGTAACAACAAATGAGAATATATGTAACCGATCAAAATTAAGAGGTTTGTATACCAATGCCAGAAGCCTGGCCAACAAGATGAGAGAGCTGGAGCTGCTGATGTTTGAGGAGGACTTAGATTTTGTGGGGATAACTGAGACTTGGTTTGACAGCTCCCATGACTGGATGGCGACCATTCAGGGGTATTCCCTTTATCGCAGGGATAGAGAAGGTAATAAAAGGGGAGGGGTATGTCTGTATATTAAGAACAGTATACAGATAAATATGAGGGATGATATTAATAATGGAGCTATGGATGAGGCAGAATCCCTATGGGTAGAGCTTCAAAGGGAAGACACGGCGGGGAAGGTAATATTGGGCGTATGCTATAGGCCCCCCAACCAGAGGGAGGAGGGTGAGGCAAGCCTCATGTTACAGATAGGATTGGCAGCAAGGATGGGAAATGTCATTATAATGGGGGACTTTAATTATCCAGATATAGACTGGGCAGAAGGAACCGCGCACTCAGCCAAGGCTAGGCAGTTCCTAAATGTTTTGCAGGACAATTTCATGGGTCAGATGGTGAATGCACCGAGAAGAAACAATGCGGTACTTGACCTACTGATTACCAACAATACAGACCTGCTCACGGATATAGAAATACGGGACAACTTAGGAAACAGTGACCATAGGTCAATTGGTTTCAGTATTAATTACAGTAATAGGAAACACAAGGGTAATATAAGGACACTGAATTTCAAAAGAGCCAATTTCCCTAAACTGCGCTCGTTGCTAGAAAATATCAAATGGGATAGAACCCTGGGAACAAAGAACACGGAGGAAAAATGGGAGTGCTTCAAGAGCATACTTAACAAGGGGATTGGCCAGTGCATTCCAAAGGGAAATAAATTTAAAAGAGCAAAACTAAACCCTGGGTGGCTAAACTCCAACATAATAATGTATATTAGTGCTAAAGAAAAGGCCTTCAAAAAATACAAGACTGAGGGGTCATTGGCAGCATTTAAGCATTACAAAGAGTGTAATAAGAAATGTAAAGATGAAATCAGGGCGGCTAAAATAGAACACGAGAGACATATAGCGGAGGAGAGTAAAAAGAACCCCAAGAAATTCTTTAAGTATATAAACAGTAGGAAAGTGAGGCCAGAACACATTGGCCCCATAAAAGAAGATAAAGGAAATATGGCCACTGAGGACAGAGAAAAGGCGGAAGTGTTAAATAATTTCTTCTCTTCAGTCTTCACAAAAGAATCGGGGGGCTACACAAACCTTGCTTGTAAGGCCGGACTAAATAATACACCTCAGGAAGTGCCTCCATGGCTAACAGAAGATAGACTTAGAGCTAAACTAGAGAAACTTAACATAAATAAATCCCGGGACCGGATGGCTTGCACCCGAGGGTTCTTAATGAGCTCAGCCAGGTGATTGCCAGACCATTATTCTTGATCCTTTAAGGATAGTTTACAGACGGGTATGGTGCCAGCTGATTGGAAAAAAGCCAACGTGGTACCAATATTTAAAAAGGGGCCGAGATGTATCCCGGGTAACTATAGGCCGGTCAGCCTAAAATCAGTAGTCTGCAAAATTTTGGAGGGGATGTTAAGGGACCACATACAAGACGTTAGTAATGAAAACGGTATTATAAGTAGTAATCAGCATGGATTCATGAAAAATCGTTCTTGCCAAACCAATCTATTAACCTTCTACGATGAAGTGAGCAGCCACCTAGATAAGGGAAAGCCTGTGGATGTGGTGTATCTGGACTTTGCAAAGGCCTTTGACACCGTTCCCCACAAACGCTTACTGTACAAACTAAGGAAGGTAGGTATGGACCATAAGGTGAGTACCTGGATAGAGAACTGGCTCCAGGGGAGAGTCCAGAGGGTGGTGATTAATGGGGAGTACTCGGATTGGGCGGGTGTGGAAAGTGGGGTCCCCCAGAGTTCTGTCCTGGGACCAATCCTGTTTAATTTATTCATGAATGATCTAGAGGAGGGGATATCTAGTACAATCTCAGTATTTGCAGATGATACTAAACTAGGCTTGCCAATATCTTCTATGCAGGATGTGGAAACCTTGCAAGCGGACCTGAACAAAATAACGGGGTGGGAAACTACATGGCAGATGAGGTTTAATGTTGAAAAATGTAAAGTAATGCACCTGGGGGCCAGAAACTAGAAAGCAAGCTACTCACTAGGGGGGAAACCTCTGGGTGAGTCTAGGATGGAAAAGGACTTGGGGGTACTGGTAGACAACAGGCTTGGCAGTGGCATGCAATGCCAAGCCGCCGCAAGCAAAGCCAACAGAATACTGGGATGTATAAAAAAGGGGATTCACTCCAGAAATAAAGAGATTATTCTCCCACTCTACAAGACTCTGGTCCGGCCACATCTGGAGTATGCTGTCCAGTTCTGGGCACCGGTCCTCAGGAAGGATGTGCTGGAACTGGAGAAAGTCCAGAGAAGGGCAACAAAAATGATTAGGGGAATGGAGGATATCAGCTATGAGGAAAGGCTACAAGCACTGAACCTATTCTCTCTGGAGAAGAGACGATTGAGGGGGGATATGATATCAATGTACAAATACTGTACTGGCGACCCTAGCATAAGGAACAAACTATTCAGAGAAAGGAGATACAATAAGACACGCGGCCACTCACTAAAACTAGAGGAAAGGTGGTTTAACCTTAAAGTGCGTAAGGGGTTCTTCACTGTAAGAGCGGTAAGGATGTGGAATTCTCTTCCACAAGCAGTCGTATCAGCAGGAAGCATTGATAGTTTCAAAAAACTATTAGATGGGCACCTTAGAGACCACAACATACAGGGGTTTACAATGTACGGTTAAAAGCAAACACACACACACACATCATAGGTTGAACTGGATGGACTGATGTCTTTTTTCAACCTCACTAGCTATGTAACTATATGTAACTGTGTAACTCTCCCAAGAAATAAAAGCTCTCTGGCAATACACACCAAACTGAGCATGTGAAGCTTGTCGTTTTGGCCTCTAAAATATCCGTAGAGGAGTTGGGAGACACTGGAAGAAGGTGAGGATCAGAGGAGACATGATCAAACAGCCTTTTTATACAACACAGAGGATTAACCTCTTAGGTTCCACAGTAAGTAGAACAAGCATGCTTTACTGTATATACACACTGATTTTACTGTTGTGGGTTTAGTAACACTTTAAGGTGCACTCTACCAGATCTGTTAGTTTCATGTGTCTGTTGGCGTTGTTTGCGGTGTTTCCTACCCCTCACTTTTGAATGTCCGAATGTTTAAAGTACAACTAAAGGAAACATTTTATTTTATTTTTTGCTTAGTTCTGGACAGAGTGGAGATGGATCAGAATACCTGTCAGTTTTTATTGCTCTCTGTGGGGTCCCCCCAAATCCCTTTAGGTCTGGTATGTATTTTAGGGGATCCCCACACCCAAATAAAAAAAAGAAAAATAACAGGCCGTATGCCTTCAACATGGATGGGGGGGGGGGGTGCTTTGTTGATGGGGAAAAGGACCTCTTCCCCACAACCCTGGCCAGTGGTTGTGGGGGGTCTGTGGGCGGGCGGCTTATTGGAATCTGGAAGCCCCCTTTAACAAGGGGGCCCCCAGATCCTTCCCCCCTATGTGAATGAGTAGGACCTGGCATGGTATTAATTGGGGAGGGGACCCCATGCTGTTTTCTTTTTCTGAATTTTTTATTGCCGGCATTCTTTTTTTTAAATTTCAGCTGTTAGTGGCAGTCCCGACAATCCGCTATTCTAAACACAGAATTCAAATCAGTCAATTATTTTTCGACGGATCCGAATTTGAATTGTTCCGAAAATTTGGAATTTGGCTTCTGTGTCTTCTAATGGGGACACTAGTTCTGACCTAGAGGTTCCCAAGGGATTCTGTTTTGGCTATGTGACAGGAAGTAAAGGGAAATCTCCCCAACACAGATGCAAAAAAAGAAACTGACAGGGGTTATGACTCTCCCTTGCCCTATTCAAAATGGAAAAAAAGAAGTTTAGTTCTACTTTAACCCCCCTGGTGGTATTCCCGAGTGTGGCTTGGGGTTAACTTTCAGTACCAAAAGCGGTAACCCTGAGCCACACTCGGGATTACCCCAGAATCACACTCACTTTCCCTGCGATCCCTGCCGTCCTTCCCGCTGTCCTCCCTGGCATCCTCACACTCTCTCCCCACTCTGTGCAGGGCCAATTGCCGGCACTTGCCCTCCGGTTCCCTTCCCTGCGATCATTGTGACACAGGAGGGTGGAATCGGCGGCAAATTCAAAAGTGTAAATACACAAATGACATCCTACCAAGCTGTGATCCTAACGGATTACACTGTATAATGCCATTTCAGCACAGGATTGCACCTGGTGACTTTTCCAGTGCCCTGCCTGTGCTTTTCCAGTGCTTTGTGCCTGGAAAATTTTAAATGACCATGGCGTCCAAAAAGCGTTCTTTTTGCGCAAAAGCGCTTTTAGACGAACTGGAAAACAGTGACAGCGAAACTCAGTTACTTGTAGAACTGAGCGATAGCGATTCGTGGTAAAATTCTTCATCAGGTACGGAAAGTGACGACAGCGACGATTCTGATGTCTCTTTCTGGCACATAGCTTGTGGAATTTGGGAAGTATATCAAATGATTCTTCAGAATTTCAAACAGAGCTATGTGCCAGAAAGAGATCTCATCGCTGTCATCACTTTCCGTACCTGATGACGAATTTTCCCACGAATCGCTATCGCTCAGTTCTTCAAGTAACTCAGTTTCGCTGTCGCTGTTTTCCAGTTCGTCTAAAAGCGCTTTTGCGCAAAAAGAACCCTTTTTGTACGCCATGGTCGTTCTCAATTTTCCAGGCACAAAGATCTGGAAAAGCACAGGCAGGGCACTGGAAAAGTCACCAGGTGCAATCCTGTGGTGAAATGGCATGATACAGTGTAATCTGTCAGGATCACAACTTTGTATTATGTCATTTAGTGTAATTACATTTTTGAAATTGCCGCCGGTTCCACCCCTCTGCATCCCAACGCTTGCAGGTAAGGGAACCGGAAGACAGGTGCCGGCATCGGCCAAGCACACAGCGGGAGAACAGGGGGAGGACGGCGGGGGAGGACGGCGGGGGATCACAGGAGAAGGTGAGTTTTAAAATGTAAAAGAACAGATTTCCATGCAAAACAATGTACCGCTTTTAGCACAGACATCTGGACATAATCAGACTGCTAGGGAGGTTAAAGACTAAAGATCCTGTGTCCTGTGCTGTATGACTAAGACAATAGGTTTTTGACTTATCTGTAAAATCTGTTTCTTAGGATACAGTACAGAAAACAGGTCTCTCCCCTGTTTTTCTGATCTCTGTATTGTTTGCTACAAAACTTAGACTAGCTGGTATCTTCATGCTTGATCTTCAACTTGCGAAAATCATCAATGAATCCTATCCTTAAAATCCTATTTGGTACATTGATTTAATTAATAAATACCGCCTATATGTTTTTTATTATGAGATGAAAGATGGACATAAAATGTGAAAAACAGCATTTTTATTTGTTTTGCACAACCATTTTTTACCAAATGTAATCTTTTTAATCATGTATAACACATTTTTGACAACTGTAGGCTTGATACGTTTTTACAAACCTTCAACCTGCAAATGATCACCATAATTGATTATAATGTTGATCACATGTTTGGGAACCACTCTCATTGGTTTCTGATCGTTAGACTGAGACCTGTGGCCAAAAAATACAGTGCAGTCTTTGAATTAGGTGTGCTTACTAGAATACCTCCACCTTTTGATCATCTCTGCATGCTTTATGTATTGATTTGCAGCCAAGTGATTTTTGGCAGTTTTAGTTAAAAGAGAAGTATGGGTTTAAAAAACCAAAAAAAAAACATTTTATATTCATCTAGGTGCATGCATCATCAGCCTGATGTCTTTCTTCAGCTCTGCACTGAGAACTAAGCGGTCTAATCGCTCAGTTCTCTCCTCCACTCTGAGCAGAAAGCCGATGACTGTCAGTCACCGTCTCTCTGCTCTATCCCACCGATTCTGGGCTGTAGAGGGGGCGGGAACGACTGGCTCAGTCAGCCAAAGGCTCGCTGAGAGGTTGAGCCAGCTGCCGATCCAGGCATCTGCATGGATCCTGACATTAAAGTTGGAGTCTTTGCACAGCCTGGACCGGCTGAACGGAGTGCACTGCTGTGATCCATGGTGTGAATGGAGCCTTAAAGAGTATAGTTTGGCATAAAGCTACAGTTTAGGGGTAAAATGTTTTCTAGTTCACATTATTTGGACCTAGCCAAAAAAGTGTATAAATTAAAAGGAGTTTTTACAACCGTTGCCATCTGATGAGATTTTTCCTTTTACTCTCTGATCTGACTCTGGAACTAATAGTGAGAAATAGTTTTTATCCATTGAAGCAATTCTTTCCTCTGACATTTGATTAATAATTTGTTGCACAGAGAGATTATCTGGTAATGTCAGTAAAGAAATTGCTTGTTAACCACCATAAAAATCACTCCTTGTTTGAAGCCAGGAGTCAGAGTCTTATATCATGAATTTGCCTATTGTCTCAATAAAAAGTTATGAAAAAATGGCATTACATTTTTATATTGGTTAGTACTAGCCTATCACTACCCTACTTATCCTGTCACTTTTTTAATTTCTTTTTTTCTTTTTTTTTTTTATAAGGATTATGTTCAGAGGTTACAAACAACCATTAAAAGCTGAAGATATTTGGTCCCTGAGGAAATCCGACACAGCTGAAGAAATATTACAGAGGTTCTCAAAAGAGATACAGAAAGAATGGTATAAAATCAAGCTGTAAGTGCCTTTTAGATTTTAAAAACTGCTATAAACATATTATTTATTCCTATTACTGTTCTATAATAATCTAACCATTGCATTTTCACATTAACTGTTTACATATTAGATACAAATGTATGTGTTCTTAATTTTACTTTCAGACATTATGTAGTTTATTAGGAGATAATATGTCGTAATAGGAAAGGGAATTAACTTTTTTGCCAGACATTAGTCTTTAAAACTGTGAGAAGATTACTGTTCACTGTTCCCTATTCACTATGTATACTTCATGAGCCATTGCCAATTCATTATACAAGAGTTTCGATTTTTAAGTGTTTTTTTTTTTTTTTTTTTTAACGAACTGTTTTGCATCATATACCTTGGAACTCATTTTATAAAGATTAATAAATATACATAACATTTTCAGAAGAGCAACTATTTTTTATTAAAAAGGTATCTATATTTTACACAGTGTTTTGTTTTAAATACAAGGCCAGCGCATGGTGGTACATCTCCTGTAGGTAAAGCACAAAAAGTCTGAGGCTGCGCTAGATGCAAACACAGAGATTAACTGGGTGCAGAAAAATAGTGAAATTGAATTTCACATTTCTGAATTAGAAAAATTCACTAAACATAATTCCTTATGCAGTTAATATTATAATATATTCTCAATAACAGGTTGGAGGTACGCACTACATTCTCTAAGCCACAAATAAAAAAAGACACTCAGATCTTGCAAGATGACGAAACCGAAGTGTTGCTGAAAAGTCCAAGCATGCAGATGAACAATCACTCACTCCTAAAGATTATCTTCAAAACCTTTGGTCCCTACTACCTGCTGAGTGTCCTGTTAATGGTTCTGTACACTGCATTCCTCTTCATCAGTCCTGAACTAATGAGGTAATCACCACTTTCTCCTAAAAAATGGCATTTATATTGACAAGTGAATGATAAACTGAACATAAAATAGAATGGGGGTCCATAACTTGGTTACCAGACTACATTTCAATTCATTTCCCTTATTTTAGATGCTGCCCACCTCTCCCTAGTGTCAGTAATGGGGTCACATTCAGACATAAAATCCTAAAGACCTTTCTTTTTCTTTTTTTTTTTTTTTACAGTTTTTGGACTGCTTTAGATTGATATAAATAAGTGGATACATTGTTTTCTTACTTCTATCTTCATAAATGTATTATGGTAAAACACAATTACAAGAGTAGACATAGAGTCCAAATGCACGCTAACCACTTATAGGTCCTATGATCCTAACCTTACAATTTATACAAAATATGTAATAATTTTCACACGGAAGATCAGTGGTTAATACATTTAGTAGTACTAGCCAAATGATCAGCTCTAGTCCATCAGCACCAAATAAATGAAAGAATGTCAAATTATATAGAATTAGCAGAACTTTGTAAAATAACATTGTGTCCTAATATAAGGATGCTTACCTGTCCATGACTGGTCTGGATTAGTGCACAACATTATTTGTTACACTTTGCTTTTAAAATAATACTTGTGAAATATTTGTACTGTCTTTGATATCAAAATTGCTTTGCTGGCATGTAGATCCTAATGCCTTTGGTATTTTCTGAGGCCCCTGCTGCACACTTGCTTTTAGTGTATTTATTTATTTTTTGTTTTGGATAGAGGACTGGGGGATGAACAAAATCCCTTTTAGGTTTTAAGGCAATAGGAAGCTCCTTTGGAGAGATTCCTTTTTACTTCGTGTCTTGTAAAATGATTGTCTCCAGGGCAGGAAGTAATAGGAAATCTCAGCAACATAGAGACGTAAAAACTTTTTTAGGTTAAGTAGAGGAATGTCAAAACCTCTTTCAGTTTATTTAATTTTTATTTTTGTATGCTTCCCTTTAAAATGATATGCTAAGACAGTCTGTCTGGACGGTATGGTTACCTGCTGACTTGCACCATCCACAGGCAGCTTAACTCTTCAATATGGCACAGAAGTTGAATCTAACACAATTTTACTAAATGCAGTACAGAAGATTGTTTTCTTCAGTCTTTTGAATTGTAAGAAAACAGTGACTTTCCTGAGTCTTTGCGAAAAACGAAAGCCTCGTACACAGGCGTCGAAAATTGGCAGGGAATTTTCGGCCAACGTCCGATCTGCCGATTTTCGGCTTGTTAGTATGATGCTTCCGACAACCGACTCCGACTTTTTGGCCGAAAAAAATCTGGTGTGCAGACTATAAAATTTTTGTTGGCCGTCAACACAACGGCCGATTTTCGTGCAGTCAGTACAGATTTCGACAGGGAAAAATCTGATCAGCAAGTCTGGGCATGCTCAGTGAAGAAAGAACACAAAGAAAGCAACCCAACACATGACATCACTTCTGAAGTAGAATTTTGTTGGGCGAGAAAATTCGTGTGCAGTCTAGGCACATTCCAACCAACAAATCACAACTCTGGACAAAAGACGGACGATCGGACGGCCGATAATCGTTGCGTGTGTACGGGGCTTTACACTGCCGGAGGGAACATGGAAAAAGTGGGACTAGGTAGGACTAAATCAAGCAGCACTAAACAGAAAGAAGGACAGAGGAACATTCCAAAATCACATTAAAATCAAGTTTTAGTGGCCCAAAACTGCAACTGGATGTCAGTATACTACAAAACAGTAACAATTTCATACAATTACAATACAATAAAATTGTATACAATTTACAATCACAATTTATATACATGTATAAAACATAAAAAATACATATAATTAGGCTAGAGCACCTGTTAAAGGTTTTCCCTCACTTCATGTCTAGTGAAAGGATGTCCCCAAAAACAAAAAGCCCCTGAAATTAAAAATAAACAAACCATATCCTCACAGTGTGTGCTTCCCCCGCACTAGGCAATCCAAAGTGAGCCCCCCAGCACTCAGTAGGTGATTGATGGCCTCAGATGTGCATGTGAACCAATGGAATGTGTGAGTGGGGGGTGTCCTCTCCCTCCACACAGGTCTCAGATTACACTCAGCTCTGTGCTATGCAGTGTGTGACATCACATGTCCACCTCCTGGAAGCTGAGAAACACTAAATTGTGTACTTTGGAAGGCCAAGGAGGAGAGAATATTGCAGATAAACAGGTACAAACTATGTAGGAGGAATTTAGTAATCACCGTGTATCGCCCTGATTCTAGTCACTTCTGTAGGCTTATGTGGGGGCTTATTATCACTTTCATTTGTTTAACTCGCCACTTTTCTTAGGGATCACTGGTAAGGCTTTGCTATATTCACACCAACTTTATATTTGATGCACCCCAGACCAGCTAACCCGATAATGACAAGTCCACCTAGTTGTCTTACCTGGTCTAAATTACTGAAGAGATTAGTGAATTTTGAATTGCTACTGAAATCCTTAAATCAGAGGTGTAACTAGAACCTTCAGAGTCCCGGTACAAGAAACCATGATGGGCCCCCTTGACACCCCCCTTCCATCCGAGCCATGGGCTTCCAAATTTGGGAGGGTGTCCGTAGACATCCTGCCAGGACCCTGCCTCTCCCGTGCCCCTGGGGCATGCATCCAGCACACTCTGTGACTGCTGTGTCCTTTGGATGATCACAGTTCATGGTAAAGGGTCAATCACAGAAGCTCTTACCATGTGATCTGCTAATCACATGTAAACAGACTTGCCATTTATTGGTAGCCTTTTTTCTCCCACTCCGTGTCTGTCTGAGAAAAGGTGAGCCATTAAATGGTAAGAATGTCAGTGCATTGTTTACACTGATGATCAGTGCCCTGATCATCAGTGCAGCCTATCAATGCCCCCTATCAGTGCTCATCAATGCCACCTATCAGTGTCCATCAGTGCTGCCTATCAGTGCTCAATGCCCATCAGTGCCACGTATCAGTGTTCATCAATGCCCATCAGTACCACCTATCAGAGCTCATTAATGCTGCCTATCCCGTGTCCATCAGTGCTGCCTGTCAGTGCTCAATGCCCATTAGTGCCCCCTATCAGTGCCACCCATCAGTGCTCATTAATGCCCATCAGTGTAGCCTATCAGTGCTAATCAATGCTGCCTATTAGTGCAGCCTATTAGTGCTCATCATTCTTAGGTATCAGTGCCCATTAGTGCCTTCTATTATCTCTGCCTATCAGCGCCACCTATCAGTGCTCATCAATGCTGCCTGCCTCCTTAGAAGGGCTCTGAGCTGAGAGGGTCTTTTTCATATAGCTCAGAGCTGGCATTGACAGTTCCCCCTCCTTTCTCCTCCCTTGTACGGATAGGAGAGGAGACAGCTTATCTGCTCCTCCCCGCCTCTCTCCTCCTGTGTGCACTGAAGCTAATGAGCTCACACTTCCCTCGATGCGCACAGGAGGAGAGAGGCAGGGGGAGAAGGAGCAGATCGGCTGTCTCCTCTCCCTTTCATACGAGGAAGGAAGGGGAGCTGTCAATGTCAATTGCGGCTCTCAGCTATATGAGAGAGATGCTCTCAACTCAGAACCCTGCTACTAGAAACCCTGCTAGGGCCTCCCAACAGCGGTGGAACACCAGGGCCTTGTCACAAGTGCGACTGTTGGGACCCTGGTAGCTCCACCACTGCTTTGAAGTGCTTCTTTTAATCTGTTAAACTTTTTTCCATATGTTTTGGTTTCCAGTTTCAATCTGCTAAAGCTGCTAAAGCTGTCCTCCAGTATGATTTGATACTTTAAGGTTAGCCATACACACAAATAATTTTTTAGTCGGCTTGCAGCTACTATATTCTGATGGCTTGTGGCTCTGATAGGATTTTAGTCAAAGAATATTCATCAGAAGAGTGCACAACAGGCCACCCAAAAAACAATATTCCTATGGTTCATCAGGAACCAGACAAAATTTGATCAGTGCATTGCCAGCTTTGGCAGTAATCTGGTAAACTTGTTCACTTGTCTTGACATAAAGAACACTAGTCCCTATACCAGGTCTGAGCAATGTCACATGGGGAGCGCACCTAATAGATTGCAAGAATCTCCTTTCAAAAAAGCGCAGGGCCTATTGTGGCTTTCAGAGTGCTGTATAGGAATACTGGCTAATGCTTACTGTACAGTAATTGGAGTGAGTTCGGTTGTGGTGGTAGGGGGTTAGATAAGGACAGGTAAGCTTTTTAATTGTAAGGACTGGTATTTTTTTTTTTTTTTTTTAAGTGCAGGGTTATTAATAAGCATGTAGGCAGGTACAAGTTGACGGGAGAGTGCAGGACGAGAGGAACTTCCTTTCCACTTAGTCCTCTGCATAGCTCCCAACTGTCCCTGATTTTAAGGGCTGTTCCTATCTCGGAATACAGAAACAAAAAATCTATAGAAAAGTGGGATTGTATATATAAATCCAGTCAATAACTTAAACTAATGCGTTCAAAAAGAGAGAGGGAAAGATAAAATAGTAATGGAAGATTGGGGTGGTGTATAATTGGAAGCTGCATATATGCTTACATACATGCAGGTATATAGGCAAGATTTGTAGGTTAAATGTTTTAATTAGTAATTATAGGTTGTAATTACCTTAAAATAAACTTCAGATGGAATCCTAGCATTAGCGCACAGCCCAAGCCAGAAAAAATTATGAATGCCCTGTCGACTCAATATACTGTCCACCTGGATGTATAATTTGGGAGTCCCAAAACATCAAAAACTGGATTTTTGTCTTACAATAAAACCCTTTTCTCTGATGTTCATTGACTGACACAGCTCCATATCTTTTTAACCCTTGGTCTCCATAGGAGTAGGACACTAGGCGGAAAAAAGTTTGACTTCGCTCATAGGGCAGTCCCAGGGGGTATACTCCCACTTCCTGCTCTAGCTCTTCAGTTTTGTAACAAGCAGTTTCAGAAGAACATAACCCCTAGCTCATTAGAGGGGTGGGTGCTGTGTCCATCAATGAACATCAGAGAAAAGGATTTTACGGTAAGACAAAAATCCAGTTTTCTCTTTCGTTCATTGATGGACACAGATCCATATCTTCTTTGACCCTTGGGATTTCCCAAAGTAGTGTCAAAATGAGGGGTGGGAAGAACACAGCAATAAACATACTTCCCAAAGGCTAAACGTGGTCAACCAGGAAAAACAGGAGCACAACTAGGAAACAACTTGAGATCACCTGGCAAAAATGTTCAACCTCAAAGAGGACTAATTCTCTCCAGCAGCTGCCTGCAAAACCTTGCGGCCAAGGGGGGCATCAAAACATGCCAACATATCTATTCTAGAAAATTTTGTGAAAGTGTACACGGATGAACAGGTAGCCGCCTGCAAACCTGCATCACTGATGCCAGATGACAGAAGACCCAAGAGGCACTAAGCACCATTGCAGAAGGCGCCTAACAGGAAAACGGAGGATCCTGACCTTTAATATGACACGCCGTCTGCCTGATCCATTGGAAAAGGTTACAGAAGATGTGGCCAGCCCCTTACGGGAACCATTCGTAAGGACAAACAGGGAATCTGATTTGTTGGAACAACTCAGTCGCCACCAGGTATACCCTGATTGCCCGAACCACATCCAAAGAATATAAGGCAATATCTTTAGGTAGCTTAGGCTTAGAACACAAGGAAAGCAACACAATGCTTTTATTTAAATGGAAACCAAAGACGACCTTAGGAAGGAAACTGGTAGGTACGAAGCACCACTCTATCTCTGTGAACCACCAAGTAAGGTAAACAACAAGACAGCTGCCAGCTCAGACACCCTCGATGTAGAAGAGAAAAGCCATCAAGAAAGGCTACCTTCTGGGACAGTGTAAGCAGAAGAGTCTCGCGAATACTTTCCAACAGGGGTTACTGAAGAACCGACAGCACCAAGTTGAGATCCCATGAGGGTAACGGAGACCGTACTGGGCGAGCCAAGTGGCAAGCCCCCTTAACAAAGGTGCAGACCACAGAAGGCGTAGCCAAAGGACGAAGAAAACAAAGCGGCAATGGTTGAACTTGGCCCTTAAAGGTACCCGAGGCTAGTTGCTGCTCAACATCTCGTTGGAGGAAACCAACTCCGAATCACCAAAAAGCCCCTGGGGATTCACATCCGCAAAGTACGCTCCTCAAAGGCGATGGTAAATCTACCTAAATTTTGATTTACTAGCTTGCCAACTGTAACAGATCTGTGTACCAAGACCGACGAAGCCAGTCTGGAGCCACTAGGATGGCCGTAATCCCTTCTGCCTCGAGCCCACGCAGGAATCCTGGCAGAAGTTCCAGAAGAGGAAAGCTGGATTTCAGACGACACTGGCTCCAAAGGAGCCACCAGTGCATCCATGGCGTCGGCCAGAGGATCCTAAGACTGCCACAAACCCAAACACCTTCCTGTGGAAACGAGAGGCCAACAGGACCAACTCAGGAGTCTCCCACCAGAGACACCGGTGATAAAACACCTCCAGAGGAGGTGTCCAGTATATCGATCAGTAGTCTGGATGCTTCCAGAGGCCAGACCCCCTGAACAATCTGTGTCAAAACACGCCACCCCACCCGGACAGGCTGGCATCCATGGTGAGCACTGTCCAGTATAGGGGAAGGAAAATTCACCCTGTCGAAGCGACGGAGAGCGAAGTCACTGAAGTAGGGACCTTCTCTTACCCCGGCTCAACAGGATCAGATTGTCTACAGACTGTGGATCCTAACTTCACATAGCAAGGAACTCTCTTGCAGAGGTCTCATGTGGATAGATTTTGGAACTTGTCCCATGGGAGGAACATCCTGGGTGAGACCGAGAACATACCAAGATAGTCCAACTAGGTGGATGGAACCAAGACCAATAACTGGAAACCAATTTTCCAACCAAACTCCTACCCCGGACTCCTAGTCCGCACAGTAATCTCCTGGTTGTACGTTAGAACAGTCGGAGACTCTGCTCGTCAAAGAAGATCACCCAGGTACTCCAGTACCACAATCCCCCGCTGACGCAATAATGCCAACACCGTAACCAACACTTGTGAAAGCCCAAGGGGCTGAGGTGGGACCTCTTGACAATGCTCCTTGCCCACGGCAAGCGAAGGAAGTGCGAATGACCTACATATAACAGAATATGATGATAAGCCTTGTTAATAACGATAGAGGCCAGAAGATCCCTTTGAAGTAGGAGTGCCACTACCATACGAATGGACTACATGCGAAACATCTGTACCCGCACAAAACGATTCAGAACTTGAGGTCCAAAATTGGACGTACCTCACTTTCATTTCTAGGCTCTGCAAACATGTTTGAATAAAAGCCATTAAGCAAACGTTCCTAAATCTGAGACCGGAACAATTACCCCTTCTAATAGCAAGTTTTTCAGCGCCCCGAAAAGACCACGCAGGCGGTCTGGGGATAAACGCAGGTTGGAAGGAGTGAAGCACACTAGAAGAGGAGACTCGATCTTGTAGCCGGGCCGATCAACTCATGGACCCACCTATCTGAATCAGGGGGGTCCACGGGTCCAGAGAAAGCAAAAACGTCTTTCCCCACCCCAAACACGGGTGATGGCGCCCCTTCAGGCAGAAGAGGCCTTGTCCTCAGGTCTGGAAGGACCGCTCTCTGCATACCAGACCAGGTCTGCAAAGAAACCTCTGGAGGAGGTCCTTCCAGAGAGGCCCCAAACAGGCGATTCCCCATAAAGGGAAGATCACACAAGGCCTTCTAGACTGCCTGGTCTGCAAACCAGTATATTAGCCATATCATGCGCCGAAGGATCATTGCAGCCATGGACAGCCCGGAGACTACGTGAGCCGCATCCGGAGAGGCATTACAGACAAACTGCAACCCCTGGACCATAAAAGCCTGCCAGCTCCCCAAAGGCAGGTGGAGGCTGTTCCCCCTTCCAGATCTTGGTGCAAAATCTTTGCTCATTTGGGAAAGTCAGGGGACCAAATCTATGGTGAACACCAGCCCAAGGACGGAATTGGCCACAGTAAAACATGTGGCGGACCAAAGTCCCAGCTCTACTGTCAAAAGGATCTTTTAAAAACCGGAGACTCCTCCACCGGAATTATTCAGCCTGGAGACCTGAGAGTCCCCCACAGGTGAGACCCCTCAAGGGAAACCGACTATGGAAACGCTCAAGCACCGCCATATTCCGTTTAGAACAAGTTCACTGACTCGTGACAAACTTGTCATAGTAGGTAGGAAAAAACATCTGCCGCTTTTGAGGAACTGCGGCCCCTAGGAAACCGGCGCCTCTGGCGCAGTAATGGCTGCATCACAATTTTTAAAATTACCTGCACCAATACATTCAGTGCATCCACCAGCGCCTTTGCATGCGCATGTTCAGTAAAAGAGGAATCATCCTCACTGTCAGAATACCCGAAGTGCGTGGACGCAGACCCAGATAAGTTGCTATATACTAAGCTCCCCCTGAGAACATAACAAGCAGGGGAGGTCACCGACCACAGTCCTGCAAGGAGACTCCGGCTAAAGGTCCACAAAAGGACCACCTATTAGACCTGCAAAAAAAAAATAAGAGGGTCGCCCGCCACAGAGGACATAATAGGACAGAGTCCCTTTGGAGGGGGGGGGCGCCATTACGCAGACGCGCAGTCAAAATACCCTCACTCACAAAATAATAACGAGGTCCTTACTCCTGACTAGGCAGAAACAAACTGAAGAGCTAGAGCAGGAAGTGGGAGTATAACCCCTGGGACTGCCCTATGGGCTTAGTCAAACTTTTTTCCACCTAGTGTCCTACTCCTGTGGAGAGCAGCATAACCCAAGGGTCGTGGAAGATATGGAGCTGTGTCTATCAATGAATAGAAGAGAAATATGTCTAAATGAATAAAATGTCAGACATATCCCTGAGAGTTTATCTCCCATAGGAACATATTTAAGTATAATCACTTCAAATCACCAAGAAAAGGAAGTGCTCATGACCTTATAAAATCTGGTTGTATTTTCAGATGCACAGCACATCCATGTCCCAGAGATCCCCAAACAGACTATGGCCATATCCTCATTGCTTTAAATATCTGGAAGGTGAACCTCCACCCTCATCAAGAAGCCACCCCAGGTCCAGAGTCCATCAATTTGAAGTAAGGGACTCAGGAAGAGTGGGCGGGTTCCTCCCCACCTGCATCTTCTCAGGCCGAAGGAAACTCAGCCTGGGGTAATGGCGAGGGACCACACCAAACAAAAGCCTGCTTACTTCCGGTCGTGGCCGTGAACCGGAAGTGACATGGCACCGGAAGTGATGTGAGGCAGCCACGTCACATTTACCAATCATAGAAATGGAGGAGGACAGGAAGCTGGACATAGCATTGCCTCGAACCTTTGGTATTACCAAAATACCAAGCGGCTCTCACCCCAAGGGATGGAATAACATATGTGAGGCATAGAAAAGAGGCAGTGCAAACAGATGGAGGAGGTGGGGGCAAGGACCATACCTAAAAGGACCAAAACACCAAAGAGAAAAGAAACAGCATATGTTGCTCCTAAATATATATTTATATAAGATTTGACATTACTGTAGCACTATGAGAGACTGCAACAAGAGTGCCTACTGGTTCATTTTGATTCACCCGGGACCTCATCAACATCCTCGCCGGCATCCAGGACCAGATTGGGACGAGGTGGCTGGTGTTTGCCTGTGGGACGCTACAGATTCCTGTATCTGACAGGACCTGTCAGGAGAGGAGATGTGCATTGGAGCTGGCTTTTAAGACACCTGGAGTGTGTACAATGCGAGTATCCCTTTTCTATCTGGTAAGCGTACACCCCTAGCATGCTTCACTGCGGTTGATTGAGTGTCCTCTGGTGGCGGATTCATCCATTCTGTATCTACACTTTGGAGCCATTTGACTTGGACTTTACTGTTCGACCTTTTAGATTATTCTTTTATCTGCATGGACTAATTTATACCTTATGAATATTTGAATCATTGTTCATTTATGCCATTTATCAATTTTTAGCGCAGCTAACTATTCCATATTACTGTAGCACTACTCCCTTGGGAACTGCTGATTACAGGTTCCCCTGGGTTACCATTAGCAACAGCACAACAGTTCAACATTTTCCAAGTGATTTTTGGCTCCGTCAGGAAACAGTCTAGGAGCTTTGGTTTTTGTGTTTTTATTGAGAACTTGGATGGGAGAAGGGAATGAGTTGGATACTCAAACTTATATAACTTTGCACAATTAGCTGGGACAACTGAATAATGCTGAGTGCGGCTAGGCCGCTGCATCACCTTGTCAGTAGCAGTGAAGTAGTAAGAAATTAACTGTCTGAGATAAACTGTACTGTACTGTAGAACAATCTTCAGGGCGCTTCCTGGCACCCCCTTTGTTCCTATTCTTCAGGGTCAACTACACGGCACCCCCTTTACTGTTACACTTCCTGTGTGAGCTAGCTCCTGGATCCCCCTGACTTCTCTGGAGTGGTCCCCCTTCCTGGGCCAGAGCCTTTGGCAGGTCACTCAGTACTCACGGACACTGTTTTTCCCAAGAGACTCTGCCAGCAGTTCCACCATCAGCACTCTGGATCCTCTGCAGCTCAGCTCCACACCTGGTTCACTAGGCCAACCGCCTAAGACCACCTTCCTCACACTCTGCAGGAGGAGAGACAGCCGTCCACCTCCTCCTGGGACTCTGCTTCCCGCCAAAGACGCCCTGTCACATGTCCCCTCTGTATTTATGGTCAATTCCAGCATGCATTGCAGGAATGCCCTCCCTCTGGGACTGCCATGAAACATGATGTGTCACTGGCCAGGTTTCCACCACTGTCCAACAAGCTCCCTTATTGAATACATTGGGGACACTCCCTCAGACCCAGTGAATCACACCTGGAAACATGTGACAGGCAAACTAACAGATCAGGCTCCCCTGATAAGCAGAAGGAGCAAATAGATGCTTTTTCCTAGCACTTACCTAGGAGGGTGCTGCACTACAAATGAGTAACTTGGCATATGTATCCACTCACATAAGAACCTAATCTTAGACAATGACCTAGAAAGTATCCATATAAGAGAAATTAAATAACAAGGGGAAGAGAAGGGGAGTAAAAAAAGGGGGGAAAAGGGGGGGGGGGATAGGGGGAGGAAAAGGGAAAGAGGAAAACAAAAAAAAGGAGATGTATGGGGGGCTCGACAAAAAAACGAGAAGGGGATTTCAAAATAATTCTAAACCCTTTTTTAAAAAGTAGCATAACTAACAGCATCATTAAGAACTAAACCTAATGTTGACCGTAGGTTCACTATCCATTTTGCTTCTTCTTGTAGGATCTAAATATTACTTCTGGAGGTATATAAAAATTCCACTTTTCTATAGATATTTTGCTTCTGTATTCACAAATAGAGATCATACCTCCTTAAGTATCAGTTAAATTAACAGGATATCACTAGCTCACTTGTTTACATCCTATCTTGGAACAAAGTTTCTCTGTCCCTCTTTCCTCCTCATTTGTCTGTCATTTTGGTCTGATCTGTATAGTTGTATATAAAATGCACTACTTATCTATCAAAAAGGGTTTCCTAGTGGTAAACCTTTCATCCAATTTCTAAAGTGCTGCATTTGTAATTTCCAAAAGCAAATATAATGGAATTGTAGTGGTAAAAAAAAGCACTTGTGGGTTTAAATTAGGGATCGACCAATTATCGGCAACACCGATATATCCGGCCGATATGCACTTTCCCCGATATATCGGAATCGGCCCCCGAGGTTTCCGATATTGCCGATATTTAGGGAAAGTGCATGTACCTGGGTGATGCCTGCAGCTAGAGGCATCACCCCGGTACCGGTGTCCATAGCCGACGGTCGGCTGACTTGTAATGATAACCGATGAGGCTGAGAAGTCGCTCGGCTCTCATTACAAGGAGCGATTGGGGACGTCCCCTCCCGCCGCCTTCCGTGGCTCGCCCGGGTCTCCCATCCCACTGGGAGACCCGGGCATCCTACCTCCACCGCCGCCACCAAAGAGAAAACCCGGGTCTCCATGTAATGTGTACTCGGCGCCAAATTAAAATAACTGACAGCATTCAAAACAGCCAAACTTGGCGTTTTGAATGCTTTTCAGTGCCCTCCACAAGGAGTACCTTTAAAAAAAAAAATGTTTTTTACATGTCCAAAAATATCGGCCGATACCGATATCCGATGACCAAAATATCGGTATCGGCATTAAAAAAAGGATATCGGTCGATCACTAGTTTAAATAATCGTCCTTTTTTGTACAATTCTCCTTTAAGTGGGGCATGACAGGGGTGTTTCCTATGCCTACATACTTTTGCTAATAGGTGTCCCTCATTCCCACCTCAGAAAGTTGGGAGGAATGCCTCTGCATAGTCATCAAGTGTGCTGCTGTCTGATTGGATGCTGTCACCCGGGTGACCCCTCAGCCATCTTTAGTGAGGGCAGAGCTTACAAAAAGCCCTGGCTCACTGCTGTTTGCACGCATTCCGCATCTAGTTACTTGAGGGACAGGAACTTGCTTGTCAGCAAGAGTGAACCTTGCTTAGGTAAAGGTTTCAGAGGAGGCTTCCAGAGCTTTTTAAAGAACTTTTCCACTACTTTTGCTTAGTGCATCTGTTTCTCAACCTCTCCCTGAGCCAGGTGCAACCAGCCTCAGTGTATTGCTCTCTCACTGTAAGTCCTGCATACTGATGTGTGTGTTGCTGCTCATTTCTGCTGTTGTATTTGGAACAGTTTGACAGTATACTTCACATTCCCAACCACTGTGTGTGCTGTGCCTTTCCACAGAGTGCCTACCGCCTGGGTCTTCCCCCACCTTTCAGCCTACAAGCGGCATGATATCTATTTGGATCTGCCAGTCCCCAACCTCTCTTTGAGGACATTTTAATCCCTATGCTATTTTGAGTCTTCATTTCCTTCTCAGCATCTCTTCTCTGCTAGGTCTTTACCTTCAGTTTCTCCCCCTGGGACAGTATGCAATGTATTTATTATATTGCCTGGGACCATTTTAGTCCGTATAGGATCTATTAATAGCATCTGTTCAGGAGGTTTGTTCCCCTTTGACCCCTGGCTAACACCTTGCTGTCCATTGCATGCAGCTCACATAATGCGTTTTACCGTTTTTAGAGTTTACATTTGTTCTAGGTAAGGTTAGGCACCAGTTCGTCCTTGTTCTTGTCAGAAGGAGTAGCTTAGTTGTATAAAAAAAGAAAACTTCTAAACATACAGATGGCAACCCCCCCCCCATATAGAATTTGTCATGATGTATTGCAGACATTATAACATTATGGTTGTACAGGGACTGAACAAATGCATATGTTAACTTTATGACCTTGAGGTTGTGTGGAATAAAAGAATTTGGATGTAAAAGAGTAAAGGTTCAACATGACAAAGAGGTTATAAACAAAAGATCTACAATAATAACTGAAGACTTTCTAAGAAGAATGGTCTAGCTGGTATGTCAAGTTGTGAAAGATGCTAGGAATGCAGCCATTAAAAATAAACATATTTCTTGATCGTTGGGAGATACTGTACAGGAAGATATTTAGAGATGTAGGATTATGCAGCCACCTTTAGGATACTGGACACTGGAAAACAGAGTTGTTGTAAAAGATTGGCATAGACCCTGCTGCTTCTAGCATGCCGCTGTTGTTTGCTATTGTCCTCAGGCATTGGACTTTTTACATCTTTTTGGTTTGAGCAGGACTCATTTTTATCCTAGAAAGATTTGTTTTGTAGCTGTAGCTTTAAAGTGCTCACTATTGTAGCTTTCTGGATTGGCTAGAACTCTACATCGCCAGCAAATTTGTATCTAGTTCCCATGAGGAAGGCTTGTAATGTGGGTTTCAGAGTGTTGTATAGGAGTACTGGCAAATGCTTACTGTATAGTGATTGGAGAGAGTTTTGGTGGTGGTAGAGTATTATTTAAGAACAGGTAAGTTTTTTAATGTAAGAACAGGTATTTAGTTTTTTAAGTGCAGGGCTCTTTACTTTCAGGATTTCCTATGCTGTGGAGGTATAACAGAGATCTAACATTTATAAATATTATATATGTAGGCAGGTGCAGGTTGGCCTTCCTACATAGGTGGCACTGTTGCATCCCACTTACTGGGAGAGTGCAGGATGAGAAGAACATCCTTTCCACTCGGTCCTCCTCATAATCATCGGGTGGGCTGCTGTCTGATTGGACGCTGTCACCCGGGTGACCCCCTCAGCTGTCTTTAGGGAGGGCAGAGCTTACAAAAAGCCCTGGCTCACTGCTGTTGGCACACATTCAGCATCTGGTTCGGTAAGGGACCTGCTTGTCAGAGAGCGCAAATCTAGCTTAGGGAAAGGTTCCATAGAAGGGGGGACAGCATAGGGATTGTTTCAGAGCTTTTTGAGCAACTTTTCCGCTACTTGTGCTTACTGCATCTGCCTCTCAGCCATTTCCTGTGCCAGGTGCCACCAGCCTCGGTGTGTCTCTCTGTCTCTAAATACTGCTGTTTGTGTTGCTGCTTATTTCTTACTGTAGGAAAGACTCTGCTGTTGTATCTAGAACAGTTTGACAATATACTTCATATTCTCAACCACTGTGTGAGCTGTGCCTTCCCTCTGGGTGCCTACTGCCTGGGCCTTCCACCACCTTTCAGCCTACAAGCGGGATGATATCTATTTGGATCTGCCAGTCCCCAACCTCTTTTTGAGGACATTTTAATCCATATGCTATTTTGAGTATTAATTTCCTTCTCAGCATCTCTTCTCTGCTAGGTCTCTACCTCAGTTTCTTCCCCTGTGACATTATGTAATATACACTCATCAAAAAAATTAAAGGGACGCTTTTTAATCAGAGCATAGCATCAAGTCAAGTAAACTCCTGGGATATTGATCTGTTCAGTTAAGTAGCAGATGGGGCTAGTAATCAGTTTCAGCTGCTTTGGTTTTAATGAAATTAACAACAGGTGCACTAGATGGGCAAAAGTGACACACCCTCCAAAACAGGAATGGTTTTACAGGTGGAGGCCACTGACATTTTTTCCCCTACTCATCTTTTCTGACTGTTTTTCACTAGTTTTGCATTTGGCTGGGGTCAGTGTTACTACTGGTTGCATGAAACGATACCTGGACCCTATAGAGGTAGGGGGCAGTCCAAATCCTCCAGGATGGCACATCAATACGTGCCATTGCCAGAAAATTTGTTGTGTCTCCCAGCACATTTTCAAGAGCATGGAGGAGATTCCAGGAGACAGGCAGTTACTCTAGGAGAGCTGGACAGAGTCGTAGAAGGTCCTTAACCCATCAGCGGGACTGGTATCTGCTCCATTGTGCAAGGAGGCCACTTGCGTGTATGTTTCTGACCAAACAATCAGAAACAAACTTCATGAGCGTGGCCTGAGGGCCCAGCGTCCTCTAGTTGGACCCTGTGCTTACTGCCCGGCACCATGGAGCTTGATTGGCATTTGACATTATACACCAGAATTGGCAGGTCCGCCACTGGCGTCATGTGCTTTTCACAGATGAGAACAGGTTCACCCTGAGCACATGTGACAGACAGGTAAGGGACTGGAGAAGCCATGGAAAATGTTATGTTGCATGTAACATCGTTCAGCATGACTAGTTTGGTGGTGGGTCAGTGATGGTCTGGGGAGGCATATCCATGGAGGGATGCACAGACCTCTACAGGCAAGACAATGGCACCCTGACTGCCATTAGGTATCAGGATGAAATCCTAGGACCCATTGTCAGACCCTAGGCTGGTGCAGTGGGTCCTGGGTACCTCCTGGTGAACGACAATGCTCGGCCTCATGTGGCGAGATTATGCAGCCAGTTCCTGGAGGATGGAGGAACTGATACCATTGAATGCCACCACCCTCGCCTAAACTAAACCCAACAGAACACCTCTGGGACATTATGTTTCGCTCCATCCAACACCACCAGGTTGCACCTCAGTCTGTTCAGGAGCTCAGTGATGCCTTGGTCCAGATCTGGGAGGAAATACCCCAAAACACCATCTGTTGTCTCATTAGAGCATGCCCCGACATTGTCAGGCATGCATGCAAGCACGTGGGGGCCATACAAACTACTGAGTATTATTTTGAGTTGCTGCAATGAAAATTCAGCAAAATGCACTAGCCTGCCATATATTTTTTTCTACTTTGATTTTTGCTATGTCTTTAAATTCTGTAGGTTGATCATTTTAATTTCCATTAAACAATATGGCATCCTTTCATTCCTAACCTATTACCCAGTCTATATCAGTAAATATATCCAGCATGAGATTTCTCCCCATTGAGATCTGATGTGTTTTTAAAGTGTTCCTTTAATTTTTTTGAGCAGTGTATTTATTATATTGCCTGGGACCCTTTTAGTCAGCATAGGAACTATTCATAGTCAGTATAGTAGCTATTCAGGAGGTTTGTTGCCCCTTGACCCCTGGCTAACACCTTGCTGCTCAATGCATGCAACTCACTAAAGAATTCACCATTCTTAGAATTCACATTTGTTCTAGGTATCGTGAAAGATAAGACCAATTCATGCTTGCGCTTGTCAGAAGGAGTAGCTCATTTGTAAAAATAAAAAACACATTAGATGTGTGTAGCTGGCTTTTAAACATACAGATCAGTGTTGCCAACCGTCCGTAGATTTACGGACAGCCCGTTAAAACAGGGCACTTTTCTCCTGCCCGTAAATGCCCGTAGCAGTGCCCGTAAATCTAAGGCGGCGGCGGCACTGTCAGAACTGCGCATGTGCGGCGCGCAGTTCCGGAGATCCCCGTCGGACGAGTGCCACGGCCGGCCTCTGCCTCCACCCCCCGACGCCGCCTCCGCCCTCGACCCGGAGTTAATTACATCGGACGAGTCACTCTGCCACCCACGGCCCGCCTCTGCCTCCACCCCCGACACCGCCTCCGCCCCCGAGAGTTATTTACATCGGACGACGAGTGCCACCCACGGCCCGCCTCTGCCTCCGCCTCTCCTCATTTAAGTTTTCCCGCCTGTGTCCCTGGCCCTGCGTGAGGAAGCCGGCCCGGGAGTCGGGACTGGAGGAGGAGTACGAGACTACGGGGGGCGTGAGCTATGGAGGGGGGTCACCGTCACCACACCGTCACCTACCTATCCATGCTGCTGGGCACCATGCTGGCCACTGACCGACCGTCCGATCAGCCGCAAGGTAAGTCAGACTCAGACTGAGCCGGCTCCTCTCATCTGGATGGAAGGGTGAGGGGGGGGGCACACACTGGCCCTGGCATCACGAGAAGTTGGAGAAGATGTTTCATGTGTAACTTGTACTGCCTTGCAATGATATGAGGGGAGCTACTTACCTACCCGTGTAATATCAGGGGAGCTACCTACCGGGTAGGTAAGTAGCTCCCCTGATATCACACAGGTAGGTAGGTAGAAGGATGGGTATGTCCTTCATGTCCGCAGTGTCTGCCCACCTTCTGTACCATGTCCGCAGTGTCTGCCCACCCCCTTCACCTTGTCCGCAGTGTCTGCCCACCCCCTTCACCATGTCCGCAGTGTCTGCCCACCTTCTGTAACATGTCCGCAGTGTCTGCCCACCTTCTGTACCATGTCCGCAGTGTCTGCCCACCTTCTGTAACATGTCCGCAGTGTCTGCCCACCCCCTTCACCTTGTCCGCAGTGTCTGCCCACCCCCTTTACCATGTCCGCAGTGTCTGCCCACCTTCTGTACCATGTCCGCAGTGTCTGCCCACCCCCTTCACCATGTCCGCAGTGTCTGCCCACCTTCTGTAACATGTCCGCAGTGTCTGCCCACCCCCTTCACCATGTCCGCAGTGTCTGCCCACCCCCTTTACCATGTCCGCAGTGTCTGCCCACCTTCTGTACCATGTCCGCAGTGTCTGCCCACCTTCTGTAACATGTCCGCAGTGTCTGCCCACCCCCTTCACCATGTCCGCAGTGTCTGCCCACCTTCTGTAACATGTCCGCAGTGTCTGCCCACCCCCTTCACCTTGTCCGCAGTGTCTGCCCACCCCCTTTACCATGTCCGCAGTGTCTGCCCACCCCCTTTACCATGTCCGCAGTGTCTGCCCACCTTCTGTAACATGTCCGCAGTGTCTGCCCACCTTCTGTACCATGTCCGCAGTGTCTGCCCACCTTCTGTAACATGTCCGCAGTGTCTGCCCACCTTCTGTAACATGTCCGCAGTGTCTGCCCACCTTCTGTAACATGTCCGCAGTGTCTGCCCACCCCCTTCACCATGTCCGCAGTGTCTGCCCACCTTCTGTACCATGTCCGCAGTGTCTGCCCACCTTCTGTAACATGTCCGCAGTGTCTGCCCACCCCCTTCACCATGTCCGCAGTGTCTGCCCACCTTCTGTACCATGTCCGCAGTGTCTGCCCACCTTCTGTACCATGTCCGCAGTGTCTGCCCACCTTCTGTAACATGTCAGCAGTGTCTGCCCACCCCCTTCACCTTGTCCGCAGTGTCTGCCCACCCCCTTTACCATGTCCGCAGTGTCTGCCCACCTTCTGTACCATGTCCGCAGTGTCTGCCCACCCCCTTCACCATGTCCGCAGTGTCTGCCCACCTTCTGTACCATGTCCGCAGTGTCTGCCCACCTTCTGTAACATGTCCGCAGTGTCTGCCCACCCCCTTCACCATGTCCGCAGTGTCTGCCCACCTTCTGTACCATGTCCGCAGTGTCTGCCCACCTTCTGTACCATGTCCGCAGTGTCTGCCCACCTTCTGTAACATGTCCGCAGTGTCTGCCCACCCCCTTCACCATGTCCGCAGTGTCTGCCCACCCCCTTCACCATGTCCGCAGTGTCTGCCCACCCCCTTCACCATGTCCGCAGTGTCTGCCCACCTCCTGTACCGTGTCTGACCAGAGTCTGCAGACTCTGATGTAAGGGGGAACTCTGTGCTGGCTGGGTTATGGTAACCCAACCTTCATGTAAATTTGAGAAATATGTTTTTTGACTTTTGTTTAACTTTAACACATTGCTAATAGCACTAGCTATATGTTTATAGTTAAAATATTGATATTTGCACGGTTTAGCACTGAAAATTGTTATTTTAGGTACTTTTTTCAGTGTCCGTAAAAAATTGGTGCTGTCCGTAAATTTTGGACGTTCTGCCAGTAAATTTCCCTCCGGGGGGTTGGCAACACTGATACAGATGGCAACCCCCCATATAGACTTTGTCATAATGTATTGCAAACATTATAACCTTATTGTACAGGGACTGAACAAATGCATATGCCATCTTTATGAGCTTGAGGTTGTGTGGAGTAAAAGTATGGAGCAATGTAAAAGAGTCAAGGTTTAACATGATAAAGTTCATAAACAAATGATCTACATAACTGTAGACTTTTAAAGAAGAATAGCCTAACTGGTTTGTAAAGTTATGAGTGATGCTAGGAATGCAGCCATTAAAAATAAACATATTTCTTGGTCGTTGGGAAACACAGGAGGATATTAAGAGAGGTAGGGTTATGCAGCCACCTTCAGCGGACTCTAGACACTGTCAATCCGAGTTGTAAAAGATTGGCATAGACCCTGCTGCTTTTAGCATTCCTCTGTTGTTTGCTATTGTCCTCAGGCTTTGAACTTTTCTCATCTTTTTGGTTTTAGCAAGACTCGTTTTTATTCTAGACAGATTTCTTTGGGAGCTGCAGCTTTAAGCCCCATTCACACCCGTGCAGCTTTGAAATCGAGCTACTTCAGCTTGATTTCAAAGCCGCACATAAGTGCGATTTCATTGCGGCTTCATTTAACAGAAGTAAGTCACAATGAAATGCGTAAAAAGGAGTGCAGGAAACGTTTTCATAATCAAGGTGACATAAGTCGCAGCAAATTGAACGGCTCCATTGCCGGCAGTGAGGTGCCACTTGTTATGCAATTTGGAACTGTCAAATCGCATCACAAGTCGCACTGGTGGGAACGGGGACTAACGTGCTTGCTATTGTAACTTTCTGTATTGGCTAGAACTCTACATTGCCAGTGAAGTTGTATCTGGTTCCCATGAAGAAGGCTTATAATTTGACCTTAGGGCAGGGTGTGGGATAGTAGACTAAGTGCCTGGAGCTATGTATTTTACCTGCAGAGCGCTGTACAATGTAGTGGCAAGTAATTTGTCAATGTCCAGGTCTGGAAGTAGCCCAAGCAAACACAGTTTAGGCTCTAGGGCATGGTGTCCAACCTTTTGGCTTCTCTGGGCCACATTGAGTGTAGAGAAATTTTCTCGGGCCGCATATAAAATATATACTATAGTTAAGGTATATAAGTAATAAAATGCCGCCGCGTCTTCCCGCGCCCCTGACACAAATTTAACATAACTAGAGGATGATCAAATGAAATGTAATCAGTATACAGAGGTTTACTTATTCTGAGAGATATTAAAGGAACACTTCAACCACCATGACCACTTCAGTGATTTGAAGTGGTCATGGTGGTAGGAGTCAGAAACACTGCACATGCTCGCCTCCCCCCTCCCCTGCGAGGCAGCCTCTGCCTACCGTTAGTTGGAAGCCACTGTGGCCGTGCCCCCGACCCGACTTCCTTCCTCCTCAGCAAAAAAAAAAAATTGTCAGGGGGCAGTGGGCCGCATTGCCTGCGGTTGCGGGCCGCAGTTTGGACATGCCTGCTCTAGGGCAATTGATGAACACATTTGGTCATGTAGAAAGCAAATCATCTGAAGCCAGAATGTTTGGATAACCGGGCAGGCCATAATCAAATGATAGAAAAAACTAGGTGTTGAGGCACATAGTAGATATGTTGGGTCAGGGATAGGCTGATAACAGGCAATTCTCTGGGGTGTTAAGTACACCCTAAGTAGTATATATAGTTGTGTTAACCGGTCTGACATTTTGGGGGATACCATTTTGATGTTACATAAAAATTTCCTCCCAATCAGTATCTTCCATAGCTCCAAGGTCAGATTTGCATCTAATTTTAGCTTTGTAGGCTAGTGCTGTAGTACTGGGGAGGCGAATGGTGGAGTAGAGTGTGGAGCTTAATCTAGTTAATTCTGGTATAGTATCAAGTATATTATCTAGTATAGCGAGGGTAGTTAAGGAGGAGTTTTGTGGTGGGAAATTTGGCTTGTAGGGCATGCCAAAGGTGAAGATATCTGAATAGGAGATGATTGGGGAGAGATAATTCATCTTTTAATGCTTGTAATGTTTTGAGTCCTATGGGAGTCCTAATTTGGTGTAGGTATATTATTCCACGAATTGTCCAAATACTGTAGATCTGGAATTGTCAGTAATTCAGCTAAGTCATTATTGAACCACAGAGGGCTGTGGGAATGGATCAGTGAAATGTTAAGTTTATGCAGTGCAAGTTCCCAGATACGCTGGTGATGTGTAACATACCATCTTTGTGTTTGGAGGGCCCTTTGGCAGTTTAACTCTAAGAATGGCCTGAAGAGGGGTGTGAGCTGAGTTATTGGGGCTGTTGCAAACCAGAGACTGATATCACTGAAGTTCTGTTTTGTTGAAGTAGTAAAGTCGAGACAGTTGGAAGGCCAAATAATAGTCGTGAAAATCGGGGGGAAAAGATGCTTCACCAAGTGTTGTAGGTAGGGCTGCAACTAACGATTATTTTCATCATCAATTAGTTTGCCGATTATTGTTTTGAATAATTGGATAATAACCTTAAAAAAGTGTGGTGTATAATTTAGTTAATATGTAAAGTTTTAAAAAAAAAACAAAAAAAAAAAAACAGAGTTAGTCTTACCGGTAACTTTTTAGGAGTCGTCCAGGACAGCATAGGAGAGACAGGCTCCACCTCTGGAGACAGGAAACAGACACAAACAATCATGTGAATAAAGGGCGGTCACCATCCCCTCTTTCTCAGTCTTCTTACCCGAGAACTCCCCTATAAAGGGTTTCTGAAACAAGAAAAAAAAATACTCGTCCAAGGATACAACAGCATATAGGGAGGGAAACCTAGTTACCGGTAAGTCTAGAAACTCCTAGAAACCGAGTTACCGGAAAGTCTTTCTCCAGTCGTCTGTCCAGGACAGCATAGGAGAGGATCAACAAGAACTTACCAGATTGGGGGGGGGGGGGGACAACCGCCTGGAGGACCTTTCTACCAAACACATGATCTTGCGCTGAGAGCAAAGTTCATGTCTGTAATATTTAATGAAGTTCGAGCAGCTAGACCATGTTGCTGCTCGGCAAATTTGTTCTGGTGTCGCGCCAGCTCGCTCCGCCCAAGAAGCAGATAATGCCCGCTTGGGGTGAGCCAACAGGGAAAAAGGGCATTCCTTTTTTAGGATTTTATATGCCTCCACAATTGCCTGTTTGATTCAATGAGCAATTGTGTTCTTTGAGGCTTGATGCCCCAATTTTTTATCAGAATGTAGAATAAACAAAGCATTCGATTTTCTAATGCCTTCGGACAATTCTAAATAGCGCAAGACACAAGCCTTCATATCCAGAAGGTTGAATTCTGTTTCCTTAGGATTAGATGGAGATGCACAGAAAAAAGGTAAAACAATCTCTTGGGCCCTGTGGAATCTAGAGGCCACTTTAGGTAAGAATCCCGGTTCTGTACGCATTACCAGTCTCTCCTCAAATATTTGCAGAAATGGTTCCTTCATTGAAAGCGCCTGCAGATCACTAATGCATCTGGCTGTAGAAATTGCAACCAAGACCGTAGCGAGAGTAACCCCCTTCAAGGACAACCTTGTAATACGATTGCCAAATCCCATCGTAGCAGGTTTTCTAGGCCTTGAGTTTAAGGTGGGTCTGCCATTGTTACCATTAACACTCTCAGCCCATTTGAGCTCTGAATACAGGTGTGAGAACTGAGACAACGACCAGTCCGGCATCTTTAGTTGGTTTGTTTTATTGTATTTAGGGCATAGGCGAAGGGAATGAGTGGGATACTCCTCTGGCTCAACTAGGTACAATTTTGGGGCTCTTCAAGAACAATGCCTGTTAGCGCTGTCTTGACTCCAGCCGACGCTAGCCAACGCTTCCTGACACTTGAATATACTGTATCACTGAAAACTGTGCTGGCACCTCGACTTTAATTCAGAAGATCCAGGACTGTAGAATACTTGACTTCTGACACTGCTTTGCTCAAAAGTCACTGAACAGCTCCCTCCAGCCCTTTATTAGCTTGAGGTAGCTCTTTGTAAATTCCTGTGCTGCTGCAACTCTCAACCTGTACACTGTACACTGACTCTTCAGGGCCCAAACTGCAAGTGCCCCCTTTAACTCTTTCAGGGTCCTCAACCTAGGTACCCCCTCTAATACTTCAGGGTCCTCCGAACACTTACGACTAAGCGGACGTTAATCCGTGAAATGCGTCAACTACTATGCGTTCATCTCTTGTCTCTGACTATATTATGGATACACTTTGAATTGATTTTATATATTTATATGAATAAAACAGATTTTATATTTTTCACCTTCAAGTTGGAGTGCGGCTATTTCTCTCTATACATTATACTAGACTGCACCTATGCCAACTCTATACCACATTACGCTGAACCTTTACCGCATCCGAACCACATCTACCTTGCAACTGTGCTGAGACTATACCATACCTATACTGTACATATATTGCATTTAGGTTAACTGGGTCTGTCGTTAAGTGCAAAGATGCTTTTAAAGGGCCTCATTGATAGCCAGCAGAACAATATTTCAAAGGACTTCCCCTCCCATAATCAATATTCTGCAAGCCCCCTTAGTTTTACTGCCCCCCTCCGCTACCATCCTTGTTTTTTTGGATAGTCAGTCTAGGACTAGCATTGACCCTATAAATGCGCTCTGGCAGTATAGTTCCAGCACTCGGTAGAATAAACTTTACTACTGCTCACTGCTGCACTTAAAGAGGCCTTGCTACTGTTTATACTGATCTAGGCACCAAGTCATCTTTTGCTTAGTCCTTACTGTTAATCACTTTGTAAACTAAATTGGATTATTTCCATTGTTAATCCATTTTATGCATGCCTAGTTACCAACCATATTGGGTGACAATATACTGTATTGAGTTTGCCTTAAGTACCTGGTTTGGTGCCTTCTTTCTTAGATTTAGCACTAGTATTGGGTACTAAGTATTACTTTTGGGGATTCTCTGTGATATTGTATGTTTGTACACTAAACCTGGGGTGCCAGAGGGGCTGAGGTTCTTAAGAAGGTCAGGCTAAGAACAGAGGACCCATCCTATCCAGAAGCTCCTACACTTGTATCAAACAGAATATCATTTGTATTTCAAAGGTTTTTTGTTTTTCCTTCTTCAACATTTTTAAAATTCACTTTAAGCAAGTATAAGCATTAAGGTTCCAATTAAAAGGAATTAAAGGAGTGAAAAAGCCATCAAAACAAATCAGTGTGTAGCATGAAAGAGCATTTTTTTTTTTTTTAAATCTAAACTTTTATTGAACGTAAAAATCAATACAGAAGTATATCAGCATCGTTTACCACATATAGAATATACATAAACATACTGTATGTAAATGGGTACAGTGATACTAGAGAGGGATACAGTCACTACAACTGAGACCATAGCATAGGCCAAGTCTCTAGTCCTCCAGACTAGAAAATATAATTAGTAGGTAAACTGCATACTGTATATATATGTATGACAAGGTTGTGACATAAGTAATAATTTTTGTTTAAAAACGTATAAAGAAAAAGGTGTACACCAACCAGCAGGGGCATACCTAGAGCATTTGGCACCCAAGGCGGATCCTATCACTGGCACCCCCCCCCCTCCCCAGGCGGGCAGGCGACGCACCGCACATCAACATGCTGTCAAGTGACGTCGCGTGTAGCGCTTCTGCGCACTGTTGCTCGGAACCCAAAATATTCCTCCTCCCTCTGCTCTCCTCGGCGGCCAGGCCCCTTCTCCTCCTCCTCTGCAAAAACGGCGCCGACTGACCTGAGGCGTCAGACAGAAATACATGTAATTGGCAGTGGCACACTTACTATGTGCAACTGCCAGTGGCGTCACTAGGGTTGGTGTCACCTGGTGCAGTAAACCATGGTGCCACTCCCACCAAAATGATTTTCCTGTTTTCTGAAAGTACGTCAAAGATGCAGCATGCAGGACTTTTGGTGCGCTTTCAGAAAATGCAGAAAAAAACATGCAACCTAATAGAAACCTATAGGACTGCAGCTATAACGTCGGGTAAAATGCAGAAAGACCCCTTTTACATTACACAGCCCCGGTACCTCTGGACCCCTTTACATTACACAGCCCCTGTACTTCTGGACCCCTTTACATTACACAGTCCCCGTACTTTTGGACCCCTTCACATTACACAGCCCTCCTACCTCTAGACCCCTTCATATTACACAGCTCCCCTACCTCTGGACCCCTTCACATTACACAGCCTCCATACCTCTGGACCTATTTACAATTTACAGCTGCTGCACCTCTGGACCCCTTAGCAATTCACAGCCGCTGCACCTCTGGACCCTTTTACATTACACAGCCCCCCCATGGGCCTCTTTACATTACACAGCCTCCCCATTGACCCCTTTACATCACACAGCCCCCCCCCATGGACCCCTTTACATTACACAGCCCCCAATGGACCCCTTTACATTACGCAGACCCCCATGGACCCCTTTACATTATGCAGCCCCCCCATGGGCCCCTTTACATTACACAGCTCCCCTCACACCTCTGACCCCCTTTCATTATCCAGCCCCTCCTTTAGACCCCTTTACATTATACAGCCCCCATGGAACCCTTTACATTATACACCCCTCCCATGGAACCCTTTACATTGCACAGCCCCTCCCCCTCCCATGGAACCATTTACATTATACAGCCCCCCCATGGAACCCTTTACATTATACAGCTCCCCCATGGAACCCTTTACATTACACAGCCCCCGCCCCCCCCCCTTCCCCAGCTCTCCCCTTCCTACCTAATTAGGAGGAGAGCAGAGCAGGAGGCACTGAAGCAGAATGGGAGAGAGAGAATCACCAGCCCTGAATAAACGGCGGGAACTGCCGGAGTTAACTGTGTTAGTTAACAGCAGCTGATTGGTTGCTAGGGGGTCCTAGCAACCAATCACCTGCTTATTAACTTAGAAAGTTAACTCCAGCAGTTCCTGCTGTTTATTCAGTGCTGGTGATTCTCTCTCTCCCGTTTTGCTTCAGACAGTTCCCCCTGCTCCACTCTCCTGTGTTAGTGAGCAGCAGAGGCTTTCTGGCATCCAGCCCTGGGTGTCACCCCTCAGGCGGGTGTCACCCTGGTGCTCCCTGACACCCCCCAATGTGTGGCATCTGGGGCAGACCGCACCCCCCCCGCCCCCCTGTTGATACACTGCTAGCCAGTGTTCATAAGGTGGGGGTCTTGGAAACTAGACAATTTGTGGTTGTCTTTATTTATATCTGCAATAATCTATTCATTAGTAAATCCTGGTGAGTCCAGCCAACCCTGCCAGACCGGGTGAAACTTACGCTTGGCATTGCGATGTCGGTATCCTAGTTGCTCTCTCAATAATATAGAATTAACATGGTCAATCTAATCTTTAACAGTAGGAGTGGAGTGACTCATCCAATATCTGGCTATCATCTTTTTAACCAAATACAAGAGGCGTTGAATCATTAAATATGTCCCTGATGGACATAATTCAGGGTCCAGAAGCCTAGTAGGCATATTAAGGAGTCAGTCGTTTTATGAATTTGAGAGACCTATGAAACAGTTTGTACCACTTGCGTCCAGTATCTTTTAAGTTTTGGACACCTCCACAACATATGGATAAAGTCGACCCTGTGAGAGTTGCACTTCGGGCATAGAGGCGAATCCCTTCTACCCCAATGAAATAATTGGGTTGGAGTTCTATATGATCGATACAAGATGAAAAGTTGGGAAAGCCTATGCGAAGAGGACAGGGATATAGAGGGCACTGATTCTAATGTCAGTTCCTGATGTTCATTATCGATCCCACCTATGTCCTCCACCCAAACCTCCCTGCTTCTAAATAGTACCGGGTTCTGTATGCTGATAAGCAGCCATTGATATGTGCTAGAGATTAACCCTTTCTGCTCCAGAGCCATTACCACTTTGGTCAACATCAAGGACTCTTATTTATGTAGTGCACTGTTCCGCTGTTGGGCTTTGATTGGATGCCTTAGCTGTAGGTATTGGTAGAAGTGTTTATGAGATAACTGAAAATCAGAGTGTATCTGTTCATAAGATTTAAATACACTACCAGAAAATATTTGATCAATGTATAGCAAGCCCTTATGTTTCCAACCATGGACGTCCTCTAATTTAGCCAATTCTGGGTAAGTTGGGTTGTTCCATAAAGGGGTAAATTCAAAGCAGCCTGTTAGTTTCATGAGATTTGTTAGGGCCCCCTACACCCCCCTGCAGAAGAACTGCCATGGGTGCTGAGGGTGGCAGTGCAGGTAATGCCATTTCTAAGTGGAAGATTACAGTTAGGTCAGGGTTTGAGACACTAATAAGCTTAGCCAATGGATCCCCATTTTCTATCTGGCCCCAGCCAGCCAGTTGTTGGATCTGGGCAGCAAAGAAGTACATTTTGGGGTGTGGTACCGCCAGGCCTCCCCTATCCTTGGCATGTTGGAGAGTAGTAGGTTTAATTCTAGGGTGCTATTTCTTCCAAATAAGGTCCCTGAATTGAGAATCTATTCTCTTAAACCAGCTCTAAGGAATCCACATGGGGGAGTTGTGGAAAACATAGAGCAGCTGAATTGCCAAAATCGATTTTATCAAGTTAACCCTGCCAACAACAGATAGAGGGAGCTTACACCAACTACAGCACTTTACACACTGTTTATCTAGGAGAAGTGCTAGATTTAGTTTCAGATATTGGGACGGTCGGGAGAGACGGTCACTCCTAAGTATTTGAACGTGGTGGCTATAGGGATCTGCTGCACGTCAGATGGAAGTGGCTCCCCCCATAGGATCCAGAGGCATAAGAATGGATTTGTCCCAATTAATAGTAAAACCCGAGAGGACACCAAACCCACAGACAAGCCGCATTAATGTTTGCAATCAGCCATCAGTATCTCCAAGAAACAGTAGTGCATCGTCGGCGTAGAGGGAGATTTTTTCCTCCAGCCCGCCGCTACGAAACCCAACTATTGATGGGGTATTTCTGATACAGATGGCCAAAGGCTCAATTGCCAAGGCAAAGAGAATAGGCGACAAGGGGCACCCCTGTCTTATACGTCTATGCAGGGAGAAGAAGGAAGACAATTCCTTGTAAATTTGAATCCTGGGAAAGGGGGCCGAGTATAGAGCCCTTTCCCAATAAATAAACCCATGTCCCAAGTCAAATCTAGAGAGGACCTTCCAAAGGTAGGGCCGCTCCACACTATCAAACACTTTAGCTGCTTCCAGAGATAAAATAGCCAGATTATCTACCAGTATTTGTAAGTTCATAAAGAGGTATCTAATACTGTGTGCAGGGGATCTTTTGGGGATAAACCCGGATTGGTCTGGGTGTATTAGTTAAGCAGCAATTTTGGAAAGTCTACTAGCTAGTATACGGGCTAGAAGTTTTACGTCTGTATTCAATAGAGATATAGGGCGATAAGAGTCTGACAAGAGCAAGTCTTTACCAGGCTTAGGTAGCACTATCACAATGGCCTCCGCATGTAATTCGGTAGAACCCCAGTGCGTGCTCTCTCATGTTTGGTCTCCAGAAGGACTGGGAGAAGAATTTTGCCATACTTCATGCACACCTCGGCCGGCAGGCCGCCTGCGCCAGGAGATTTATTGGAGGGAGCCTTGGCTAGAGCTTCCGTGAGCTTCTCCGAGGTAATAGGTGCATTAACAGAAGCAATTTCATCTGGGTCAGGTTGTGGGAATGTGCAGCTGTCTAAAAAGGAAGACACTTCAGACGGTGCACCAGCAGTCTGAGAGGTATATCAATAGTGGATAGCTCCTGCTGCGCCCTAGCCACCATTGCCAGCATATAACCCGTGTTCTCACCTTCTTCAAAATAGTGTTATAAAAAACATCTATTTTCTCTTACGTCCTCCGACAGTCGCCGCCTCTTCATATTCGTCACATATGGGGTATTAGACTTTGCTCCGAAGGAGTAGCTAGGCAACAGAATATGTTAACAATAAAGCTTTAACATATCCCACCCTCAAGGGGTGGTCCCCTCAGTCAATACCCTCCTACTTCCTGCAACCATATCTCAGTTTTAATGTCTAGCTTGTCAGGAGTGGCTGGCTCTCTCTGTGCTGGGACTTTTTGTCCCAGACTCTTTCTTCTTTTTAATATTTTGTTTGAGTTTTTCTCTCTACCTTTACTTAGCTGTTATTTTTGTCAGCATTAGTTAGTTCTTCGGACGAAGAGGATCATGCGGACTGGGTCTCGGGCTGATCCCCCTGGTCGCAGGTCGTGGGTCAGTGGCTTCCCAGTCTGCCATCGAGCGTTCAGCCAGGTAACGCTCCTGGCACAGTGAACGACCCATCCCTGTTCGGTGCAGGGATGATTGGTGAGGTGGCTACCTCACCGGACGCTGTGCGGTTTCTTAACCTCCATTGTGTGCGTCTTGAATTGCGACTCTCCCTGCCTCATGTGCAGCGGCTTGTTCGCCTGTGCGGGTTCCCCACGCCATGTGAGGTAAGTGTATTTATGTGGGGACCTGTCTGTCTGGGGGGGTCTCAGTCTGGGACTGTGTAACCTGCCTTTAATCACACTGCTTGTCTCCCTATCTCTCGGCTGCATGCTGTGGGCTGCAAGGGGGGGGGGAGCTGTATGACACTGTGTGTGTCAGGCTGGGCAGTGTGAGAAGCTGTGTGCTGTGGGGCATGTTTTTTCTTGGCATGTTTGGGCATATACAGCGATCGCTGCGGCGATCTACCATGTATCCATATATTGGGATGTAATGTGTGTGTTTTTATGCACTGTGGAGCGGCGTTTTTCGGCGCCAAACGACGCCATTTTACCGGCGCCCGCTCCGGCCGCATGGTTTACATGCACGGCGGCCATTTTCTTGTAGCCTCCATAGGCTTACATAGAGCGCCCTGGCAGCATCACTTCCTCTTTCCAGGAACACCGATCGAGGCAGCAGCAGCAGCGGGGTCTCCTCAGGTTTTATCCTTCTGTTCTTGTCATCCATTGCCTGTACTCAGTTTGTATATTCCCTGTGGGGGTCTCATTGTGCCTGAGTGTGGTGCGGTGGGCTGCGCTTGCCGCGCTTGCTAAAAGGGGGCAGTTAACCCTTGGTTGTCTGGCATTACAGGGGCAATGGATTCTCAGGAGGGCAAGTTTCCTACAGTATTGGTGGAAAGCCAGGGGACCGCTGTTTCCCCCCCAGGGGGGGATTTAGCCACTATTGTGGCTGGCCTTGCTGCCCAGGTGCAAATGCTGGTGGCTGCTCAATCTACTAAACGGCCCAGAGTTGCTCTGTCCTCTGATTCTGAGGGTGAAGGTGATGGGGCTGTTCTGGCAGGGACCCCCTTATCGGGGTCCCGCTCCTCTCTTGATCTGGTGGGGTCTGAGGTAGAGGCTGAAGTTGAGGGGGTTGATAATTCTCCCCCTGGCTCGCCTGAAGAGCTTGCAATCATGGATGAGTTGATTGCTTCCATTAAGCAGACGCTACGTTTGCAGGACGAAGTGTGTCCCCCCGCTGCCTTGGCGGCTTATGGGACGCAGAGAAAACGCAGGACGCCGCAGGTTTTTCCCTGCAATGCTGATTTTCAGCGCGCTGTTAAGGATCAATGGCGCGATCTGCGCAAGCCTTTTGCGGTACCAAGTAAATTCAAGCTGCGTTATCCTTTCTCGCCTGCCACTGATGAACGGTGGTGTGTGCCTCGCCAGTGGATCATGCAATTGCGGTTTTGAACAAAGCCACTGCGATTCCTGCAGAGGGTTCCCCTGTTTTCCGTGATGCCACGGATAGGAGACTGGAGTCTCTTGCCCGTCATACTTATTCTGTTACGGGTTCTATGCTTAAGGCTCTGTTTGCTTCTCTCATGGCGGCCCAGGCGATCGCAAGTTGGACGCAGATGCTTAGGCGCGTCCTAGTGGCCGATTCGGCCTCGGCGGCGACCCTGGATATGGTGGATCAGATCCACCAGGGTGTCATGTATCTGTGTGATGCGGACCTGGACCTGATTCCGTTGGCTGCACGTGTGCACAGCGTGGCGGTGTTGTCTCGCCGCCTGGTTTGGTTGAAATGTTGGTCGGTGGACCAATCTTCACGTAAGACCTTAGCCAATCTGCCTTATGATGGGTCTCGCCTTTTTGGGGAGTCCCTGGATGTGTTGATTAAGGGGATCACCGGAGGTAAGAGCACTCTCTTGCCCCATTTCCCCAAGGCTAAGGGGGCTTCTGGGAAGAAGCATGCAAATTTTCGGCCCCCTCAGGGGTCCTTTCGTGCCTTTCGGCCGCACTACAAGGGCAAACCGTTCAAAGGCCAAGGCTCTCAGAAGAAGCCCTGGTCTGGGAAACAGAAGTCCGGCCAATCCGGACCTGCGGCCCATAACAGTTCGGCCTGAAGGGGCGCCCTCACCCAGTTTTGGGGTGGGGGGACGCTTGCTCGGTTTTCTTCAGCCCTGGTTGGCCTGTGTGCGGGACAGATGGGTTCTGGAAATCGTTCGATCTGGTTACAAGATCGAGTTTCTCTCTCGGCCGGAGAGCAGATTTTTTCCCTCAAATCTTCAACTGTCTCCAGAGCGCCTGCGGGATCTGCACCTGGCGGTGCGGGACCTGAGGGCTCAGGGAGTGGTGGTTCCGGTGCCTCATCGGGACAGATTTCGGGGGTTTTATTCCAATCTGTTCACCGTGCCCAGGAAGGAGGGCAAGGTTCGTCCGATTCTGGACTTGAAGGCTCTGAACCGCTCTGTGCGGGTTCGCAAGTTCCGCATGGAATCCCTGCGCTCGGTGGTGGCTGCCCTGGTTCCGGGGGAATTCATGGCCTCCATCGATTTGAAGGATGCGTACCTTCACATCCCCATATTCGAGGGTCATCAGAGATACCTTCGATTTGCCATTGCGGAGGATCACTACCAGTTCGTGGCGTTGCCCTTTGGTCTCGCCTCGGCTCCGCGGGTCTTCACCAAGGTGCTTGCACCGGTTCTGGCATTATTGAGGGCCCAGGGCATTTCTGTCCTGGGGTATCTGGACGACATTCTGGTTCGGTCTGCGACCAGACTGGGTCTGGAGGAGGACCTGTCTGTCACAATGCAAACTCTGCAGGAGTTTGGTTGGACGATAAATGTTCCAAAGTCGACACTGAGTCCATCGGTTCGTCTCCCCTATCTGGGAATGATACTGGACTCGGTGCAGGCGAAGGTCTTCCTGCCGGAAGACAAACTCAGGACTCTTCAGGAGGAAGTCAGGTCCCTCAGGGACGTTCCACACTCGTCTCTGCGGACGTGTATGAGATGTCTGGGATTGATGGTCTCGGCCTTCGAGGCGATTCCTTTCGCGCAGTTTCACACGCGGGGTCTCCAAGCGGAGATCCTGTCCAGGTGGGACGGGCGACCTCAATCTCTGGATCTTCAGATCTCGTTGAGTCATCGCACCAGGGAAAACCTTCTGTGGTGGCTCCAGTCCCCGTTGGTGTCCGGGGGCAAGTCGTTTCGTCCGATCTCGTGGACGGTAATCACCACGGATGCCAGCCTGTCGGGCTGGGGTGGTGTTCTGGGCGTTCTGTCCGCCCAGGGAACTTGGTCGGAGGGGGAGTCTTCCCTCCCGATCAACATTCTGGAATTGCGTGCGATAAGGCTCTGTCTTCATCGCTGGACGGACCGGCTGCAGGGCTGCCCGGTTCGGGTGCAGACGGACAATGCCACGGCGGTGGCCTACATCAACCACCAAGGGGGCACCAGGAGTGCCCGAGCGGCTTGAGAAGTGGCCGACATTCTGTCTTGGGCCGAGACTCATGTCCCGGCGATAACGGCGGTTCACATTCCGGGAGTGGAGAACTGGCAGGCGGACTATCTGAGTCGCCAGACCCTGGATCAGGGGGAATGGTCTCTCCACCCGGCTGTCTTCCAGATGTTGTGCGCGAAGTGGGGTCTTCCAGATGTGGACCTGTTCGCGTCTTGCCTCAACTACAAGGTGAAGAGGTTCGTGGCAAGGACGCGCGACCCTCGGGCAGACGCGTCGGACGCGTTAGTGGCCCCGTGGCATCAGTACAGGCTGATGTACGCGTTTCCACCGATTCAGTTGCTGTCCAGGTTCCTTCGCAGGTTACACTCGGAACGCAGCACGGTGATTCTTGTGGCACCGGACTGGCCTCGCCGGTCCTGGTACGCAGACCTCGTGAATCTGGCGGTCGACGCCCCTTGGCGTCTGCCTCTTCGAGACGATCTACTGTCTCAAGGACCGATTTACCATCCTGCTTTACAGTCGCTGGCTTTGACGGCCTGGCTGTTGAGACCGAGGTCCTGAAGGAGAAGGGTCTCTCTCCAGAGGTCGTTCATACTTTGATCAACGCGAGGAAGTCTTCCTCGGGGAAGGTTTATTACCGTACTTGGAAGGCCTATTTTGCCTGGTGTGAGTCCAGGGGGTTTTCACCCCGCAAGTACTCGGTTTCCCGTGTGCTGTCTTTCCTTCAGACGGGTGTCGATCAGCGTTTGGCGCTGGCTACGATAAAGGGTCAGGTGTCTGCGCTGGCCGTTCTGTTTCAACGTCCCGTGGCTTCCAACTCCTTGGTTGGCACCTTTATTCAGGGTGTGCGGCATCTGGTTCCTCCTAGGAGGGATCCTTTGCCCCCTTGGGACTTGAATCTCGTTCTATCTGTGTTACAACGTGCTCCTTTTGAACAGATCAGGGAGATCTCGTTGTCTATGTTGTCCAAGAAGGTCGCCTTTTTGGTGGCGATCACTTCGGCTCGCAGAGTGTCGGAACTGGCGGCTTTGTCCTGCAAGTCTCCGTACCTGGTTGTTCATTTGGATAAGGTGGTCTTGCGACCTAATCCTTCTTTTCTGCCGAAACGAGTTTCGGAATTCCATCTTAACGAGGATATTGTTTTGCCTTCGTTGTGCACGAAGCCTAAGCATCCAAAGGAGGTGAGATTGCACTCTCTGGATGTTGTTCGGGCGATAAGGGTTTACCTTAAATCGACTGAGTCTTTTCGTAAGACGGACTCCTTGTTTGTTCTTCCAGAGGGTCCTCGGAAGGGCATGGCGGCTTCGGCCTCTACCATCGCCAAATGGATCAGGCAGACCATTGAACAGGCCTATGCCTTGCAGGGGAAGGTTCCCCCTGTGCCTGTGAAGGCGCACTCTACTAGATCTCTGAGTACGTCTTGGGCCTGCCGTCATGGGGCTTCTGTAGCCCAGGTGTGTAAGGCGGCGACTTGGTCGACCGTGCACACTTTCACGAAATTCTACAAAGTAGATGTTCAGGCATCGGCGGATGCTTCCTTTGGCCGCAAGGTTCTTAGTGCGGCTGTTCCATAGGGTCCCTTGTTGGGGACTCCTGGCTGTTGGGATAGTTTTTTTGTATCCCCTGGTTTTTTGTCTTTTCCTGGGTTGTTGCTCCTGTTGAGCACTTATTTTTGCTGTTGCCCAGCTGGTTTCCTTCCTTTGGTAAGGTTCCTTTCTTTGATGTGGAGACTGCGTTGCCTTTCGGCGCGGATGCGTTTCCCACCCCTCATGTTTGCACTGCTTTGGGACGTCCCCATATGTGACGAATATGAAGAGGCGGCGACTGTCGGAGGACGTAAGAGAAAACGGAATTTTTGTAAAATCTTACCTGTAAAATTCCTTTCTCTGAGTCCTCCGACAGTCGCCGCCCCCGCCCCTCTTTTGGGGTTTGAAAGTATACTCTACTGCTATTCCACTAAAACTGAGATATGGTTGCAGGAAGTAGGAGGGTATTGACTGAGGGGACCACCCCTTGAGGGTGGGATATGTTAAAGCTTTATTGTTAACATATTCTGTTGCCTAGCTACTCCTTCGGAGCAAAGTCTAATACCCCATATGTGACGAATATGAAGAGGCGGCGACTGTCGGAGGACTCAGAGAAAGGAATTTTACAGGTAAGATTTTACAAAAATTCCGTTTTTTTTCTGCCGCCGAGATTACCACCAAATGATATAAGGCTTGAGACTCCAGCCACAGCTTGTGGGTAGAGGGATTTGGATTTGCCACTAAATCAGCTTCAGCATCTACCCGCGCACCGTGCTCTCCCACTCTCCAGATCTACGTTTGACCCCTTTCATTTCTCAAATTATGTGCCCCGCAGGAAGGCTTTCATTGCGTCCCATAGGGTAGTCATTGAAGCCGTACCTTTGTTACGTTGTATGAAATCTTTTAAGTCATTCATAATAGGATCTGATTCTGGGAAGAGAGTTTACCAGAATGGATTATCATACCACATAGGGCGAGTTAGTGAACCAGCAATAAATAAGCATACCCATAGGGGAGCATGATCTAACACTAAATGGGTTTCATAGTCTGAATCTTCTATATGCGGGAACATTTCAGTAGTGCCCAGTGCCAAATCAATGCAGAACATTCCACCGTGTGTTGCCAAAAAACACGAGTAACATCTCCTGGTGTCTTTCCCTCCACACATCCCCGACTCCAAGCTCAACTAGTAATTTAGCAAAGGCCGCAGGCCTCAATGAGGTGGGGGCCGTCCTCTGTACCGGGAGAATTAATCTAGGGCTTGATTAGGGCAATTATTGTAATGACCCAGCGCCAAAACAGGGATGTTTGGAAATTGGGCCATAAATTATGCCAATAGTTTCAGGATCTCAGTGGAGAAGGGTGGGGGGATGTACACCGAGGCCAGTATACACATAAAGCCATTTATCTTACACAGTACAAAGACATATTGGCCATTCACATCCAGCTTCTGCCGCACACAGACAAATGTCACCTCTTTAGACACAAGAATACTGACTCCGCTGGAGAAGGAAGAGTACAGTAAATGATACTGGAGGGGATGAAAGACCCTTCTTAGAACAGAAGGCATTTACTGGTTTAATTCCATCAAGTACCCTTTAATTGTTTTATGAACACTCTCATCTCCTGTAACTTTTCCCCCTCCCATTCCATCACCCTTATCTACTCCTTAGCTGAATTTTGTGGGTTTTTTATCTATTTCTTTTTGTAAGTGATTGTTTCTTATCATTTTACTAAACCTCTATGCATTTGTTCTGCATTGACAGAGAAGAAGGGGGTAGATAAGTGTTCAGATAAAGAAAGTATCCGAGACAGTACTCAACTGTGTTGTTACAAGTGCACCAATACATCTACAGCCACCCTAAAAGAGAAGTTCGGGAAAAAAAAAAATAAACACACATACTCAGCTAGGTGGAAGTAGCATCAGACTGATGATGCATCTGTCCTACTCCGCCTCTAAGACCGAAAACCGAGCGATCAAAGATTACTTATCGCTCTGTTCTCGGTCTTCGTGAGCAGAGAGCTGGTGAATGACTCACTGGAGCACTGGGCTGTGGACAGGGCAGGGGTGCTGGCTCAGGCTCCCAGCTGTGTGCCTTGGCCCTACTTCTCCTTTAAGCATTTCCACAGAACAGTATTTGGTAAGAGTCTGTAATGAAGGTTGCACTTTAGCTCAGCTCCCTAGGGCAGCAATGGATTGTATAGCTAGCAACAAGTTGGATATGTTTTAGCACATAATATATTGTCATCTGTAAAACCTTTGGTCACTTTGTCATTACTCTTGCCTAGGTTGCTTCTGGAGCGGTTGAAGAATCCACTGTCCCCAAATTGGCAAAGCTTTTTGATTGCTGTCCTCCTCCTCATTTGTCCTTGTGGTCAGTCCCTATGCCTTCACCAGCATGACTACATTTGCTATGTCACTGGGATGAGACTCAGAGCAGCAATTGTGGGTAGTGTTTATAATAAGGTATGCTCTACTTTTACTTTCTCCTTGAATGTTAAGTCTTTATTCACATTTTGAAGGAAACAAATATATGATCGGCCAGATTTTAAGTCTTTTGGGAAATTGAACAGAAATTCACATTATCTTGATCCTGCAGTAAAGGATGCAGATTCAGAAACTGGTAAAAGGCAGGCACCTTTCAAGCGATTGCACACTGGCAAAAAAGCTGTGAGGGCCCACATATAACCCCTGCCAGCAATCCTCAGTTTTCTCTTTCATTCACTGACAGATACAGCTTCAATTCTTTAGATCAGTGGGCTTAGCTGCTCTTTCTTCAGGAGTATGACTAGGCGGAAACCTTTTTGGTTATGCCCCTGGAGCAGTCCCAGCTCTGCACACGACAACAGTCATGACCAAAGTCTCAGCGTACCTCAGGCCGCAGCACCCCCATTCCAAGATGGTGTGGTGGACTGCTGGGAGTGGTGCTGCCTGGTGACCATGGTATGGTGAGTAGTGTCTCCTCTGCTTTCCTGCGGAATTGCTAGGGTGGTCGCGCCCCCCCCCCCGGGGGATGCTAGGCCCCTACTGTGTCCTTCCTCCCCCTTGTGCTTCCCCTTCTCTTTTGTGGGGTTCCCCCCTAAGTTTGTACCCTTATCTGTCCCCTGTCTGTACCTGGGTGCTGCATGGGAGGGTCCCCTCCTGGGGTCTGCAAATTCTTCTCTGGGTTCCAGTGGGGTCCAGGGTCCCATGCAGCACCACGTGGTGCCACCATTTAGCCGTGGTCTCTGTATTCCTGGCTTCGGCGGCCATGTTTGTAAGGTGTCTTGGGAGTATGTTCAGCCCAAGGTGTCTGGACTCGGGAAGAGTCCAGGTTGCCGATCAACATTCTGGAAAATCGGGCTATCAAACATTGTCTGTTTCAATGGACGGATCGTCTGCAGGGATGCCCTGTGTGGATACAATCGGACAATGCTACAGCTGTGGCATATGTCAATCATCATAGAGTGCCCTGGCGGCCCAGCAAGTGGCTGGCATATTGAGGTGGGCAGAACAATATGTTCCGGCTCTCTCTGCTGTGCACGTTCCCGGGGTAGAGAATTGGCTTAGTCGGCAGACGTTGGATCCGGGAGAATGGTCTCTTCACCCTGAGGTTTTCCATCAACTGTGTCTTTAGTGGGGGACTCCCGATATGTACCTGCTGGCTTCCCGTCTCAACAGGAATGTGCAGAGGTTCGTGTCAAGGTCTCTGACGCTGCAGAAGCTCTGGTGGCTCCTTGGGGTCAGTATAGTCTGTCTTATGCTTTTCCTCCAATATGACTTCTGTCGAGACTGCTATGCAGAATCGAGGTAAAAGGAATTCCAGTCATTCTAGTGGCACCAGACTGGCCTCGCCAGTCTTGGAACGCAGGCCTGGTAAGGCTGGTAGCAGACGTCCCTTGGAAACTTCCTCTCAGGGTAAGATCTTCTGTTTTAGGGACCAATCTTCCATCCTGCTTTACGGTCGCTGGCTTTAATGGTGTGGCTATTGAAAGCCAGGTGCTGAAAGACAGAGGGCTGTCGGTGTCGGTGATCCCTATGCTGTTGAAGGCTAGAAAATCTACTTCCAGGAAGGTTTATCAGGAAGTTTGGAAGGCATACATTACTTGGTGTGAGTCTCGGGGGGTTTCTCCCAGCTCCTTTTCGGTGTCTCGCCTGTTGGAGTTTCCACAATTGGGTGTAGATCAATGTTCGGCTCTGGGCACCATCAAGGGCCGGGATTTCCACCTTGGCTGTTTTTTTCCAAAGGCCATAGGCGGTGAAGTCCTTGGTTCACACTATTGTGCAAGGAGTTCGCCATCTGGCTCCTCCGATGCGATCCCTGGTACCTCCATGGAATCTCAATTTGGTTCTGTCGGTGCTTCAAGGGCCTCTCTTTGAAAATATTTGAGAAAGTCCTCTGCTCACTCTGCAGAAGGTGGCATCTTACTAGCTATTACTTCCGCACGTCGCGTGTTGGAGTTGGTTGCGTTGTCCTGTCAGTCACCTTACTTGGTGATTCATGGGGACAAAGTGTTGTTATGACCCTGTCAGGCATTCCTTCTTAAGGTTGTCTCGAGGGTCATTTGAATGAAGACATTGTGCTACTGTCCCTATGTCCTAAGCCTACGCATCCTAAAGAAATTGCCTTGCATTCTTTAGATGTGGTAAGGACGATTCGGGTGCATCTGGCGGTGACTGAACCAATTAGGAAATCTGATTCATTGTTTATTCTTACAGATGGACCTCGTAAGAGGCAGCTGCATCTGCTGCGACCATTTCCAAGTGATCAGGCAGACGGTGGTGCAGGCCTACTCCATTAAGGGTTAGGTTCCTCCTTTCCCTGTTAAAGCGCATTCTACGAGGGCGCTTAGTGCCTCCTGGGCCTTTTGTCATCAGGCGTCAGTGGTTCAGGTGCACAAGGCGGCTACGTAGTCATCTGTACACACATTCACAAAATTTTATAAGGCGTTTGGCCACAAAGTTTTGCAGGCTGCGGATGTTTCCGCTTCTTGAGAGTGACATTTTTTCCTGGTGGTGAGCTCCAGTTGTTCCTAGTTGAGCTCCTATTGTTACCTGGTCGGCTATGTTTAGCCTTGTTGGGAATTCTGGGTTTGCTGTTTTTTTCTACCACCCCTCATGTTGACTACTTTGGGACATTCCACTGGTCTGAAAAATTGAAGCTGTGTCTGTCAGTGAACCAAAGAGAAAACTGGATTTTTGTCTTACCGTACAATCCTTTTCTCTGAGGTTCACTGACAGACACAGCACCCGCTCCTCTATTGCGGTTGAGTTATTTGTTCTTCTGACACCGCTTGTTAGAAACTGGAGTCCTACAGCAGAAAGTGATGGAATACCCTCTGGGACTGCCCCAGGGGCCTAACCAAAAAGGCTTCCGCCCAGTCATACTCCTGAAGAGAGAGCAGCTAAGCCCACTGGTCTGAAGAATTGAAGCTGTGTCTGTCAGTGTACCTCAGAGAAAAGGATTTTGCAGTAAGACAAATAATCCAGTTTTTTGCTTGTGTCTTTAGGTGTTGGATGTACTCTCTCTAAATAGTGTTTTCTAAATGTTACTTGCACTTACTGAAATTATTTAATCATTTTTCCTTTCCACACTGTGGCCACAGCAGCATTTTGTGCACCTTTCTGGATCAGGGTCCCTTGGCGAAAGCTTCGGGAAACGTACCTAGACCCTGCCAGTTGGGACGAAACGCCTCTATTGCTGCTGCAGGCACTGGATCCTGCATTAGACTACCACCTTGGTGCATAGTGCAGTATTTTGAGTTAGCCACAGGATGTTATACAGTTCCAGGACAGAGGCGATCCACACTGGTGTGACCGAATCCTTGAAGACCCCCTACTTGAGGGGGTACACCTTCCTGTAGTGGGTGAAGTCAGGGGAATAAGATTTAAAGCAGAGTTCTGGGCACAGAAACCATTTTTCAACAAACATACCCCCGGGACAGTCAGGGCTAGTACATTCCACAATGGCTAGCCTCTGATCTGTCCCGGTTCGCACTTACCTTTTAGAAGAAATACTCACAAAATTTCTTCCACAGCGTTGCCATCGCTGTTGTGGGCAGCTGAAGCCAGCGTGATCCTCTTCGGCGTCCTCTTCCGCGTCTTCTTCTCCCAGAATGCGCCTGCACCGGCCCCTCTCGTCACTTCCGGTGCGGCGCCGCATTCCTCCACAGCTTCTGGGCATGCCCAGAAGCTGTTTAGCGGGGAATTCGGCGTTGCCCCGGAAGTGACGAGCGGGGCCGGCGCCGTCGCATTGATTCCTGGGAGCGATGACGTTCAGCTCTCAGGAATCATCGCAAGACAGGAAGTGACGTCGGAGCCGCGGCACAGAGGGAGGAAGTAGAGAATAGGTGAGTATATTCAATCTCCAATTACAAGGTAAGTGAAAAAAAAAAATGCCTAACTATCCAATTCCTTTTCAGGTGAGGGAGACCAAGCGGATGGGCACAAAAAAAAAGTTTGTTTTTGTGCCCGGAACTCCGCTTTAATTTCCCTATTCTTTCTATGTTGAACCTGCTCATTGGAGTCAGTGAGTATTGAGCCCTATGTTTTCCCAAATAGGAATCCTATAGGAATCTTGGCTCTGCATGCCAAAAATATGTTGACTGGGTGTCTTGGGCAGCCAGGGCCTAATAACACTGCTTGGGCATCACCTTGGACAGCCATGGGCAGTCCTACCACCTTTCCTGCGGTCCTGAATGGTGCAAGTCCAGTGCACATGCATAAGTTAGAGTTACAGCCAACTTGCCTGCTCTACTATATACTTAAACATTTTCAAGACATTCCTGGGGTACTTGAAAATGCATGAGAAGACACAAGGAACGATTCCCTATAACCCTTCCTCGCACTCAAATACCCTCAAATACCCTAAAAGAACTCCCCCCTCAGATAAATGCCAGACCAGAGGAGGAAAGAGTGGATGAGAGGGAAAAAAGTCCATGTTAATGTTCTGGCTATCAATGGGGTGGAAGGGGTCTTGGTAAGCCCACCTGGGGATTCAGCCTCTGATAGTATTCTCAACTGTCTTCCCTCTGATTGTCTTTCCCCCCTCAGACATTTATATTGCCCTGTCTAATGTATCTCAATTGTCCTGCCGTAGTAGGGCGGGTTTCGTTGCATCCATGTTTGCCTTTATACTATATGTCAGAGTTTTGGCCTTATTCAGTTCATCAGAAAACCCACTCCACAAGCATCTGTCTCTGATACAGCTTTGGCAGGGGTCCTAGACCTGGCTGGATTTAAGAAGGGGCCTTAAAAGCTGCTTTCTCTGAAATGGAAGTTTCTCTTAGGAGGACCCCCCCCCCCCCTTTGCTTTATTGTCACCAAAACTTCATTACATTATTTTGCCATTGTTTGATAAAGTAAGGACTTGCCTGGTGTTTAAACAGCTGGAGACCAGTAAACCTCTGGTTTCCCTTAAAAAGTGCTTAAAAAGCATCAAAGAACTTTCCTGTAAACTCCTTTGTGGGAGATATACTGTATGGCAGCAGCCTGAAAAAAGTGTATGCTCCTCCTAAGCACTATTGCTTGCCTCTACAGTTTATTAACAGTTCCCGTGGAGGATCTCCTAGCTTTCAAGGGCACCCTGGATAGGAGATTTGAGGTCCTCTTCAAATCCACTTTTGCCCTGATTGCTCCGATAATGCATCCTGTTATTGCAGCTATGGCGGTATGCTAGACCCTGGCAGCAAATTCCAGCTTTAAGCCCATCTACACACTGACAAAGCACCCCCACTTCTTCAATTGGGGGGAATTCTCTGGCCTTCTCGTTCATCTGGGTTTGGAAAATTCCAAATCTTTGGGAATTTGGGTCTCCGCCCCCCTCCCAGGTTCATGACTGCAAGCCTGCCCTTCTCATTGCAGCAAGCAGGAGCTCTTGAGCTTGCCCTTTGACAGCCACTGTCCTTGAGGGTAATTGTAGCTGTGTCGGTGGGGGAAAAGTTTTGGGGTTTTTACTCCTGCTTGTTCCCAGTTCCTAAGCCAAATGGAGATGTGCACCCCATAGTGGGCGCCAGGGTCTTCAACAAGTATTTGAGAATATGAAAATTCAGCATGGAATCCACCAGGTTGGTCATTGTCTTTCTTCAACAAGAGGAGCTCCTGGCTTCACTGGACAGCAAAGATGCTTATCTACATGCCCTGTTTAGCCTCCACATCAACAAATTCTAGTTTTTGGCCTGAGTGAGCAACATTTTCAATTTGGAGTGCTCCCTTTTGACCAATTTACATCGGCTCGAATGTTCAGAAAAGTCTTGGCCCTAAAACTTGCTTTACTTAATTCTTAGGGTGTTCACATGGGATACCTGGACAATCTTCTGTTCAGAGCGCAATCTGCCCATGTTTTGATAAACCACGTTCAATGGGCAGCTCACCTGTTGCAAGCTTTTAGTTGGATACTCTGCTTGTACTTTGACTCATCATTTGGAGTACCTAGGCTTTGTTCTTAGACATGACCCTGTCTGAAGGTTTTTTTATCAGAAAAAAATTGGTCGCTGAGATCTCATGGACTCATTGCTCCCGTGATCAATCTTCATTGTGGTTTTGCATGAGGGTCTGATAGAGGCATCCTTCGAGGCAGTGCCATATTTCCTGATTCACTCCCAGGAGATTACAACACATCATTGGGACAAGCAAACTTCTTTGGATTGCCCCATACAGCTGTCGGTAGAGGCCAGACACTCCTTATTATAGTGGATACCTAATCTGGTACCCGAGGCAGGGAAGTTCTTTAGTCCTAATATCAATTATTCTAACCTTTCAGTGCTAGGGAAAGTGATGATACAGGGAATCTCAACCTCTTACATCCAGCCAGGTCTAGGACCCCTTCCAAAGCCCTTCCAAAGCTGTATCAACATTCTGAAACTCAGATCAGTTTTACATGCCCTTCAGAGATGAGAAAACTGCTTTCAAAGGCTTCCGTTGCAGGCTCAGTCAAACAACGCCAGGGCTGTGGCCTACACCAATCAGATTGACCAGATTTCAAGCAACTCAGAGCGAAGTGGACCTCTATTATGCTTTGGGGAGAACATCATGTTCTGGCCTTGTCAGCCAAACACATTCTGGGTGTAGAAAACTGGCAAGCAGATTTTCTCAGCTTACCTGTAGCTGGTCAGAAATGTGGGATACCGGACATGAATATCCTTGCGTCAAGTTTCAACCACAAGGGGGAGAGGTTCGTGTGTTGAGATCTGAGGGTCGTCGCAATGGATGCACTGGTGATTCTGTGGGATCAGTTCTCCCTGACATGCCTTTTCTCGGCTAAAGATCCTTTCCCATCTGATCCATCAGACTGAGTTTTAAGGTATTTCAGTGATTATTGTGGGCCAAACTGGTCCCAAGAAAATCTTGGCATTCAGTTGTACTCTGGCTGATGCCCAATGGCAGTTTCCTGACTGTCTGGATCTACTGTCGCAAGGTCTGGTGTTCCACCCTGCTTTTTGTCACTAGCTTTGATGGCTTTGCTGTTGAAGGCCAAGTACTGAGAGATAGGAGCCTGGCTGACTTCAGTCATACCTATACTTTTGAATGCTAGAAAATTGGCTTCTTATAAGGTCTATCATCGCACTTGGAAGGCTTTTTTATTCTGGTGTAAACAGTGGAAGGTTAGTTCTAACCAGTTCTCCATGGAATGTTGTCCTTTCTTCAGTCAGGACTGGGCCAGCTGTTGCCCCTGGATACGTTTAAGGGTCAATCTTCAGCCTTGACTTTCCTCTTTCAACAGCCGTTGATGTTGTATTCTCTTGTGAAGGCCTTCGTGCAAGGGGTGACTTATATTTTCTCACCCCCAGACAGTCACTAGTTGCTCCATGGGACTTGAATTTGGCTCTTTCTGTGTTGCAGACTCCTCCATTTTGAAGCCATTGGGATATACTGTATCTTTGGCCAATCGAACTTGTAAACGTTTTTCTGATCGCTATCACTTCGGCAAAGAGTGTGCAGAGCTTGCTGCCTTATCTTGTAAGGAACCTTCTCTGGTAGTTCACAAGTATAAAGTCATCCTTCAGCCTAAGGTTTTTTTTGCTTAAAGTGGGTTCCTCTTTTTACCTCAATCAAGACACAGTGCTTCTATCCTTTTGTCCTGCTCCAAAACACCTCTAAGAAGGGGGAAATTCACACTTTGGATGTTGTGTTAGAGTCTACCTTGCTCCCACAACCTTTTTTTTTTTAATCCAATCTTTTTTTATTGATATAAAAGAGAAAGGCATCTGAACATTACACGGACGGAATGGTCAATATAAGTCATACATTATAAAAATACAGAATACAGTGCTCAATCTGTGCGAGCAACGTGCAAAAGAGAGAGAAACCAAACAAAGGGAAAATAAAGTAGAGCAACACGAGCCTATAGTGCAGTAATCTATGCACAATGACATTTCTTTCTGGTTTTCTGAAGTAATATATTTTTCTGAACCAAATTAACTTAATGGGTATCAGAGGTGAGTGGGGTATTCCAACTTATGTAGCAATAAAACAGACTATATTCACTTAGATTTGTAAGAGTCTATTCATTACTAGTTGTGTAGGAGCAAGACCAGGAGAATCCAGCTCTGCCACAAAAGAGTACATTTCTTTAACGCATTTAGATGGCGATAAGCCAGTTGCTCCCTGAGTAGGAGAGAGTTAACATATTCAACCCATTTCTTTCTGGAAGGTATCATAGGCAATATCCAAAACTTGGCTATCAGCTTCTTAGCCTTGTACAACAGTCTCATTATCATAGTGTATATGCCCGGTGTATACTTTTCAGCCTCCAAGACTCCAAGCAAACACACCAGGGGGGTTAAGAGGAATAGGCATTTGAGCAAGCATGGGGATGGTTTACAGGACCTTGTTCCAATACCTCGTAAGTTTTGGGCATCGCCACAGCATATGTTTAAAATTGCCTCTATGTACATTGCATTTGGGGCATAGCGACGTATCTCTCCTCCCCAGTCAGACAACGTAGCAAGCGTGTGATAAGCTCTATAGAGAATAAATAGCTGCGAGAGCTTGTGGGAGGCGGATAGGGGAGTTACAGGAATTGTTTCCAGAGCCATGTCCCATTGATCACCATCAGTATCTATCACCCAGTGAGCCCTGCATTTCATGCTGCCACATCCTTGATGAGTGTTCCACTATTGTAAGGTGGATCTGTTAGGTTGTGATTCAGATTTACTTGGTGAAAGATAAGGTTCCTACTTTTCCTGAGAAGGCTCATTCTACAAGATCTGTTGGTGCATCCTGGGCTTTTCAACATCAAACTTCTACATTGCCAATTTGTAAGGCTGTGCCCTGATCTTCAGTTAACATGTTTACTATGTCTTTCCAGATGGATGTTCAGGCCTCGGCAGATGCTGCCTATGCCCTTAAAGTGCTTCAGGCTGCTGTCTGAGATTAGTCTGGCCTTTATCAGTTGTTCTGAGGGTATGTTGGCTGTTGTTTTGCCGTTTTACCCTACCCCCATCAGTACAGCTTTGGGATGTCCCAGACATTTCTGTAATGTAAGATTTAAAAAATTGGATTTTTTACTTACTGTAAAAATCAATTTCTTGGCAAAGTACAGGACATAGGACAACCACCCTTCTGTGAATGTTATTGCTTGCTACAAAACTAGGATTGTGGGGAGTTGGAGGGGTTATATGGGTTCCTCACAGCTTTTTTGTCATTGTCCAATTAACTGCCCATAACCTGTTCATCTCTGAATCTGCCTGTGTCCTCTACTATACTCCAAAAATAGATTTTACAGGTAAGGCAACAATTCCATTATTTTAATCTATGGCTCAAGTAAAGTGGGTCGCTGTTATATATAAATATTTATACAATGCAATATCCTACTAAGTGCTCCCCCACTAAAAATATCCATGTGATTAGTAGTAAAAAAGTAATATAGTATAACCTATGCTGCACACAACCTAATGAGATGTGCTGAAATGAAAAAAAAAAAAAAAAAAAAACCACAAATACATTATCCAAAAAAACAAATGCTAGCAAACATAAGGCGCTTTTCCACTGCATGGAACCGAATGGTTCGGCTCGCTTTTCCACTGCATGGTACCGCATGGTACGGTGTTGGAACGGTTCGGTACGGTACGGAACCGAATGGTACGGCTCGCTTAAACAGTACCACCTCGGTTGTGGTTCCAAGAGGGCCATACCGGTACCATATCCCACAATCCTTTGCATGCAGCCTTCACTGTTTGTCACTACGAGCCGCTAATTGGTCAGAGAATCGTTGTTATCCCACCCACTTTACTTTAGTGGAAAAGCAAACCGCACCAAACCGTACCGAATCGTTCCAACACCGTACCATGCAGTGGAAAACCAAACAGAGCCAAGCAGGGCCAAGCAGGGCTGAGTGGAGCCGTGCCGGTACTTGCAGTGGAAAAGTGCCAATAGAAATCTAATCTGGGATTTCTGATGATGCCTCTATAGGCAAAATGCTTAGAGATTGGGTTGCTGCCTAAGACCTGTGGATAACCATCTGATGCCATTTCCTGGAGTGGTGGAACGCATGCGAGCCAGGCAACCGCTGCTAGTGGCGAAGGAGAGTGAGTTCCTAATTCACCTGGTCTTAGTTGCCTAGGGGCACTGTACGGATCTATCGAGCTGGTGCCAGCCAGGGCACTTTTAAATGTAAGCACAACTACTGCAGAGTTGTTGTTAAACGTTTTTTAGATTTTATTGAACAGTGTTACACGATCACCTTGTCATTTGTTTTCTATGCCAATTGCCATCGATTGTTTGAGGGGAGGATGCTCCTTCATGTGGATTGCCTGTAATTTTGGAAGAGTTCTGAAATTCTACATAAAGTTGCATTTACCAAAAGGCATGTATGGTCCCTGGGACCTGGGGGCTCGGGTAAATGCGTTTAATATCTGCACGTGGTGGAGCACTGGATTTTTTTGAAGAAGAGCACCAATATTGCACAAGCACCATTTATGGTCACAGAAATTATCACAAACAAAATAAATAAATACATTTTTTAGTGAACTGTCACAATATACAGTGGACTTTTTTAATTTATGTTTTTTTTTGGGATCTGCTTTTGTTTTTTTCTTTTTTTGTTTAATCAATCAATCAATTATTTTTTTTCCATTTATGTCAGTATTTCACCATGTACACTAGGGCTGCCACGACGCGTCGACTACTAAAAATCGTCGACGTGCGTGAAAGGCGTCGACGCGTCAACATGTGACGTCACACGCCCCCTGGCTGGCCGCATCACCGGCTATCCTTGGCTGTGTATATGAGCGCGTATCCCTCCGCTGGGAGCTCGGGGTGCGGAGGGGTACGGCGTTGCTAGGTGGCACTGTGACTGTGTGAGAGGCGGCAGGAGTGGGACATGCTTGCTGGTGAAGTACAGTGAGCGCTGCTGGATGGAGAAGCGGAGGATGGAGTGCCCGGCTCTGCCACCGGGCTGGAAGAAGGAGGTCATTAGGCAGCTCGGGCTGAGCCATGTCTACTACTTCAGGTACCCGGGAACACCGAACTTTACACTGACAGGAAACGCCACGAACTTTGCAGCGGTTTACTGATAGCGCTGAGCTGATTGCCTGCTGCTCCTTGTCTCCCTTTACTTATTGGCTGTTGCGGCCTGCACAGGAATCTGGATAGCCAAGCCTTCTAGGTTTCCACGATTGGCTGGGTGACTTAATCTGTGCGCTCATTGGCTGCATTTATTCCTACTGTTTTCTGCTTCCCTCATGATTGGCTGTTTATCACAGCTGAGATTGTTAACTTTTTTGAATATGGATGTGGGTGCAAATTCCTCTTCCTGTATTTTGTTTTGGGGCACTTTCTTGTTTTATTTCTATAGTTTTTTCTATAGTTTTAACTGGGAAGAAATTATTTAAATTCTATTAACCACTTCTGGACCGGAAGGATTTGCCCGCTGAATGACCAGGCCGTTTTTTGCGATCGACACTGCGTCTTTTAACTGACATTTGCGCGGTCGTGCGACGCTGTACCCTAATAAAATGTCCCCCCCCCACAAATAGAGCTTTCTTTTGGTGGTATTTGATCTAGGGCTGCCACGACACGTCAGAGGGAGGGGGGGGGCTTACTAAGTGGTCTGTACTAGGTGGGAGGGCTTACTGAGGGGTCTGTACTGTGAGGGGGGCTTACTAAGTGGTCTGTACTAGGTGGGAGGGCTTACTGAGGGGTCTGTACTAGGTGGGAGGGCTTACTGTGGGGTCTGTACTGGGAGGGGGGCTTACTAAGTGGTCTGTACTAGGTGGGAGGGCTTACTGTGGGGTCTGTACTGGGAGGGGGGGCTTACTAAGTGGTCTGTACTAGGTGGGAGGGCTTACTGTGGGGTCTGTACTGGAAGGGGGGCTTACTAAGTGGTCTGTACTAGGTGGGAGGGCTTACTGTGGGGTCTGTACTGGGAGGGGGGGGCTTACTAAGTGGTCTGTACTAGGTGGGAGGGCTTACTGTGGGGGTCTGTACTGGGAGGGGGGGGCTTACTAAGTGGCCTGTACTAGGCGGGAGGGCTTACTGTGGGGTCTGTACTGGGAGGGGGCTTACTGAGGGGTCTGTATTAATTACAGGATTAATTAGCTAATCAAAAAAACACTCAAGCAAAAAAAATAAAATAAAAATAATCGTTAGATTAGTCGACTAATCGTAAAAATAATCCATAGATTAGTCGACAGACAAATTAATCGTTAGTTGCAGCCCTATTGTACAGATTGTTTGTGTTAGTGACCTCATCACCGATACCACAAGTATTAGATTTCTATGTTTGCTAGCATTTGTTTTTTTTTTAGTTAATGTATTTTTTTTTTTTTCATCTCAGCACATCTCATTAGGTTGTGTGCAGCATAGGTTATACTATATTACTTTTTTCACTACTAATCACGTGGAAATTTTTAGCGATGGAGCACTTAGTAGGATATTGCATTGTATATATATTTATATATAACAGGGCCTCATTTTACTTGAACCATATTGTTTGTTGTGTTGATCACATTTAAAGGGGATGCGGTTATTGATAGGTTGCACTTTATATCAAAGTTGGCGCCATCTTGAGGTATATACATTATTTTGAGGTGCCTATACATTTATACATTTGTGTTTTGAACTAATATACTATATGGTATAGTATGTGGTTTGGTGACATTAAAATATTACACGTTACCCTCTTCTATCCTATCCTTTAATGATTCCGATCTAAATTTGCTACTGATACTCTCCTTTATAATATACTTCTTTATTTTGCCAGGTGTTAGTCCTTTCCAGCTCTGGAAGGAAGGATTCTTCTGCTGGGGAGATTGTAAATTTGATCTCCACTGATATCCAAAAATTAATGGACTTGGCAACGTGTTTCAACTATTTCTGGTCTGCACCTTTAACAATTATTGTGGCAATGTATTTTCTATGGCAGGTACAGTATATCAACTCAAAATGTTTACTGCTTAAATTATACTAATGGCTAAGGACAGTAGTAAAGACTCGGATGTAGCTCAGAATTGTTGATAGGTAAAGCACTACAAAAGACATTAAGAATGTTAAAATGCTAAAAAAAAAAAAAAAATATATTACATCTTAGAGTTCCATCAACTGACTTAAAACCAGAGAAGCCATATCATGTCTTTGTCTTCGTACCATAGTATAGATCTACATCTGTATGCAAAGCTAGTAAACTATAAAACGGTACAAGCCTAAATTATATCTATTGGCAAAATATAAAGCAATCTTACAGTGGGGAAGCATTTAAAACCCTGTCAGTTTATTTTTTTGCTGTCTGCATTCCTTTGGGGAATTTTCACTTTACATCCTTTCCTAGACACACTTGCTACAAAGTGAGGGAAACTTTCGTACTAGACAGCTGTCACCAGAGCTTCCCCTTGGAAATTTTTCCCTTGATTCCTCTTCTCTTGGCAGCTCAGAATTTGGGGTCTTTTTCCTCGGTTGCAGCCTCGTAGCTGAAATGCAGGAGCGTGAATCTCCCCAAAATCTCAATAAAAACCAGCAAAGAGCTAGAGATGTTGGCCATTGGGCTATAGCACCACTTGCAGCAATACGCCCTAAAGGAGGCCCCTACTGGTGGCCAACCCTATCCCCCCCCCCCCCCAAGGCCCAAAGTCAGCATGTGCCCCCTCCATCTTCCTTCATCTCCTTCTTTCTAAAAGGTTTATGGGGAGGAGGCTCTCAATTTCACAGCTTGACAAAATTATTTGGCTGCTTGTGTGCACAGCATTACTAGCAGCTGTGTACTCCTTTCATTCCTGGGGGAATTGTTGTTTAATCTGTTGTTGCGCTTCTTTGAGATGTTGCTGAATCTTTTAATGAACAAAAGAGAAATTAGGACTCTTGTACCAACCACAATTTTTTTTCTGCATGTAGAGGGGGGGGGGGGGGGTTTAACCACCATGAGGGGCCACCCCCTAGACTATACTGTTAACTTTCTCCCTAGTTTCCTACTCCGAGTGACGCTATAAAACTGTGTTCAAGGGTTCGAGTCTTTCGATGAACAGTGATAAAAGGAATTTATAGTTGGTACAAAAAGTCCTATTTCTCATTTGTACTTTAGGGGACACAGGATAAAGTAGTTCAGATACATTTGGTTGATTCTTAGTATAATCATTCCTACTCCCTTCCTGCTCCAATTTTTTGCTATTGCTCTAAAAAAAAGCAAAAGCCTTCAAATCTTTTTCTATACTTTTAGCCAAGATTCTTTTTTCTTCTTGCAAATTTCTACAGTTGCTGAGGAGCCAGAAGTGGCTCATTTTGCAGATTTCCAAACTGGCTGATTCTCAGCATTGCCTCAGAATCGTGCTGTACCCGCTCCTTGTTGTGAGGATGAAGTGAGGCTGGACACGAAATGTGTCCTGCTGGCACAGGGATCTGCTGGAGTGCAATGTGCCTAATAGTATTTTATAGGTCCAGGGCTGCAGCCATCTGTCCCTAAATTCTCCTTATGGAGTATGCCCACTTAGAAGGTAAATGTTATTTGGAAAAGGCATATACCATGGATCTTGCCTCTATATCCCCTGTGTCTGTGTGAGACGCACATGGACCTCGACTGCAGTATGTCTGGGTGAGACGCACATGACCTCGACTGCAGTATGTCTGGGCTTTGCCTTTGTGTGCAGTGAATCTGTGCTTTACTTGCTTTGGTTTTTTTCCATAAGGGGTTAACGTTCAGTGTTCTTGCTGCAACTGTTTTGGTCGCAGGGCTTCCGTGGGAAGGAGAGCTGAGGCTGACCACTGCTGTCTGGGCCCTTGGTCTCTACTGCTACTGCCCTAGTCTCCTCCCTGTTATCTTATTTTGCATTTACGTTGGGCTTCTTTCTGCCTTACAGTGACAAGGCATTAGGCCTTCCTGCTCTAGCAGTGGTTTGTGAGTACTCCTTGTGGTCAAACCCTTACCATGATACTTAGTACGGCAGATCATAAAGGCAAGGTTATTTGTCCAGTGAGCCTTGACAACTTATGGTCCTCTTAATAGCAGGCTTGCATTGTAACTCCTAGGGCAGTGATGGCAAACCTTGGCACCCCAGATGTTTTGGAACTACATTTCCCATGTTGCTCAACTACACTGCAGAGTGCATGAGCATCATGGGAAATGTAGTTCCAAAACATCTGGGGTGCCAAGCTTCGCCATCACTGTCCTAGGGGAACTAACACCAATAGCCCTGTCTAAGTCACAACACTCCTTACCGTTTTCCTTAACACCTTCAAGAGTGATTCCCTAGTCTATATTATCTAGTTAGGAATTATTTTCTGCTATGTCTGAGTTAATGGGGAAAATTTGAGCCATGTTAGTTGACTCAAAAGGCAGGTGCCACTAGTATCCTTCTACATTCTTTCCTCCAGGGTCCATCACTGCTTTCCCTTGGGCTATAGCTGCTCCTGTTCTTCCTTAATGTAGGGGGAATCTCAAATTCAGTCATTTACACTAAAGTGTAAATTAAGCTAATCCAAAAGATTAAATATACAATTATTTACTTTCATATGTAGTCACATACATACCTTTTAGTTAGCAATGTGGCATTTATTAGCCAGAAATATACACTGCTCAAAAAAAATTAAAGGAGAACTTTGAAAACACATCAGATCTCAATAGGGAAAAATCTCATGCTGGATATCTATACTGATATAGATTGGGTAATGTGTTAGGAAAGAAAAGGATGCCATATCGTTTGATGGAAATTAAAATGATCAACCTATAGAGGGCTGAATTTAAAAACATCCCAAAAAACAAAGTGAAAAATGATGCAGCATGCTAGTTCGTTTTGTTGAAATTTCATTGCAGCAACTCAAAATGGTACTTAGTAGTTTGTACGGCCCCCACATGCTTGCATGCATGCCTGAAAACATTGGGGCATGGTCTGAGACAATGGATGGTGTCCTGGGATATGTCCTCCCAGATCAGGACCAGGGCATCACTGAGCTCCTGAACAGACTGAGGTGCAACCTGGTGGCATTGGATGGACAAACATAATGTCCCAGAGGTGTTCTATTGGATTTAGGTCAGGCGAGGGTGGTGGCCATTCAGTGGTATCAATTCCTTTATCCTCCAGGAACTGGCTGCATAATCTCATCACATGAGGCCATGCGTTGTCGTTTACCAGGAGGTACCCAGGACTCACTGCACCAGCCTAGGCTCTGACAATGGAACCAAGGATTTCATCCTGATACCTAATGGCAGTCAGGGTGCCATTGTCTAGCCTGTAGAGGTCTGTGCCTGCCAATTCTGGTGTTCAATGGCAAATGCCAATGGAGCTCCACGGTGCCGGGCAGTGACCACAGGGCCCACTAGAGGACGTTGGGCCCTCAGGCCACCCTCATGAAGTCTGTTTCTGATTGTTTGGTCAGAGACATTTACACCAGTGGTCTGATGGGGGTCATTTTGTAGGGCTCTGGCAGTGCTCATTCTGTTCCTCCTCACACAATGGAGCAGATACTGGTCCTGCTGATGGGTTAAGGACCTTCTACAGCCCTGTCAAGCTCTCCTAAAGTAACTGCCTGTCTCCTGGAATCTCCTCCATGCTCTTGAGACTGTGCTGGGAGACACAACAAATTTTCTGGGAATGGCATGTATTGATGTGCTATCCTGGAGGAGTTGGACTGCCTGTGCAACCTCTATAGGGTTCACATATTGACTTATGCTACCAGTAGTGGCACTGACCCCATCCAAATGCAAAACTAGTGAAAAACAGAAAAGATGAATAGGAAAAAAATATATAATATAAAATATATAACAATATAATATATTCCTGTTTTAGAGGTTGTGTTATTGTTGCCCATCTAGAGAACCTGTTTATTTCATTATAACCAAAGCAACTGAAACTGATTAACAACCCCTTCTGCTACTTAACTAACCAGATCAATATCCCAGGATTTTACTTGACTTGATGCTATACTTTGATTAAAGAGCGTTCCTTTAATTTCTTTGAGCAGTGTATATACAAAAATTCTTCTTCCTTTTTTTTTGAGGGTGGTGATGCTAGCTCTACATAGTCTCAACATGTGTGCTATATAGCCATCCACGTTGGTGCATTCCCAAAATAGACTACGTTGCGATGTGCCAATGCACTACATCTTAGGAGATGTAGTCTGAGGAGAGCAGTGCACTGATCATTATATTCATGCACTGCTCATACATCAAAAAGAAAAGTTCTTATGTGGATAGCATGGTGAGGGGAGAATCAGGATTAAAGAGTTACTTCACATTTTCAGAAAAACAATTAAAAGATGAACTCACACTATACACCCTCCCCACCCTCTACCAGATCCCTGCTGTACCTGCATCTGTGGATGATGACATTTCAGTGCCTGAGAATTTAAAATAATTTAAGCAAGGATCAAAAAAATTCTGATTGGCCAGCACCGCCACATGACTGCTATGACCAATCAGAATCACTCTGATCGATCCTCGAAGCCCTACAGAAATAAAGAGAAGAACAGGGATTTCAAACCCTTGACCACTACACTGCCTACAAAGGATTGGGGAAGGCATAGGGTGTTAGTTCACCTTAAAGCTAAACCTAAAAATATCAGTCTGGGTTCTGTTAAAAATCTGTAAAGGCCCCTTGCACATGGGGCTGTCCAGCTGCAGTGTATCACTCCTGGCATTTTAGTGCGCCCAGGAGGGACATGTGCAGCATCCAGCTTGTCAAAGTCTATGACAGGCTGCGTCTGGACAGAACTAAATGTTGTATTGAGTAGTACTTGCATTTAGGGACCTATGCAATCAGGGACGACAGTCCAAAAGACCTGCATTCCAAAGTCTCCTCCCTGAAAGCATAGGAGGGCACTAAATACCGGTACCACTCAGTACAGCAATCAGCCCTGTCCAGCCACCGCCTTTCATCGATTTTGACTGGATGCCTGTGGCAGGGCTGAATGCTGCAGCTGGACAGGCTCATGTGCAAGGGACCTAAAACTTTTCCAGTACATTCACTTCTACAACCTGTGTTGTATAATGATTAGCCTAATCTGTTTAAAGTCTTTACAGCTTCCAAACACTTTGTCTAGCAATATTTCCCATTAAATAGGGGTTGCCAAAGTGGGCTGTCTCTGTAGTGGACCCAGCCATTTCCTGTCTTAACAAGAATGGCTGCAACTGTAGAGGACATTCCAGTGTTTAAAGACCCTAACCAGTGTTTAAAAACTCATGCATGTGGCTATACTCTACTGTGTTAATGGGCTAGCAGATATTATACACCAAATATCCAGAATACTCCTCCTTTTGATATGCATGCAGAAAACCCTCTGACTCAAATGTTTGTCTGCAGAGGATCTGTGCAAAAAATGCCTTGTGCCTATGCCCTTTGATGAAAATGCCTCTTTGGTAAACCCATGGACAACTTTTACTAGGATGTCACCAGATGGAAAAGTACCCTTTTGCTTCTGTAAAATATCAGTTTAGTAAACCCTTTACTTCTGAGGCTAAGATGAATAAGACTGGACCTCCAAATCCAAGGGGGTGCTCCTACTTGTCAGAGTGGGAAGACATCTGTTGGACTTTGCGGTCATCTTGTCCTAGGACAGTCCAGATGTTTGGGTCCAGAACACCGCATCCAGATGCTTCATGCTGGAATTTCAGTCTCATTCCCCTTCATGTTGTCAAAGCTGCAGACGTCTCTGCAAAGATCAGCAGATCTGCACGCTGCACTGGCGTAGCTCCTGGGTCCCGCAAAAAGTGAAATGTTCTAAACACATTCCTTCAGGTATACAAATTCTGAGTGGAATCTGCAGGTCAGTCATTGCTTCTCTCCATTTAGGAGACCTTCTATCCTCTATGACCATCACGGATGTCTATTTGTATGTTCCCACCTTTCCAGCACATCAACCCTACCTGCATTCTGCAATGAGCACATAGTATTACTTACTTGTTGCCCTTCTCTTAAGGCTGTCCCCTGCACCTCAAATCTTGACCGAGGTGCCAGCCCCTGTTATTGCTCCGCTTTGCTCTTAGGGAATCCCTACAGTGGGATATATGGATGACCTTCTTCTGAGGGAGCAGTTGGCACAGGCTGTATTCAATGTTCAATGGACTGTCCAGACTCTGCCAAGGTTCTGGAGGATCTGAAATCTCTAGAAGTCAGCACTGGAACTGTCTCATTACTTGGGGTAGCTAGGCATGGTCCTGTCTGAGGTTTTCCTTTCATAGGACAAATGCCAGACTTTCCGTTTCCATGTTCAGACTCAACAGCCCAGGAGACAACTAACCCTCTGCTTTTCCATGAGATGGTGGCTTATTTCAAAGCAGTTCCATGTGCCCAATTTTATTCCAGACCTTTGCAGCTCAACATTCTTTCAGTGTGGAACAAACAGGCTCAGTCTCTAGACCATCATATATGTCTGACCCACAAAACCAATCTTGCCATGGCCTGGTGGATCTCGAGTCCTGCACTGGAGTTTGGCAAAACCCTTCCTCTGGAACATTCTTATGATGGACAGCAGCCTGTTGGGCTGGGGTAGAGTCCTTGGTACTCTTTCACCGATCCATAGCCTGGAACCCAGACAGACTTGATTATGCCTTTAATGTTGACCTCTGGACTACAAAGTCAGTTAATTGGGGTTCAGTCATATAACGCCATGCCAGTGGCTTACATCAACCATCAGGGAGGAACCAAAAGTTTCTCAAATTAAAAAGAAGCCATTCAGACACTGGCTTTGGCACAACTTCACGTTCCAGCCCTGTCTACCATGCACATCCAAGGTGGGGAAAATTGTCAGATGGACTTCTTTGGTCACTAGTGTCTGGATTCCAGAGAATGATCTCTTCACCATGTGTTTAAAGACCTTCATCACAGGTGGGAGGTTCCGGATGTAGAACTCAGACTCCTAGGGACCAGGGATTCTCTAGCCTTCACAGTGGATGCTCTTTTTACTCTGTGGGATCAGTTCAACCTGATATACCCCTTTCCTCCTCTAAAACGTCTTCCTCTCCTACTCCAAAGGGTCTTGATAAATGGCATTCTGTGGATTCCCATTGTACCAAATTGGTCCAAGCGAATGTGATACTTGAACTTATAAACTCTTGGCAGACTCTCTGGTGGCTCCCATAGACCTATTTCACCAACTCCCCTAATTTCTCAGTCACTTGTTTACCAGCCTGGCTGTTGAAACCCAGGTCCTAAAGGAACAGAAGCCTGCCTGATTCAGTTATCCCTGTGTTTCTAAAGGTTTGAAATAGACGTCTGGCAATGTCTGCTGTTACACCTGGAAAGCATATTTGACATGGTACATGCAGGGAAATTCCATCTTAGAAAGAACAAATCTTTTCGCCAGCCCAGTCTGAATCAACATTTGGCCTTGAGTTACCATCATGAGCAAAATCTCAGCCATAAATGTTCTTTTTCAAAGACTGCTTGCCTCTCACTTCTTAGCGAAGGCCTTCATACTGGGTGTCACACACTGTGTTCCTCCTGTTCATCATCCTCCAGTAACACTGTAGGATATTAGCCTGGTTCTGTTGATTCTAAAGAAATTCCCCTTTGGCCCTACTGAGGTTATTTCTTTGCTTCATTTTACAAGATTGCTTTCCTTGTTGCCATGACCTCTGTGAGGTTTCTGAGTTGGTATCCTTAACCTGTAAAAAACACTTTCTTGTGTTACACAGACACAAGGTTGTCTTGAGGCCCCAGACTTCTTTTCATTCCCCAGGTTCACCTAAACCAGGATATTCTTATCCCTTCTCTATGCCCTACTCCAGTGATGGTGAACCTTGGCACCCCAGATGTTTGGGAACTACATTTCCCATGATGCTCACCTACATTGCAGAGTGAATGAGCATTATGGGAAATGTAGTTCCAAAACATCTGGGGTGCCAAGGTTCGCCATCACTGCCCTACTCCATGACAGCCAAAGGAAATTTCCCTTTTAATTCTATCTTTCAACTACAGCTCCCTTTAAGCATTCTGTCTCTCTGTCATTCCTGAAGGTCTCCATAGTGGAAATCCTGCTTTATGTTCCATTGCAGCCAGATTTGACATCTCACTCATCATTGAATATACTAGACTTGATGGCAAGATCCCCCTTTCCCTGTCAAAACAGGCTCCATCAGATTGGTTAGTACTTTCTGAGTTTTTAGCATCAGGAATCTGTTTCTTCAAAACTGCACCTGGCTTTTGGTTCACATGTTTTACTAGATGGATGTTCAGGGCTCCTCTGATGCAGGCTCTAGACCTAAATTTCTTCTGGTGGCTCTGTGGAGCCCCCACTTCCACCACACAGTTGAACTGCTCTTAGGTGTATTCTGGGATGTTCCTGAATTACATTACCCTGTGTCCATTCGTGTATGAATATGAAAATAGGATTTTTGACTTACCATCAATTCCTTTACTTGGAGTACATAAAGGGACATGAGTCCCTCTCCTCTGTTCTTCTGATACACTCCTACTACTGCTTTGTTGAAACACTGGAGCTTGATGGGAGTGAGAGGGGTTATATAAGGCTGTACTTACAGCTTTTTTTGGCAGTGTTCAATCTCCTCAAAGCAGTAGAAAAGCCCCTTGATATACCATGGGACAGAGTGAAAACGATCTTTAACAAGCGGGCAAAATGTCACAACAGTGAACTTACGAAAAACTGGATGTTCCTCTGAAATTGATAAAAAAAAAAAAAAGAAGAAAACCCTCTTTGGGGCCTGCCAAAAGGCCTACAGCAACATTAAAGGAGATACAGGAATTTCTGGGAAGTACTTGTGTAATACGTGTGACAGCAATCTCCCGTATTCTTCATATGTCTGGGCTGTGGGGTAGGTTGGTAAGATGGAAGCCTTTTCTTACTAATAATACATCCAAATCAGGCTGCACTTTGCAAAAACCTACATCAAGCCTGTCAAAAGCATGTGGGAAATGTAGTATATTGTAAGTGTAATGTTATGTATATATGGTCTGATGAGACCAAGATTGAACTTTCTGGCCATAACTCCAAAAAGTAAGTTTGGCACAAAAATCCAACATTGCATCACCAAAATTCAAGGGATGTATAAACACATATAATGTCATTCAATTATGGCACAAAACCTTAAAAATCTGAGGATGAAGAGGAATTTCACCTTTCAGCGTGGCAACGACCCAAAGCATACTTCCAAATCAACAAAAGAATGGCTTCAGTATGAGAGAGCTCTATAAAAAGTAAAAGAGTCCACTAGTCTCTTAAATGCAGTTATAAATTGAGGTGCACACGATCAAGTCAGTCAGGCAGAAATACAAATAAAACCACCACCAACACCAAACATACTGCCTCTGAGCCTAAAGCCGCATCAAAACGGCATAGTAGTATCCACAGAGATTAAGAGCCACAAGCCCAACTCCTTAGTGATAGTGCTCCCTCCGTGTACACAAAGTATCCTTATTGGAATTCAGAGGTATATGAATCTCAAGGATGCAAAGAGGAGATACTCATGGGGTAATACGTTCAAATAGTATCAAATTTATTAAAAGATTCAATTAAATGCACCCACGTTTAATCAGGATTAAAAAACGCTGCAAATCCATAGAAACCCATTTGTTTCTAACCACAAAGATGGCCGCTACATCCCGCAATGCGATGAGGTCACGCGTCCAGCTCTCTCCCTCTCTCTTCAAGCCAGTTATCGGCTCTCCTCTCCTCATGATGTCAGTATGAGGAATAGAATGCCAATAACCGGCTTCTGTTTACATCGTGATCAGCTGTGATTGGACACTGCTAATCACGTGTTAAAGAGCCATCATTTGGCTCTTTACCTCAATCTGTTATCAGCAGTGTCGCCAGCGCAATTGGCACAATCACGGGAGGACATCATATAACGCCCTCCCAGAACTGGCCAGCCGCACTGTAGCCGTCATTCGGCTATCGCGCAATCGGCAAGTAGTTAGGAATGAGTGGCAACTCCGCACATTTTTAAATAGCAGCGTGTTTTAGCTGCTGTGGTTGTGAGAACAGGTGCAACTGCAACCACTCACAATAGTGTGAACTAGGCCTTAAAGATTTCAGTTTGTTTTCAATAAATTGCACATACAGTGTAAGAACTTACATTAAAGGTGGATTTGGTCTGATTTTTTTACATCTCAAAAACATGGCTAGCAAGCTAAACATGACCACATTGCAATATTTGAACTTTAAATTAATTAAACATGTCTGAGACTATTTAAAACTGGTGCCGTTACCCATTGCAACCAGTCAGATTCTGTCTTTTTCAAAGCTGATTGGATGAACTTTAGTGGAGACAAAGTTGTGGCAAAGTTTGCCTCAGACACATTTTTTAACTTTCCTCCCTCCATAGTTTAGGACATCATTTAGAATACTGTGTCCAGTTCTGAAGGCCTCACTTACAAAAAGATATTGATATAAGATAGAACAAGTCCAGAGACAGGTAACAAAATTGATAAAAGGCCTGGGGTATAAAAAATATTGAGAGCGATTTCAGGAACTTAATATGTACAGTCTGGAGGTAAGAGGGAAAAGGGGAGGCATGATTGAAACTTTTAAATACATCAAGGGGGTGAATAAGGTTCAGGAGGGCAGATCTTTCAATATGAAAGCAATGTCAAGAACACAGGGACATGACCACAAACTAACTGGAGGAAAGTTCAAAACGAATTTTAGAAACTATTTTTGTTACTGAAAGGGTAGTTGATGCTTAGAATTAACTTTCAGCGGAGGTTCTGAGACAGTCAACAGTAAATACAAACAAGTGGCCAATGCCCTCACCTATAACTGGTCTTTGCAGCAAGGAGCACTGGAAGGAAGAGGTATGTCAAACAAATACAAAGATTTCCAAGCTCAAACTTACCAACCAGCCAGCGACCGAACAAATTGTCCTATCTCACAATATGTGTTAAGAAAAGGGGTTAAGTCTGCACACATTTGCAAATACATGCTTAGGCTACAGGCCCTGTCAAGGCACCGTGTCCACAGTAAATAGCTTCAAACATGCTTGGGACAAACATGGATCTATACTTTGACAAAAAAGTTAACGAAAAAAGAAAAAAAAAACCCTGAAACAGATAGAAACCAAAAAAAGAGAAAAAATGGGCAGACTGTATGGACTTCTCTGTCTTTTTTCTGCTGTCACTTTTCTATGTTTCTATATCTCTACATCTACAGTATCTCACAAAAGTGAGTACACCCCTCACATTTTTGTAAATATTTTATTACATCTGTTCATGTGACAACACTAAAGAAATTACACTTTGCTACAATGTAAAGTAGTACAGCTTGTATAACAGTGTAAATTTGCTGTCCCCTCAAAATAACTCAACACAAAGCCATTAATGGTAGAAAAATATACTATGTATATTAGCGCTCCAGAGAGGTGGTTTCTAGAACCTGGTATATGTAAATAATTTATATAGAAAACTATATAAATAAATAAATAATATAAATAAATAAATTCCGTGATAATAAATTAAATGCAGCTGCTAGTAAAGTGCGGGTGCCAATGTTGAAAGAGAAAGTATTCACAATAGTGATACCTCTAGCGCTTGCTGTTCCCTAGTGGAAATACATATAATTACATAAGTGCTAAAAATACATTGTGGAAAAATTAAAAGTTCAAATATATATTAATGGTATTAGATCACTTCAAAATAATTGTCCATCCAGTGTATAGTGATAAATCAATCAACAAATTAAATAAATCAGTAAAATTAATAAAAGTCCAAATCCAATATGTGTAACTAAAATGCTGATGCTTCTTCCTTAATAGCTTTGGTGCTTCCTTTCCTGTGAAAAATAAATAAATTGCCCACTCACCAGATACTGTGGGTCCTATATGTCTTATGACATTAGAACCAATCGTGCTTCAATAAGAAGATCCTTTCCAGGTTCGGATTCCCTCTCCCTGGATAGGGACAGGCGCTGCGGTTACTCTTTCACCATGGGATGAGTCTCCTCTAACCACGGTCCAATGTATGAGATGTGCTTCCCTGTAAATCACCTCCAACCACAAGCCATGATGGGGGAATAAATGGATAGTGTGGTATTGTTTTTCCAAAAATTTTTTATTACACACACTCCGCACACTCAACGGTATAAATCCATAAAAGTCCAATAGGTGAGTAAAAAACAGGTGTCATACACTTCCACAGTTCAAATAAAATTGCAGCAAGGTGAGGAAAAACCGTGTTCAATCCAAAAGTGACAAACAAACAGGACAGGATCGTCATACACGTGCGCTTGTAGAGTGGAGAGCGGTAGTTCCGGTTTGCGTTCCACCCAAGCAACGTATGACGTCACGGCGTGCGTTCCATCTAACGCGTTTTGTCATTGGTTAGACGTCTTCAGAGGTGGAGTCACACGTCTAACTCAGTTCTTATATGCCGGAGCTGCCGCTCTGCACTCCGCCCATCTCCGCCCATAGGTTTTTTTTTGTCGGAAACAGGAAGTGACTCCATGTCCCCGCATTAACATTGTGCTATACAAGCCATAACAAATATATTTGTGCAACCTAACTTTGTTTCCTAAAAAACAGCAAACATTCTCCCCTAGATCAATAGCACTTGGCTTTCATACCGTGTGTATGCTATTTTTATTAACATTATATTCATATATAAATGGTTCTCAACAATACTTTTATTAATAATACAATTTTCTAAAATCATTATAGATTACGTTTTTAACCAATTTTTATACAGTTTTATGGCATCTTAAAATTTTATAATTTGTATACTGCATAAAAATTAATTTTATTAAAAACTATTTTTATTATTAAAAATTAATATTTTTACTTCTATAATATGTGGATATATTTAAAACATTATTATTTATATTACATATTTTTGTATTAAATGTGTAAAATTCGTGAGTGTGGAAACATTAATATTAAATAATTACAGAAAAACATTATACCGTATTTAAAATTTTAAAATATTTTTTTAAATATTTTTAAAAAATATATATATTTTAAGGTTAGGCAGAGAAATTAATTTTGTATAATTTATGGATTTGATATGAAACAGTTAATATCCATGTCGATGTTCATACCCTTGGGTTGTAGGGTAGAAAGTTCATATATCCACCGAGACTCGTTTTGAGAAACGGCGATCCGCATGTTATTACCCCTCCAGTTTTGCTCAATCCTGTCAATGCCCAAGATGGTAAGAAAGGTGGGGTCCCTATTGTGTACCAGTCTAAAATGTAGGGAAAGACTATGCTTTTTGAATCCTTTCTTAATGTTGGCGATGTGCTCACCCATACGCACCCTGAGTTCTCTTGTGGTGCGGCCAAAATATTGAAGCCCACATGGGCAAGTGAGGAGGTAAGTGACATGGGTACTACGGCATGTGATTAATTTCTTTATGTTGTATTTCTTTTTGGTTACATTTGATTGAAATTCAAGTACTTGTCGTTTTCTAGTTTTCACAGTTCTACATGATTTGCACCTTCCGCATGAGTAGAAACCTTTATAATCTAAAAAAGTTAATAGTTTCTTAGGGGGATCCGGGACATTTTTCACCAGTTTGTCTCTGAGGTTAGGTCCTCTTTGGTATATGAACTTCGGGCGATTCGGAATAACCTCCCTCAACTTTTCATCTCTCAGAAGAAGGTGCCAGTGCTTTTTTATGATGTCTTCCACTTCCTTATATCTTACGTTGTATTGTGTGATGAAGTTCAAAGAGTAATCCTTATTTTCTTTTTTCTTATCTTTTAAAAGTGTTTCTCTGTTCATACCTTTTACATCTTCTCTAATTTTTTCCAGTATATTTCTTTTGTATCCTTTTTCATGGAACCTGTCTAGAATCATATCCGATTGGGTAATGAAGTCCTGTTCATTGCTGCAGTTCCTCTTTAGGCGCAACAGTTGTCCCTTAGGGATTGCTTTTATCCAGTTGGGATGGTGTCCACTGTGAGTAGGGATATAACCATTCCTATCTGTTGCTTTAAAGTGTGTTTTAGTGCAGAGTCCACTTTCTCCCTTAAATATGGTGAGGTCCAGGTAATGTATTTCATTCTTATCCCATGTCCCACTGAATTTTATTTTGTAACGGTTATTGTTCATATCTTCTATATATTCCCTCAAAAGTTTCTTCCGATCCTTTCCAAACGATGATCACGTCATCTATATACCTTCGGTACATTACCAATTCATCTTGTTTTTTTTCCCCAGATTTCCTCTTTTTCCCACTTGCTTAAAAAAAGGTTGGCTACACTGGGTGCATAGCGGGCGCCCATGGCAACTCCTTTGTGTTGGCGATAGTATTCTCCCTGGTGCCAAAAGTAATTACTCTTCATTGCCATCTTCAAGAGTTTTAGAATGAATTCTTTTTGTTCCGATTCCAACTCTAGTTGATCCTCTATGGCCCACTTGATGGCTGACAGGGCATCCTCTTGTTCAATGTTCGTATATAACGATTCCACATCTATGGTGGCTAAAATGATGTCATAATTTTCCCATGTGTGTGAATCGATAAGATTAATGAGGTGTTTGCTATCTCTGAGGTGTGATGGGTAATGTGTAACCAGAGGTTTCAGGTAGGTATCTAGGTATTCTCCTATGCGTGAGAAGAGGGAATCTATCCCACTGATTATAGGCCTACCCGGCGGTTTTTCAGGGTTCTTATGGACCTTAGGGAGTTGATAAATGACAGGTGTCCGGGGGGCTTCGGGAAGTAGATATCGGTATTCTTTGTTGGTAAGTATTCCCTTTTTATGTGCCCTCTTCAGGTATTTCTTACATTTCTTTCTGTATATGTTTAAAGGATTACTCGTGAGTTTCGTATAGGTTTCTTCATCATGCACTAGCTTGTTGAGTTCCTCATAGTAATCCTCTTTTTTAAGGATCCCTTTGATCCGCGGGGCGGATGACAACATTTTTCCTTTGTTCCAATTCTCGTATACCCATGTTAATGTTCTCTTTTGGTTCATGCCATTTTCTTTTCATCGATTTTAAATCTTGCTCCACCATTGATTTAAAAGTATCCACAAAATGGTTATTTCCACATTTTGGGTTAAACGTTGATTTGTTCTCTAATCCACTTTTCACATATTTATTGTCATTATTTAAAACTTTAAAAACTGGTTTATTTGAAAAATGTTTCTTTATGTTAATTTTTCTCACAAATTTTTGTATATCCACAAAAACTTTAAAAGGATCTAAAAGTTGGTCAGGGGCATATTTTAGTCCCATATCTAGTACTTGTAGTTCTTTTTCTGAGAATTCAACCCCGCTTAGGTTAAAAATTCCCAGGCCTATTGGGCCCTTTTTCTTTTTGCCCCCGCCACCTCTGCATCCTCTGCGTCTCTTACCCCCTCTTGTTCTTTTCGAGATGGGGGGTGTTGGTTGGGTGGATTCTGGTAATATGGTTGGTAACCTTGTTGAGGCGGTGGGGGTTGGGGTTGCCATCGTCCTCCTCTGCCCCCCCTTCCTCTCCCGTAGTATGGTTGATTCCAACCTCGGTTCCAGCCGAGGAGGACAATGGCAACACCAACCCCCACCGCCTCAACAAGGTTACCAACCATATTACCAGAATCCACCCAACCAACACCCCCCATCTCGAAGAGAACAAGAGGGGGTAAGAGACGCAGAGGATGCAGAGGTGGCGGGGGCAAAAAGAAAAAGGGCCCAATAGGCCTGGGAATTTTTAACCTAAGCGGGGTTGAATTCTCAGAAAAAGAACTACAAGTACTAGATATGGGACTAAAATATGCCTCTGACCAACTTTTAGATCCTTTTAAAGTTTTCGTGGATATACAAAAATTTGTGAGAAAAATTAACATAAAGAAACATTTTTCAAATAAACCAGTTTTTAAAGTTTTAAATAATGACAATAAATATGTGAAAAGTGGATTAAAGAACAAATCAACGTTTAACCCAAAATGTGGAAATAACCATTTTGTGGATACTTTTAAATCAATGGTGGAGCAAGATTTAAAATCGATGAAAAGAAAATGGCATGAACCAAAAGAGAACATTAACATGGGTATACGAGAATTGGAACAAAGGAAAAATGTTGTCATCCGCCCCGCGGACAAAGGGGGGGGGGGGCATAGTGATCCTTAAAAAAGAGGATTACTATGAGGAACTCAACAAGCTAGTGCATGATGAAGAAACCTATACGAAACTCACGAGTAATCCTTTAAACATATACAGAAAGAAATGTAAGAAATACCTGAAGAGGGCACATAAAAAGGGAATACTTACCAACAAAGAATACCGATATCTACTTCCCGAAGCCCCCCGGACACCTGTCATTTATCAACTCCCTAAGGTCCATAAGAACCCTGAAAAACCGCCGGGTAGGCCTATAATCAGTGGGATAGATTCCCTCTTCTCACGCATAGGAGAATACCTAGATACCTACCTGAAACCTCTGGTTACACATTACCCATCACACCTCAGAGATAGCAAACACCTCATTAATCTTATCGATTCACACACATGGGAAAATGATGACATCATTTTAGCCACCATAGATGTGGAATCGTTATATACGAACATTGAACAAGAGGATGCCCTGTCAGCCATCAAGTGGGCCATAGAGGATCAACTAGAGTTGGAATCGGAACAAAAAGAATTCATTCTAAAACTCTTGAAGATGGCAATGAAGAGTAATTACTTTTGGCACCAGGGAGAATACTATCGCCAACACAAAGGAGTTGCCATGGGCGCCCGCTATGCACCCAGTGTAGCCAACCTTTTTTTAAGCAAGTGGGAAAAAGAGGAAATCTGGGGAAAAAAACAAGATGAATTGGTAATGTACCGAAGGTATATAGATGACGTGATCATCGTTTGGAAAGGATCGGAAGAAACTTTGAGGGAATATATAGAAGATATGAACAATAACCGTTACAAAATAAAATTCAGTGGGACATGGGATAAGAATGAAATACATTACCTGGACCTCACCATATTTAAGGGAGAAAGTGGACTCTGCACTAAAACGCACTTTAAAGCAACAGATAGGAATGGTTATATCCCTACTCACAGTGGACACCATCCCAACTGGATAAAAGGAATCCCTAAGGGACAACTGTTGCGCCTAAAGAGGAACTGCAGCAATGAACAGGACTTCATTACCCAATCGGATATGATTCTAGACAGGTTCCATGAAAAAGGATACAAAAGAAATATACTGGAAAAAATTAGAGAAGATGTAAAAGGTATGAACAGAGAAACACTTTTAAAAGATAAGAAAAAAGAAAATAAGGATTACTCTTTGAACTTCATCACACAATACAACGTAAGATATAAGGAAGTGGAAGACATCATAAAAAAGCACTGGCACCTTCTTCTGAGAGATGAAAAGTTGAGGGAGGTTATTCCGAATCGCCGAAGTTCATATACCGAAGAGGACCTAACCTCAGAGACAAACTGGTGAAAAATGTCCCGGATCCCCCCAAGAAACTATTACGTTTTTTAGATTATAAAGGTTTCTACTCATGCGGAAGGTGCAAATCATGTAGAACTGTGAAAACTAGAAAACGACAAGTACTTGAATTTCAATCAAATGTAACCAAAAAGAAATACAACATAAAGAAATTAATCACATGCCGTAGTACCCATGTCACTTACCTCCTCACTTGCCCATGTGGGCTTCAATATGTTGGCCGCACCACAAGAGAACTCAGGGTGCGTATGGGTGAGCACATCGCCAACATTAAGAAAGGATTCAAAAAGCATAGTCTTTCCCTACATTTAAGACTGGTACACAATAGGGACCCCACCTTTCTTACCATCTTGGGCATTGACAGGATTGAGCAAAACTGGAGGGGTAATAACATGCGGATCGCCGTTTCTCAAAACGAGTCTCGGTGGATATATGAACTTTCTACCCTACAACCCAAGGGTATGAACATCGACATGGATATTAACTGTTTTATATCAAATCCATAAATTATACAAAATTAATTTCTCTGCCTAACCTTAAAATATAATTTTTTTTTAAAAATATTTAAAAAAATATTTTAAAATTTTAAATACGGTATAATGTTTTTCTGTAATTATTTAATATTAATGTTTCTACACTCACGAATTTTACACATTTAATACAATAATATGTAATATAAATAATAATGTTTTAAATATATCCACATATTATAGAAGTAAAAATATTAATTTTTAATAATAAAAATAGTTTTTAATAAAATTAATTTTTATGCAGTATACAAATTATAAAATTTTAAGATGCCATAAAACTGTATAAAAATTGGTTAAAAACGTAATCTATAATGATTTTAGAAAATTGTATTATTAATAAAAGTATTGTTGAGAACCATTTATATATGAATATAATGTTAATAAAAATAGCATACACACGGTATGAAAGCCAAGTGCTATTGATCTAGGGGAGAATGTTTGCTGTTTTTTAGGAAACAAAGTTAGGTTGCACAAATATATTTGTTATGGCTTGTATAGCCCAATGTTAATGCGGGGACATGGAGTCACTTCCTGTTTCCGACAAAAAAAACCTATGGGCGGAGATGGGCAGAGTGCAGAGCGGCAGCTCCGGCATATAAGAACTGAGTTAGACGTGTGACTCCACCTCTGAAGATGTCTAACCAATGACGAAACGCGTTAGATGGAACACCACGCCGTGACGTCATACGTTGCTTGGGTGGAACGCAAACCGGAACTACCGCTCTCCACTCTACAAGCGCACGTGTATGACGATCCTGTCCTGTTTGTTTGTCACTTTTGGATTGAACACGGTTTTTCCTCACCTTGCTGCAATTTTATTTGAACTGTGGAAGTGTTTGACACCTGTTTTTTACTCACCTATTGGACTTTTATGGATTTATACCGTTGAGTGTGCGGAGTGTTTGTAATAAAAATTTTTGGAAAAACAATACCACACTATCCATTTATTCCCCCATCACGGCTTGTGATTGGAGGTGATTTACAGGGAAGCACATCTCATACATTGGACCGTGGTTGGAGGAGACTCATCCCATGGTGAAAGAGTAACCGCAGCGCCTGTCCATATCCAGGGAGAGGGAATCCGAACCTGGAAAGGATCTTCTTATTGAAGCACGATTGGTTCTAATGTCATAAGACATATAGGACCCACAGTATCTGGTGAGTGGGCAATTTATTTATTTTTCACGGGAAAGGAAGCACCAAAGCTATTAAGGAAGAAGCATCAGCATTTTAGTTACACATATTGGATTTGGACTTTCATTAATTTGTTGATTGATTTATCACTATACACTGGATGGACAATTATTTTGAAGTGATCTAATACCATTAATATATATTTGAACTTTTAATTTTTCCACAATGTATTTTTAGCACTTATGTAATTATATGTATTTCCACTAGGGAACAGCAAGCGCTAGAGGTATCACTATTGTGAATACTTTCTCTTTCAACAAAGCCATTAATGTCTAAACTGCTGGCAACAAAAGTGAGTACACACCTAAGTGAATACCGTATGTCCAAATTGGGCCCAAAGTGTCAATATTTTGTGTGGCCACCAATTTTTTCCAGCACTGCCTTAACCCTCTTGAACATGGAGTTCACCGGAGCTTCAAAGGTTGCCACTGGAGTCCTCTTCCTCTCCTCCATGACGACATCACGGAGCTGGTGGATGTTAGAGACCTTGTGCTCCTCCACCTTCAATTTGAGGATGCCCCACGGATGCTCAATAGGGTTTTGGTCTGAAGACATGCTTGGCCAGAGCATCACCTTTACCCTCTGCTTCTTTAGCAAGGCAGTGGTCATCTTGGAGGTGTGTTTGGGGTCGTTATCATGCTGCAATAATGCCCTGTGGCCCAGTCTCCAAAGAGAGGGGATCATGCTCTGTTTCAGTATGTCACAGTACATGTTGGCATTCATGGTTCCCTCAATGAACTGTAGCTCCCCAGTGCCGGAGCACTCATGCAGCCCCAGACCATGACACTCCCATCACCATGCTTGACTGTATGCAAGACACACTTGTCTTTGTACTCCTCACCTGGTTGCCGCCACACACGCTTGACACCCTCTGAACCAAATAAGTTTATCTTGGTCTCAATAGACCACAGGACATGGTTACAGTAATCCATGTCCCTAGTCTGCTTGTCTTCAGCAAACTGTATGCGGATTTTCTTGTGCGTAATCTTTAGAAGAGGCTTCCTTCTGGGACGACAACAATGCAGAATGATTTGATGCAGTGTGCAGCAATGTTGGCAGCACTCATTTGTCTATTTCCTAAAGACAACCTCTAGATATGGCGCTGAGCACGTGCACTCAACTTTGGTTAACCATGACAAGGCCTGTTCTGAGTAGGACCTGTCCTGTTAAACCGCAGTATGGTCTTAGCCACCATGCTGCAGCTCAGTTTCAGGATCTTGGCAATCTTCCTATAGCCTAGGCCATCTTTATGTAAAGCAACAATTCTTTTTTTCATATCCTCAGAGAGTTCTTTGTCATGAAGTGCCATAATGAACTTCCAGTGACTAGGATGAGAAAGTGAGAGCCATAACACCAAATTTAACACACCTGCTCCCCATTCACACCTGAGACCTTGTAACACTAACGAGTCACATGATACCAGGGAGGGAAAATTGCTAATTGGGCCCAATTTGGACATTTTCACTTAGGGGTGTACTAACTTTTGTGTGTTGAGTTATTTTGAGGGAACAGCACATTTACACTGTTATACAAGCTGAATACTCACTACTTTACATTTTAGCAAAGTGTCATTTCTTCAGTGTTGTAACATGAAAAGATATAATAAAATATTTACAAAAATGTGAGGGGTGTACTCACTTTCTGAGATACTGTATGTAGCTCAGCTATGTCAAAAATCCAACACTGGGCCTTTTTTTATGATAAACCTGACAAAAGCTTTAATCTCTTATACAACTGAGTTGTGAAACAGGTTTGACTACATAACTAATGTCTGCTGGTGTTTAAAAAACACTGAAGCAAATGAGGAAGGGAATGTTGGAACATTTTAAACATATTTTAAACATTTTAAATATTCAATATTTAACCCCTTCATGCTGATATTACACAAATATTCGGCCCCACTAGACTGGGCTTTTTTCCGTGGGGCCACATATTTGCGTATCTCCCGTTGTGCTGGGAGCACAGAGACCCAGCACACAGACCGGGGTCTCACCATGAGCTCCGGGCCTGGTACTAACAATTAGGACTCAGAACTCGAGATTCTGGGTCACCTGATCACTGTGATAGCCTCTGATTGGCTATCACAGTGATCAGTCACAGTGAAGCCCACCCCCATGTTTTATTTCTCTGTGAATGGAGGAGAGAGATACTCTTTGCAGAGAAAAAAAAATGTGTGTTAAAAAAAAATAATAATACTGAAACAAAATAAAAAAAAAATGCCTAGATCAAGGTTTGATCTAGGTCAGTGCCAGGGTTTGTGTTTGGGTCAGGATCAGGGTCAGTATTTTTTTTATTTTTTTATTCTTTGGACAGAATTTTTTTTTATATTTGTTTCAATGTCAGTTAGTGTCAGTGTGTTTTAGGTAATATAAAAGTAACCCAAAATGTGAGCTATTATTTTTGGGCTGTACCAAGGGTACATATAACAACTAACTTACACATATTTGGTATAGCTGCGATCAACAGGAGCAGGAAAATTTTATTTGGGTTGTTCTTTAATGGAAGGTTATGGTAGTACCAAAAAATATACAGCTACATTTTAAAAAAAATATATATCATTTTTTTCACTATTTTGGGCTAATTTTCCTTTGATAATAAAAACAAATCAGGAGATATCCATTACCATTTACCACCAAATAAAAGCCAAATTTTTCCTTAAAAAAAAAAAAATGTAAGGCTTTCCTAACACATCAAAGTTGCAAAATTGTGCTTAGGCATTTAAATTTGCTTTACCCTTAGGCATGAAGGGGTTAAAATTGTAAATATTTATATTTTAAGGAATATTTTTGTTCACTTTTTCGGATAAAAAAAAAAGTGCATTTAATTATTTCTTAGAATACTGCTGAGTATTGCATCCATGATAAGCAGATCATGGGTGCAATGTCTGGTTCCTGCAGGCTCTCAGTACAGCTGTCTGCCCGTATCTCCCTTACAGGCGGACAGCTGGCGGACAGCTACTGAAGTGCAGGAAGAATCAGTGAACTATGAGGGCGCTCAAAAGTGCCCTGGCAGTTTATTGAGAACTACACCCTGATTGCCATGGTGGAAGATGGGACTTCACAGAACTCTGGGAATGAATGATGCAGCTGTGTGGGCAGAGCTCCACACAGCCATGCAGGTTTTTAATTGTGACAGCTATTACAGGATCCCCCGCCCACTGTCACAATGGGTTACAAAAGGTGAACTTAGGTTCAATTCACACTACTTGGACCTGAAAGTTGCGCAGCTTACGGTGCAATTTCGCGACTTGATGCATCGAGTACTACTAAGATACAACTTGATGTGTCTTTGAAGTTAGGGAGGGGCTACACTGCAGGGAATGCCTGGGTAATCTTCCTGTAATGTCTGATCCAAATCACATTAAAATAGATGAGGATCCGACATGGAGGCGACTTCTATTAAAGTCTATGTGCACAAGTCTGATAGAAGTCTCCTTGAAGTAGTACAGGAACCTTTTCTAAAGTCGGAATGACTTCAGTAGTGCTAATTGAGACAGCTCTTATTGACTTACATGAGATTTCACATGTCATGCGATTTTGGGTACCACAGTGTGAGCCAAGCCCAGAAGTTAAATACAGTATTTCAAACATTTTAAACATATGAGAAAAAAAAAATATGTAACCAAACACATTCTTATTAATATTAATCATTAACAATATTATTAAAGTGTATGTAAAGCTAAAACTTTTTTCTCTAGCGCTCATTGACAGACGTAGTCCTCGGTGATACACCACCTTCGGGTTATGTTGCCTCCACAGGAGCAGGACTAGACAGGAAATTAAAAAGCTCTGGCCACACCCTAGGGGCAGTCCCAGAGGGTATATCCTCTCTCTCTCTGCCTCAGCAAATCAGTTATTTTCTGTCTAGTTAGGAGTAAGGACCTAGATGCCTTGCTGGGATCTTAGGTCCTGGCAAGAATTTTTTTCTTAAAGGATTTTTAGACAGCTTTTTTTCTCCAGTGTTCCTGTGAGATCTTCAAGCAAGAAAGCTGAACTGGGCGACGGGCTGGATGTTGAGATCCGGTGGTCACCCCAGTTCAGCCTACGAGCGCGTGCAGGCCATAGCTCCGCGCTGGGTCGGCCGCGACAAAGTCCCATTAAAAGGACTGAACCCGCGAGTTAAACGTCTCGCTGAAACGCCAAAGACCATGAGTCACGGCGTCCGTATCGGTCGACAGCCCTCCCGCCCCGGTGGAGAGGGGTACTGTCAGGAGTTGGTGCCCGCCTGGTTCCGGTATGGTGAGTAGTATGTTCCCCCTTTTTCCCTGACGGGTTTGTGGTGAACGCGGGCCCCTCTCTGTATGGTAAGAAAGAGTCCTTTCTATCCTATAACATGTCACAGATCCTCCTATTTTGAGTGTGATTTTATGTGTGCAAAAAGCCAGGAGGCTTGGTTTGGGAGCTAACAATCTATTGTATACATGTTTAAAAGATGTAATCTGTGGCATTCTGGGAATCTTATGGGTTAAGTATAAGCTACCTACCAGTCAGAAGCCACGGACATGTAGACTGCCTTCCAAATCTGATCTCCAGCTATTAGCAGGCCTCCCGAACGGCCATGCGGTCCGCCAGGGCCGGTACCGCCAACCACGCCATATCCCCATGCAGAGAGAGTGTTGTGTGCCCTGCAGCACACCGCTATTCAGCAGGCCGCCGCCATTTTTCTTGCAGGATCGCACGAGCCGCCATTTTGGCGTAGCCTCGTGTCTCCAGCATGGGGGCGGCCATGTTTGAGGTGATCCTACACCTCGTGGAGCTTGGGGGAGGCGCCGGAAGGCGTGCAGAGGGGCGGAGCCGCCTCCTTTCTTCCTGGGCAGCCAGCCAAAAGACTTCCTGTTTGTCAAGACAGCGCTGTAAGCTGTTGCAGTTTAACTCTGAGCATCAAGTGGTGAGCCTGGGGGTCTATCTCTCTCTCTCTCGATCGATAGCTAGCAGGTAACACTAAGGGGCTTTTTTGTGGCGCTGGGGGTCAAAAAAAAAAAAAAAAAAAAAAAAAAGTTTTTTTCTTTACTTTTGAATTATATTATCCAGGAAGTAACTGGAGTTATCATGGACCCTGCCACACATATTCCCCCACCTGTTTCCCTCGAGGGGGCCTCGGGACCCGCCGGTGCACAGAGTACAGAGTCATTTACAGCAATTTTGGAGTCTATGGTGGCTCGGGTGGAGGCGGCCTGTCAGGGACGGGGGTCAAGGAAGCGACCCCCGCCTACCCCTATACTATCTGACACCTCTGACTCAGATTCAGAGATGGTCACGGCAGTTGCAGGTTCCTCTGCAAGGGCTGTTATCCCAGGTAAAGCCCCCTCAGACAGTGAGGAGGACGCTTCTTCTCTTGCTATAATTCAGGAAGAAGCATTGGTGGACGCACTAGTTGTGGCAGTGCAAGAAACCTTAAAACTTGAGGCTTTACCGGCAGAGGCAACTGAAACAGAGATGCCTTTTGGTACTAATAAGCCCATCAAGACGGCGAAGGCTTTTCCTGTACCTAAATGTTTTGGTAATCAGATTAAAGGAGAATGGGAGAATTCTAAACATACCTTTACTATTTCCAAGCGTATTGCTAGACGCTATCTGTTTGAGGAATCCATCATTAAGAAATGGACGGTACCACCAATCGTGGATCCGCCTATTTCCAGGCTGAATAAAGCCACGGTTATTCCAGTGGAGGACACTTCATCCTTTAAGGATCCGGTGGATCGAAAGATAGAAGCAGAGTCCCGCACTATCTTTTCTCTGATAGGGTCAGCATTTAGACCAGTAATCGTTATTGGTCTAGTTTCCCAGACACTTACGGAATGGGCGAAGATGGTACGCCAAGATCTTAGGGGAAAAGATATTCCCCAGGAGACATCTGATTTGATGGAACAGATCATACAAGGGCTACGGTTTATCTGTGACGCAGCCTTGGACACTACTCCCCTATTAGGGCATGCATCTAAGTTAGCAGTGATCCTCAGACGTGTGCTGTGGTTAAAATGCTGGTCAGCTGACCTAGGTTCCAAAAAGACCTTGACCAATCTCCCTTTTCAGGGGAATCGTCTATTTGGGGCCAACCTAGATGAAATCATTAAGGATGCCACTGGGGGCAAGAGCACTTTTTTGCCACAGGCTGCAAAAGCTAAGGGACCTCGCAACAAGCGAGGACCTTTCTTTACCGCCCATAAAGGGCGCCCGGCTGGTACTAGCGGGAAAGGCAAGACTCCTCCAGGAGGGTTCAAGAAGGGCTGGTCGGACAAGCAGAGGACCAACCCAGCCAAACCCGAAGTAAAGGAGTACACAGCCTGAAGGTGCGCCCCCACCCGGTTTCAGGGTGGGGGGACGTTTTCACCGGTATTCAGGACATTAGATCGAGCATCAACCACTACTACCGGTGCGATTCTTCCCTTCCAACATTTAAGTACCACAGGAAGCGGTAGTTACCGTTCCCTGAATAGATCTTTTCCTTTACCTTTTCCTAAGATTAGTCCCGATACCTCACAGGAATCGGATCTGGTTGACCAGATAGGCCAAGTAGCCTCTAGTCGGGTGACTTCGGTCCCTGAGGTTCAACCAGAAAAGATCACCTTTCCTGATAACTATCAGGTATCTGATAAATGTGTGGGAACAGAAAACGACCAGACTTTCTCGGATGGTCGGGGCCAGATAGCTCTAGGGACGCCTGGTTCAGATCGAATCAGCGCCAGTGGTCCTAGAAATTCTAGGCTGGCCTCCTCAAGCCGGCCTGGCCGACTTGGACATGTTAGTCGCAGACGTTCCGTGGGAACTTCGTCTCAGGGAGTGTCTGTGGTCTCAAGGACCAATTTACCTTCGTGCTTTACAGTCGCTGGTTTTAATGGCCTGGCCATTGAGACCCAAGTACTGAAGGACAGAGGTTTGTCTACTTCAGTCATTCCTACCCTTATTAAAGCAAGGAAAGCGACTTCCAGCAAAGTCTATTATCACACATGGAAGACTTATATTGCGTGGTGCGAATCTTTAGGATTTCCTCCACGTACCTATTCGGTGACTCGAATATTGGCCTTTTTGCAACAAGGGGTTGAGCAGAAGCTAGCCTTGAGCACCATCAAGGGTCAAGTTTCAGCATTAGCAATCTTCTTTCAGAAGCCTTTAGCTACCAAATCCTTGGTGCGGAATTTCATCCAGGGGGTGCGGCACCTGGCTCCTCCAGTCCGCGCGCCCTTACCGCCCTGGGATCTTAATTTGGTTTTGTCGGTTCTACAGAAACCTCCCTTTGAAAACATCAGGGAGATTCCCTTGCTTACTTTATCCCAGAAGGTGGCCTTCTTGGTGGCTATTACTTCTGCTCGCAGGGTGTCAGAACTGGCTGCATTATCATGCCAGTCCCCATACCTAGTGATTCATAGGGATAAGGTAGTACTTCATCCTAAGCCATCTTTTCTTCCTAAGGTGGTTTCAGATTTTTATCTGAATGAAGATATTGTACTACCTTCCTTGTGTCCTCAGCCCAAGCATCATCGGGAACATGCGTTGCATTCCTTAGATGTGGTTCGGGCAATCAGGGTATACCTGAAAGCTACGGAATCATTCCGTAAGACGGATTCACTTTTTGTGATCACGGATGGCCCCAGAAAGGGTTTGCCTGCATCTGCCGCGACCATTGCCAAATGGATTAGACAAACGGTGGTACAGGCTTATTCTATTAAGGGTCAGAGTCCTCCGTTCCCTGTTAGGGCGCACTCCACTCGAGCGCTCAGTACTTCCTGGGCCTTTCGCCATCAGGCGTCAGTGGTCCAGGTATGTAAGGCGGCCACTTGGTCGTCGGTACATACCTTTACAAAATTCTATAAAATTGATGTGACGGCATCGGCGGATGCCTCATTTGGCCGCAAGGTTTTGCAGGCCGCAATTTGAGGAGACCGGTGGTCTACCTCGAGGGTTTTTTTCTGTTTGAAAAAAAAAAAAAAAAAAAGAAAAATTTTTTTCTCTCTTTTGTTGAGTCTCATCATTAAGGATGAGCATTGTAAACTTCTAGTTGGCACCGGTTGGGCCTTCTAGATTGGGATTTGATTTCATTTTCCCACCCCTCAGTTGTGATACTGCTCTGGGACGTCCCGAAGGTGGTGTATCACCGAGGACTACGTCTGTCAATGAGCGCTAGAGAAAAATGGATTTTTGTAAAATCTTACCGTAAAATCCTTTTCTCTTAGCTCATTGACAGACGTAGTCCCCGCCCCTCTGTTTTTTTGAGTTGGGTTAAAATCTCTAAGACTGCTTTTTCACATAACTGATTTGCTGAGGCAGAGAGAGAGAGGATATACCCTCTGGGACTGCCCCTAGGGTGTGGCCAGAGCTTTTTAATTTCCTGTCTAGTCCTGCTCCTGTGGAGGCAACATAACCCGAAGGTGGTGTATCACCGAGGACTACGTCTGTCAATGAGCTAAGAGAAAAGGATTTTACGGTAAGATTTTACAAAAATCCATTTTTCTTTAGTGTTAGAGTAGGAAAGTGTTAGAACCCCTGTCAGTTTATTTTTGTTACTTGTTGGTGATATTTGTCATTAATTAGCGCAAATAAAATGAAGTGAATATCTCTCTTTGGGCTCCATTTACGAAAAGCGGTATCTAGCACTTTAAGAAATGTGGTAAAATACTGTGCAGTGTTTTTCAAAAAAAGTTTTTGGTATTCACAACAAAAACACTACTAAAATACTGCATACTTTATGAAGTGATGCAGTATTTTAGTAGCTAAAGCTTGTGGTATTTTAACGCTAGCAGTAGCTGGCATCCTTAACAACCAGTGACTGTCATGCCAGGGCATGCTGGGTCAACGGCATCACAAGTTTAGTTTATTTAGCAGCGGGAGGTGTTGGTGCTGTCAGGCGGTGGGAGCCAGCATCTGTTGTGAACCTCCCTCTTTCTTTTTCTCGGGCAGGCACTGGCTGTGGTTATCGTGATTTACGATGGATTTACACCGGATGACTCTTTTTTTTTTTTTTTTTGATAAAGAACTTGTCAAAAACTGTGTCTGCCTTTATTTTGACTTTTTCAGCACTTTTTGGGTGAATGAGTAGGGGTACTATGTACCCCTACTCATTCACATGGTGGGGGGGGGGGTGGCTGGGATCTGGGGGCCCACTTGTTAAAAAGGGCTTCTAGATTCTGATCAGTGGGGACTATGTGCTTTGGGGGGGGGAGGTGGAGCCCTCTGTCCCAAAGCACCACCCCATGTTTGAGGGCATGTGGCCTGGTATGGTTCAGGAGGGGGGGTTGGGGGGGGGACTGAATGGTCAAATAAGTGTCTGGTATGTATTTTGAGGGGGACCCCATGCCACTTTTTGTAAAAATTTTGGCATGGTTCGTTTTTGAATTTTATTCTGTGATTTTATTTTTTTTTAATGCCAGCAAAGCTTTTCTTTACATTCAGCTGTCGGTGAGGAACCCTCCTTAACCACCATGGTTGTTAAGAACACTGGCAGCCAACCTCTCCTTAACAACCAGTTAAAATCATACGCATTCCTTAAATACTGCATGCCTGGACCACTACTTTATTACCACATGCATTTAATTATTTTCTTTCTCTGAATTGAGTTTAACGTCTGTTCATGTGGTATTTATCTTTTTCAGAATTTTGCATGCAGTATTTAGGTAAAATGTATCTAGACACCTAAATACCGCACGCAGGATGCTTTTGTGAATGGAGCCCCATGGCAACTGTCAATAGTATAGTTGTCCCCGCTGAAAGATTAAAAATCCCCTCTTGATTGGATGATAACTGAACAGTTTTGGGTTGCCAGTCACTCTCTGTCCCAGCGACATACGGAGGGTGAATTTCCCCATCAGGGTCACAGACAGCCAAAGTCTGACAAAACAAATCTTTCTCCACGGTCCAAAACTTTAAAAAAATTGTTTTGGGTAAGCATCCACTTTATTAATTGGAGTTATTAGATTTATTTAGTTATGTAACTATCTTGTATATTAGTGAGCACAGTATACAGGGATACGGAATATGATGATGAACATGCACACCTACACAGGTTGAACCCGATGGACTAGTGTCTTTATTCCACCTTACCAACTAGGTAATAATGGTCTGTAGTCCATAACACCATTCGTATGGGTTTCTGAAGCTTACAATGATATAATGCTTTAAACTAGATATACAAATCTATATAAGCTTGCAATGTTTTTTGAACGTGTATGGAAAATTAAAAACCATATAAATACAAAGAAAATATACAAGAACCACAGAAAAAGGTGTATGCGTGAGTTACAAACACCATATAATACAGTTTGTTTGCCTGGGGGTTGCCAAATGCAGCCGCTTCATTCCATTGCTGAGAAAGCCCAGAGATGGAGCCAGGAGCTGCTGGTAATGAGCTGCGCCATGTCACCGTGTTCTGTGCTATGGTGATAGAAGGAGAGGTGTGTGTGGGCAGAGGGAGCATGATGTGCTACATGAATGTCACTGCACCACTGCCTTACCACAGCAGAAGGGGACCCAGATGTGTGATGGAGAGGAAAGTGTGCCATGAGCTGTATGGAGGGGTGGGATGCATGGTGAGGTGTGCTATGAGTTACATGACGATGTGTAATGTGTAGCTCACTGATGTGATATGGCCGGACAAGAGAGAGTTGTGAGCTGAAGGGTGATACATAATATGTGCTAGAAGCTTACAGTGTGATGGAGATGTGAAATGTTCTGCATGGCGATGGATGTTGGCACTTTAAAATAAATAAGTTGATTTTGTGTCCCAGTTTGGGCACTAAAAGGTTTGCCATCACTGATATAATACATATTGACAGGCATTTAAAAGAAAGCTGGACTCTGAAGAGTATGTAAGCTTCCATTTATCCATCTCTCCGGAAAATATGAGTTACTTGGCTGTCATACCAAGCCATGGGCTTTTAAGTTTCTGAGGCTCTGCCCTTGAAAATGTATGTAAATCTGGACATTGCTCTTACTTTCCTGATATGCATGCTTGTCAGTGACTAAAAATATTAATGCAATTATTTTTTCAAGCACAACGTTTCTTTAGTGTTTTAGTTAGCAATCTGAAATTTGCGATATGTAAATAATGTATAGCCTATAAAGCTTATTTAGTATACAACAGTAAGAACATCCCCTCCGCTGACAATAGAAATTTGGCAAGTTAAAGCTGGCCATACACTGTTAGATTTTCAAACAATCGTCCCTGAAAGAATGTTTACCTGAGCATTCGAGGAACCCAAGAATTTTCATTCAATTGCAACGATTTTTCATTTCATTGATACATCATTGAATGTTCATTTACTGCAACAAATCTTCATCAGTATGCCATACCAATGTATAGAATTTTAATGTTCGATTTACAATCCTTTACAATTTTATAAAAACAATACAAAAACTTTTCCCAACTGATGACCACAATAATAGTTAGAGTTTTGTTTTTTTTCAGATAAGAAATGATAAAATATTTCTGTTAAAAAATTAAAGGAATGTTCCGAAAGCAAATGTTTTCAAACAAGCTTCTACCGGTGACAAGGATAAGGAAGTTACAGCCATGAAAACCTTTCCTTATAGCCTTATCATCCAATGACCAGACCTTCAACCATCAGAATACTTTTTTAGCTTTTCAGGTTGCCTTTGATAGGCCATGGGGTGAACCACTTGGTTGAATAGCAGTGGTAAGCTATCTGGCTGCCATTGTAGCCATGGGTGTTACTAGTACAAATGATTTGGGTACAAATTGCGATACATAATTATGCTGCAATGTGGTGGCATGGGAGAGACGACTCAAGACAGCCAACTGCATCATTAATGACAATTATCTAAAACCGTTAAACAAATTCTCATTTGTGTCCCATGACATTTTAAGTTGATTCCGTAGCTCATAGCTATGCTGCATTTGTAGGTCCAAGTAGGCATATTTGTATATCGTTGACACCACAGGGCACCATCGAATATTTGCTTAAGATGAATGCTCATTGATGTAGTTAATCATTAATAATAACTGCCTTTCTCATATGCCATATGCTGTTTGTCTATATACTGATCCTATTGTTTTCTTTCCAGACGCTGGGAGTTGCAGTGTTTGCCGGGGTTGGAGTGTTTATATTAAACCTTCCATTTATGACATTGTTTGGAGTGGTGATCAAAAAGCTGCAGGTAAAACTACATTCTATAATTGTTTTCTAACCTATGCATTAAAAAAATGTATTTGTCTTGTCATATTTTGATGTTTTTCAACAGACTGCTAAAGCAAAGGGCTTACACCAGGGGGTGGACTGGGTTGGGAGGCAGGCTGCTTTGATCCCCTGAAAAAAGATAGCACCAGTGGACTGCCAACCCCCCCACCCCCCCATCCAAGCTCAGCCGAGGGCTGCCGCTGGTCAGGTGCGCAAGGAGGGGGTGCGCAAAGGGGGGAGAGCTCAGGAATAAGTGTGTGCAGTGGCTAGAAAGTGACTGCAAGGAGGGAATGCGGGGGAGAGGAGGGCCCAAAGCCAGCAGGCAACTACAGAAGGCCCGTGTGTGACAGCTCTGTGGGGTAGTCAGGCAGTCACTGTTTGGGGGGTCACTGATGTAAGGGGTGAGTGGAGACCCTAAAGCCCTTATGTTTCATGAATGTCATACCTGTGAAATATAATGGAGGGTCCCTAACCCACAGCTTGATTAGAATGGATATACATAGGTTCTGTGGAGTTCCCCTTTAAATTAGGGTGCGCACGGACTCTGATGTACTGTAAAGGGGAACTCTGATGTAAGGTGGCTCCAGGAACTCTGATGTAAGGGAGATTCTAAAGTAAGAGCAGAAAAGGGGGCCCCCTACTAAATATGTGAAAGAGTCTCACTGGGAGACTGTAATAAAGTGCCCCGTCATGGATGGCTCTTCTCCCTTGCCAGCCCCGACCAGTTTGGGAACCTACAGTCTGTACAGTGGGTGCTGTCCATCCCGACCCACCCAGTGAGCAGGGAATACCTGGAGCGGAGCTTCAGCTTGGGATGGGGGTCGGAAGGAGGCAGAGAAGAGGAAGAGCAGACGGGGGGGGGGGGGGAGTCGCTGCACCATGGGCCTCTGGGTTGTACTTGCCCCTGGGCTAGAAGTTGCAGTCAGCCCGTGACTTTTTCAATGGTCTGTGAACATTTATGTAAATCTTGAAATATATTTCATGAATGTTACAGTATCTCACATTTTTGTAATTATTTTAGTATATCTTTTCATGTGACAACACTAAAGAAATTACACTTTGCTACAATGTAAAGTACTGAGTGTACAGCTTGTATAACAGTGCAAATTTGCTGTCCCCTCAAAATAACTCAACACACAGCCATTATTGTCTAAACTGCTGGCAACAAAAGTGAGTGCACCCCTAAGTCAAAAGTTCCAAATTGGGCCCAAAGTGTCAATATTTTGTGTGGCCACCATTATTTTCCAGCAATGCCTTAACCCTCTTGGGCATGGAGTTCACAAGAGCTTCACAGGTTGCCACTGGAGTCCTTTTCCACTCCTCCATGACGACATCACGGAGCTGGTGAATGTTAGAGACCTTGGGCTCCTCCACCTTCCGTTTGAAGATGTCCCACAGTTGCTCAATAGGGTTTAGGCTTGGAAACATGCTTGGCCAGTCCATCACCTTTACCCTCAGCTTCTTTAGCAAGACAGTGGTCGTCTTGGAGGTGTGTTTGGGATTGTTATCATGTTGGAATACTGCCCTTCTGCTCAGTCTCTGAAGGGAGGGGATCATGCTCTGCTTCAGTAAGTCAGAGTAAATGTTGGCAATAATGTTCCCTCAATGAACTGTAGCTCCCAAGTGCCAGCAGCACTCATGCAGCCCCAGACCATGACATGCCCACCACCATGCTTGACTGTAGGCATCAGATTGACAGAAAAAGAGAGGTGTTCTATTGGATTTAGATCAGGCGAGCGTGGGGGCCATTCGATGGTATCAATTCCTTCATTCTCCAGGAACTGGCTGCATACTTTAGCCACATAATGCTGGGCATTGTCATGTACCAGGAGGAACCCAGGATCCACTGCACCAGCATAGGGCTTGGCAATTAGTCCAAGGATTTCATCCTGATTCCTAATGGCAGTCAGAGTGCCATTGTCTAACCTGGAGAGGTCTGTGCATCCCCCTATGGATATGCCTCCCCAGATCATCACTGACTCACTAGCAAACCAGCCGTGCTGAACACTGTTACAGCAGCATAATGTTGTCCACTGCTTCTCCAGACCCTTTCACGTCTGTCACATGTGCTCAGGGTGAACCTGCTCTCATCTGTGAAAATCACAGGGTGCCTGTGGCAGACCTGCTAATTCTGGTGTTCAATGGCAAATGTCCAGCTTCAGATGACACCCAGTAGGAGGGGCAAAACACGTCAAGCAGGAATCTAGCGCCAGACGTCATTTCTGGTCGGTGGAACGCACCAACGGCATTTCTGGTATAGTAGTGAACCGCGCGTTGAGGCGGCGCTCTCCCACTATACGTCTAAGTGCATTACTATCATCAGATGTAAGTGTATATCTTTTGCTTTTTATCCTTAATAAACGGTGTTACGCTATGGAGGCTATTTGGGTACCGGAGATTCCAGGAATCACAGGAGATAAAGCCATTCCCCACTGTCTGAGTCCACTGGGAGAACCTGGGAGAAATTCTTGTTCCAGCATCCACTAAGTGGCAAAGCAGTCTCTGAATATATGTTTGATCTCCCCATTGTTTGGTGAGTGGGGACACAAGAGGGTAGCACGGAGTGGTCTGCCCTTATAATTATTCAAGCACAAGCACTTTTATAAGGATCATCTATTTTTAGCTGTTAAAGAGTACAAGCACTTTATACATAAGGACTTTATCTGACCAAATCCAAAAGACTTTTTTCAGTCGTTTCATGTATTTGCACTTCAGTTCAGTGATATAGCACCGGCACTTTAATTTATTTATTTATTATGTATTATTATATAGTAATGTATTGTTAATGCACATTGAAGATTTGTTGTTTACATATATATATATATTTATTTGGTCACTAGAGCAGCGCTGATAGTTTCCTATTTTTCAATCAAGGTTCACATTACGTATATCAGCAGCAGCCTATGATAGAGTATTAAGCTATTCTTAATTAATGATATAGGAAGAGCAGCGCTGATACATCTCTCGCTACAGGCAGCATAATGTTGTCCACGGCTTCTCAAGACCCTTTCACGTCTGTCACATGTGCTCAGGGTGAACCTGCTCTCATCTGTGAAAAGCACGGGGCACCAGTGGCAGACCTGCCAATTCTGGTGTTCAATGGCAAATGCCAATTGGGCTCCACTGTCTGGGGCACTGAGCATAGGGCCCACCTGAGGACGTCGAGCCCTCAGGCCACCCTGATGAAGTCTGTTTCTGATTGTTTGGTCAGAGACATTTACACCAGTGGCCTACTGGAGGTAAATTTGTAGGGCTCTGGCAGTGCTCATCCTGTTCCTCCATACACAAAGAAACAGATTTTTTTTTGGTTGAAAATGTAATCTTTATTTGCATAAAAGATATACAAAAAACAATACTTTTGTCGGGGTACATTCTCCCCTGTACTGCGACGCAGCGCATAAATACACTACATTACAATACATTTCCGGTCATACTAATAAATACATTCAATCACATACATTCATTCTGCGGTATGATGCCTGATGTGTTGTGCGGAGTAAGGATACCCCGAGCCATCACATCATGCATGACGCCGCAATACCCCTGAAGCATGAAACTAAATAACATTGTCTATACGTTACGTTACTCAAACTGTATCAATACTATAACATTTCAAAAAAGCAACAGGTGTGATGGGGGGGGGGGGGTAAGGGGAGGGGGATGAAATCACAGGCCCGAAGCTTTATTGAATGGACAAAGACACACAAGGGAGAGTGGGGGAAGGGGAAATCTTCAGACCTCCTCTTCCTCCATGAGATTCATCAGGTTATAGTCTCTGAGCAGACTGTGAACCAGTCTGCGACAGTCCTCGATGGACATCCTCTCCCGCTGGTGGATAAGGCGCTTTCTGGCGCACCATAAAGCGTCCTTAAAGCAGCACAACACCCGCCAGGCGTTGTCAATGTCCTCCTGTGAAAATGTTCCGTGAAAAAGTCCATTCAGCACAGCAAAATGTGTGATGGCAGTCTGTGGAACAAAGTCTCTAAGTTCAGGTTCCAAGGCCCTCAACAGGCTCTGTGCAAATGAGCACTCCCAGAAAACGTGGAAAGACGTTTCCTCATGGATGATACAAAAGGGGCAGTGCCTGTATCTGCACAAGTTTCTGGCATGCATAAATGTCCTGAGTGGCAAACCCCCCTGGACAGCCATCCACGCCAGATCTTTATGCCTGTTGGTGAGTCTCTTTAAAGAAACATTCCTCCAGACCACTTTGCAAGTGGCTGAAGGGAGGCCTGGAACAGTCTCAGCAATGTCCGATGCTCTGATCAACTTGTAGATAGTTTTTGGTTTCCACAAGTCGGGCTTAACTCCATGCAGCCCCAGCTCCTTGATGAACTTGAAAGTGTCCAAGTAGTACCAAGGAGTGTCCCAGTTGTAGGGGATGGAGCTGTCCCATTTGTCCCATCCAAGGGACCTCCAGAGAGGCAGGAGGAAAAAACGGGACATGGAGTTGCCTCCAGAGTCCGGAGTTCTGTCAATCAAAGTTCTGCGGATGCAGTTGCAGGCAAAGAACACCCCCAGTAACGTTGCGATGTCGGGCACGCCCTTACCATGCAGCCCCAGCTCCTTGATGAACTTGAAAGTGTCCAAGTAGTACCAAGGAGTGTCCCAGTTGTAGGGGATGGAGCTGTCCCATTTGTCCCATCCAAGGGACCTCCAGAGAGGCAGGAGGAAAAAACGGGACATGGAGTTGCCTCCAGAGTCCGGAGTTCTGTCAATCAAAGTTCTGCGGATGCAGTTGCAGGCAAAGAACACCCCCAGTAACGTTGCGATGTCGGGCACGCCCTTACCGCCCTTGAGGGGTTCCTTGAACATGACTGCTCGCTTCACTCTGTCCATCTTGGAGCCCCAGATGAAGTGGAACACCGCCCTGGTGATGGCCTTGAAGGTGTTGACCCGGGGAGGCCAGGCCTGGGCGAGGTACTGCAACACAGGGAGGATCTCGCTGCGGAGTACCAGTGTTTTCCCTTCGATGGTGAGTTCTCTGAGGCTCCATAGTCCAAACTTTTGTCTCATCTTGGACAGTCTCTCCTCCCAAGACTTCAGGGCTGCGCCCTCAGCTCCAAACCAAACTCCAAGAATTTTGATGAAGTCCGCCTTGATGCTGAAAGGGATTGATGCAGAAGAAGGCAGGAACCACTTTCCGAAGAGCATGATCTCTGACTTCCCGCAGTTGACTTTTGCCCCTGAAGCTTTGCCGAAGTCCTCACAGGTCTGGACGAGCGAGTCGATGGAGCGCTGATCAGCACAGAACACCGTTACGTCGTCCATGTAGAGTGAGCACTTGACAACCCTTCTGTCCGGTCCCGGTGCGGTGATCCCTCTGATCTCTGGGTTCTGTCGGATGCATTCGGCAAAGAGCTCTATACAGCAAACAAAAAGCAGAGGTGAGAGAGGGCAGCCTTGTCTGACCCCAGAGAGAACAGGGAAAGGGTCAGTTTTCCAGCCATTCACCAACACCGTGCTACAAATATCATTGTACATCACATTCACATACGAACAAAACATGTCCCCAAGACCAAACCTGCGCAGAGCTCTGCACATAAACTCATGGGAGACACGGTCAAAGGCCTTTTCCTGGTCAAGACTGACCAGGGCCGCGTGCACACGGCGGCCTCGAATGTACTGGACCGTGTCCCGGACAAGCGCAAGGCTGTCCGCAATCCTGCGGCCAGAAATGCCACAAGTCTGATCCGGGTGGATGATCAGTCCGATGACAGATTTCAGCCTGTTGGCCAGAACCTTGGCGAGGATTTTGTAGTCCACGTTCAAGAGAGAGATGGGACGCCAATTTTTCAGATCCCCTCTCTCCCCCTTACGCTTATACAAAATCGTGATCATCCCCTCCCTCAGCGACGGAGGCATTGTGCCCTCCACCACCATCTCCTCGTACAGCTCGAGCAGGTCCGGGCCAACGAGATCCCACAGCGCTACATAGAGCTCCGCTGGGAGACCGTCGCAGCCCGGGGTCCTGCCCTGCCTGAAGGATCTGACGGCAGAGTGCAGCTCCTCCAGCGCCAAGGGGGCGTTGATTGCCGACATACCTGCAGGATCAAATTGGTTAGTGATACCTGTCAAGAACCTGTCGGCCTCAGCCGTATCTGTTTCTTTCGGGGAGTAGAGGTTGGTGTAGTAGTCGCTGACCACTTGCATCACAGCCTCCTTCCCCTTCTGGAGTGTTCCGGTCTCGTCCCGCAGCTCAGACAAGGGAGTGTGTCCTGAGTGAAGTTTCCTGAAAAAGAAAGAGTTACATTTCTCACCTTTCTCAAGATTCTCCACCTTGGAACGGAAGACGAGGTGCCTGGATTCTTCCTCGAAGTGTCCTTTCAGGCTCTTCTTGGTGTCCTCCAGGTCCTGCCTAACGTCCCAGCCGCAGTGGTGAAGGTCCTGCAGGGACTGCATCTGACGTTGCAGTCTCCTGAGTTCCCTCTTCCTGGCACACACTTGCTGGCGTCCCCTTGCCTGAAAGAAGCTGCGTAGCTTGACTTTCACAAACTCCCAGTAGTCGCTTACCTTTCCGAAGAACCTCTTGTCCTCCTTCCAGGTAATGTAGGCCTCCCTGAGTTCCTCCAGCAGTTCCTCATTTTCCAGCAGGGTACCATTCAGCTTCCAGGAGCCCGGACCGGGGACAAAGCCCTCGCCCAGGTCACCCCGAAAGTGAATGGCCCTGTGGTCAGAGAAAAAGCAGGGGACCAGGGAGAACCCGCGATGTCTGACTGTCTTGGAGGTGAGCACGAAGTCTATCCTAGAACGCACAGATCCATCAGGACGGCACCACGAATAGTTCACGGAACCTTTCCCCATGGATCCCACGGCGTCCTTCAAGGAAGCCTCCGCAATCATCTCCTTGAGCTGCCTAGACGTGGTGTCGAGCTTTGCGTACATGCTGGAGCTGCGCCCATCCTCCTCAATCGGACAGTTAAAATCACCGCCGATTACTACTGCCCTGGTGGTGACGAGTTGGGTCCGCAGGGTCTGGAAAAGCTCCCGTTGCTCATTCTTATCTGGGGAGGCGTACACGTTGATGAGCCTAACTGGCTCTCCCGCCCATGAGCCGTCTACGACCAAAAGACGGCCACAGACGAGCTCCTGGACGGAGTCAACCGTGAAACGACCACCCCTGACAAGAATGGCTACCCCTGCAGACTTACAATCGACACCCCCGGACCAGTAGGAGGGACCATGGGTCCACTGGGAGGACAGATGAGTGTACCTCCTCGAGAAGGGTAGGGCACACTCCTGAAGCATGTAGACATCACTCTGCTGAGTGGAAAGAAAAGTCAGCGCCACCGGTCTTCTAGACGCATCCTTGATGCTCCTAACATTAATGGAAAAGATGGAGATCTCTGCCATCATGTAAAGGAGATGAAGGGGCTAGCTAGCAGGTGGGCTGAACTTACCTCCCCTGAGGGGGGGGTGGTTCTTCCACTGCCTCTTGTGCCTGTCCGGTGTCCTGGTTCAGGCCGTTCTCCTCGAGGATGCTGTCCATCAGGTCCTGGGTGAGGTCAGTCCCTGGGGGGGCCAGATCCTTACCTTCCTGCATTTCACCTTCGTCTTCCCCCGCAGACTCGAGGTCCTCGAGGTCCTCCACCACTGGGTCCAGTCCAGCGATGTCATGTTGCTGGGCCACGGTGGGCCGCTTGGTGGGATCTTCAGTTGTCTGACTATCTAGGTTCCGTTTCCGGCCTTTGCTGGTGGGGGTGGCGGTGGGCAGGGTGGGGAAGTCCTCCATGGAGGACAGGGCGGGGGGGGGCTGGGAGGGGGGGTGGGGCAGGTGGGGTCACCTCCGACTCAGAGGGGGTGGGGAGGGATGGGTCGGAGGAGGTGGTAGGGGCCTGGGGAGGGGGGGACTCACCAGTGGCTTTCCACGGTTCCTTCGCTGTCTTTTCCCCTGGCTTCTTTTTCCCAGTGCTGTCTGGAGCTTTGCCCTTGATCAGGGCTCCAGCGTAGGACCGGGATCTCTGGGGGCAGTCTCTGTAGACGTGCTCCGCCAATCCCCAAAGGTTACAGGTCTTGGACCTCGGGCAATCCTTGGTCTCATGGCCTGTAGCCCGACAGAACCTGCAAGAAGGTTCCTGACAACCCATACCTACGTGACCCTGCTTGCCGCACCTGTAACAGGTCTGGGGCATGTCTGCGTAGTACAGGAGTCCTGCGGAGGCTCCCAGAGAGAAGTAGGGCTTCAGGTGCTGGAGATCCCCCGAAGGCTCTCTCCTTAACCTGCAAGAAACTACCCACTTACCTGTCCAGAAGCCGTTGACATTGAGGATTCTGACTGGGTCTTTGGCCACGATGCAAAACCTCTGGAGGTAGGTAGCGATGTCTTTTCCTGGGGTATGGGGATTCCTCATGGACACCGTCACCCGCCTTTCATCCCGTTGAATGGGAGTATTCGCAACAAAGTTGCGGAAAGGGGAATCCGGGCCACAATTCTTCACTGCTTCCCAGTACCTTCTACAGACCTGTAGAGACACAAAAGTTATATAAAATATACCTTTCATGAAGGTCTGTACGGACAGGGTCTCCGCCTTGCTGAACCCCTGCTCGAGGATCATTTTCTTGCCGAAGATTTCCGGGGTCATGTCGGGGATTCTTCCGTCCACCTCCTTCAGCTGCAGCACCACTGTCTGCCTCATCCAGGGTTCCAGGGTAGGAAGCCCGTCTGCGGACCTGGTTGGCCTTGCTGAGCCTGACTGGCTAACGGCCGCCGGGGTGGGGGTGGAGGTTGAAGCGACTTCTCCCGGAGCCTTGGCAGAAGTGGCGGGGACGTGCTTTCTCTTCCCGGTGCTCTTCCCCATGACGGAGGAGTTTGTCGGAAGTCGCTTCAGGCAAACTTCGGCGGCTTCCTTCTTATTCCTCGGCCTCTTCACTCTTTCGTAGCATTTAAAAAGGCCCTTGTGCGCCTACTGCCCGAAGGTAGTAGCGCAGAGGTGGGGGGGAGGAGGGAAGATCGCAATCTCGTTCCTTGTGGGGGCTAAGCCTCAAGCCCAATAGCAGCAAGTAGGTGAAGCCGAATCTAATCGAAGATCCTACAAGGCCGAGCAGAGGGTACCCCACAAGGACCAAATGGCTTGGATAGATACAAGTGTTTCTCAACGTCCTAGCCGTAAAGCAGAGACACCCCTAAGGGCTAAAGTCGATACTACACTTGATCTTAGCCAAAAGGCCGAGAAGCGATCGCAAAGAAACAGATACCGGTCCTGCTCATGGGTTAAGGACCTTCATACGGCCCTGTCCAGCTCTCCTAGAGTAACTGCCTGTCTCCTGGAATCTCCTCCATGCTATTGAGACTGTGCTGGGAGACATAACAAACCTTCTGGCAAAGGCCAGAAGGTTGTGGATGTGCCTTCCTGAGGGAGTTGGACTGCCTGTGCAACCTCTATAGGGTCCAGGTATCGCCTCATGCTATCAGTAGTGACACTGACCCTAGCCAAATGCAAAACTGGTGAAAAATATTCAGAAAAGATGAGTAGGGGAAAAAATGTCCGTGGCCTCCACCTGTAAAACCATTCCTGTTTTGGGGGTTGCCTCATTGTTGTCCATCTAGTTCACCTGTTGTTAATTTCATTAACACCAAAGCAGCTGAAACTGATGAGCAACCCCCTCCACTGCTTAACTGACCAGATCAATATCCCAGGAGTTTAATTGATTTGATGCTGTACTCTGATTAAAAAGTGTTCCTTTAATTTGTTTGAGCAGTGCATATATATATATATATATATATATACATATACACTATATAATTAATGCACAGCAACACCTAGTGGTTAGTTTAATATTACCTAGTGGCTGATTTATTATCTAGTGGAGATACATGTCTACACGGAGTGCAGAGTATGCCAGAGGAATGCTGCATGTTTGAATTTTTTTACTATGCATTGGTATATTGTTAGGTTTCATCCAGATGGGTGTTGACGCCCGCTCTGCATACAGGCCATATTTGTTTTTGTGCTTGCATCTGTTCTTGTGCACAGTCAGCCTATAGAGGTGAATGCAGATGTAGCAGCTTCATAGACACAGCCGCTTGTTAAAAATTAACATAAATGCAGGAGCAGGTGCACAGATCCAAACACAGACAGTCTATACATGCGACTGTGTATGGAATCTATTTTCTATTGCTTTGAAAGAAGTCTTTTGAAGTCCTGGTGACCACTGCACTGAAAGAGAGTGAAATCCAGCATTTTGGGTTTCCACCAAAACAGGAACAAAAGGGAAACATTTCACTGGGTACACTAGTTCTTGTAACAGATGTCTAAGACATATGTGTCAAACACAAGGCCCGCAGGCTGAATCTGGCCTGCCAGGCCATTTCATGTGGCCCTCGCACCTCTCCTGCAGCTGCAGTACCCCCTCATCTCTCCCCCCACCTTTTCTCAGCAGTCGGCAGCTGCGATTCATTCTGCACATGGACACAAACAGCTATTTCTACAGAATAACAGAGTAGGAATTTGCAACAAAGTCTGTTAAAATCCCTACAATGTGCATTGATCATCTAGAATGCAATGTTTTTATGCTTTAAGGGCAGTCAGGCTAAAGTACTGGGAGCTCCATCTCAGTTGGTACCAGTGGGTACCATTTTAAAATACCCACCACCACCATCTCCCTGTATTAATGGTTAAGGCTGAGAGAATTAAAATTCATAGGCAATAACACCAAAGATTATTGCTCAAGAGGATATCCAATTGCCTCCTGGGGGATCAAGAAGGAATTTTTTCCCTGCTGGAGCAAATGAGACCATGCTTCATAGAGTTTTTTTTTTGCCTTTCTGTGGATCGACTGTAAATATAGGATTGTGTATAAAGAGGTTTTCTATTTATGTATTTTTTTCTATTGGTTGAATTAGATGGACTTGTGTATTTTTTCACCCTAACTATGTAACTAATCACTGACATCATTAGCCTAGAGGAAGCATTATCCCACTGTTTCTCCTGCTTCTGAAACACTTCATGGGTGACATTCAGCTGCCCGCCTATGGTTACTTGGTCATCTCTGGCCACCTGGGACTTTTATCAGATCCAGCTAGCTGGGGTTGCAAGTATGTGAGGTCTTGCTTCACATTGGGCTCAGTTGTTTTCTTGTACGCAGTGCAATATGTCTTTTAAAAGACATACAGAAAACAGTCCCCCTGCAAAGTACAGTCAGGTCCATAAATATTGGGACATCGGCACAATTCTAATCTTTTTGGCTCTATACACCACCACAATGGATTTGAAATGAAACAAACAAGATGTGCTTTAACTGCAGACTTTCAGCTTTAATTTAGGGTATTTACATCCAAATCAGGTGAAAGGTGTAGGAATTACAACAGTTTGTATATGTGCCTCCCACTTTTTAACCACTTTACCACCGGAGGATTTTACCACCCAAGGATTTTGCTGTCTTACGTGTTTACACAAGCGGGCGGATCTCCAAACTCGATTCCCCGACGACCGGGGAAGAGCAGCGGCGATCGCCGCCGCTCCTCCCCTGGCCCGACTCCCGCTGTGACTGAAAACAGCGGGAGCGCGCCTCCGATGCCGCGCTAGCGCCGCCTACAGGGGGAGGAGTCCAGCGACGTAGGTCTATGTCGCTGGACGGAATCGAGCCACTTTGCCGCAGTACGGTCAACGTGATGAGTTCTGAAGCATTTGGCTGAATATGAGCAGATAATATTGCCCGAAACACTTCAGAATTCATCCTGCTGCTTTTGTCAGCAGTCACATCATCAATAAATACAAGAGAACCAGTTCTATTGGCAACCATACATGCCCACGCCATGACACTACCACCACCATGCTTCACTGATAAGGTGGTATGCTTTGGATCATGAGCAGTTCCTTTTCTTCTCCATACTCTTCTCTTCCCATCACTCTGGTACAAGTTGATCTTGGTCTCATCTGTCCATAGGATGTTGTTCCAGGACTGTGAAGGCTTTTTTAGATGATGTTTGGCAAACTCTAATCTGGCCTTCCTATTTTTGAGGCTCACCAATGGTTTACATCTTGCGGTGAACCCTCTGTATTCACTCTGGTGATGTCTTCTCTTAATTGTTGACTTTGACGCACATACACCTACCTCCTGGAGAGTGTTCTTTATCTGGCCAACTGTTGTGAAGGGTGTTTTCTTCACCAGGGAAAGAGTTCTTCGGTCATCCACCACAGTTGTTTTCCGTGGTCTTCTGGGTCTTTTGGTGTTGCTGAGCTCACCGGTACGTTCTTTCTTTTTAAGGATGTTCCAAACAGTTGATTTGGCCATACCTAATGTTTTTGCTTTCTCTCTGATGGGTTTGTTTTGTTTTGGTTTTTTTCAGCCTTATGGTGGCTTGCTTCACTGATAGTGACAGCTCTTTAGATCTCATATTGAGAGTGCAAATGCAAATAGCACACTTGAATTGAACTCTGGACCTTTTATCTGCTCCTTGTGAATGGAATAATGAGGGAATAACACACACCTGGCCACGGAACAGCTGAGCAGCCAATTGTCCCATTACTTTTGATTCCTTAAAAAGTGGAAGGCAGATATACAAACTGTTGTAATTCCTACACCTTTCACCTGATTTGGATGTAAATACCCTCAAATTAAAGCTGAAAGTCTGCAGTTAAAGCACATCTTGTTTGTTTCATTTCAAATCCATTGTGGTGGTGTATAGAGCCAAAAAGATTAGAATTGTGTTGATGTCCCAATATTTATGGACCTGACTGTATAACCTCAGCCTATACTCCCCTACTGCTTCTAGGGGCGATTTTACTAGTATTCTCAGAAAGGATCAATGCCAATAACCTAGATCCTGGAATCCCCATTATTTTAGGGTCACCCTCCTGAGAGCCCTTTTCAGCTCTGTCAGGTGGCTGGACCCCCTCCACAAGGTCCCTTATTTCCATAGATTTGTTGTTGGTTTATTCAAAATGATTAGAGTGATCTGCTCACAGAGGCTCTAAGTGCCCTCCACGGCAGAGTCTAACCTGTACTCCACTGGGCCTCCTTCTTTAAGTTCCCCTGGGGCCACATTATCATCTTTGATTCAGATGCAGAATCTTTACAGTCTACTCTTGATTAAGCGGATTTTGAGCAAATTCCATGTGAATCACATTTACAAGCAGTTGTCTCTAACCTCATTAATGCAGTTCATTCTACCCTGCTTTTGCAGGATTAGTCTGCTGTTCTAGGCCTAGGTTTTTTTTTTCAAAAGCTGCAAAGGCTTTCCCAATACACTTGGTATTTAAAACATTCTGGACTGGTTGGTCTTTACTCTGGACATGCAATGTCTGTCCAAACTCCCTTCCATGAAAATTACTGATTATGTATACTAGGCTTGTATTTTCCATGCTGTTAACCAAATGTTTATTTCTATTAGACAGCTTAAATTGATTGTAATGGCAAGACATTTTTTACCTTAAAGAGAAGTATGGACTTGCTTTTTTTGTTTTTTTTTTATAATCATACTTCGCTAAGTGGATGCAGCATCAGTTTGATGCTGCATCTGTCCCCTGTCCGCTCTAACACTGAAAACTGAGTGATCTAACACCACTGAACGCTCGGTTCTCACAGCTCCCTGAGCAGAGAGCTGGGGACTGTCAGTCACCACTCTACTATGCCCCCTCCTCGCTCACTGGAGCACTGGGCTGTGAAGCTGAGAGGCGGAGCCGGGTACAGTGCAGACATGTGGGCTGATCCCGACTCCATGGTCACCATCTTGCCCAAGCCTGGACTGGCTCTGTGATGTCAGCAGACAGACTGCTGAAAACAGGTCAAAACAAACTGCACTTCTGTGATCCATAAGAGAAGCACAGCCAAACGAGCTGTTTTTCTATTTTAATGGATTCCTTGCCCTAGTATTTGTATGCCCCCCAATACTTACCTGATTCCCGAATGGATCCAGCTATTTTCCCATCTGTAGCTGCTCTCTCCTCTTCTTTCCTTCAATCACAGTAAGGAGGCAGCAACTGGAACCATTCAAAATCAAATCCTGTGATAAGGGAATGGGGGGCTGGGCTGGGCTGAGCCACGCTATGTGCATCATGGGAGCGAGCCTACATGACTGCCCCCATTGCAAGCAGCTTGCTATGGCAGCACTTAGGGTAAAGGAGGAGCAGAGAGCGACGGCAGGGGAACCCAGAGGAGAACGTTCAGTGTTGCTCTGTGCAATACCATTTTACACAGCAGGAAAGTATACCATGTTTTATATTTTAATTTAAAAAAGGAAGCTTTACAATTACTTTAATAATGGCAATAAACAGAATCAGACTAAAAACAAATGTCTATCTGAGAAAAGGAGCATTATGTCATAAAGGGTATGAAAACTTCTCACCATCACCATGATGGTATCTAAGTGAGGAAGACTTCCAATTCAGAGCTATAGCCCATTGTGTAGCCACACATATAGTGTGAATTCATTTTTCTAAATGATATGAGACATTTGAAATGAGTGCAAATGGAAGACAGACAGGCATAGTTAGTATAATTAGGTGTCCTATAAGTTTAAATAAACTTTCAGAAATATTTTGCCATATGGGTCTCAATTTTTCACAGCTCCAAAACATGTGGAGTAAGGAGGCAGGGATGACATAACCACAAAAACTTTTATCGGAAACTTCTGGGAATATTGTGTGGAGATTAAAGTGGTTTTAAAGGATGAAGGCTGTTTTTATCTAAATGCACTTTCTGCATTAAGTTAAAAAAACCATACTTAACTGAGCTTGCTCTCTATCCATCAATGTGCAATGAGCAGTGGCTATCTCAGCTCTATTCCTCCTGACAGGCTCGGAGACAGCCATTGTATCCCACTGATTACAATCACAGCCAGTGAGGAAAGACCAGGGCGGGACTGATTTATGCTGTCTGTCTATGGACACTCATAGCCAGCTCAGGAGCAAGCCCTCACGAGTGCCCTCATCACAAGCGGCTTGCTATTGTGGCCACTCAACAGGGGGAGGAGCCAGGAGTGCTGGTGGGTGACCTAGGTAGAGGAGGATCGGCAGGGCTGCTTTGTACCATTGCTCAAGGCTGTGATGCCTCTTCGGTCAGGCGCCATCTACATTGGAAGAAGCAGACTGCACATGCCTACATTACCCCCCCTCTTCAACAGATGTTGTCCTCAGCATCACAACATGGAAACAACAATGATAATAGTGATTAAAGAACAGTAAGAGTATGGTTAGGACAAAAAAATAAACAATTTCCAAAAACATAGTCAGAATATCTTGCAGGGAATTGCCCAGGGTTAGACCGCAAAGGGCACCAGCTCTCTTGATTCTCTGCTGAATTACTTGACAAAGGATCAACTGCAGGCAGTGATGTGAGGGCTTCGGGTGGTAAGGGGCCAAACAGGTCTTCCGCTTTCTTCTCACCTAAGCCCAGGGTCAAATCCTCGTACAAGTCAGTACAGTCTGTGGTACTGGATGGGGGTGGATGGGCCTGCCAGGCTCCCGACACCAGAGCCATCAGGCTTTTGCGCTAGGAGAGTCCGGAATATCTTGCAGGGAGCTGCCTGTGGTTAGACTGCAAAGGGTGCTGGCTCTCTTTTTTCTCTTCAAAGTCACTTGACAAAGGTTTAACTGTAGACAGTGATGCGGGGGCCTCAGGTGGTAAGGGGCCAGACTTGTCTTCCGCTTTCTCCTCACCTGAGCCCAGGATCAAATCCTTGGACAAGTCAGTACATTCCATTGTACTAAATGAGGTGGATGGGCCTCCTGGGCTCCCAACACCAGAGCCACCAGTCTGTCAGGAATCAACAGCAGCTAGGGAGACTAGACACATATAGCTACACATGGAATTAATGTAGATATCCTTAAAGCGAGATTTATTTACAGTGAAACACACAAATAAGCATACACAGCAAACAATGAACATAGGAAACTCCAGCAAACAACCAGCACCAAATATAAAAATAACGAAGGAACCTAAGAACAGACTATCTACAAATATATACAATATAAGGGACAATGATAACAGGGAATACAGGGATGCAAGGAAGAGGGAAATCATGACTGTGTACTAGGGCAGAAAACAGGAGCAAGGCAGAGGGGTACAGGTTATATAAAGCTATGAATAAGGATCACAGGAACAAGGCTCTAGCAACAAGGAGGCAATCAAATTAGTGACGCACTGGTGAAAGAGAGGAGCAGCCTTAAATAGCCACCTGACAGCTGAACATAGGTGTAACTGATCATTACAGCCTGCTGGCTTCTAGGAGACATCTGCTGGTGGACACTGAAACTGCAGAAATGAGCAGGTGAACTGAATCCTAACACAGTCTTTGAGCTAGGAGAGGCCAGCTACTTGAGCACGAGGGGCTGCAGAAACCAGGCAGTGGGAGCTTAATGCTTTGGGGGAAGATCTGAGGTGTCAAATGCTTCCCAGTCATCGGCAGGCTTCCTGGAGTTACCACCTAGCACACAAGGTCTCAGCATATTTCTTTGTAGTTGCTTCTTTACGGGGTCAGGCCCCTCCAAGACCAGATCATAGACAGGGCTAGGTGGAAAAGGCTAGATAAAAACCAAAAAATCCGCGCTTAGGATAAAAACTATAAAAACCAAACTTTGGCTGCAGCCCACTTAAAAAATACAGCCCAAAGGGATGTATCAAATGTATATAAAAGAAAGAAAGTGATTGGCGCTGCCAAACATAGGGTCTTTGAACAAATAAATAAGGTGGGTTGTCTAATAATAATAATTAATCAATCTATAGTATAGTATATGGGGTTAATTTTGTAAAGCGGAGTGATAGTGTTAAAATTGAAAAATATTAATAAAAAATAAAAAACTCCTTGAGGGTGTGTAACAACAGTGTAAAATAGCTATATATATATATGCTTATGAAAAAAGTGCAACGTGTCCAAAATTGAGAGGTGTGGTCCCTCAAATGAAAAACCAAAAGTGCTATATTTGACGGGTGTGGTCACCTATAACAAAATTAGATAAGATTGTAAAAAGAAATCAATTATTCCAGCTGTCCCCAAACAGGAGATACGGCTGACTAAATAAATAGGGAATTGGCGGGCTAACTAGATATATGTCCGTGATTATGTGTGACTCCAATGTTCATTGAAAAATTAGATCACATGTAAAAAATAAATTAAAATCAATACAAAGTGCAGGCCCAGTGATGTGACAATTAGTGCTCAATACGAAACTAGATGATAATAAATAAATAGGTGTTATATCAAAGGTTAAAAAAGCATGTATGAATCCATAATAAAATTCATAAATATAACCTACAATAAATATATGTAAGTCCGCAAATCAATAAAAGTGCAAACACAAATTTATATGAAAAAAAGTGTCCAATATTCTTATAATTATATTTATATTTATAATTATAATTATATAATTAGCCGCAACTTCCTCTTTCGCGGTGCGCGCTTGGAAACAGCGTGCATACCAACCGCCGGATGTGCATCCCAAGCCTCTGGATCAGTAGACGGAAGTGATGTGGTCACGCTCTTTTGAGCTCTTTTGAGAGCGTGACCACATCACTTCCGTCTACTGATCCAGAGGGCTTGGGACGCACATCCAGCGGTTGGTACGCACGCTGTTTCCAAGCACGCACCGCAAAAGAGGAAGTTGCGGCTCCTATGCCATACGGACGCATTATTTGCAAGCTGTTAATGTGAGTACCTGTCTTTATATATGAAATAAAGGATTTAAAAGCAATCCTTCACTATTGGAAGCATTTTTTCTCTTATATATGCCCCGGGATTGTTCTGGTTATTTTCCAATCGATATTGATGCTGTAAGCCACTTTTTATGCTGAGTTGGAGTGCGATTGAGGAGACTGGGTGTCACCAGGGACCAGATTACCGTTGTGAGGGAGCGATCCCCAATATCGATCCGTGGTCTACCCCTGTAGGGGTTCTTGGCTCTGGTAAGCGTGGGACCTAAGGAGAGGGGGAGCACCTTATCTTTTCGCCCACTCACTGCACTCCGGGCAACTGCAAAAAGAGCACCTTAATATCTTCTATGGACTTTGCACTATTATAAGAATATTGGACACTTTTTTTCATATAAATTTGTGTTTGCACTTTTATTGATTTGCGGACTTACATATATTTATTGTAGGTTATATTTATGAATTTTATTATGGATTCATATATGCTTTTTTAACCTTTGATATAACACCTATTTATTTATTATCATCTAGTTTCTTATTGAGCACTAATTGTCACATCACTGGGCCTGCACTTTGTATTGATTTTAATTTATTTTTTACATGTGATCTAATTTTTCAATGAACATTGGAGTCACACATAATCATGGACATATATCTAGTTAGCCCGCCAATTCCCTATTCATTTAGTAAGCCGTATCCATCCCCTGTTTGGGGACAGCTGGAATAATTGATTTCTTTTTACAATCTTATCTAATTTTGTTATAGGTGACCACACCCGTCAAATATAGCACTTTTTGCACTTTTGGTTTTTCATTTGAGGCACCACACCTCTCAATTTTGGACACGCTGCACTTTTTTCATAAGCATATATATATACTGTATATATATAGCTATTTTACACTGTTGTTACACACCCTCAAGGAGTTTTTTATTTTTTATTAATATTTTTCAATTTTAACACTATCACTCCGCTTCACAAAATTAACCCCATATACTATACTATAGATTGATTAATTATTATTAGACAACCCACCTTATTTATTTGTTCAAAGACCCTACGTTTGGCAGCGCCAATCACTTTCTTTCTTTTATATAGGTGGAAAAGGCTGCCCCAACACCCGATACGAGGTGCGCTCCCACTTGGGCTCCAGCTTACTCCTTATTGTGTGTTTGGTTTTCTTTACCAACACCTGGTCCAGATGTTTTATATGTTCTTCGGAAGTCTTGGAGAAGATGATGATATAATTGAGATAAACTATCATGGACTCAAAATTGAAGTCTCCAAGACATCTTTCCATTAGGTGTTGGAAGGTGATGGGGCGTTACTGAGGCTGAAGGGCATGCAACTAAACTCAAACAGCCACAGCGATGTGATGAAGGTGGTCTTTTCTTAGTTCTGGTCCCGTACCGGGACTTGCCAGTAACCGTTGGCCAGATCCAAGGTGGAGGAGAACTTGGTTTGTTTAAGGTCCATTAGGGATTTCTCAACCCGAGGAAGTGTGTAGGCATCATGGTGGGTTCTTGTGTTGAGTTTATGGTAGCCCACACAGAACTGTAGTCTACCATCCTTTGTTCGCACTAGGATGACAGGAGCGGCCCATGGACAGCAGCTTTCCCAAATCTCTCCATTCTGTAGCATATTGCGAAGTAACTCCTTAACCTCTTGGCATAACTTTGGGGGAATGTGACAGCACCACTACTGCCATACCATGCCATAGCTGCCAGTAGAGGGACACATACCACTTCCGCACCTGGTTGGGCCTCAGTGATGCAGCGGCGAGGCACCGTGTACACCATGTCTGAAGAGGCAGGACCTCAAAATGCATTAGCCAGTTACTGTGGATGTTTCATCTTTGATGTGATACCGCGGGCACTGTAGCCATTCTGATGTAATATGCCTTTATCAAGTGTCTGTGAGTATCCTTTTTATACAATAAAGCTTTTTACATTGAGGATAATGCACTAGACCGGTGCTCCCTCTGTCTGTTTCTTAATTTCAGTCATCCGGACATCCCCAGTCTTGTGGGGGCAGCAAGTCGGCAAATATCCGAATTTGCCTGGACGGAGAGCCTAGAGTAGAACCTCATTGGAGCCGACCTTCAAGCGCAGGAGAATTGTGTGGTGTATATGTTGAAGGGTTCTAGTTGTTCCCATGCTCCAAATCTCTACACATAGAAGCCATACTCCAAGGCAGTGACCTCTGACTTGTCTTGTGTCAATCAGAGATGGCTTCTTGTCTTGTTGGAACTTCAGGTTGTTTGTCCCAGAGGTCACCCCTCTGCCCCAGGAGTCAATAGTTTAATGACAGCCTGGAGGGGTTTCCTGAATCCAGACTGCCCACAGTTCTTGCATTTGTGTCCATAGCAGCCACACCGACAGCATTTCCAGTCCTCCTCGGGGTCCCTGCGCAGTGTGTTCTCACCCCTATGGTGTTGGGGTGAATCCTTTTTAGAGGGGGCTACTTCATGTTTTAAAGCGGCCACATCCTGAGCTAGCTTTGTAAGGTCAGTTTGCATGGCTGACAGGGGTTAAGGTGTCAAGGCCTCCTCCTTGAGATATGCAGGTTCAAGTTGCTTGGTCATGGCCACCATTACATCCTTGTTCCTGCACAACTATGTCCACCACAGCATTGTGGAAGATGATGGCAGGTTTAACGTTCTCTTGCAGGGCTCTATGGACTGGGCCAGCCTTCATGCTAGCTATGAACTGATTCCTTAGTATATTGTCTAAATCAGTGATGTCAGCACAGCCTTGTACATCCCTCTTGAGATTTTCATTGTGCTGCTGTTTACTTAGGAAGAATCTTTGCCTCAGCTCCGGAAGCGATATCTTCTCTAACAGGCCCTCCCAAGTGAAACAAAATCTGTTCTAAGGTAGCTCATTCCTATTCTAGCAGGCATCATCCTCTGAAGCATTAAAAGCCAACTCCGCTGCCAGCTGGGCCAGAACCTGGAACAGGCGTGCTGCACTTTCTCTCCTCCCACTCTGCCAAAGGAATGTTAGAGCCATTAAACTTTGGTATTAGGGCTAAGGCTGATCCTAGCAAAGCCATGCTGGAACCCAATCCTCCTTTCTCTTCCACTGCAAGGCAGTGTGGTGCGGCGGTAATACCACACACAGTCTGGGAGCAATATAAAGAATATAAAACAAACCCAGTGGGAAGACATCCCAACCGGGAACATTCACGAATTCCAACAGCACGTAGAGATGTAGGTTCCAGCCGAACTGACAGCGTCTGTTTGAAGGGGCAGCATGCCATCAGGCTGTCTCATGCTCAAGTGGCAAGGAGTACAAAGAAATAGTGAACCTTACGTTTCCCTTCTCGTCACAAACCTTTCCCTACCGCTAGTACTGGCCCTGACAGACAGGGTACTTGTCCCTCCACTACCCACTCACAAATACGTGCCAAAACCTGGGGAGCAGGGACTTAAAAAGACTCTGCTGACCCAAGATGGCCACCAAGGATCACCTGGATGAACCAGAAAAATATAGAGAAAACCAAGTTTACCCTGACTTCTTCTCCAGGCTGTGATGCAGCTCTGGTCGAATGCCATCTACAGTGGAGGAAGCAGGCTGCACCTGCCTAGAAGTGATCTAGTACATATATAAAGGTTACAAAGCATAGTATTCCACTCTCATGCAGAGCATTGCATCTCACAATCCAGTTCCCACTTTACCCTGTGCAGTAATTTATCCAATGAGGGGTTGTCTGTAAACACACCATGAAGAGCAGAAACCAGTCCCAGAACTCCTATTTCATTTTAGCAGGTAAGAGAGAAAGGAAGCATCCTGTTATTAACCAAGACCAATTACTTCGGTCTGCTTTTCATACATGAGACCAAATGTTGTTGAAACAACAATGTGTATCTTCAGGTGGATACCCTATTACATATCTTTGAATACTCTTTTAGGCCTGGTTCACACCTATGCAGTTTGCAGTTTGCAAATTCCTGGTGCCATTAGTATTTTTCAGTACACGTTTTTGTTCCATTGAAGTCTATGGAACCAAATACCAGAAAATAGTCCCTGGCCCTTTCCATTAAATGTACCAATGTGAACGTGACCCATAGGAAACCATGTTAAATGGGCTGTAGTGTGTTTCTTCAAAACTGAAAAAGCACTAAAAAATGTATTGATGTGAAGCATGCCTCAGGCACCTTAATCCCTTATTGTTTTACCGACTTTGCACTTTGTGAGCAGAAATGTTGATCTTTGAAAACTGATGTTTACCTATTGTTTTTGCTAGCCTTGGGGTATATTAATTGAAAAGGCATGTAGACTAATTTATTAGAGCACTAAATAGTTTGTAAAATGCAGGTATTTTTTGCAATTGAGTAGTTTGATCGGGCTGCAGTAAATGTAAATTCTGTTGTCATTGTTGTCTGTGTTACAGTACTTTGCATTTGTTTTTGTAGCTCTTTGATATGCTAATTGTACTTATTTAAAAAAAATAACTGTACTTTTAGAGAAAGGACAACTGTCCCCCTACGCACAAACCACTGAATGTAACCCCTTTCCTATGCCATAGGTGCATACATGAATCAAATGGCTACTTTCTGCAGATATCTTTAGAACTTCCAGGCAAAATCATCCTTTCCTCTGGCCCGTAGAGATTCGTGAGGTTCTACTGAGTAGGTGCTCTAAGTGGAAGGGAATATTTTGGAAGAAGGCTCTGAAGATTCATAGAGCCATACAAATCATGTAATTATGCATTTGGGGCTGGAAAGGAGTTACTTTAGGTTATGGCAGAGGGGAGGTTAGGCAAAAATGGATCAAATGTACTTTCTTACCTTCTATGACTGTTACCCTTTAAGCCACAGAAAAAGAGACACAACAATTGGTCATATAGTGCTTATGATTGACATATATATTTTCATGTCTCCCCTCTGCTTGTTTTCTAAAGGAAGAACAGATGAAACAGAAGGACAGTCGTATAAAATTGATCTCTGAGGTCATACAAGGTATAAAGGTGTTGAAGCTGTACGCTTGGGAGACTGCTTTTATCAAGAAAGTTGAAAGTTTCAGGGTGCTGGAATTAAAAGCAGTGAAGAAGTATGCACTACTGTTGTCTGGAGCTCTGGCGTTATTTGTGGCCTCACCATTCTGGGTAAGCAAGATTGAATGCAGGTTTCTCCAGCTCTTAACTTTTTATAGACCTTACAGCATTAATTGTAGGCAAACAGCTAAGTTGACAGTCAAATTACAGTCGGTATAGAAAATAATCACCCCCACCCCTTTAAAACTATTACATTTTGTTGCTTTGCAGCCTAAAATTAAGACAGACACCGTTTTTGTTTTATCCAGCTATATTTACTGAGTGCAACTTATAACATCCAAGTGAAAGATATAACACCAACAGAAAATGTCAGAAAAAAATTAAATTCAACAACAGAATCATGAGTTGGAAAAAGGATTACCCCCTTGTGTCAGTATTTTGTAGAACCACCTTTTGCTTTAATTACAGCCTTTAGTACATTGGAATATGCCTCTACTAACTTTTTTACATCTAGAGTTTGCAATATTTGCCCACTCTTGTTTGCAGAACTGCTCAAGTTCAGTTAAATGTGATGGTGACCATTTGTGGACTGCAGTCTTCAAGTCATTCCACAGATTTTCAATGGGGTTTAAGTTTGGGCTCTGACAAGGACATTTAGCTTTTTCTGCTTCAACTACAGTGTGGTCATTTTTGCTGTGTGCTTTGGGTCATTGTTGTGTTGGAATGTGAACCTTCTTCCCAGTGACAACTTTCTGGCAGAGGGCAGCAGACTTTCCTTGCAAATTTAATGGTATTTTGCTCTTTCCATTTTATACTAATCTGACAAGTGCTCCAGTCCCTGTTGCAGAGAAACACCCTCGTAACAGGATATTGGCATGGATAAACCCCATGCTTTACTGTACGAATGGCTTTATTTGGATAGTGAGCTGTATTGGATTTCTGCCATACATATTGAGGCAAAATAATTATATTTTAGTTTCATCTGACCAGAACACCTTTTTCCATGTGGCCTCAGAATCTTAAAGGTGCGTTTTGGCAAAGCTCAGTCGTGACTGCATGTGGCCTTTCTTGAGGAGGGGCTTTTTTCTTGCAACCCTCCTATACACCCATACAAGCCACATTAGTGGAGAATTTGTGATATTGTTGTCACATGAACAAAATTATTTCTCTTTGTTATAAATTCCTGCAACTGCTTCAGAGTTCCTGTAGGCCTCTTGGTAGCCTCTCTAAACAGTTTCCTCCTGGCTCCCTTGTCTAGTTTGGAGGGATGTCCTGTTCTAGGGAGGGTCTATGTTGTACCAAATACGTTCCACTTCTTAATAAAAGACTTTGCTGTGCTTCTAGGCATTGATTAGGCCTATGACATTTTTTTTGTATTCATCTCCTCACTTGTGCCTGTCCACATCTTTATCTTGGAGATCTTTTGACAGTGCCTTGCCACTCATAGTTCATTGTTTGTTTCATTTGCACTACCAGGGACTCTTTTCATGCTGAGCTTATCAAAATGACCACAGCTGATCACAGTTGAAAGTCAAATGGCTTTGTGTGCCATTGAGAAGGTAATTAGCTACACCTGTTTGAGTTTACAAGTCATCTTTAGGCAGGGGGGTGATCCTTTTTCCAACTTAGTGATTCTGTTTTTGTTTTTATTTTTTCTTACATGTTGGTGTTATATCTTTTACTTGGATGTTATAAGCTGCACTGAGGAAGTACAGCTGGATAAATCAAACATTGTGGCTGTCTTCATTTTAGGCTGCAACGCAACAAAAGGTGATTATTTTAAAGGGGGCAATTCTTTTCTATACCCACTGTATATGTGTTTGCATTGACTTACCTTTTGATTAAGACAGCCCAGTCAGGGTTCTGAACTCTCTTTCTCCACTGCAGTAAATCATTACTCTTTGTCACAAGCATATTCTAACCTGTGAAGGAGTACTGGCTCACTGATGAGTAGTGTTGAGTCAATCAGTCTGCCAGATGCAGTTATTATTGCAAACTGGGCTTATTCCTAGTAAAATAAATTGCATAAGGTTTTGGTAATTTGTTCCAAACCAATGCGTGCCATTTGTCCTCCACATGTGCACATTTTCATTATTTGATGGGCCTTCTCGTGAAGTCTGGTTGTTTGCATTCCCCATATATAAGCAAAAGAGCTCTCCGGCTGCAGCATTTAGTAGTGTGTTATTTTTTTTTTAAGAAGTTCTCTGCTTAAAGTGTGAAGCCTAGGTTCACACTGACGCAGGTTTGAAATTGTGCTGGTTCAGCTGAACTCGGCAGAAAACCGGCATTTTCAGTTCGACTTTTGAGGGCGATTTCACAGACATCTGTGCTAATTTCAAATCAGACCAATGTGAACGTGGGCTTAATGAGAGTTAAAATTTATGCACACATTGTTCCTATCATGATGAAGAGTTTGAGAATGAGATGAGAATGATTTTTGAGGTGGTGGTATCCAGGGATTGCATGAAGTGATATGGGATCTCCAGTAATCCCCCAGTGTTTGCACAGGAATTCCTGTAATTATTGATCTTTGTTAATGCATGTGTATGAATATATATGGAAATATAAAAAATATTAGAATTTGAGAAATTGTATGCCCATATCAAGGAATTATTAAATACAGTAAAGTATTGTGGTTTATTGTGTAATATTTTCTATGTAAAAATGTTGTTTAGGTAAGAGTATTCAATAACACAAGAGACTATATAAGTACCTGGAGGGGGCTTGTAATCTATATTACATGAAATAATTTCTTAGGGCTCTTTCACACGGTCCGCCTCCACTGAGACGGCGGATGACAGCTCCGTCTCCGCTTGCAGTGCGGAGAGGGAGGTGTCACAGCTCCCGCTGCTCTCTATGGGGGATCGGATGAGAGCGGACCGCCTGTCCGCTCTCCTCTGATCCAATCCGATCCCTGAACGGATGGAAAAATAGGGTTTCCATCCGTCCAGATTTCACGGACAGGATCGGATACGGATGGCAGCGGGTGTCAGCGGAGGTGTCTCCGCTGACATCCGTTGCCCCATAGAGCTGCATGGAGGATCCGATCAGATCCGCCTAAAAAACTAACAGGCAGAACTGATCGGATCGCCGGTGTGAAAGAGCCCTTACTGTGTTTTTCTGCCCCCTTGTACTGTCCCCCATGAGCACTGGAACCTCTCATTTGTTTAGCATGAGCAATGCTTTAGAGTTGCAGTCATGTGCATTGCCCTACACACACTACAAATCCCATAGTCCAGTGAGCAAAAGAGGGTAGCTACGTTCCTAGATTCAGTGGGACCATGGAAAATGAAAATTGCCATCTCATAACAGGAAGTTGGAGAACAGCCAAAAAAAAAAAAAAAAAATTGGAGATCAGATATCAACAGAAAGTACTTTTTTTGAGTTAAGAATACATACTTGGATATTTTTTTTAAACCAGACTTTAGTGTCACTTTGTTTTTAGTGCGGATGTATGGGGAGGGGGTTGCCTCATCAGCTATAGAAATGCACAAAGACATGTGAAACAGTTACTTCATTGATAGACTGATGTAAATAAAAGTATGATTTTTTTTTTAAATAGCGTAAGCTTACTTATTTTCTACTTTAATTGGATTGTGGTTGCTGTAATAATCCTTGCAAGTAAGCAGCACACTCTTCTCTAAACACATTATTTATCCAAATACTATAAGTATATATAACGACAGATTAATCTGAAATGAGCTATGACATTATGGTTAGCAAGTTTTGCATAAAAAAAAAAAAACGAACTGCACAAACCATGGGAAATGCCAGCTACATGTTTAGGACTATTTAACGCTTTTTTTTTTTTGTTATATGGGCAAGGCTGTTTATTTTTTTCCCCCTTATATTTCAATGCCTAGGTTTCTCTGACCATGTTTGGTGTCTTCTTGGCTGTGGATGATAAGAATGTCCTGGATGCACAGAAAGCCTTTGTCACTATAATATTGCTTAATATTCTCAGGATCCCTCTACGTATGTTCCCAATGGCTGTCACACTTATTTTCCAGGTACAAAGCATTCCTATGCATGTTTTCATCTTTTACTATAAATTCTTCTAACACAAATCTGTCATGTTGGTTTGCTTTGTTTTCAGTCATCTGTTTCCCTAAAACGTTTGGCCAAATTATTCTCTGAAGATGAAGTAGACCCTGGAAATGTGGAGACTTTAGAACATTCTAGCAGTATGTATGTCAGATATGGCGTTACCTCCTTAATTTCATTAAAAAGGGATGCACAGGTTATTTAACATCTTTTATGGGTTCAGACTTTCATTGGATGCTTTATTTTGTTTCTTCCCAAATTCCAGGACTTCACAATACAAAAGCACATTAGATTTCCAGAACTAGGTATTTTTTTTTATCCAGAGAAAGCTTTAACATAGCAGGCAGTTTGTTCTGTAAAAATGTACAGACAGGTACATCTTGAGCAGCACTAATTCACATTATATATACATTTACATGGGAGATATTTGCCGCAAGTTTACTAACAAGACCCCAAACATATTACAGTTTTGTATGTGAATCACCCAGATTGGATATTAAACAACATTTAATCCTAACAGCCTTTCCATAACTAGATCAGCCTGGGGCAAGCCCAGGGACATTCAGCCATAAAGCCCATAACTTTTCATACTTTTTCAAGCATCCCCTGGGTTGGTAAATAAGCTTTTCCATCCTTATAGTATTGCCCACTGCTGTGATTAATTCCTTTACTGTAGGAGGATTTTCAGACTTCCAGTGCACCATTACAAGCTTACGTGCCAAGGACAGGGATCTCACAAATGCCTCTCTAGTGTATTTCTCCCAGTCAAATTCATCCAATTTGCTAAGTAAGCAAGGCTTAAGACCCAAGGGTAAGGAAACTTGGCAGACTATGTTCAGAGTGTCCACCACCCCTTTCCAATACATATGCAACTTGGGGCACCTCCATATTAGGTGTATTAAATCTCCATGGTGTCGCTTACAACTTGTGCACATTGGATTTGGTAATAAGCCTATAACATGCAATCTCTTGGGTGTGAGGTTTACCCTCATGACAATGTATAGCTGGCTCAGTCTCTGCGTCACATTTAATGAGCTTGTCGCCACTGTTTGTAGAACTTCCTCCCATTGGTCTCCTGTAAGCTGTCCAATGTCTCTCTGCCACTCTCTGGATGTTTTTTTCAGGAAAGATTGTAGTACCATTGCATAACATTGTGATATAAACCCTTTAGATGTTTCTGCTTCTTTGGTTAGTGTAAACAGAGGCATCAGGGACATACATAGTTCACTCCGAAAGTTCTTCCCTGCGCTATCACTGCATGTCTCAGCTGCATGTAATAAAATAGCATGGAGTCTGATAGATTCAGTTTCCCCTTCAGCTCTTCAAAAGTTAGCATTATTAAATTTTTAAAGATTTGGCTAAGATATAGCACTCCATATCCCTTCCATTTAGCAACATGTTGTAGCTTAGCTAATTCCAGGTAGTTCCCATTTAACCAAATAGGGCTATATTCCATGAATCCTGTCACTCCCTAAAGATATTTAGCTTTAATCCATTTTTTCTGAATAATATTATATGTCAGGTATAGTTTTTATGGTTTAGCGAACTCCTGAGCTTCCAGGGCCAGAGGCTGGGATTCCGATCCTACCATGTGCAGCATCACATAATGTGACAAGCTCACCTTACCCTTGCATTGTCCCAATAAGGTATTGCAATTAGGCCAAAATATAATAAAGCCTTGGGGTTTGGTAAGGCCAATCCACCATCGTTCTTAGGAGGCTGTAGATGCTCGAGTTTTATTCTCGGAGTCTGACTTTTTAAAATTAGAATGCAAAATATTGAGTTTACAATTCTAAATGTTTTAAGGGGATCATCAGTTAATACGAGCTCTAGATCGCTGGAATAATGGAGATAAATTAGGCATCTATATTCCATGATATTACGTGTTACTTGTACCCCTATATATTGAAAGGGAGGGGTTGTTGTGATAGGGCTATCTGGGTACCCCTGATTTGTGTCTGTTTCATCGATCCTCAACAGGGTCGACTTGGACCAATTAATTTTGAGTCCTGACTAGTTCCCAAATTCCGTGATTATGGCCATAGTTTCCCTCAGAGATCTATCCGTGTCCCCCAACAGTATCAGCATGTTGTCTGCATATAGCATCACTTTTTCCTGCCTATCACCATAGCAAAAAACAGTGATGTCTGTGTTGTCTCTAATCTTGATTGCCAAGGGTTTGATTGCTAGAGCAAAAAGCAGGGGAGACAATGGGCACCACTGCCTTGTGCCTGTCCCCAAGTTAAAGGTGCAGGATAGTTTGCCTGATGCCCTAATGGCAGCCTGTGAGTGGCTCTATAACAACCTTACCCATGAGATTTATACCTCTCCAAAACCAAATCTCTTTAGAACCTTCCATAAATATGGCCACTCCATGCTATCAAAAGCTTTCAAAGCGTCTATTGATAACAAAGCTCTGTGACCCACATTGTCTGCCTTAGACTGCATGTTTAGGAACAACCTCCTCAAATTTACTGCAGTGGATTTATTCGGCATAAAGCCAGCTTGATCGGCATGGATAATAGAAGTGATTACCCCATTCAGTCTGAGTGCCAATATCTTAGCTAGTAGTTTGATATCGCTCAGTAGCAATGATATAGGCCTATAGGATCCTGGGTCCACTGGATCCTTACCAGGTTTCAAGAGTGGAATGATATTGGCGTTAGACATAGAAGGGGGCAAGAGTTCCTGTTCCCTTGCAGCATTAAAGACCTTCAGAAATTTTGGTAGTAGTACTTCTGCATACTGTTTGTATATTTCCATTGGAAGACTATCCTCCCCTGGTGCTTTATAATTAGTAGTTGTGGCAACCGCTGCTTGCAATTTCTTTATGGTAAGTGGGGAGTCCAGTTCCCCTCTTGCTTTCGAGGTAAGTGTAGGAAAGGATATCCCATTTAAATATCCCTTCAGTTCAGAGGGAGAGTACCTAGAGGTAGGTAAGTATAAATGCTCATAAATTGATGCCAACTCCTGTAACACTACGTACGGGAACTGCACTAAGCAGCCAAATTGGGATTTAATTACTCCTAGAGCGGGCGAACAGTTATGTGAATTAGCAATTTTGGCCAACAGACACCCGTGCTCTCCCCTTCCTCAAACGCTTGTCTTAAAAATATTTTTTTCTCCCCTGAGGAGGACAGTAAGTGCTCATTTGCTGATTGAACAGACATCTAACTCTCCTGTGTGGAGTCTGCGGGATCCTGTATATATTACTGTTCCAAAGTCTGCACTTGGGATTCAAACTCCCCCGTCCATTTGGGCGAGGCGCACCTAAATTGGGTTATTTGTGATATAAGGATACCTTTCAGAAATGCCTCAAATATGTCCCGTTGGATGAGAGGGGAGTCAGTAGGGTCCTGCCATTCAAAAAACTCAAGTATTCTCCGGTTCGTCTCTGTGTGGGATGGAAATAATTTCAACCAAAAGGCATTGAATTTCCAGGGTGCCTTAGATAGTGTGGTGGATGGAGAGGTTATAAGCCGTATCACCATATGAGAGTGGTCTGGTAAAATAAAGGGAATGGTCTTCCACGGTCCCATGTATATACCTCTATCCCGAATCCATTTGCAAAGAAAAAAGGGTGCCCTTGGGGTGGGACTTTATATGAGGCATGTACACTCAGTGACCATAGTATTGAAATGGTAAAAGATAACAAATTTTATTGATGCAATCATATATACATGGTAACAGCAATGATAAAACAGCGCAATGGGCATATAGCATGTAAACAATGCAAATAAATAACAAATAGATATCATGGGTTGCACTCATATATTGTAATAACTCGACTCGTTTCGTGAGTCTTGAATATGCTCACTCATCAGGAGTATATATGAGATAAAATGTATCTATAAATAAACAATAAACAACATGTTAGTAGGTATAATTGATGAGTGTGATGTTACAACATCCGTATGTAAACAATGATGGAAAAATCGCACTCACATATAACCCAAAGACATATGATGGATACGTGCTCCCACCCGACGGGGGCTGCCATAGTCTAACCCGGAAGCTGACAGGACTTGAACCGATGGCGAACACGGTGGGGAGGCAGGTGAGGAAACAGGGTTGAGAAAAAGTGAGGCTTCTGCTTGATGGTGAAGCATGAGCTGGAAATGAATAAATAAGCATCTCAATGGAGTAAAAAACTAAATTGTCAGTATCACATATTGATATCCAAAAAAGTCAAAATGAGTATAAATGTATAGAAGTATGCGAAATAAATCAATCCAAGCAAATGATGTATAAGACAGGGGCAAGTTGCATCTGAAAATATAGGCTGTAATATATATAGCTAGAAGGTTGAGCAATTGGAGTACTGTGTCATATTGAAGTGATAAACAATAAATGAATGTATAAAGATATAAGAAGAAGTGTGTGGGATGTAACGAAAAGAGGGAGCAAAAGTAGAGGGAGTATACATAGGGGGCAATGTGGAGCCCAAAAGATTGCATCAATAAAATTTGTTATCTTTTACCATTTCAATACTATGGTCACTGAGTGTACATGCCTCATATAAAGTCCCACCCCAAGGGCACCCTTTTTTCTTTGCAGAGTGGTCTGAAACACATTTCAGCCTATATAGGACCACAGAAACAGATGGAAGCACACCCGAATTACCAATGGCTTGGTCAATTCTGGATAGGGAACTATGAGTTTTGGAAACGCAGGAGAACTGTTTATGTAAGGGGTTCCTAATCCTCCATACGTCTATCCACCCTACCTCTTGTAACAGCCTCATCAGGGGAGTGCCCCTTAAGGAGGCAGAGGCCTGCGGGATCAGATGTTTTGTCCAAGAATTAAAGTCCCCGACAATTAGGAGTGGTAGCTCCGGCTTCCCTGCCAAAAATCACAGTAAAGTCTGTAGCACGGCCGCCATGAACCGTGGGGAAATGTACACGCTTGCTTATATAGACACTAGGGATCCAATGCGGCAGTGTAAGGAAACAAATCGACCATCAGGGTCTATTTTAACATAATATTCCTGATAATCCAAAGACCCAAATACCAGAATACTCACATCCTAAGAGAACGAGGTGTGAGTAGAGTGGTATGCCCACCCCACCCAGGAATATTTCAGGCAACTTTGTGTACCTATAGAGAGATGCGTTTCTTGAAAACACACTATGGCTGGATAGAATTTTTTATGGCAGTTATAGATCATTGTGAGGCATATGCATACTCCTGACATTCCAGGAAATCACGGGAGTACCAGACATGATAGAAAATCTGTAGGCAACACAAGCATATGTCTCAGTGTATAACTGGGCTTTTGGCAAATGATCAAGCATGTAAGGTGCCCAAACGGGCAATAGATTGCCCTGGTATTCTGGCAGATTCTGTTTTCCATTCGTGCTGTATTAGTAATAGGACTGCTGACTGTGACCACGAATATTCAGTCCCAGCGGGGCCACCTATTGTCCTTCGACAGAAGTGTAGATGCTGGTTCTTCAAAGAATTGTCCTGTGCAAACAGTAGAAAAAAGAAAAAAAGAAAAAGACACCTGACCTGCCAACAGGACAGACCTCACCATCATGAGAGGTTAATCTCCAAACCAAGAAGACAAACTGCAAACTTGTATAAGTGTAAAAGCTCAGTTGTTTCCCTTCGTAGCTCTCAACCTGGTTGGCAATATCATGTCCCCCAGCTGAACAAATTTTTGACTATGTAAAGAAGTAGGGGAGCCAAAAAGAGAATGTGGCAGCTTCTTATCTCGTTCACTGTATCCTGAGTATTAAGACTAGGCTCAATCTCCTTCCTCATCTTCCCCTCGACATCGCAAGGCCTGTTCGTTACTGTCCAGCCAGACTGCTGATTCACTTGCAGATTCAAAGAAGTGCGCCTGGCCGCTAGCCATGACACACAGCTTTGCAGGATACAACATCGCATAGGGTAGCTTTATATTCCGTAGGTATCTCTTCACCTCCGAGAATTTGGCTTGACTTTTCTGTAGCTCCGCCTAGAAATCAGTGTAGAATGATACCCGGATCCTATTATATAGTACATTGGCTCGCTCACGGGCCTGACGCAGCACTGCCTCTCTGTCTCTATAGTGCAGGAGTCAGGCTAGTATCGGTCTGGGTGGATTTCCAGAAGAGAGTGGGCGGCCTGGGGTGTTATGAGCCCTTTCTTCTGTAAAAAAGGCCTCTTTGCCAAATAAGTAAATGTAAAGTTTTCCACAAAAGCTGCGACATCTCTGCCCTCTGTCTTTTGGAGTAGGCCCACAATGCAAATATTGTTGTGGCGTAGGCGATTTTCTATGTCCTCTGCCTGATTGTTAGTCTCCTTCGCCATCTGGTATGAAGTGCGAGCTTCACGGGCCAGAGAGAGGATCTTGTCCTCAATATCGCTCACCCTACTCTCCACAGCAGTTGTTCTCTCACTGATCTTTTGTATGTCTTGACGCATCAGTGAGACCTCTTCCCGCAATCCCCCAAATTGATCCTTCAGGTTCAATTATCATTATCTACCTGAGCAAGGCTGCTTGGTCTGTCTTCCTCCTGCTGTCCCAGCTCACTCTGCCCAGCATAACTGGATGTCCCTACTCCCTCCTCCTGCTCTGCATCCAGTGCCCCTGATAGCTTTTGGGAATAATAAAGCATATCCCGCAGAGGGGGGTCCTTACCCTGTTGTTTTAGAGGCCTCCCCGCTTTGCTGCCTCCTTCCTTCAGCTTTTCAGGAGATCGTGGTGTGCGCTTGACCATCCAAGGCCACTGCTCCCTCAATCCCTTTTATCGTCATCCCTCTTGTTCAGAGGGCCGATTGATGTTCCCAGGAGATGCACCGGAGCCTGAGCCAGCTGTACACCCCGGTAAGGTGGCGGTATTTCAGCTAGGGGAGAACACGTCCTCTCACATGCCGCCTGTGTTCACGACCCCCCCCACGAACTGGATATTTATGGTAAATCTGCTTTCTACATTTCATGCAAGAAGCACACAGTGTGGTTAAAATTTAACATTCAATAAATATTTTTTCCAATTGTGCATTTTCAGTCTGCTGTAACTGTAAACCTATATTAGTTACAAGGTTCCCATAATTATGTATTCACTTTTGTTTATGCTAACACAATTTTACTGAGCTCTGTATTCAAATACCACAATGAGGCCTCTTGCACGCTACTGTCTAAAATTCCAGGGTTTTTAAGCATACAGGCATTTCTTTTTTCTTTACTGATTTAAATGCAGCCCTTTGTTTTCAAAGTGCCTGTACACATAGACGTAAAAAGATGTCCTGCGTAAAGATGACAAAAAAAAAAACAGGAATCTAAACTGTCAGAATGTTAATTTGAAGAGGTTAAAAATTCCATTCTGAGAGCTAGAATTTATTTTACTTAATACACATAAATAATTGCAAAAAAATTTGGCCAGGAATGTTCAAACATCTGTACCGTATGCAAGTACCTGCAGAGCAGAATCATGGGAATAGCAATTATACGCATATCCTTTTACCTATAAATCATCCTTGAGCTGGTGGATCTGTAATTCTAAAGCTAAAAACTGTAAAAACGGATATGGTATTGGTGTTTTGCATGTAACTAACTCACTTTTAAAATTATTTTAGCAGGTGTGCTTTTGTTTTTCAGAGAATGACATTGTGGTACAAGATGGTACATTTACATGGTCTGCAACAGATGAGCCATGCCTTAGAAAGTAAGATTGTAATACAGTTTGCATTGCAAATGAAAGAACTATACAATGTAGAGTTTTGCAGTGATATTTGGTGTAAAAAAAAACACAGATTATACTTGACCTGTAATTAGCCTCCTGCATTATGGAGAGCTGTGATTAAATAGTGAAGTATTAGTAATTCACAGATGAGGTCCTACCTTTTCTTTTACTTCCAATAATTTAAAAGTGAGCAGAATGTATGCTGACGACAAAGAGAAAATAATTTTTTTTTTTAATGTTTATTTTTTTAGTACAAAACAACATATTTACCAGGACTCGAGCATTTCCTTTTGCCTCTGTGAACAAATGGTTACTATTGTTAGCACCACTGAGATTGTTATGGTTTTTCTCAACTCTTGCCACTGTCACTTTTGCTGGAAAGCTTGATCTGTGTGTATTTAGGGAAAAATCCAAATAAACATATGGAGAAAACAGCAGAATGTGCTGCATTTGCAACAGTGGGCAGTAACACACAAACTCCTAGGTTACAGGAGCCAGGAAGAATTAGTTGCTGGGGGGAATCTAAGACATATAAGAAATGAAGTGCTGACACAGCTCACTAGGTCCCACCTTTTACTAAAATATCACTTGTGTAGACTGATCTAAATATTCATAATAATATTATCAAATGTATTACCTGCATAGAGTTACCAGAGCACAATATTGTTCACAATTGTGGTCCTTCAAAAATCGGTGTTCCCTTTCTTCATATAAAAATCATAATGCAATATTTTATTCTGTTTCAGCATTAATTTATCTGTTCAGAAAGGTTCATTGGTTGCTATTGTTGGTCAGGTTGGCTGTGGAAAGACTTCACTTCTCTCTGCATTACTTGGTGAAATGGAGAAAGTGGATGGTACCATTGCCCTAAAGGTATGTATAAACCTGGCTGTTCTAATTTCAGATTTCATTAAAATATAATGAAACCAGAATATTAGGATTGGTGTGAAGTAGAGCTGCATGATTATTCGTTAAAAAAATTGCGATCTCGATTCAACCCCCCTCACGATTTTAATCCAGCATTTCCACGATTCATGTTAACAAAAACACAAAAGAGAGCTCAAAGCCACCCTAGTGTAACTCAGCTTTAATATGGTAAAGTTAAAAACACTACAATAGTCAAACATTGTTTGCAGATAGATACAGCATTAGGATTCAACTCAGGGGAGGACTGGCAGCCTTGGGCCTGGGGGGCAAGTCCAGTCAAGTGGCCCTTTGAACCACCGAGCTCACCATCTATGCCCACCTGGTTTATAATTGATGTTATAAAGCAAGACAAATATGATACAATGTGGTAACATAATTTAATGTTAATAGCAACAAAGGAGGTTTAACAAAAATAATGCATCAATGCAGCCTCACCAGTGCCCATCAGTCCAGCCTCATCAGTGCCCATTAATGCAGCCTCACCAGTGCCCATCAGTCCAGCCTCATCAGTGCCCATTAATGCAGCCTCACCAGTGCCCATCAGTCCAGCCTCATCAGTGCCCATTAATGCAGCCTCACCAGTGCCCATCAGTCCAGCCTCATCAGTGCCCATTAATGCAGCCTCACCTGTGCCCATCAAGGCATCCTGATCATTGCCCATCAATGCAACCTGACCAGTGCCCATCAATGCAGCCTGATCAGTGCCCATCAATTCAGCCTCACCAGTGCCCATCAATGCAACCTCACCAGTGTCCATCAATGCAGCCTCTCCAGTGCCCATAAATGCAGCCTCACCAGTGCAGCCTTATCAGTTCCCATCAATGCAGCCTGATCAGTGCCCATCAATGCAGCCTCACCAGTGCCCATCAATGCAACCTGATCAGTGTCCATCAGCTCAGCCTCATCAGTGAAAGAAGATTATTGGTGAACCCAACAAAAACTGCGCAAAATGAATGTGATGTATAAATAAATAAACACTACTCATATCCATAAATGTGTTTAGGGTGAAATTGCTTCCACTCTGCGAGCTGTAAAATCAACGTGAATAACGTGACAAATGAAAAAGTGAAAAAATGTGGCGCTCAACAGTTTGATAAAACACAAAATAAATTATTCTAATGTGAAAACATTCGTGCAAAAAAACAGTCTCTAGTGTCCAAAAAAAAAAAATGGGTAAAGCAAACAGCCAATGATGGAAACACAGACTTGATAGGAGTGAATCTCAAAAAAGCCTCCACCTCCACACGATCACCCAGTGAAATGTATAGGTACCGCTTACCAGAACCACTGGACCCCTTAGTTATAGGGGGTCAAACATGCTTATTGATCCACATCAGATCTGACCTTGCACATCCCCCTCTCACACAGGTGACAGTGTGTAGCCAAATCGATGGAGTATTAAAGAACCGAGTCATAGATGGAGAGAAATGACAAACAGGCTCTCATGGTGCAGTATTACTCATCAAAGGATCATTTATTGATATGAAATGCACTTACTACAATCCGAACAATGAAAAGCCTTAAGATCAGTTTCAGTTTGCTGGGGATAGGAGACGCCGCTCGACGCCTGCGTTCCTTAGACCCGGAAGTTTACGGTCTCACGTTCCCAATCTAAGGGTCTAAGGAACGCAGGCGTGGAGCGGCGTCTCCTATCTCGCCTGTGTGAGAGGGGGATGTGCAAGGTCGGATCTGATGTGGATCAATAAGCATGTTTGACCACCTATAACTAAGGAGTCCAGTGGTTCTGGTAAGCGGTACCTATACATTTCACTGGGTGATCGTGTGGAGGTGGAGGCTTTTTTGAGATTCACTCCTATCAAGTCTGTGTTTCCATTATTGGCTGTTTGCTTAACCCTTTTTTTTTTTGGACACTAGAGACTGTTTTTTTGCACGAATGTTTGCACATTGGAATAATTTATTTTGTGTTTTATCAAGCTGTTGAGCGCCACATTTTTTCACTTTTTCAGCCTCATCAGTGTCCACCAGTGCAGCCTCATCAGTGTCCACCAGTGCAGCCTCATCAGTTTCCATCAATGCAGCCTCATCAGTCCCCATCAACGCAGCACCACCAGTGTCCATCAGTGCAACCTCATCAATGCAGCCTGATCATTGCCCATCAATGCAGCCTCACCAGTGCATTCAAGCTCAGCCTCATCAGTGCAGCTTGATCAGTGCCACCTATCAGTGTCCATCAGTGCCACCTACTAGTGCTGCATATCAATCCAGCTTACTCATTGCTCCTGATCAGTGCTTACCATTGCCGCCAGATTCTCTGCCCTGCTGACCCCGTCCTATGTCCCATTGACCCCCATCCTCTGCCCTCATGTCCCAGGGTCTGATAAGGAAGCCGCAGCCATTCATTGTGAACAGTATACTGTGGCTGGGGTGGTATACATTTAGATGGGGGGTGCCGATTTAAATCTTGCCTAGGGTAGCACAAAAATAAAATACACCACTGGACACTGATGCATAGTGACTAGTGGCAGTCATTAACCCCTTTGTGCTGCATTAGTTGTACCAGTGTCAGTGTTTATTAACCATTTCATGCTGCACAATACAGGGGTTAATTAACACTGACACTTGTGCCACTGTCACTAATGCAGCACAAAGGGGTTAATTAACTGCCACTGCTCACTAATGCATCAATGGCAGTACATTAACCCCCTCCATGCTGCATTTTACAAACAGCATTGTAAATTAACCCCTCCCCTCAATGAGTTAAACACTTCAGCCAGTTCACACAAGGTGTATTATCAGCCTCTGAAACTCACTTGCACAAGGCTTCACTATCCTCGTGAGTATAGGGAGAGAACCTGAGGGAGAGGCAGGGATAGCAGTGCAATGGGGTGGAGAGATGTGAGGCTGCAGCTGTGCCATGAGGGGATCTAGGCTGCAGAGGGATTGCTGCTATGCTGAGAGAGGACCACGTGGACTTCAGATACTAGGGCAGGCTTGAGAGGGAAGACCTGAAATGTGGTGCGATCTCTCACCTTGCCTTTTAGGAATGGAATGTTGACCTAAGGTCATCTACATAGCTTCCTCGCAGTTCTCAGCAGAAGCACTCTCCTCCGTCCTTTCTTCCCGCCTCCTGGCCTCTTGATGATATCAAACTCTGCCGGGACTAGAAAGCATCTGTCGGGTGGAGATCACTCCGCCTGACAGGGAAGTGACTGGACTCACCAGTCAAAAAGGCCACTCGCTCCGCACCGATTCCACCCTGCAGACAGGCATGACACCCGTCGGCCGCCGCTACATAGTATTATAGTATACTTGCAGAGCTGCAGCAGAGCAGTGAAGCTCCGACCGCAAGTATAACACAATGTAGCGGCGGCCGGCGGGTGTCCTGCCTGTCTGCAGGGGTGGAAGCGGTGCGGAGCGAGTGGCCTTTTTAGGAAGCATCAGAGCGGCCTGGAGGGCAATTGCCTCCTTGCCTCCCGGCCCAGTCCGCCCCTGATTCAACTGTGGCTGCACTCCTAAAACCACCTCAAGATCCCGACAGTGGGGAGGGAGCTGTGGACATTCAACGTAGCTGCTCGGATCCTGGAAGCTTTCCACCTACACGCACGATCCTAATGCTTTCCCCTCCTGGACACACAAACCCACACGAGCAGGATACAGGGGGAAGAGAGTGTGGACGTCACACAGGGGTCATGACAACGCGTTGCGGTGGAGTGGCCTCCTTCCTCAGGTCACTGCTCCACTCCTCCGAAACGCATTTGTATCCTGCTTGTGTGGGTTCATGTGTCCTCGAGCACAGCGCTGGCATGACCAGGTGCATGCACATTAGGATCTGCACGTTGAACGTGGTGGTGGATAGCCTCAGATGTGCTGCCAGGGTACGGGCAGCTAGGTTGAACCTCTGCAGCTCCCCCTTTCCCTGTGGGGCTCTTGAGGTGGTTTTAGGAGTGTGGTCACAGTGGAATCCTTATGCTTATCTTCAAACAATGTGGGTTTGACCATTGTAGTGTTTTTAACTTTACCATATTAAAGCCAAGTTACACTGGGACAGCTCTGCACTCTCTTCTTTTGTGTTTTTGTCTAGATGTGTTTCTTCAACCCAGAGGATCCATAGAGAGCAGCAGCACCCTTTGACTTGTCAAAATATCACCAATAGCTAGCTGGAGGGCTGTACTACACTGTTGATCAGTGAGCCTGCTAGTTTTTTCTTTTGCGTGTATTTTTTGCCACGATTCATGTAACCGGTGCATAGCTGTGCTCTGCTCAGAGCTGTCAAAAAAAAAAAAGCAGCTGCCAAAGTTTATCACAACATTGCTCAGTACTTAGATAAAAAGAAACATTTTGGTTTTTTTAGATCCAAGAGATGAACTTAGGCTCCAAATGAGCACATTTTAACCACTTTACCAGTTCAGCTCTGGAAGTTTTTACCTCCTAATGACCAGGCCATTTTTTGCAATACGGCACTGTGTTGCTTTAACTCACAATTGCGGGGTCATGCAATGCTGTACCCAAAAAAATGTATGTCTTTTTTTTCCCACAAATAGAGCTTTCCTTTGGTGGTATTTGTTCACCTCTGCTTTTTTTATTTTTTGCGCTATAAACAAAAAAAATTTACCATAATTTTGAAAAAAAAAAAACAATCTTTTTTACTTTCTGCTAAAAAAAAACCACACCATATACAAAAAAAAATCATCAATTTAGGCCAATATGTATTCTGCTACAATATTTTTGGTAAAAAAATCCTAATAGGTGTATATTGGTTGGTTTGCGCAAAAGTTATAGCATCTACAAACTATGGGATACATTTATGGACTTTTTAATTTTTTTAATTGTTTTTACTAGGAATGGCAGCGATCAGCGATTTTTAGCGGGACTGCAACATTGCGGCGTACAAATCTGACACGGAAGTGACACACTTTTTAGGGACCAGTGACACCAATACAGTGATCAGTGCTAAAACAATGCACTGTCACTGTATAAATTACACTGGCAGGGAAGGGTTTAAGTGTGCTCCTAGGGAGTGCTTTCTAACTGTGGGGGAAGTGGATGCACTAGAGGAAAAGAGAGAGCTGTGTTTCAGCTTAGTTGAAACACAAGATCATTCTTTTCCTCCCAGACAGAACAGTGGTCTGCCTTGTCTATATTGGCTCCCGCTGTGCCGCTCCAGCGGCGCGTGCGTGCCCTCGACATATCATGCACAAAATCACGTGCATGTGTTTTGCCTCAGTATATATGTGGTGGGTGGTCTGAAACTGGTTAAAGACCAGGCCTTTTTCTGACACGTGTTGCTTACAAGTTAAAATCAGTATTTTTTTGCTAGAAAATTACTTAGGACCCCCAAACAATTATATATATATATATATATATATATATATATATATATATATGTGTGTGTGCGCATATATATATATATATATATATATATATTTTTTTTTTTTTTAGCCCCTAGAGAATAAATAGTCGTTGCAATATTTTATGTCACACTCTATTTGCGCAGCAATTCTTTCAAAAGCAATTTTTTGGGGAAAAAATACACTTCAGTGAATTAAAAAAAAAACTAAACCGTAAAGTTAGCCCAATTTTTTTGTGTAATGTGAAAGATGATGTTACGCCAAGAATTGTGCAAGAACTGTGATCTTTATTCTAAGCAAAAAAATTATGATTCTCATTTCATCCAGAATCGTTCAGCTCTAGTGTCCAAGAATGAAGATAATACATTTATTTTATGGTCATCTTTATTGATTGATTCAAGGCGCACATGAAGGGAAAGATTAGTTAAACACAATTTAAATCATGAGGTTGGAGAAGTTAGAGATATTTAAGGGGACTGACGGCACAGGTGTGGCCAGTTCAAAAAAGATGTTATGGCGGGATGAAAATGTTGCAGCAAGTCACCGCCTGGTCATACAGATAAATATACATCTGGAGCAAGGGATGATAGGTTATTTTGGATCGAGGTAAGCAGACAGAAGATGGTGTTCAATGTTTAACTTATAATACATGACAAACGATTGCCAATTTACCATGTTTTAGCTTAAGGGACCATACAGCAGATTCTACTTGCCTGGGCACTCAATTTGTCTAACGGGATGAGTCACTAAGTATATCTGCAAATAGAGCATTCTAATGTGCAAACCAGCTAACTTCTATGGTTGCTGGTGCTGGCCTGTCACCGCCTATGTCTCATTGCTGCTTAGGTGAGGCTCCCATCACAGTGAAGGACTGACTAGTAGCAAAGCATAGATAGGGTAAGCCAGTGACCATGAAAGTAGTATGCCGTTTGCAAGCTTTGACTCTACTCAGGAGTTTCCAGCACCTGGTAAATGAGAGGCATACCTTTTAGTTGATTTTTTTAAAAATGTATATTTCATATGTTTTATTCTGCATAGTGTTCGTACTGATGTTTATTTTCCTGCATTTTCTGGTCTTGTTTATAGGGCTCTATTGCATATATACCTCAACAGACTTGGATTCCAAATGCAACCTTTAAAGAAAATGTCCTCTTTGGAAGGCAATTTGACAAAGACTGGTATGATAGTGTCATTCAGGGTTGTGCATTGCTGCCTGATCTACAAATTCTTTCAGGTGGTGAGAACACTGAAATAGGGGAAAAAGTAAGTACTGCTGTAAATGTTGTAATTTTGTAATTTTTGGCATACATTCTTTATAATTTGTTATTTATTTTCCATCTCGATTCTGACTACTGCATCAATACAGAGAAAGAATGTAACAGCAAATAAAAGTCATTTTTTTTTTTTTTTTTAGGGTATAAACTTGTCAGGTGGACAGAAGCAGCGAATAAGCATCGCTCGGGCTGTGTACAGGAACTGTGATGTTTACCTATTAGACGATCCTCTTTCTGCAGTGGACGCACATGTTGGGCAGCATTTGTTTGAACAGGTCATTGGACCCAATGGCTTACTCAAAGGAAAGGTGAGTTAGTCGATAAGCACTATGTACATTTCTTTAACACTGATAATATAACAAACGTTAAAAATGTTAAATTCCTAACAGCCAGAATACCAATACACTGCTATGAAACAGAAACAAACATAAAGTATGGAATGTATTACACAACTGTATAACTCACATTTATCAAACTTAGGTTTTTTGTTTTTGTAAAGTTTCGCACAGACAAATGGCTTTAGATGAGGTTCTTATAAGCTCAGTTTAGTTATAAAGATCATCGATCTCTAAGAACATATTTTCTGTTTTATATGTATAGAAACAAGCAAAAATAGAGTTGAATATAACTAAAACAACCAATGCACTGTTAAGGTAATCTTACATTTCTACCTGACCTCAGAGAGTGTGACAATTTTATTTTTGAAAATTTTTTTATTCAGTTTAGAAGATTAGAATATAAAATGGAGCCTATTGGGCATTCCAAGGCTCGGTACTCTACATAGGTAAGGCACAACCAAAACCTGACAAATTGTATTACTAAAACTTCTAACTAAACAAAAGTTCACTCATTTACCAAATAAGCACACTTACAATATGCTAGGGCACAAAGACACCCAGGGCAAACTGACAAAAGATCGCATAGGAGAGGCATTCTCCGTGATTTAACCCATTTAAGATTGTAAGGTAATATCGGTAAAGACACAAGGTTCACCATAAATCCTGATGTAAGTCAAAGCAAATCTATTAGGAGATTTGGGGTCTGCATTAGTGGAAGGAGTGTCTACCCAAATATTTCACACTTTATTATATTTTTTTAGACAACCCCTTGATAAGTACGTGACCGTATATAATGGTAGTCGAATTTACTAGCTTTCTCCATAAGTCAAGGGTAGGGATTGCCAGGGATTTCCATTTTAGCACAATTGCTTTCTTGGCATAAAACAATCGTAGCCCCAAGAAAGTTTTACAGGCTGTATGATACGCCAGAGGGACCACCAGCCCCAGCAAACACACATCCACTGTCAGTGGTACCTTAATAGTAGTTACTGATGGAATGAAGGAGGCTATAGCTGTCCAGAAAGTTTGGGCATGGGGACACTGCAAAAAAAATGTTGAGGTTTAACTAAAGTGTCATCTCTGAGTAGAGTCTCGAGGGCTGAGGCAAAGAATAGAGCACTCTAAAGAATAGAGTGACATTTAAAGCCAAACTGTGGCCACATATTTTAAAATTAGGATAAAGTGCAAATAAAGTTAATTTTCTGTCAGCTTGTTTTAATTTCTGTCTGTAAACCCATTAGAGAATGTTTCTCTTTCTTCTTGTCCCTGTGAAGCGTATACAAGCGATGGAAGATAGGAAGGCACAGCGAAAATACATGCATTGTTGGACGTTGTAATCCTTCCTCACTGAACTTAACACGTGCTTTAGTTATTGTCTGTGTCCCCATCATAGAGATTTTTCATAGGAAGTCAGGGGAATTATCCTCAATATGGACAGCAATAAACTATCAACTATCCAGAATGTAAGATGTAATAAAAATGTCACTGGAAATATGCTTTAACCACTTTACCACCTGAGGATTTTGCTGTCTTATGTCCAGGCCACTTTTTGTGATTCGGCACTGTGCGAATTTAACTGACAATTGCGCGGTCGTGCGACGCTGTACCCAAACGAAATTTACGTCCTTTTTTTCTCACACACAGCTTTCTTTTGGTGGTATTTGATCACCTCTGCGATTTTTACTTTTTGCGCTATAAACAAAAAAATAAGCGTTTATTTTGAAAAAACAACAATATTTTTAAAAAATTTTTATATGAAATTCCCCCCCAAAAAAATGTAAAAATCAATTTTTTTTAAAATTTTTGGCCAATTTGTTTTATGCTACCAATGTTTGGTAAAAAAAAATCACAATAAGTGTATTTTGATTGGTTTGCGCAAAAGTTATTGCGTTTACTAACTAAGGGAAAGATTTCTGTCATTTTTGGTGTTTTTTTTTTTAACTCGTAATGGCGGCGATCTGCGATTTTTTTTTTTTTTTTTTTTTGCGGGACTGAGAAATTGCGGCGGACAGATCGGACCCTTGACTGACATTTTTGACACTTTTGGGGGTACCAGTGACATTTCTATAGTAATCAGTGCTATAAATATGCAGTTACTGTAAAAATGACACTGGCAGGGAAGGGGTTAATTTTATTGGAGAGGGAGGGGTTAATGTATGCCTGGTGCTTACTAACGTGTGTGGGGGGAGGTGACTGAGTGACACAGGGACAGATCGCATGTTCAGCTATGCTGAACCCTGCAATCTGTCACTCCTTGTCACTTAGGAGATCCGCCCGCTCTGTTTACGCAAGCGGGCGGATCTCCAAACTCGATTCCCCACCGATCGGGGAAGAGCAGCGGCAATCGCTGCCGCTCCTCCCCTGGCCCGACTCCCGCTGTAACTGAAAACAGCGGGAGCGCTCCTCAGGCGGCGCGTGAATGCCGCCTACAGGGGGAGGAGTCCAGCCACTTTGCCGCAGTACGGTCAACGTGACCGGTCGGCAAGTGGTTAAATTGCAGTGTCAATTTGCTTCAATAGGTAAAAATATTTAAAAAGGCCTGTTCTGGAAGAACAGGCATGCTGCAATTGCTGACCTCCTTCTAAAAACAGTTACCTAGCTCTCTTTGGGCATCAAAACATTCTGAATCACTTATGTGAAACAAGAATGACATTTAGAAAGTCCAAGTAAAGGCAGAACTCCTGGACTCCTTGTTCCCATGCTTTAGAGAGGTTTGAGGGATAAATAGACCCCCCAAAAAAGTAATATATTGCAACTTACAATCCTTAGATGCGGTGGCTACCCTTTTCAGCAAATACAGAAAATACCTGTTAATATTATCAGAAATGCAATATCCTTGTCACTTCTTACCATAAACTGCTATTTTCTGTAAACTACCAACTGCCCTGCCTCCCATGTAAGGGAGATGAAGAGATACAGATGTTTGTAGTACATATTAGGAGAGCAGCCTAGGGTGGCAACCATGGCTAATTCTGTAGATACAGTGGAGGAGTAGCCACCCAAGGACAGAGAGTGTATTATTTGCAGGGTTTCCGGGTAAAAATAAAGCAAAAGAAAACAAATGCAGATACCATACCACAGACTGGTAAGCTGAAGTATATCACATTTTTGGTTTTAGATTTTGATACACTTTAAAGCCATAAAATCAGAATGAAAGCCAGGAAGAGATAGCTTTTTAAGAAAGAGAGACCAGAAATGGCAGCCTCCATAATATTCTGTCAAGGTTTTCTTCTTGTTACATTATGGGAAATCTGAAAGCCTCTGTATGTCATCCTACACTGATAGAAAAAAAAAAACGATTATGTAGAACTCACTGCTTGGGGGAGAAAATAGACAGGAGTAGGTGGTTGAAGTAGTATCAGTATTGTTCTTTTCCAGAAGCATCTCTATCCTTTTGAACTCACAACTAGTGGACAATAGGTGACAGAAAAATATATGGGACTCTTGTAATAGTATCACTCATTCATTTAAAGGCTATATTAGGCAAAACTGGAGAGAGAGATCACGTGGTGCATTGACCCAGCAACATGTATTTTTGTCGCACCATGGCACTTTTTTTGTCGCACTTCTATAGTTAGTCAATAATACTTTCAGTTAGATCAGGAGTTCACTCAGCAAGTAAATGTTGCACTCACATGTTAAAAGCATAAAGTAGGCATATATACGTCCCATATCGCCGGTCAAAGAGGCACCTAACTCGTCCAGTCCTCCGGGCAACATTTACATTTTTAATAAAGCTATTGTGTTGATGGTACTTCACTATTTGGAGCCATTCTTTCTCCCTATGATACCATTGATCTGAGGGAAGTGTGTGAAGGGGATCTTTATGCAGCAGTGGTGAATGGACCCTGGTTTTCCATACGTGTATTCCCTACATCTGTTTATGATTCCTGCTCAGTTCGCTCAAGTGTGAGAACACCTGAGCATTGATTTCTGGTGAGTTGCCATTTCTTCTATCTCTCGGTGTGACACCTGGTGGTGGATGGTGATCCAGTAACAACTTCACGCACCCCTGGATTTTATGGACTTGAAGGACATTATTGTTTTTCTTTTTACTTTTTGAGTGTTTACCAAGCAATATCTTTGACAGCATGCTTATAACACTTTGAGTCATCTAACAGTGATTTCATGCGCTACTTCTTTTCCATTTATGTACTACCAAATTTACCACACCTGCTCCCCATACACACCTAAGATCTTGTAACACTAACGAGTCACATGACACCGGGGAGGGAAAATGGCTAATTGGGCCCAATTTGGACATTTTCACTTAGGGGTGCGCTCATTTTTGTTGCCAGCAGTTTAGACATTAATGGCTGTGTGTTGAGTTATTTTGAGGGGACAGCAAATTTACACTGTTATACAAGCTGTACACTCACTACTTTACATTGTAGGAAAGTGTCATTTCTTCAGTGTTGTCACATGAAAAGATAGAATAAAATGTTTACAAAAATGTGAGGGGTGTACTCGCTTTTGTGAGATACTGTATATATGTACAAAAGTTTTAGGCAGGTTTGAAAAATACTGTAAACTAAGAATTCTTTCAGAAATAGAAGTGCAATGGTTTGTTTGAATACTGGGTCTCAGCAGGATTTACTGAATAGTGTGTTATATTCAAGGCGATTAGGCCTATTTGTTAATTAGGTATGAGTCCCCGCTCACGTCGGACCAATTTCCATGCGATTTGGCATGTTAAATCGCATGCAAAATCACAGCTTATTGCCAGCAACGGCACTGTCCCAATCAGTGCAGCGCCGCAGTGATTTCTAAAAGTAGTTTCTGCACTACTTTTGGCGACTTTGGGGGCGATTTCAATAGACATCTGTGCATGAACCCGCACAGATGTCATTCAAATCGCCCCGAAACTCGCACTGAAATGCGGATTTTAAATTGTGCGAGTTCAGCTGAAGTCGCACGATTTTAAACCCGCATTCATTGTGAACAAGGGCTGAACTGCAGTCTGTCAATGAGCAATCACCCAAATAGTATTCATTATTTATTAACATATACAAAACTGTGCAAAAATGTTAGGTGGGTGTGAAGAAATGCGGTAAAGTAAGAATGCTTTCAAAAATATATATTTTAATTGTTTATATTTTTATCAATTTACAAAATGCAAAGTAAATGAACTGAAGAGAAATCCAAATCAAATCAATATTTGGTGTGACCATCCTTTGCCTTCAAAACAGCAGGTACACTTGCATCCTGTTTTTGAAGGAGTTCTGCAGGTAGGTTGTTCCAAACATCTTGGAAAACTAACCACAAATCCAATGTGGATGTAGGCTGCCTCAAATCCTCCCCTTTAATGTAATCCTAGACAGACTCGATGAGATCAGGGCTCTGTGAGAACCAAACCATCACTTCCAGGACTCCTTGTTTTTGTTTTTTTTTTACACTAAAGATAGTCCTTAATGACATTGGCTGTATGTTTGGGGGTCGATGTCCTGCTGCAAGTAGGGCCAATCGCATGCCTCCATGATGGATAAGTATCTGCCTGCATATCTCAGCATGGAGTTGGAGGTTACAGTAGATCAGAATCAATAGGGTACTTAATTTGCAGAAATACAGCCCTAAACTTGCAAGGAACCTCCACCATGCTTCACTTTTGATGCAAACACTCATTATTGTACCACTTTCCAGCTCTTCAGCAAACAAACTGCCTTCTGCTATAGTCAAATATTTCAAATTTTGTCTCATCAGTCCAGAGCAACTACTGCCATTTTTCTGCACCCCAGTTCCTATGTTTTTGTGCATAATTGAGTCCCTTAGCCTTGTTTCCACGTCAGAAGTATGGCTTTTGGCTACAAATCCTTTCATGAAGACCACTTCTGGCCAGACGTCTCCTGATAGAAGATGGGTGTACCTGGGTTCCACTGGCACTGCTGGACTTCTTCTGATGTTAAAGGTAAGTAGGCATGATGTGTCTTTCATCTGCTGCATTAGGTTTTCTTTACCTATCACTGCATCTACGGTCCACAACGTTGCCCGTTTCTTTGTGCTTCTTCAATAGAACTTGAACAAAACATCCTGAAACCCCAGTCTGCTTTGTAATCTTTGCCTGGGAGAGACCTTGCTGATGCAGTATGACTAACCAAAAACTTAAAAAAGACAAAGAATGCATGCACATGGGTCACCAACCTGACCCCGGAGTCATTTGTGCACTCACTAAAATGCAGAAAGTGGGCTATATGGTCAGTCAACCAAAATATAGAAAAAATGGCAGACTAAAGAAAAATCTGCCAGAAAAGGACTATATAACTGAGCCTATTTTAACCAATTTCTTGTAAGTGTTTTTAAAATTGTGTGGAAAAAATAGATCGCTGGCATACTGCACTGTAAAGTACAGAGGTGTCTTCTCTCTACTTTCATGAATGCACAAATGACGTCTAGACATACCCTTTTGTACTTAAATAAAATTTCTCTGTCGCTCATTGACAGACGTAGTCCTTTTTGATTCACATCAATTGGGTTATGTTGCCTCCGCAGGAGTAGGACTAGGCAGAAAGAAAAAACGTTCTGGCTCCACCCTAGGGGCAGTCCCAGAGGGTATATCCTCCCTCTCTCTGCTACAGTGAATCAGTTTTTTTCTGTCTAGTCAGGAGTAAGGACCTAAGTTCCTTGCTGGGATCTCTGGTCCTGGCAAGATTTTTTTTAGAAAAAATATTTTTTTAGGTAGTTTCTCCAGTTTTTTTCCTGTGAGATCTTCAAGCAAATTACGCCGGATCTGGGCGACGGGCTGGATGTTGAGATCCAGTGGTAACCCCAGCCGGCCTACGAGCGCGCGCAGACCATTGCATTGCGCTTGGTCGGCCGCGACACATTCAAGTAAGTATGCGGGGCCGGGCGACGGGCTGGATGTTGAGATCCAGTGGTCACCCCGGTTCAGCCTACGAGCGCGTGCAGACCAGAGCTCCGCGCTGGGTCGGCCGCGACAGAGTCCCATTGGAGGGACTGACCTTGCGAGTTAAAAGGTCTCGCTTGGACGCCAGGAACCAGAGAGTCAAGGCGTCCGGAGTGGTCAACAACCCCCCACCCCGGTGGAGAGGGTATTGTGAAGAGAGGGTGCCTGTCGGTTCGGTATGGTGAGTAAATGTTTCCCTTTCCTCGTTATGAGGCATTTTGTAATACGGGCCCCTCCATACATGGTCAGAGTCTTTCTGACACTAAAAGTCCCCCGTGTAATACAGAATGTGTTCGGTGGGCAAGCGGACTTGGTTTGGGAGCTAACACTCTACCCAGCAGACTGCAGTATTACAGCAGACATAGGAGGTATAATCCTACCTTGATTGTAGTGGACCTCCTGCAGGTCGATAAACCGCCATTAGCGTGGTATGCAGGTGGATGTGCTGGGAAAACGCTATTCCGGCAATCCGCCGCCATTTTGCTGTAGACCAGGTACTCGAGCGTCCGCAGGTCATGCCGGCCGCCATTTTTTTGGAGTCTATTGTCTCCCGTATGGGGGCGGCCATGTTTGAAGAGCCCAGCTAACCTCGAGGAGAGCTGGGAACGCCGGAAGGCGTACACAGGGGGCGGAGCCACTTCCTTCTACCTGGGAAAACGAGCACAGTTCTTCCCAGTCTGTAAGAGACAAACGCTGACTGCAGTTGTTAGGAAACTTCTCTGCATCGGGTGGTGAGCCTTGGCGGTCACTCTCTCTCTCTCCGGGGGATCAAGAAGCAGGTACACTGAGGGGCGCTATTGCGCTAGGGGGATACAGATAAAAAAAAAAAAAAAGTTTTTTTCTGGCAAAGTGTCCTGGGTTAACATGGACCCTGCCACTCATGTATCTCCACCTGATCCCCTCGAGGTGTCTGCAGGATCCTCCAGCACCCCGCTTACGATTGAATCATTGTCAGCTATTATGGAGACCTTTGTGTCCCGGGTGGAAGTGGCTTGTCAGGGACAGGGCGCAAGAAAGCGACCCCCGCCTACCCCCATTTTATCTGAAACTTCGGATTCAGAATCTGAGCCTATTTCTGCAGTTGCAGGTACCTCATCTGGGATTGGTGTCTCGGGTACTGTCTCTTCAGACAGTGAGGAGGATGTTTCGGCATCAGCCATAGCCCGAGAGGAAGCGTTGGTAAAAGCACTCATTGTATCTGTTCAAGAAACCTTAAGATTACAGGGTACTCCGTCGGAAGTAGCTGAGACTGAAATTCCCTTTGGGACTAAAAAACGCATCAAAGTGGCGAAGGTTTTTCCATTGCCCAAATGTTTTGGCAATCCGATCAAAGAAGAATGGAGTCTGCCAAAACGCACTTCTGCTATTTCCAAACGCATTAACAGGCGTTATCCGTTTGAGGAAGCCCTCATTAAGAAATGGACAGAACCACCTGTGGTGGATTCACCAATTTCTAGATTAAATAAAGCCACGGTTATTCCATTAGAAGACGCTCCATCTTTTAAGGATCCGGTGGATCGCAAGATAGAAGCTATGTCTCGCACCATGTTTTCCTTGATTGGATCAGCTTTCAGACCAATAATTGCTATTGGGCTGGTTTCGCAGACTGTAACTGAATGGACCAAATGGTTACGCCGGGACTTAGAAGAGGTCCCTCAGGCGGTATCAGATTTGTTGGAACAGATGATACAGGGGTTACAGTTTGTGTGTGATGCGGCGTTAGACGCCACTCCATTATTGGCGCGAGCATCAGTTTCAGCAGTGGTTCTCAGGCGTACACTGTGGCTAAAAGGTTGGTTAGCCGACCAAGGTTCCAAAAAAGCATTGGCTAATCTCCCCTTTTTAGGAGAGCGTTTATTTGGAGCCAACTTAGATGAGATCATTAAGGATCTCACGGGAGGAAAGAGCACCTTTTTACCGCAAAGTGCTAAGGGTAAAGGACCTCGTCAAAGACGGGGGCCTTCTTTCTCCGCTCATAAAAATTTTTTTTCGTCCCGCGGGTGAAAAAATTAAGTCCTCCAAAGCTCCTTCAGGAGGCTTCAGGGGACGTTGGTCGGGCAAGCAAAAGCCCGCCCCTCCCAGACCTGAAGATAAGTCTACTAAAGCCTGAAGGTGCGCCCCCACCCATAACTGGGGTGGGGGGACGTCTTCGCCGGTTCCCGGATCCATGGCTCTCCAGAATCCCGGACAAGTGGGTTTGCGAAGTCATAAGGTCAGGGTACAAGATCGAGTTTCGATCTCTCCCACTGGCGCGATTCTTCCCTTCCAATATCCGACTATCCCCGGATCGTTTAGAAGATCTGCGGAGAGCAGTCACGGATTTACTACAACAAGGAGTGGTAGTCCACGTTCCTTGGACAGAACGCTTTCAGGGGTTTTATTCAAACCTATTTACAATACCCAGGAAAGAGGGCAAAGTGCGTCCAATTCTGGACTTAAGGGCACTCAATTCCTTTGTCAACATAAGAAAATTCAAAATGGAATCCATTCGCACAGTAGCGGCCTCCCTGCATTCAGGGGATGTCCTAGCGTCCATAGACATCAAGGACGCCTATCTTCACATTCCCATTTACGCAGGACATCAGCGGTTTCTACGTTTTTCCGTAGAAGAGAACCACTATCAGTTTGCGGCGTTACCTTTCGGTCTCGCCACGGCTCCTCGGGTCTTCACGAAGGTGTTGGCCCCAATGTTGGCACTACTGCGCCAAAGAGGCATATCGATTCTAGGTTACCTAGACGATCTCCTGCTTCATGCAGAGTCTCCACAGACCCGGCTACAAAACCTAGAGATTACTATGATTTCTTTACAGGAATTCGGGTGGCTGGTGAACCAGCAAAAGTAATTTCTGGTTCCCACCCGGAGGCTCGAATATCTGGGTCTAATTCTAGACACATTCAGGACAAGAGTTTTCCTTCCGGTAGGGAAACTCCGGAAGATTCAATCAGCAGTCCAGTTGTTACTATCCAACAGCTGGTCTTCTCTTCGGACTTGCATGAGGGTTCTGGGGTTGATGGTGGCTTCCTTCGAAGCAGTCCCATTTGCCCAGTCCCATACCCGAATTCTTCAGGAAGAGATTCTTCTCAAATGGAATCGGAATCCGGAATCCCTGGACAATCGGATCCGATTGAGCAAACAGACCAGAGAGTCTCTGGTCTGGTGGCTTCGGTCTCCGATGCTCAGCCAGGGAAAGTAATTTCTGCCAATATATTGGACGATAGTGACCACGGACGCCAGTCTATCCGGATGGGGAGGAATTCTCGGTCAGTTATCCGTCCAGGGACTTTGGTCCCCGGAAGAATCCAGGTTACCGATAAATGTATTGGAACTGAGAGCTATCAGACTTTGTCTGATTCACTGGACCGAGCAGCTCCAGGGCAGCCCGGTTCGGATCCAGTCGGACAACGCCACGGCTGTGGCTTATGTCAATCACCAAGGGGGCACCAAGAGTGTCCGGGCGGCCAAGGAAGTGGCTTGCATTCTTCGCTGGGCGGAACGGTTTGTTCCAGCTATCTCTGCGGTGTTCATTCCGGGGGTGGAGAATTGGCAGGCAGATTATCTCAGCCGTCAGACTCTGGATCAGGGGGAATGGTCCCTCCATCCAGAAGTTTTCCACCAGTTGTGCCTACGTTGGGGCACCCCGGATGTGGATCTGTTGGCATCACAATTCAACAGAAAAGTACAGAGATTTGTGGCTCGCTCCCGCGATCCTCTAGCAGAGACCGCAGACGCACTGGTCTCCCCATGGGGGCAATACCAGCTAATGTATGCCTTCCCTTCTCTCGGGTTACTGCCAAGACTTCTTCGCAGGATAGAGGGGGAAGGAATTCCAGTAATCCTGGTAGCTCCGGACTGGCCTCGCCGAGCTTGGTACGCCGACTTGGTCAGACTGGTGGCGGACGTCCCGTGGCGACTTCCTCTCAGGGAGGACCTACTGTCTCAGGGACGGATCCTCCATCCTGCTTTACGATCGCTGGCTTTAACGGCCTGGCTATTGAGACCCAGGTGCTGAAGGACAAGGGATTGTCAGCTTCAGTTATTCCTACTCTAGTTAAAGCAAGGAAAGTGACTTCCAGAAAGATTTATCATCGCACATGGAAGTCCTACATTGCATGGTGTGAACCTCTGGGATTCCACCCACGTTCTTATTCGGTTAGTCGAATATTAGCTTTTCTGCAACAAGGGGTTGAGCAGAAACTGGCCTTGAGCACTATCAAGGGTCAGGTCTCAGCATTAGCCATCTTCTTTCAGAAACCTTTGGCTACTCATTCCTTGGTGCGGAATTTCATCCAGGGGGTGCGACATCTGGCTCCGCCAGTGCGCGCGCCGTTACCACCCTGGGATCTTAATTTAGTATTGTCGGTTCTTCAGAAACCTCCCTTTGAAGATATTAGGGAGATTCCTTTACCTACGTTGTCCCAGAAGGTGGCCTTCTTGGTGGCTATCACTTCTGCACGCAGGGTGTCAGAACTGGCTGCATTATCTTGTCGTTCCCCATATCTGGTGGTTCATAGAGATAAGGTGGTTCTTCGTCCGAATCCATCCTTCCTACCAAAAGTGGTTTCAGAATTTCATCTGAATGAAGAAATTGTACTACCTTCCCTGTGTCCTAAGCCCAGTCATCCTCGGGAGTTTGCTTTACACTCCTTGGATGTGGTCCGGGCGATCAGGGTATACTTGAAAACGACAGACTCGTTTCGCAAGACGGATTCACTTTTTGTGGTCCCGGATGGACCCAAAAAGGGGTTGCCTGCATCTGCCGCGACTATTTCCAAATGGATCAGACAGACGGTGGTACAGGCTTATTCTATTAAGGGTCGGGAGCCCCCGTTCCCTGTTAAGGCGCATTCCACTCGGGCACTGAGTGCGTCATGGGCCTTTCGCCATCAGGCGTCAGTGGTCCAGGTGTGCAAGGCAGCTACCTGGTCGTCGGTGCATACCTTTACAAAACATTATAAAGTTGATGTAATGGCATCGTCTGATGCCTCGTTTGGCCGCAAGGTTTTGCAGGCCGCAATTTGAGGAGACCAGTGGTCTACCTCGAGGGTTTTTTTTTCCGTTGGAATTTTTATTTGAGTCTCATTCTTTGTTTATAATGAGCCTTTAAAACTTCTAGTTGGCACCGGTTGGGCCTTCTAGATTGGATTTTGATTTCTGTCAATACCACCCCTCATTTGTGGCACTGCTTCTGGATGTCCCAATTGATGTGAATCAAAGAGGACTACGTCTGTCAATGAGCGACAGAGAAAATTGGATTTTTGTAAGATCTTACCGTAAAATCCTTTTCTCTTAGCTCATTGACAGACGTAGTACCCGCCCCTCTATCATTGAGTTGGGTTGGGTTAAATTCTCTGTTACTGCTTTATAACAGAACTGATTCCCTGTAGCAGAGAGAGGGAGGATATACCCTCTGGGACTGCCCCTAGGGTGGAGCCAGAACGGTTTTTCTTTCTGCCTAGTCCTACTCCTGCGGAGGCAACATAACCCAATTGATGTGAATCAAAGAGGACTACGTCTGTCAATGAGCTAAGAGAAAAGGATTTTACGGTAAGATCTTACAAAAATCCAATTTTGTCTTTTTTACGGTGGTTATTTTTCATATTTTCATTCTTTTCCATTTCCTACTTTGTGAATAATAAAGCTTTTTTTCTAATTTTGGATTTACAGTAGTTAATGATTTTGGTTTACCCAACCCCCGGAGGCTGATATATATGGTCCTTTTTTGGCAGGTTGTTCTTCAGTCTGCCAATTTTTGTATACGATTTCAGTATTACTACCTTGTGTCTTGTTGCTGTTTTCTGTCTTGCCATGGTGTATGACCTGTGACATGAAACTGTCTTCCACAATCTCATCTTAGTAGCAGAGTTTGTCTGTTCCTTCCCCAGCTTTAAATCTCATATAAAGCTTTTTCTGTTTTAATTAATGGCTGTTTTAACCTACATATGATATTGATGATCATTAGCACCTGCTTGTTATAATTGGTTAATCATACACCCGACTTTGTACAAGTTTAAGAAATTATGCTAGTTTGAAGCTAAAGGGTAGTCACACCAAATATTGGTTTGATTTAGATTTTTCTTCTGCTCGCTCACTTTGCATTTTGTAATTTGATAAAAAAATAAACAATTAAATATATATTTTTGAAAGCATTCTTACTTTACCGCTTTTTTTCACACCTGCCTAAAACTTTTGTACAGTGCTGTATATTTAATGAAAGATGAATACTGATTGGGTGATTGCTCATTTACAGACTGCAGTTCATACTTAATTAACAAATAGGCTTAATTGCCTTGACTATAACACACTATTCAGTAAATCTTGCTAAGACCAGTATTTATGTGCCTTAGACAAATATAATGAAACGTATGTCAAGTTGCAATGAGCTTATACACTCTTACTTTTCTCAGACACGTGTTTTAGTGACTCATGGCATTAGCTTCCTGCCACAAATGGACATGATTGTTGTGTTGTCTGATGGAAGAATTTCTGAAGTTGGCACATATAGTGAGCTTCTTAAAAAGAATGGAGCTTTCTCAGAATTCCTGCAAACATATGCACTTACTTCTGAAGAAAGTGATGAGTCTTCAGCAAAATGTAAGTTAATATATATTAAAATGCCTTTCATATCATTCTTTTTTTTCATATATATCTTTACATAAGAAAGTAGATGCTAGAAATGGTTTGTGTAATGTTATAGAACTACAATGGATTCACCCAAGTCCTTGAGGCTTGAGACTTCTCCCTAGAGCAGTGGTTCCTAACCCTGGGTATACTTAACTTGGAACTAAGCCCGCCAGCGGCGCCCGCACATCGCTGAGACAGCTGACATCTTCCCCGGTGTTTCTACTGGGTTTGTGGGCTCTGGCGCTGTGAGTGGCTGGGGTCGCGATGATGGCACTGGGAGCCGCCGTTTACGGCATGGGCTCTGAAAGTCCGGCACAGTAAGCTGGACCTTCAGAGCGCTTGCGCCGATGACTTCGTCAGCCGCATGCACTCTGAATATCTCCTAAATTGTGCAAGTTTAGGAGATATTCACAGTACCTACAGGTAAACCTTATTTTAGGCTTACCTGTAGGTACAATTACAAAAATGGACTATGTGTGATTGAACCGGAAGGGGAGCACTGGGTGTTAATTCACAAAAGTTGGAATATGAGCCACCTGGCACTGTTTGTATCACTACCTAATGGACTTTTTTTTTTCTTTGGACTCAATTTTTCATGTGAATAACACTTTTTCTTATCTTGTGTACTATATTCTTGCATTCACACTGCATGATTATATTTATTTTGTGGCGTTTATAATTATTGGATTATACAACATTTATACACATTTGACAGCGTATTGCGCAACACTGTTAAATTTCTATTCACATGAATAATGTACATTCAGGTGAAAAGTGGAATGTTGGGGAGTCTAATCTTTCAAAAATTAGTAAGTAATTTCCCTTCTGCATGTCTGGCAAGGATCACAATTTACAGATGTTCTGTATAAATTTGACATATTGTTAATGGCAGAGTTCTGGGAATGTGGAGTTGCATTCATCTATTTGTCTTTTGAGCTATAACTTCTTTTCTGATTGCTTAGTATGCACATTCAAAGGTCAGGATAGAATCTTTTGGGATCCAGACCTATTTATCACTTGAGGAATAATCTTGATAAAGGGGTACAGAACCAAAAACATTGGGGTTGATTTAATAAAGGCGAAATTACTGTTCACTTTGCAAGTGCAGTTGCTCCAGAGCTTCATAAATGAGAGGATTATCTGCTAACTTCCATCATCCAATCATGTGCAAGCAAAAATGCTTTTTTTTTTTTGTTTTTTTTTAATCTTCCTTGCATGCGATTGGGTACTCTTTGCAAAGTGAAGCTTCATCTCATTTACTAAGCTCTTGTAGTCCAACTGCGCTTGCAAAGTGCACAGTCCATTTGCCTTTAGTAAATCCACCCCATTGTGTAGCTAAGTACATCACCTCATACACCTATATATATGTTAACTGCTATTGAGTCATAAAGGCAATGTGATACATACCTCTTTGTGTTCCATGTAAACCTAATGAGACAATGATTAACATGAATTTGCAATTACTACCTTTCAATTGTGTGGATATTTTATGTCAAACAACACAGCAGCCCTGACCTTAGACATTTACTCAAAGGTTGTCCACTTAGACCACTTCCCCAACAGCACTGGTTATATGCAGAAGCTTTGCTTGACTCCAGGATCTCCCCTTTGTGGAGCAAACAAACCTGTCTTTAATTGGCTATCTGTTCTCTCAGGTACGTTCACTTGTTAGCCCTGGCTCTGCCAGTGTCTTCAACCACATCTACATTGTGACAGCCAGTGCTGCTACCCCCTTAGTATATTGTTGTAGGTTTTGTCAATGGTATTTAATGTAGTCTTTTAGGGAGGCCTGTATTTGATTATGTATAATTTTATTAATAACTTGGCAATAATGTGTGTTGGTTTAATTCAAGGCCAAGAGGGGAAGACAGGAGATACACTAAAAACGGACTGTGTTGCTTCCACAAGGTAATACATTTAAATCTAATAAATTCTATTGTTCTTTATGGTTTTTGTACATGTAGTAACCTATAAATTCAATCACAGGAAGGCAAAAGACACAGAGATGGATGGAGGTATAGAAGGAGATGCAGATGCTGGAAAGCTTACTGATGCAGACGTCGCTCTTACAGGGAGGGTAAAGTGCATTTTTATTACACGAGTTGTATCAATACAAAAACATTTAGGGGAGAGCAAACGGTATTGCTGGGTTTATATAAGATCACTGCAAAGAAACCAGACATTTACTCTAGAGGAGTTTTTGCATTTTGATATTTATATTGAATGCCCAGTGCAAATGTTATATTTCTAAAAGCCACAATGGTGCAATGGAGGCTGTGGGATGTTCAGTGTTGTTCCAGCACACAGCCTGTGATTAACAGCCTGGGGTCTATTCCTTTGTTTTGCCTGAAGGTGGAGGGGGCGGTTCCTTTCCCACCAATCATTTCTCAGCTCTCCTCACTGAGCTCTGCAGAGTGCGTTTCATCTCCCCACCCTGCTTTTTGAAAGCTCAGACAAGCTGTGAAAATTCTGGAATTTGAACAGCTGTAGAAAAGAGAGGGCTGCAGATAAAAAGGAATATATGTACGAGGATTTGTTACATCTCTCTGAGGTGATTGAAGAAACTGCATATAGCCTCATGAAGAAGCAGTTAACTAACCTGATCGCAAAGGATGCACGGATAAACAGTGACCTCTTTTTCTCTCTTCAAAAGAGGAATCTCATATCACATGGCCTCTGGCTTAAAACCTTTATGCAAATACACTTAACTCTTCATATGCAGAAGGACTTTGTAAACATACCAGCGAGAGACTAGGGCACAACTTCATACACAAACTTTATGGTAAAAGTTTATGTTTAAAGTGCGCTATCCTAAAGGTGCATGTATATCATCAAATTCCTTCAATGAAACGTGGTATATACATGACTTCAGAATATAAAAATTGTTCCAGTGAAAAAATATAAAATACTAGTGACAGATTGGTAGAAAATAACTTCAACCTGTACCAATAACAGTAGTGTGATTCAGTGGAATAGTTAATCATAAAGGTGTGTCTAAAAACCAATAATAAGTTCATAAAAAGGGTTCACAAAAGCAGTCCCATATAAAATAAACTTGGTGATACATTGTGAATATATTTTGATAAATAATCCAGATGCTCAAAATGTGAATTAAGGCAGTGGCCGCTTACCAGCAAGCTGCGAGCAAGCAGCTTTGAATTGCCCGACTTTCCAATGCAGGAACACGATCCCCGTCTACTTAGACTCTCAAGCCTACACAAGAACAGCTGATTTAGAGATGAGCGACCCGGCTCTTCAGAGAACGGACTCGATCCTCTTCCACTCTCTGCTCACACTGCAATCTACAGCACAGCAAACTGTATGGTAAAAGGATAACAATCAGGAAACAAAAGCACTAACCAAATTAAAAATGAAATGGAAACTTTACAAAGGGGACTTCAAAAACGTGTCATTACCAAAAAGCAAAAACAAAAAAAATTCCAAAAACTAAAACTATACCAAGAGCAAACTCTTTGGATACAACCCAAACAACTTCCAGTGTCCTGGAAGCCAATCCAGAATCTCAAAATATTCCATTTGATTATGCTGCCCTTTACTGAAAATGAGGATATAACAGGGAAACTTGGAATCATCAATATGTCAGAAAATTTCAGAAATAACAGTCCTCTCCAAAGGCCTTACACCATGCCCTATCACCAAATTGGTTCATTTACAATTATTCTCAGATATAGAGGAATTCTTCAGGAGCAATGAAAATAATCTAATGACAATATAATGTTTTATTTTTTTAATATATATATATATATATATATATATATATATATAGAGGTATCTCCTCTTTGGTAGGGATTTTTAAGGCAATTATATGACAATATGTATACAAAAATATATCTTTTATTATTCACTTTAGAAAAAATGTTAAAAACAATTATATTAAGGGGTATGTGAGATGATTACAGCCACACACACCTACACAGGTTGAACTGGATGGACTATTGTCTTTATTCAACCTCACCTACTATGTAACTATGTAACTATGTAACTATGTAATTCATATACCATATTATATATGCCAAGAGAAATGACCTGTAATGACACATCATGGATTATGAAATATTTAAAACTTGCCAAAGAAGTGGTATTCCCCAACTACTGCTTGTTTCATTTCATGGTGGTTATTACAACCAAGGATGGTTCCCAGTACGTGGGGGTATCCCTATATACATATACTGTATATATATATAAATATATATATATAAAAAGTTAATTAAGGGATGATGGCAATTGCACCCTCAGCCATCTGAGAAATTTCATTCAAATGACAATAAAACGTGACAAAAAGAAAAAGAGCAGCAACTTTACACCTGCATAAGGAAGTAACGCTAAACTGGACACCTATATTAACAGCTTTAGACTGCAAGTTACATCTCTGATATCCACACAGCAATAGAATTTTATTTTAATATCTTTCACCACTGGAGCGAAAGGTTATAAGTGATTTTCACAATATTCATCATCAAACCAGCAGATAAAAGGAGAAGCAGTTTATGATGGATACAAATATATACATACAAGAGGGCCAGAAGCAACTGGCAAATGCTACTTATTACAGACAACTGGAGTATCCTCTGACCCAGGATTTCACTCAACAATTAAAAGGTCTCATTACAACACTACAAACCCACATTTGCAACATTTACAACCTATATATGGTTGTAACATGTTGCTAAGTACCAGCCTCCCTCACTACCTGAGACCCAGCCCCTCCCCCCCTTAAAGTGAGATGGATTTCTCTCCCCCGCAGGGGCTGTCACATTTAAAATCAGTGATCTGAGACTAAAGCAACTGATGGCAGACAGACTTTAGTTCTCAATGGACTACAAAAGCGCTAGTCAGCGCCCTCCTAGACCATTGACACTTCCTTCAGCACAGTAACTGACAGCCCATATGGAGGTATGGGCAGAGAGCTGTAGGAAGTGTCTGCAAGAGAGAACCCCCTTGCTTAATACAAACAAAGGTTTTAAATATTACAGGACCATAAATCTTATAGTGTGTTTTTAACAAGATGCTACATTGTTTGATAAAATCTGTTTTTATTGCCTTGTAATAATAAAGTAAAAGTATTTTTTTAAATTTGTTCTTCCAAAACCAAGTGTCTGCAAGAGCCTGAAATTGCACCCGAAATTCACTAATCGCAGATGCAATGTTTTGCAGGCTCATGTGTAAAAAAATAATGCACTTTGTTTTACCTGCAAAATTTTTAAAAAGTGCAATTTAACATGCACTTTTTTTTTACCTGCAAAAACATGTTCAGTATTTTTTTTCAAAAGGTGAACTTAGCCTTTAATTTAGCTTTAAACATGTTGTCAGTGCAACCTGTATTGTGATATTTTAGAGCTTCATTTTCTCTTACAAAAGGTATTCAAACTGTGAATGTTTAACCCCTTCATGCCAAATGTACGCAATTATGTGGCCCCACTGGACTGGGCTTTTTTACATTGGGCTGCCTATTTGCGTATCTCCCTTTGTACTGGAAGCACGCCGCACAGTGTGCTCCCAGCAGAGACCAGGGTCTCACTGTTCTAACTATAGCCTCTGATTGGCTATCATAGTAATCAGTCACTGTGAAGACCGCCCCTGTGTTTTCTGTCTTTGTGAATGGACCAGAGAGATACACTGTATTACTCTCTGTCCTTACAGAGATAGAAAAAAAAAAAGTGTGTATAGAAAAAAAAATTCTAATAATTAAAAAAAAAAAAACCTAGATCAAGGTTTGATCTAGGTCAGTGCCAGGGTTAGTGTTTGGGTCAAGGTTAGGGTCCGTTTTGGATAGGATCTTTTTATTTATTTTTTTAAATTCGTATAAGTGTTAGTGTGTTATAGGTAGGATTAAAAAAAGCAAAATGCGCACTATTGTTGTGAATTTATTTTATTTGTTATCTAATTGCTTTGTCTGTGTGCAGCTCCTTTAGGGGGAGATTAGGCCAGCTGATGCTAATCTGTTTGCCGCGTTCTGACACACTTAACTTGGCTTAAGGCATACTTATTTTGTTTTTGTTATTCTTCTTTATCACTTCTTTTGGAAGACTCTTTTAAGATTTATTATCTGTAGGCTGAATATGTCATTATGTCTTCCATATACTTCCTCTTGTTTGGAATGCAGCCTTGCCTTTATCCCCTCCGCTGGAACGCATACAAACAAGTAGCCTGTCTGTATCATGTGACACTTCCTACGTCCCTGATTATGACCACTTTCGTCAATTTAAAAGTCATGCCTATGCTGTGGATGGACACCTCAGATGACGGCTGATTGGCCGAAATGCGTCAGTTAACCTTTCCACTGCAGCATAGACATGCTGAGAACCACGGACTTCCACTTTTGAGTGTACACTGATTTTTGTCCTTCATTGCTTGTAAGTAGTTTTTTAATAAACGTTCATTGCTGTTATCAACTTACTACACTATGAGAGTATTTATTTGCTTGTGGATGGACTGACTAACCCTGCTGGATGGAATTGGTTGGATCATCTTACCACACATATACCTATTAGTCAGATCGGCTTCATGTGAGGAGCATTAGCCTGTCAGGAGTCTGATTTATTGCCTATACATCTCGGTCTTCTGGTAAGCAGTAGTCAGACTCACTGTGGTGCCGAGTGTTTCCTGCCCAATTCTCTGGTGTTGGTCTGTTTTACCCTTTATTGTCCACTGACTCTGGACATGTGATTTCATATTGTACATCAATACTTCACTATGAGTTTATTTTCTTTTTGCTGGATCTCGATTATCTTCTGCTTCTCTACCTTGAGGGAACTGTGGATGTACAGCTGAGTTGATCATGGTCTGTCGATGTTGATTTTACTGTTTGGCTTTATGAATTTTATCCGCTGGTAAGGAGTTAGAATTACTCATCTTGGTGACTGGTGTCTAAATGCACTGAAGCTGTTGAGGATTTGGGATGTTTTAGCGCCGCTTTATGAACTTTACTCAATATTAAAAATATTGACAATATTATGTTTAGCTGGCAGCTTGTTTTGTCTATTTATGCTCATGTAATTTTAGTGTGGATTTTTACCAATTTTTTTATAAGCTTATTACAGACCAGGTTATGTATTGTATTTTCCTTATATTATAGAAATATTTTCTTACTAATCTTTCATATGTATACTATTCCTAGGTCAAGTTAACCGTGTATTTGGAGTACTTCAGAATTATGGGCAAGTGTTTTTTGGTAACAAGTGCAGCCTTTTTCATCATTCAACAGTTATCAGCCCTGGGGCATAATTACTGGATTGGGCTCTGGGCTGATGATCCACCTGTGAATGGTACCCAACAGAACACTGCAATGAGACTAGGAGTGTACAGTGTACTGGGCATAATGCAAGGTATGTAAAAGAAAAATTATAGATTTCTGTTTACTAGAATATATACTTAAATATATAATTTTTTGTGGTTTCTGTAAAATGTACAGTAATGCCTCTATTATTGACTAATTACAATTGATGTGATTTAATAAAGGAAATACAGAAGGGCAAGGGAAGCCCTGAAGACTAGCTTTATTTTTGCATTGCAGATTTACATGAGCATGACCATGTGGAGGTATGCATTTGCTACCTAGCCTGGACTTTGACATTTCTACCTTTTTTTTTTTTTTTACTAACACCTTTAGTGATATCAAAGGGCATATCATGCATTTGGTATGCCAGCAAACTACAGCATACGCTCTTTTGCAATAATGAAATTGACGAATGTATGTTGTAACAGATGTGTACTGTATGTATCAGTGCACATTGCATGCACATGTTAATAATGTCAAAATACGATTGGTTGAACTGGGATACTAAGTTTATGTCACAGAGAGGGTTTTAGTATTCCTAAAATTATACTGTATTTGTTTTATGGCTATTTGAAATATGTCGTAAGATAAACAATGCTAAGAAAGCTTATTGAGGAATGATTCCCTACCTAGAAACCGAACAGGTCCACTTTGCATGATAGATACCGTGAGAATGATTGTATTCACGTAAAATGGTCATTGGTGACCTGGTGAGGTGATAGATATTGTTTACTTTAAATCTATAATATAGAAGACTCCCTTTTTGTTTAAACCTTTTACTGATTTTACGTAAGAACTGTTGACCTTTTGATATGTTAGACAACTTTGAGAAGTGGAGATCTACCTGAACAATATGAAAGAGATCAAAGATCTCTCTAACTGAATAGTAAGGAAAATGTAAAAATTTAAAATGTCACTGTAAAAATATAAACTTTGGGGGTATATCCAAGATGGCACAGAGAAAGAACGCACAGTAGCTGAGCTCTGCTGATCCGTATCATCTATCCTACACACATCGGATGCGGTAAGCTCCCCAAGCGCTGGCAACAACACCCCAATGCCAATCTCGGGGCATGACCAGGGATAAAAGCCAACCTCTTATATGCCACACAGGGAGATCACTGGACCACTCAGTGGGGAAAGAAGGCCCGGCTCCCGGCGCTATCTTAGCTCACATGGTTACGCAGAAGGAGGAACCCGGGCTGCAGCCTCGGCTGAGCTTTGCTGCGGTCATGCAAGCGAATACAACCTGCCAAACTGCCCTGGCAGACAAGATAGATCATCTTCAGACCAGTATTGGTTTTATTTACAAGGACTTGGACCTTTCAGGAGCGTGTAATGGAGGTGGAACAGAGATTGTCGTCTAGGGAGGACACAGTGAGGGATCACACAGTAGATGCTAAAAATTAAAGTTAAGGCACTGGAAGCTCGGGCTGAAGATGCAGAAAACCGTAACAGACTAAATAACCTGTGGATCCTAGGCCTTTATGAGGGGGTGGAGGGGGCCAATCCCACCGCCTTTACGAAACAACTGCTGCAATAGTTACTACTGAAAGCTAGGTTCTCCTCCTCCTCCTCTGTTGAACAGGCACACTGCATACCATCTGCCCCGGGCTCCATGGAAGCTTCCCCCAAGGACCTTTATTTTCAGGCTGCTACACTTTGGGGACCGCAACCTGATCCTGAGAGAGACACGTCCTCATGGGAACTAATGCTATGAAAATGCCAAAATTCTACTGTTCCCTAACTATTCAGTGGAGACCCAACGCCAGAGGAAATCATTTGATTCGGTGAGAGCAGAGCTTCGTGCCAAGGGACTAAAATACAGCATGTTGTTTTCTGTCCGATTGAGAGTGGAGGATGGAGAATAGGTCAGGTACTTCACCAGAAGATGCTTCGGCTTGACCAGACACGACTTGCAGAGAGTGAACTGTTTCTGCCCTGCTATGTATTGCTCTGAGTGCCAAGGTTTTATATGTTTCCTGGTATTTTTATGTGCACTCTAACTCTTTTTTCTTCTTTGCAATACATTTGCTACTGGCCTTTTGAGTCCTGTCGTTCCCTGTTTTTTTTCCCTTTTACAAGTATATACAGTATTTCACAAAAGTGAGTACACCCCTCACATTTTTGGAAATATTTTATTATATCTTTTCATGTGACAACAATAAAGAAATTACACTTTGCTACAATGTAAAGTAGTGAGTGTACAGCTTGTATATCAGTGTCAATTTGCTGTCCCCTCAAAATAACTCAACAAACAGACAAAAATGTCTAAACCATTGGCAACAAAAGTGAGTACACCCCTAAGTGAATATGTCCATTGGGCCCAATTAGCCATTTTCCCTCCCCGGTGTCATGTGACTCGCTAGTGTTACAAGGTCTCATGTGTGAAGGGGGAGCAGGTGTGTTAAATTTGGTGTTATCGCTCTTACTCTCTCATACTGGTCACTGGAAGTTCAACATGGCACCTCATGGCAAAGAACTCTCTGAGGATCTGAAAAAAAGAATTGTTGCTCTACATAAAGATGGCCTAGGCTATAAGAAGATTGCCAAGACCCTGAAACTGAGCTGCAGCATGGTGGCCAAGACCATATAGCGGTTTAACAGAACAGATTCCACTCAGAACAGGCCTCGCCATGGTCGAACCAAAGGGGTTAATTGCACATGCTCAACTCAATGCTTAAGAGGGTTAAGGCAGTGCTGGAAAATAGTGGTCACACAAAATATTGACACTTTGAGCCCAATTTGGACATTTTCAGTTAGGTGTGTACTTACTTTTGTTGCCAGCAGTTTAGACGTTAATGGCTTTGTGTTGAGTTATTTTGAGGGGGCAGCAAATATACACTGTTATACAAGCTATAAACTCACTACTTTACACTGTAGCAAAGTGTCATTTCTTCACTGTTGTCACATGAAAAGATATAATAACATATTTACAAAAATGTGAGGGTTGTACTCACTTTTGTGAGATACTGTATTTATTTTTGCTCATCCATGCTATGGCTACTTGTAAAATAATTTATTGGAATGTGCAGGGATGAACTGGAGAATTAAGAGTTCCCTGGTTTTCCAATTTATACGCAAATACCTCCCGGATATCTGTATCCTGTAGGAAACTCATCTGGTGGGTGGGAGGACACTTAGTCTTAAAAAGCCGAGGGTGGGCTACCACTACCCTTTACTCACACTAATTTTTCCAGAGGTGTAAGTGTTCTGGTCCACAAATCTCTCCCGTTTAAATTGTTAGATTTGGTGCTGGACTCGGATGGCCGGTATCTAATCATTCATGCACTCCTACGTAGTCTGGAGTTGGTGTTGGTGGGGCTCTACCTCCTCCCTGCGGCACCCATTGTATACTGTCCTGGCTAAGTTGGCCTCTTTTCCTACTGATAATGTTTTAATCATGGGAGAATTTAATATAGTCCTGGGCCCTGGATAGGATAGAATGTCCACTACGGCCTCCTCTAAATCTGATTTACTGGATTGGACAGTCACCTTTCATCTTACCTGGCGGTGGAGGAATCCTGGAGTGAGAGCTTACACCTGTCACTGTGCCTCACATAAAACATTCTCATGTATAGACCTAAGGTTTGCAGGTTGGCCACTTCTGTCCAGGGTCCGTGACACTATCGTTCTCTCCAGGGCTGTTTCTGATCATGCCCAATAATGTTATCCTTGGGTGTTTCTGTGCCTCCAGCGGAGGGTCTCTGGAGGTTATCACAATTCTGGTTGTCCAGTCTGGGGGTTGATGTGCTATACTGAAGGCTCTATTGCTCTCCCTGTATCTTGGGATGCCTTCAAGGCTTTCTCTAGGGGCTTTCAAACTATCAAAAGGCAGCTAAAAATAGAAAATCAGCACAGATCTGACAGCAGTGGAACTCAAGGCCACTGCTTTTGAGGATTCTTATGTACTAACAAAGGACCTACAGATGTACCAGGACGGCTTTGCGGGAGGTTTGTCTCCTCCATACTGTGCATCTGCTCCACCAGACTCAGCGAACAGGTGGAGAAGACGGAACACCTCCTGGTTGGCTAGGGAACAATCGGCCCCAGGTCTCTATACCTCATATTGCTGGCTCTGATGAAGTGCTACTGACAGATCCAAGTCGTATAAATGAGGGTTTTTCTATCGTTCATTGACATACACAGCTCCTGATCTTCTTAACCATAGGGTTATACTGCCCCCTACAGGAGTAGGACACTAGGCAGAAAAAAAAGCTTGGCTATGCCTATGGGCAGTCCCAGGGGGTATACTCCCACTCTCAGCTATAGGCACTCAGTTTTTTTTCTGCGCAGTCAGGAGTAAGGCCCTAGTTCCTTGCTGGGTTCTTCGGTCCTGGCAATTTTTTCCTTTTTAATGCATTTTTCTATTTTTCCTGTGAGAATCTACAATCAACTGCTGGACTGGGCGACGGGCTGGATATTTTTTAAAATCTAGTGGTCACCCCAGTCTGGCCAGCAAGTGAGCACAGGCCTCAGCTCCGCGCTAGGTCAGCCGCGACATAGCCCCACTGAACGAGGGCTGGCCTGCAAATTAAACGTTTCCCTAGATCGTATATGACCTGGCCTCGGCATTATTCTCAGCGTTTTTCGATGGAGAGGAGGTTCTTTCTGGAGCGGTGCCCACCCTGGTGCTGCGGTGCCTGAACGATGGGTGGTGAGTCTGGTGTGGTCCTTCCCCTCTCTGCTCTAGAATTGGTTGGTGCCCTGTGCCTGGCGACCTGTGGTGCTGGGAGCGCAGTGGGCGTGTCCCTAGCAGTGTTTTTACACCTTTTTTGTGGGTCCCCCTTTTTTCACTCAATGAGTCCCTGGAGCACTTTTCAGCACCTGAACCGCTCTCAGAGGCTGCCGGTCCCTCTGGGTCCCAACAATCCCTTACTGCACTGATGGCAGTCCTGGAGTCTTTGGTGTCCAAGGTGGGTTTGTTCCTGGGGAAACAGGCTAACAAAAAGCATCCCCCATCTTCACCTGTCTCGTCTGTCTCATCAGATCTGAATCTGTTTCGGCCGCGAGTCACCGAGTCACCTTGCTGGGTCTGTGAGTCTGTGTCCACACACCCTGATTTCTCAGATAGTGAGGAGGATTCCTCTGCTCCTATAGCCACGCATGAAAAGGCGCAGGTGGATGCACTGATTGTATCTGTTTAAAATGGAGGATGCGGCTAATGCCGCATCGGAGGCTTCGGTTCCTTTTGGCACCCACAAGCTCTCCAGAAAGGCAAGGGTGTTCCCGCTTACTTTGACAAAATTGTGCCTAAACAGTGGGGTTGTCCAAAACGCTCTTTTGTGGTCCAAAAGCGTTTTGCAATGCAGTACCCTTATGAGGACTCCCTGCTTAAAAAATGGACTGTCCCCCCTATGGTGGACTCTCTGGTTTCTAGGTTAAACAAAGCAACCATGATTCCGGTTGAGAAGTCCCCTGTCTTTAAGGACACGGCTGACAGAAAAGTGGAGGCTGTGGCCTGCCATATGTACACTGTGGCTGGTTCAGAACTTGGGCTGGTTTTTACTATTGCCCCAGTTTTGCAAACTGGGACCGAGTGGGCCAAGCTTTTACGCCAGGACCTGGAGGGGGAGCAGCTTCCCCCTGCCTTTGCTGAGCTGGCGAACTAGTTGGTCCAGGGGCTGCAGTTTGTCTGTGATGCCTCTTTAGATGCGGCTCCTTTGATTGCGAAGCTGTCTGTCTCAGCAGTGGTCCCTAAGCATGTTATTTGGCTTAAATGCTGGTCTGCGGACCATACTTCTAAGAAGGCATTATCTGATCTCCTCTTCCTAGGGGAACGTCTGTTTGGAGCTTCCCTGGATGACCTCATTAAGGGTCTCACAGGGGGGAAGAGTACCTTTCTTCCGCAGGCTAGTAAAGGCAAGGAACCCCGTCGTAGATGTGGTCCATCCTTCTCGGCTCATAAGAAGTTTTTACATCCCTCAGGGTCTCAAGACAAGGGATCAAAACCCTTGAGGGCCTCCTCCCGAGGATCCAAATGTACCTGGTCTGGCAACCCAAGAGTGGGCTTCTCCAGACATGTGGACAAGGCTCCCTCAGCATGTGGGGTGGGGGGATGTCTTCGCTGGTTTATGGACCCGTGGACCTCCCTGGTACAGGACAAGTGGGTCCACAAAGTCATATGGTCCGGCTACAAAATCGAGTTTCGTTCTTACCCTCCAGAAAGGTTTTTTTCCCTCCAACTTGTGCCTTTCCCCAGAACGCTTATGGGGTCTTTTTAGGGCAGTGCAAGACTTGTTGAATCAATGGGTGATTGTCCCGGTTCCGACTTCGGAATGTTTCCAGGGGTTTTATTCAAACCTGTCTACAGTCCCCAGAAAGAAGGGCAAGGGGCATCCAATTCTGGACCTCAAGGCCCTAAACTGCTTTGTGCGGGTGCAGAAGTTCCGAATGGAGTCCATTCGCACAGTAGTGGCATCTCTGCATTAGGGGGGTCTTCTTGCTTCTATCGACATCAAGGACGCTTAACTTAACATTCCAATATGTGTTGGTCACCAGCATTTCCTCCACTTTGCTGTGGGAAAGGAGCATTATCAGTTTGTGGCGTTACCCTTTGGTCTCACCTCTGCTCCTCGGGTCTTCACAAAAGTGTTGGCCCCCTGCTAGCATTGTTTCGTCAGCGGGGGATCGCGGTACTGGGGTACCTGGATAATCTTCTGCTGTAAGTCTCCGATTGCTCTGGTGGATATCTTGGAGATTACTCTGTGAACTCTGAGGGAGTTTGGTTGGATTCTGAACCTTCAGAAGTCTGCTCTGGTTCCGTCCACAAATCTGGACTATCTGGGTCTGACTCTGAACTCGGCATTAGCCAGATTGTTCCTTCCTCTGGAAAAACTCAAGAAACAGCAGGAAGCAATTCAACTTCTGTTATCCAGCAGACGGTCATCCTTTCGGACTTACATGTGTTTGCTGGGCCTGATAAAGTCTGCCTTTGAGGCGGTTTCGTCTGCACAGTTACACACGAGATCTCTGCAAAAAGTTTCTGCTCAAATGGGACAAGAATGCGTAGTTTTAAGACAATCTGATCCGGCTGAAACAGGGTACAAGAGGGTCCTTGATCTGGTGGCTTTGTTCTCCGGCACTTCCATTCTCCCCCTGTACTTGACGGTGGTCACCACAGATGTCAGCCTGTCTGGGTGGGGAGGTGTCCTCGGAAAAGATTCTGCTCAGGGGGTCTGGACACTGGAAGAGTCCAGACTGCTGATCAATGTACTGGAGCTCCGAGCGATCAGACTTTGGATCATTAGACAGATCGTCTTCAGGGGTTTCTGGTACGAATTCAATCGGACAATGCCATAGCTGTGGCCTATGTCAATCACCAAGGGGGCACAAGAAGTCTCCTGGCGGCTCGGGAAGTAGCCGGCATTCTAAGGTGGGCAAAACGGTTTAGTTCCAGCCATCTCTGTTGTACACATTCTGGGTGTGGAAAATTGGCAGGTGGATTACCTCAGTCGACAGGCGTTGGACCAGGGGGGATAGTCACTTCATCCGGAGGTGTTTCATCAGTTGTGCCTCCAGTGGGGTACTCCAGAGGTGGACTTGTTGGCCTCTCATCTCAACAGGAAAGTGCAGAGGTTTGTGGCGCGGTCTCAATACCCTCTGACGGACGCCACAGATGCCACATCACCACATGTCAATGAACATCAGAGAAATGGATTTTACGGTAAGGCAAAAATCCAATTTTTGTCACCTACCATCAGGATCTCTATGCTTCCAAGGCAGTATGCACTGAGCAAGAGGTGGAGTTGTATCTGGAGGATATATACCTTCCCTGCCTAACTATCTCCTATAGAGACAAGCTTGACGGTCCTAAAACCCTAGAAGAAATCCAATACGCTGTAAAAACATTACTGTCAGGGAAATCTCCTGGGCCAGATGGGTTCCCGGGGGAATTCTTTAGGTATATGCAGACACCCTCCTTCCATAAGATCAATCACAGAGCCTTGCCATTATCAATGAGAGAAGCGGTAATAGTTGTTCTTCCTAAGCCTGGCAGGGACCCAGATATTTGTTCCACTTATAGACCCATTTGGCTACTTAATGTAGATGCCAAAATCCTGGCAAAGGTCTTGGCCCTGCGCCTTAGTAAGGTTATTACAGCTCTAGTGCATCCAGATCAAACTGGGTAGGGAAACAGACGTCAATATCCATAGGCTACTCACACATGGTAAAGGCGGATGAACACACCCCGGGGGTAGTGGCCTCCTTGGACTCCGAAAAAGCCTTTGGCTCAGTAGAGTGGTCCTACCTCTGGGCTGTCCTTCAATAATTTGGGTTTGGCTCACTATCCCAGTCCTTCCTTCTTGGCTGAGGAACTAGACAGGGCTGTCCTTTGTCTCCTGGTTTATTTGCCCCGACCATGGAGTCTCTGGCCACCAAAATTAGGGCATACAATTTGGTTAGGGGTATTGTGGTGGGAGTAATTGATGAAAAAATATCGCTGTATGCTGATGATGCCCTCCTTTATTTGACAAATGTCACCTCGTTCCTCCCTGTGGCCCTCCAAATTTTTGATATATTTGGCTCCTATTCGGTTATTAAAATCAATTGAGGGAAGTCCTATTTATTCCCACTACACCCAGCTCACCCTAGGCAACCGTCGGGTACCCCGTCTAGTTGGGTGGAGGTGTTCAAATATTTGGGCATAAGAATTGGTGGGGAACAGTCTTCCTATTATGCCCTCAACTTAGAGCCCCTGCTGTGTCGGTTCTCTTAACAATGTATCCCATGGCGTTCTCTGCCACTTACATTCCTTTTGTTGAAAGCGTAAATGCCTAGTTTTATATGGGCGGGAACGACCCAAAGACTATCCCTTTCAACACTACTGTTGCCTCTTGTTATGGGTGGACTATCACTTCCTAATTTCCAGCTATATTACTAGGTGTCGGTCCTGGTTACTGTCAGATGGTGGTTCTTGCAGCCCCTGCTGTGACCCTGGAAGCCACAATCGTGGGCTTGTATTCAACGCTTAGCAACTTAGTTTTCAAAGGTCCTAAAGCTCACACCGAAATGACAACCCTAATGCGTACCACTGTATTGGCTTGGCATAGGGGCTCGGGCTAAATACCATATTTTGGAGTCATTCTCCCCCTCATATTCCCTTGTGGGGATACCCTTCTCTTCCACATATGCATACTCTCCCGGACCCCAGTGTTTGGCATAGTAGGCCTTAAACGTGGTTGTGGAGGGACGCCTGCAGACATTCCCTGAACTCAAGGCAACTTTTCACTTACCTAATTGGATGTTTTCTAGATACTTGCAGCTTATGCACGCCTATGGCAGAAAGTTTCCCTCTGGGATCACATTGGAGTCTGACCCTGTTGAGAAACTGCTGACTTCTGGAGTGTTGGATAAGCCCCTCTCCTCCCTTTACCTGTGCCTATCCGTGGCATATGCTGCCAAGGGGAATTGGCTGTACTCCAGATGGCAAACTGATATACCTGATTTTGAGGAGGATGAGTGGGAAGATGCCTGGGTTCCTATATTACCACTATGGTCTCGGCCAGGGATAAATTCATTCAGCTCAAGTTCCTCCATAGGGTGTACTATATCCCCCAATGCTTAGCAACCATTTGCCTGTCTGTCTCCTCGGAATGCCCAAGATGCCAAACCTGGGGGACTTCCTCGTTCCATATGGTGTGGTCTTGTGCATCCCTGCAGCGGTTTTGGTTGCAATTGGTGTCTCAAAGAATGAAGTAATCAGTGGATAAGTGATTACCTATAGCGCTTGCTTCAAAGTTAAATTAAATAAATTAGCAATATTAATAAAATTCATATAATACCGTGGTATGATGCAAATAGTATGTTGATTTAAAAATAGTATTGCAATAAATAAATATGTGGTAAAGGTGATAGAAATGTATGTCAAATATATAAACCACTAAGTTATAAAACAGTGCCAAAATATATCATTCACATATATAATCCATAAAATTCATGTGCAAAAGACTCTGAAGACGTCTAGCCAATGACGAAACGCGTTAGGTGGAACGCATGTCGTGACGTCACATGAGCGCAGTGGAACGCAAGCCGGAAGTGCCGCTCTCCACCTCGTAGCTCACATATGTGACAGCGTTTTTACCGTTTTTAGCAGAGATTTATATAGAAGGAGAGCTAGGGGCCTGTTTAGATAGAGGGTATAATGGCACCTTCCCCCATATGTACAATATGGAAAGACAAAACGAGGGCAAAGATTGGCCCAGATAATAGGTCAAGCCGTGTCCTCAAAGAGAGGGGGATTTAAATGTGCCTCTATATATCACCAAAATATGCATATATTTGTACAGGATAACAATAACACATATATATTTTAAAAAATTGGAAAATCTTTATTTATACATAGAATAAAAGCAAGTACGTAAGTTCATCTACAATGATTGAGATGGGAGTAACAATATATTGTATAGCATTATAGCATGTGCAGAAAGAATTGCTGGAGCTACGCGTTTCGCATAATGCGCTTCCTCAGGGTCCAGCAAAAAGATGTATTTGAGCAGAAAATCAATTTAAACAATCCTAGATTGAAGAGCACGGTAGATAAGGTGGGTCGTACTTATTTTAATTTAAAAACGGGTAGTGTAGAAAGGGAGCCAGTAAGCCAGGGACTCATTTTAAAGGGTCATATTCATGGTGACCAAAGGGTCACAGAACCAAGTGTAGGGAGTGAATAGAGTGATCCAAATATTAATTGTTAAAGTAAACCCCCTATACCTATATCCACAGGTAGGGGGCAATGGACATGCCCACGTGTATATATAAATAGTCCTTTCAAAGATAAGGGTGAGTATAGTGCACCTCGTGCATAACTAAATAGAGCAGAGTCACCGGGTATACTGGGTATTCGGCTCACTTCATAAGATCAGGTGAATGGAAGCCAAAAATCTCACAAATAGAGGAGCCGTCTGAATACAGACCTGCTAGTGAGCTATAGCAGCTGCTACTCACTTGCAATTTGCTACTCACTTGCAATTGATTTTTATTATCAGATTAGGTTTTCGTAATACCCATAGGTCTCTCCACTTAGCGCGGGAATATACTCTGTATATTTTACCTTCCATTTGCAAGTGGGGTCTGATGTCAACTCGGTGTGTGAGACTTAGCTCTCGGACTGGATCCCAAACTCCAGTTATTGAACATTTTTGCTGACTCTCATATGAGTAGATACATTAGGCTCTTTGTTACACCTCATTTATACACATAGGGATATAGTCCTATGCTGGAAATCCTCTCAGCCCCCATCGGTCACCTCCTGGCTGGCAGCTGTGAACAAGGTGTTACCTCTGTACAAGCTTACCTACCTAAATCGGCAGTGCCCCCAAAAGTTTGATCTGCCTGGATTGATTCTTGGGGCACAGGGGCGGTTTTAAGCGGAGTTCCACTCGTTTTTATGTTTATTAAAAATAACACACACTCACCTGTCCCACGATCAAGCGTTGCGGCCGCCCGAAGCCTTGCTCCTGTCTCTTGCCTCTCCCTAGCAACGGCATCACAAGTGTGAGCACCCAGCTGTGACAGCTTGCGGCTTTAGAGCCAGGTGCGCACTGCGCTTGTGCAAGTCACGCTGCGCCTCCTCAGTGGCCAGGCAATCTTCTGGGACTTGTGACAAGTCCCAGAAGATTGCAGTTAGGGAGGCGTAAAAGAGAACTTCCGCTCTAGTCGCCTAGGCCGCCCAAGCGGAAGCGGGAGCGGATACCTGTCAAAACTAGGTACCCGCTTCCCCCCCCCCCAAAAAAAAAATGACATGCCAAATGTGGCATGTAAGGGGGTGAGGAGTGCTTGAAGCAGAAGTTCTACTTTTGGGTGGGGCTCTGCTTTAATGATGTTGGTCTATCACCCTTTATACAATATCTTTTGTTTTTATTTTTGTGTAGACTTAGGAATTATCCTTCACCTTATTGCCCCCCTCCCCATGTTCTTCCCCCACTACTATAAGATGTACTAACCAGCCGGATATGGAATCCATATTACTGTAATGTTTTAAGGCTTGTGTTCATACTAACTGATGTACCCGTTATGTACTTCTTTGTTATATGTAAAGCTTTGTTCGTGTTTATTTATCTACTACTTTAATAAAAAAATGTATGTTAAAAAAAAATACATACATTTTATATATATATATATATATATATATATATATATATATATATACTTAGTCTACATTAAAGGGGACAGTGTCGATCAGTAGAGTAGTGCACATTGTCAGTAGGGCAGTGAACAGTGTGTGGACAGTGTCAGTAGAGCAGTGGATGATGTCAGTAGGGCATTGGACGGTGTCAGGGGCCCAGGGGAGCACACAGAGGGACCCGGGCAGCAGAAAGAAGGGGAAACTGAGCAGGAGGGGCGATGGAGAGAGGCATTTACTTGAACCATAAATGGCTATGGCTATTATTAAGACTACATGCTGAAACGCGTAAGCCCTGTATTATTTTGTACCATACCTGGATTACCAAATGTAATTATTGTGGAAGATCGAGCAGCCAGCTTTCTTTTATGTACAGATGGGCTGTAATAGCCGTTATCTCTAGCAGTTCTAAAAATAAATAAAAATATTCCCTCCCGAAATGAATCCCCAGTTTGGAGCAATAATGTTGCATCAGAAGGGTATTGGAACTCTCCTAAAGTAAAACACATACGTTCACTTTGAGTTTTACCTTTCCGCTTGTTACAAGCATATACTGTGAGGAACTAAGACATCACAGAAATGAAAAATGCTCTGGGGCTCAAGGGAATTTAGGTAGAAAAAGGCCTGGGGACCTAAAGTGTATGTTTATCCCTACAGAAAAAAATGCAAAGGTGAACTAACACCATACACGGATCAGAACAATGCTCTGTGACAGCACTGACCAATCAGAATTGCTCAAAGCCATCACAGAAGCATGCACAGAGAAGAGCAGGATCGGCTGCGTGGTCAGTTACAGCTAAGCATCACTGAAAGTAAACATAGCAGGATGGGGGGACGGGGACGGGGACGGTGTAGTGTATGGTGTATGTTGTTAGTTTACCTTTGTTTTTTAGATTGTGTCCTATGTTTTGTTTTTATTGTGTGTCAGTTGATTTTCCAGATCTCAGAAGAGCTGCTGTGGAGGTGTATGTGGAGATTAAATTTTTGTTCCCTGACATACTCCACATAAGGGCTTTTTTTTTGTTTCCAGATAATTTTCAGATGCGGACCATCAGGCACTGTTTGTGCATTTCTGTTTATTTTTATCTATTGTGTAAGATGCATAGTCTACTGATGTCATCATTGGGAAACCTGCCAAGAGAAATGCCATTCATTTATTGCTGGGGTGCATATATGTGAACAGGACGTTGTGGCAAGCCTGCTGCAAATGATCAGCCCTGAGTTGCAACAAAAATAGAAACACAGTGATAAAAAGTATTTGGCATACATTGCATTCCCTAAAAATGTCAACAACATTTTTGGGTGTACAGCAAATACCGTGTTCCTCTTCCTCCATTACTGATCCTCCGAACACTATTTTCAGCAAATCCTGGCTGTCAAAATTACAGCTGGGACTTACTTTTGCTTTAGCCTCTGCTGGGTAGAAGTAGTGAGTTTTTTTAAATCATATAAAATGTCTTCCTATTTAATCTGTTATTAATCCTTACTCAACCTTAATCAACCGTAATTGACTCCTTCCTTCCCTCCTACCCTTTTTTTTTTTTAAACATTTTTTTTCTTATATTTTATTCTAAAAAACAAAGTTATTTACAATAATACTAGTGCATTGCAAGTACAATGCGTTTTGGTGTGGCACAATTTTTGAAAAGAGTAAGGCATTTCTTTTATGAATTGCCCCAAACACGTGCCAAATAATGGGATGCCCTAAATGCACATGCTACTTCACACTTGCATGGTGTGGACAAAGCACAAACCTGTAGTTCACAAGGCAGGCTCTATAAAATGTGTGACACAGCAGTACCTACCAACAGGACATAGTGAATATGTGTCACACAATTCAAGGAAGTATATGTCTGGAAATCTTCACAAAGTAAGTTTACAAACTTCAAGAGCATTCCTATTAATAGGAGTGAGCTAGAAATTGAAATCCAGTATGGAAATTAAAGTGTTTGTTATTCCAGAATTTCATATTCCTTAAATGTGTCTGCTGTATCATGTACTTGTATGGAAACGTATCCTGTTCTATTTAGGTATATTGCTTAATTTGTGTGAAATCCCTTGTGTTCTTGCTAGTCCCAATTAAAAACTGACCACACTAAGCAGGAGAGCACAGTGTGGTCAGTTCTCTAGCTATGCTGGAAACTCAGCCTGCTCTCCTCCAAGGATCAGACTTGTCCTGACATGCCCCCCCAGCACAGCCATTCACTGGAGAGTTCAGTGTGCTGCTGCTTCTCCTCCTCCCCCTAGCTCTTATGCAGCTGAGAACAGATATTATGTGATCACTTATTAAAAAGGTATTTACAATGTTTTTTTTATATATATCTATACACAAATATTTTGCCTTTCATTTCAGCTTTAAACTGAATGGTTTGTTTTACAAGGTGAGCGTTTAGAATCAGTATATCAGTATATAGGATTTTAAATTTTGACCGGAGTTATGCATTAACTTTGTGTTTTTCCTCCACAGCTGTATGTATATATATAGCATCTGCCACTATAATTGTTGGAGGAGTGTCAGTGTCCCGTCAGCTACACTGCAAGCTCTTGTACAGCATCATGAGGTGCCCCCTGAGTTTTTTTGAAAGAACACCTAGTGGAAACCTAACCAATCGATTTGCAAAGGAAATGGACACTATAGATAATATCATCCCACATATGTTAATGATGTTTATAATAATCTCACTCACAATATTGGAGATACTACTGGTCATTGCAATAGCCACACCTCTGGCTGCGGTTGCCTTTATTCCTCTGGGTTTACTATACTTTTTCTTACAGGTAATTATTGGTTTGTGTGTGCCACACAGATTTTATTATGTGCACATTAGAAATATATCCAGTATTTCATGACAGGAGTGTTTGGAAAGTTCCTAGTTTTCATTGCAGTGTCTGATGTATGGGTTTGACTCACGTGATTTTAATAGTTGTAGAAGGCAACTGGAGATGTGAATCGAAAAAAAAACAAAAAGAGAGGCTGGGGTGATCTCCTGTAAAAAGTCTGTTTATTCAAGCAACCTTTAAAACCACTTATCATGGTAGTCAGTTGGATGTCTGGTATCTGAGACAAGGCATATAACATCAATATTCGCTGAAAAGCTCACCAATATTTGCCAACAAATCTCTGTCTGCCATATACTAGACACAGATAGTATAAGCCTTTAAGTGTATACCTGCACTATTATCAATGATGTAATCTATTCTATACTTATGGGTGATCCACAGAAAAGCAGATAGTCATGTTAAGAAAATGGATCCATACACAGGGTATACCCCATATGAATTGAAATAAACACTGGATCACGGTTAGTTTCTCATTAGTGCATTCTCTGGAACACATCTTGCTAGATGTATACATGTATGGATCCAAGATCATCACATGACTATCGGGTTTTTTTGTTGGCAAATCTCTTCTGCAAATATCGATATGTCATAGGCCTTGCTTTAGATACCAGATATCTAACCACCCACAATGTTTTAATAAACCATGCAATGTGGTTTTAAAGGGTTTTTTGTAATAAAAATACTTTTTATGGCAGATTAGTTCCAGCCTTTATTCCTCTTTCTGTTTTTAACTTGATCCAATATACTTATTATAATATTATGTTGATACACTATATTACCAAAAGTGTTGAGACGCCTGCCTATACACGCACAAGAACTTTAGTGGCATCCCAGTCTTAGTTTGTAGGGTTCAATATTGAGTTGGCCCACTCTTTGCAGCTATAACAGCGTCAAATCTTCTGGGAAGGCTGTCCACAAGGTTTAGGAGTGTGTCTATGGGAATGTTTGACCATTCCTCCAGAAGTGCATTTGTGAGGTCAAGCACTGATGTTGGAGAGAACACCTGCCCCCTCCTGTTCCTACATGACAGCACACCAGTGCACAAAGCAAGGTCCATAAAGACATGGATGAGCAAAGTTTGGGGGTGAAGGAATTTGACTAGCCTGCACAGAGTCCTGACCTCAACTCGATAGAACACCTTCTCTCCAACATCAGTGCCTGACCTCACAAATGTGCTTCTGGAAAAATGGTCAAACATTTCCATAGACACACTCCTAAACCTTGTAGACAGCCTTCCCAGGAGAGTTGAAGCTGTTATAGCTGCAAAAGGTGGGCCAACTCAATATTAAACCCTACGGACTAAGACTTGGATGCCATTAAAGTTCATGCGCATGGAAAGACAGGTCCCAATACTTTTGGTAATATAGTTTAAATTGTATTGGGTATGGTCTGCAGAAGGCATATGACAGGGTGTTTATTTGAGTTTTTTTGGTATTATTAAAAGGGTTGTAAAGTCAGAAGGTTTTTTATCTTAAAGCATTCTTTGCATTAAGATGAAAAACCTTCTGTGTGTAGCAGCCCCCCTAATACTTAGCTGAGCCCCCTCTCTATCCAGCGATGTCCACTAGGGCCTCATCCGCCCGGGAATCTCCTGATTGGCTGAGAGACAGCAGCGGCACTATTGGCTCTCGCTACTGCCAATCAAACTCAGTAAGCCATTCAGGAGAGAGAGGGATTGGGCTGAATAACAGCTCCGTGTATCCATTCAGACACAGAGCTGCCATTCAGCTCGGCTTGGGTGCCAACATAGCAAGCTGCTTGCTGTGGGGGGCACTCAACAGAAGGGAGGAACCAGGAGCCCCAGCCTGGAACCCGAGAAGAGGAGGATCTGGGCTGCCCTGTGCAAAACTACTGTACAGAGGAGGTAAGTATAACATGTTTGTTATTTTAATAGAAAAAAAGGAGACTTTACAGTTACTTTATTACCAAGAACTCCAGACCTTGAGGAGGGTTGAATAGTTTTCTAGAGGGTGATGTGTGCAGATACAAATAAAAATACTACTCTTGCAGTTACATTTGTGAGCAGTTAGCTGGAACCATGAGGCCACATTTGTGTGTTTTTTAGCATGACATACTGCTCAGTGAGTTGTAAAAACATATCTTAATTGTGTAATACTGGACACAGGCTGGATATTTATAGACTCCATTCCATAGTCCATTCCTATGGTTCCCAACAGAGGTGCAAGACCGGTGGCGAAACGCCAGGATCTGGTCGTAAGTGCGACCTTTGTGACCCTGGTAGTTCTGCCACTAGTGTTTCATTTTTTTTATTTGGCGGGCTTTGATGAGATATCAGGGGTGTAAACAGACCTCTGATATTTCACCTTTGAGACAGAGAAAGGAGATTGAGGACACAGTCCTCAATTTCCTTCTCTGTAGTCTTTATCTACACAGAATTAATGGACAGGGATAGCTCTGTACAGAGCTTCCTGTTCATTCACACACTGATGCATAGTAAACACAGTTTACTACACTTCAGTCATGAATGGACAGAGTCAGTGATCAGTATAAAAAAATTTCATTTCAGAGAAGGAAGGGGGCGGCAATGCTGCAGGGAAGAAGGGGGCCAGGAGACAGTACAGGGGGACTGGAGAGCAGTGCAGAGCACAGAAGTTGCCGGGGAAGATAACAGGGAGGCCTGAAAATAGCAGAGAGGCCCGCGGGCAGCAGAACAAAGCTGGACAGGAGGAGTGGCATATAGAGGAACCAATGACATGGATGTTCCTCCAGCAGCTGCTGAATGCCTTCAGGAGGGAAAGGAGGAGAAGCAGGCATTCAGCAGGTGCAGGAGGAACATGGAAAACATTGGTTCCTTTATATGTCGTCCCTCCTGTCCAGGTGTAGAGAGGAGCCTTACTCCTGGTTCCTAGACCCTTAAGATCCCTCCAGGGGAATCACCACTGTGACGGGTGGAGTGTGAACCTGTATAGGGACCAGCAACATGGAAAGGTTAGAAGGTCTGTCTTGTTATGAGGTCTAAACTGTAGCTTTACAGAAAGCATGAGATTGAATAGCCCCATTTTTTGCAGTGCAGTGCTATCATTGTCTAGAACTCAAATGTGCCAAGCTTCTTCTCCACCCCCCTTCTCTGTTTGAGTCCAATGTGGATCTACCTGCTCTAAAAGCAGTAGAAAGACAAGAGAAAAACCAGACCTGGAAAAGGTGCTAGAGGAGACCGTGGATGTTTTCTCACCCCCATACCCCATACACCTGATGCAATGGGGTTGATTTACTAAAACTGGAGAGTGTAAAATCCAGTACAGCTGTGCATTATAGCCAATCAGCCTCTTAACTTCAGCTTCTTAATTAAGCTTTGACAAAATTCCTGGTAGCTGAATGCAGAGCTGCACCAGATTTTGCACTCTAAAGTTTTAGTAAATCAACCTCTTTATGCTACTGTATATACTCACTAATGTAGACATGCTCACTTCTGCTGTATGCAAAATCTTTGACATCTTCAATCTCCCCTGTAGGAAATGAGGAACTTAGGATGTGGTCATCTTGGTCTCCAGGTTCAACAAAAAGGTTACCCCTGTTTGGGGCCAGAACTAAGGATCCTCTAGCACTGGGATCAGATTCTTTGCCAATTCCCTGGACTAAATTCAGGCTAACATATGCTTCCCTCCAGTACAGATTTCCCCTCATCTGCTCCACAAAATAAAGGAAGGGAAAAAATCAGTGATTCTCACCCCACCAAACTAGCTCATAAGAACACGCACATACTCAAGTCAGCTGTCTCTTTGTTCCATTCTATTTCTCAGTCACCAGCTTTAATGGCTTGGCTTTTGAAACTCTGGTCGTGAAGAGCAGGGGTATCCATACCTGAAAATCATTTTTCATTTGGTGTGAACACAAGCTTTCCAACCCCAGAGATTACTTTGCAACTCACATTCTGGCTTTCCAACAATTGGGATCGGACCAGAATGTGGCCTTAAATACTTATAAGGGACAGGTTTTAGCCTTATCCATTCTATTCTTGAAACCTTTTGCTTCATATTCTCTTGTTAGAATCTTTATTCAAAGTGTCTCACAGATAAGACCCCCCATAACATAACCCTGTGCTTTCTTAGGATCTCAACTTGGCTCTCTGCCCTGCAGAAATGCACTAGGAGACTTCTGTAAAGTGGCCTTTTGGGGACTATTACATCTATGAGATGTCAGCAGCTTTCTCTTATAAAGAGCCTTTCCTGATTCTTGTCAAGGATAAGTGGTTTTGTTTCCAGGCCCCACTTTTCCACCCAAGGCACCTGGTTTTTGGTTCATACTTTTTAAAAGTTTTACCAGGTTGATGTCCAGGCTTCTGCAGAAGCAGTCTTCCTCCAAAAGGTTTTTTCAGCTGCAACCCTTGTTTCTTTGAACTATGGGGACTGTTAGCACTGTTTTGTTTCCCTTGTTATTGCCCACCCCTCTGTTTTATTGATTGGGGAAATCCCAGGTCTATGAATATGCAACCTGAAGGCTCATTGAGCAGCCTGCAGTTATAGGGGTACGCCAAGGGACATGACCTGCAAAGCTTTTGCCATTGTCCACTTATCTGAAGGTAGCGCCCCCAAAAAACCTAGAGTCTATTAATATCCAGCCTGTGTCCTGTACTGTACTTCAAGATATGGAATTCACATGTAAGTCAAAATTGATTTTTTTTAGGATCACTATACACTATAGGTTTCTGCAGACTGGATGATTAATGCATGTTTTTATACTAAGCTTGCCACAAAAGTGTAGAGAAATAAACTGCTTACATTTTACTTGAGAAATAGGTGTTTATTTGAGAAATTAGGGGCTACTATTTACACATAAATATCCAGTGGAATTTACTTTTTTCCAAACTTGGTGTATTTCTTAGGTTGTGCTGAGTAACTTCGGGCCTGTGATAGTAGGTAATGACGATATTCCAAAGAAAGTCACTTAAACAGATTCTAAACCTAAAAGACCCAAAATTATGGTGTCACCTAGTGTAGCTTTACGTCCATACAAATTTTAACATAAGCTCCTTTATGTATAAAGTGGTGCACATGATTGAAGAACTTTAGCAGTGCAGTGAAGGTCATGGTGTTCAGAAGAGTTTGTGAGGATTCACTTTTCGTTTCAAACAATGTACAATATAATGGAAAGAGCCCATACTGATCAATTCGATTTTTCCTGTTTAAGAAAACTATGGACAGTGAAAATGACTAGCTGCTGTGGATGACTTTATCTTGCTCTCTAAATAAATAAAAAGATTTGTGCTGCACTATTTTTTTCTCTTTTGTTTATTGACGGACACAGCTCCTGGTATTTATAATCATTGGGTTGTACTGCCCCATACAGGAGGCTGTGGCCCACCATATGTACACTCTGACTGGTTCGGCAATAAGGCCGTTATTCATCATTGCACTAGTGTCTCAAACTCTGACTGATTGGGCTAAGCTCTTACACCGTGACCTGGAGGGGGAACAGCTCTCCCCTGCCTTTGCCGAGCTGGCGGACCAGCTGGTCCAGGGGCTGCAGTTTATCTGTGATGCCTCTTTGGATGCGGCTCCCCTGACGGCTCGCCTCTCTGTTTTGGCAGGGGTCCTTGGACGTTTCTTTTGGCTCAAGTGCTGGTCTGCTGATCAGATTTAAAAAAAGGCCTTGACTGATCTTCCTTTCCAAAGAGATCGCCTGTTTGGAACTATCCTGGATGACATCAATAAAGGTCTCACAATGGGGGAAGAGTACTTTTCTTCTGCAGGCTACTAAGGGCAAGGAACCTCGTCATAGACGTGGGCCTTCCTTCTCAGCTCATAAAAAGTTTTTTCGGCCCTCAGGGTCGAGTGACAAGGGCTCAAAGCCTTTCAGGGCCTCTTCAGGGGGATTCAAACGAACCTGGTCTGCAAGCCAAGAACGGGTTTCTCCAGACCGGTGGACAAGGCTCCTTCAGCATGAAGGGGCGCCCTCACCCATATAGGGGTGGGGGGAAGTTTTTGCTTGTTTCTGGACCCGTGGACTTCCCTAGTGCAAGACAAGTGGGTCCACAAAGTCATTTGGTCCGGCTACAAGATTGAGTTTCGCTCTTGTCCCCCGGCAACATTTTTTCCTTCCAACTTGCACCTGTCCCCAGATGGCTTACAGGGCCTGTTTGGGGCGGTACAAGACCTGTTCCTTCAAGGGCTGATTGTCCTGGTACCGACTTCGGAATGTTTGAGGGGTTTTTATACAAACTTGTTTACAGTCCCCGGGAAGGAAGGCAAAGTGCATCCAATCCTGGACCTCAAGGCGCTAAACTGCTTTGTGCGGGTACAGAAGTTCAGAATGGAGTCAATTCGAACAGTGGTGGCATTCCTGCATCAGGGGGATTACCTCGCCTCTATCGATATCAAGGATGCCTACCTTCACATTCCAATATGTGCCAGTTACCAGCTTTTTCTCCGCTTTGCTGTGGGAGAGGAGCATTATCAGATTGTGGCGTCACTCTTTAGTCTCACCTCTGCTCCTCGGGTCTTCACAAAAGTCTTAACCCAGGTGTTAGCCTTGCTACACCAACAGGAGATTGCGGTACTGGGCTACTTGGACGATCTTCATCTGAGAGCGGAGTCTCCCTCTGCTCTGGTGGACAACCTGGAGATCACAATACAAACTCTGCGGGTGTTCGGCTGGATTCTGAACTTTCAGAAGTCTGCTCTGGTTCCGTCCACGAAGCTGGGCTATCTAGGCCTGACCCTGGACTCGGGCCTTAGCCAGAGGGCTCCTTCCTCTGGACAAACTCCAGAAATTGCAGGCTGAAATTCGTCTCCTGCTGTCCAACAGATGGTGCCCCTCTGAACTTGCATGCAGGTGCTAGGCCTGATGGTATCTGCCTTTTGGGCGGTTCCGTTTGCACAGTTCCATATGAGGTCCCTGCAAAAAGAGAATCAGACCAAACGGGACAAAACTCCCCAGTCTCTGGAATATCAAATCCAGCTGAGTTGGGAAACGAGGGAGTCCTTGATATGGTGGCTTCGTTCTCTGGCGCTTCGGCTGGGAAAATCCTTCCTCCCCTTGTATTGGGCAGTGGTCACCACAGATGCCAGCCTGTCTGGCTGGGGAGTTGTCCTCGGCAAGCATTCTGTTTAAGGGGATCTGGACGCTAGGAGAGTCCAAACTACCGATCAATGTCTTGGAACTCCAAGCGATCAGACTGTGTCTGGGTCATTGGACAGATTGTCTTCACGGTTGCCCAGTGTGCATTCAATCAGACAATGCCATGGCCGTAGCTTATGTCACTCACCAAGGGAACACGAAGTGTCCTGGTGGCTCTGGAGGTAGCAGGCATTCTAAGGTGGGCAGAACGGTTCGTTCCAGCCCTCTCCGCCGTACACATTCCCGGGCGTGGAAAATTCGCAGGCAGATTATTTCAGTCGGCAGGAGTTGGACCACGTGGAGTGGTCCCTTCATCCGGAGGTGTTTCATCAGCTGTGTCTCCAGTGGGGCACTCCCGAGGTGGATCTGTAGGCGTCTCGGCTCAACAGAAAGGTGCAGAGGTTTGTGGCTTAGTCAAGGGATCCTCTGGCGGACGTCACAGATGCGCTGGTGGCCCTATGGGGTCAGTATCAGCTGATTTACACCTTCCCTCCTCCCAAGCTTCTCCCCAGACTTCTATGCAGGATTGAGGCAGAAGGGATTCCGGTCATCTTAGTGGCTCTAGATTGACCTTGCTGGCCTTGGTACGCCGATCTGGCGCAGCTGGTCACCCACTTTTCCTTTGAAGCTTCCTCTAAGGGAGGATCTTCTGTCCCAAGGACCGATCTTCCATCCTGCTTTACAGTCGCTGGCTTTGACAGCTTGGCTGTTGAATGCCAGGTGCTGAAGGATTGGGGTTTATCGGAGTCAGTGATTTCTACTCTGTTGAAAGCTAGGAAATCTACTTCTAGGAAGTTCTACCATCGTACGTGGAAGACGTACATTGTGTGGTGTGAGTTTCTTAGGGTTCCTCCTTGCTCCTTCTCGGTGGCCCGGATCTTAACCTTTCTTCAACAGAGGGGTTGAACAGAAATTGGCCTTGATTACCATCAAGGGCCAGGTGTTGGATTTGGTGGTCTTCTTCTAACGACCTTTGCCCACACACTCCCTGGTGGGTACCTTTCTTCAGGGTGTCCGACATTTGGTTTCTCCACTGCGGGCTCTTTCAGCTCTGCAAAAGCCTCCTTTTGAAAATATTCTGGAGATTCCCCTCCTTACGTTGTCTCAGAAGGTGGCTTTTTTAGTGGCTACCACTTCTGCGTGCAGGGTGTCGGAACTGGCAGCGTTATCCTGTTGTTCACCTCATCTGGTGATTTACAGGAATAAGATGGTTCTTCTCCCCTGTCCGTCGCCTAGCATGCCTTGGATGTGGTCCGGGCACTTAGGGTGTACCTGGCAGCTACAGAGTCTTTCAGGAAGTCAGACTCTCTATTTGTGCTCAAGGATGGACCTCAAAAAGGGTTGTCCACTTCCTCTGTGACCATTTCCAGATGGATCAGACAGACAGTGATTGAGGCCTATTCCATCAGGGGCCAGATTCCTCGTTTCCCTGTTATGGCGCACTCTACTAGGGAGCTTAGTGCCTCCTGGGCCTTCCCTCATCAGGCCTCAGCGACGCAGGTTTGCAAGGTGGCCACCTGGTCGTCGGTGCACACTTTTACAAAGTTTTTTAAAGTGGATGCATCAGGAGAGCTTTCTTTGACCGCAAGGTTTTGCAGGCTGCTGTTTAAGAGGACCTGATCCTCTTTTAGGGTGTATTGTTTTTTTTCAGGTGTGCTCCAGTTGTTTGGTTGAGCCCCTGTTGCCTGGTTGGCTAATGTTTGGTCTTGAGAATTTTTTGGTTGTTCCCAACCCTCATGTTTAACACTGCTTTGGGACGTCCCAATGGTTATGAATACCCAGAGCTATGTCCGCCAATGAAAGAAAAAGAAAATTCGATTTTTGACTTACTGTAAAATCCTTTTCTCTGATGTCCATTGAGGGACACAGCACCCACCCCTCTGTGGAGTTATTCTTCTCCTGACACTGCTTTTTACAAAACTGAGTGGCTATAGCAGATAGAGGGAGTATACTCCCTGGGATTGCCCATGGATGTAGCCAGAATTTGTTCCTGCCTAGGATCCTACTCCTGTAGGGGGCAGTATAACCCAATGGTTATGAATACCAGGAGTGTCCGACAATGAACATCAGAGAAATGGATTTTACAGTAAGTCAAAAATACTATTTTTTCAGTACTTGTTTTCAAACAATAACATTGTGCTAATTTACACAGGCAATGACACCCACACTGCGTCAATATGACTTTTTTTTTTTTTTGGCCACTGCATCCGATACAAGCTGTGTGCAGACAGCCTATGGAAGTGAATGCAAACCCAATGTCTCCATGGACACAGCCACATGTAAAAATTTGACAGGCATGTAGGAGCAGGCAGGCAGTTTGCATTTAGGGCTGTGCACCTGCTTCTGCGCGTCTGACGAAATTTGCATACAGCTGTTAGTGTAGTTGCTGCATTTGCTTTTTCTTCCAAAGGATGCCTGCACACAGCTCAAGGTGGAGGCGCGAGCATCAATGCCTGTTTCACACAGTATGGATACCAGCTCTTGTGTGAATGAAGCCTAACCAAGTCACTCAAAAATATCACTTTATATTTTTCTACAGAGATTTTATGTTGCCAGTTCTCGGCAGCTGAAACGCCTGGATTCAGTGAGCAAATCTCCTTTGTACACCCACTTTAATGAAACCCTGCAAGGCGTAAATGTCATACGAGCCTTTAAGGAACAGGACCGTTTTATTCAAGAGAACAATTTACGTCTTAATACCAACCAGCAGTTCTACTTCTCCAGCTTTGTAGCAAACAGGTAACTGAAAGATAGAACTGGTAAGCGCATAGAACATTCAAAATAGGGTGATTATTATTAATAAAGGAGATCCTATGGTCACAACTAGGGATGATCGAACGGTTCGGGTCGACCATTGGTTCGACCCAAACATTGGCTGTTCGAGGTTCGGCCGAATTTAGAACTTTTTGCTGAAAAAGTTCGGAATTCGGCAACCAGAACCAACCAAAATGCAATGGGACAGGAAATGGGCTTTAAAAGCCCATGATTGGACCAGAACCATTAGCCAATTGAGGGGGCAGGAGAATGCTAGGAATGTGATTGGAGTGACTAGGGGGTCCCTAGACCAATCATTAGTGAATACGCCCCCCAGTATATAAGATAGCCCCGGCAAATTCCTAGCATTGTAATACAGGGACATGGAAGACAGTGGAAACAGTTCTGTTAATTTTACTTTAAAAGTGTCATTTAGCATTTATTAGTGTGAGGAAAGGGATATCTAGTGTAGTTAGGGTGCTCTTTTACACTTTAGTTAGGTGCAAAAATTTAGCTTCTGTAGGGAAAGTGTTAAGTGTAAGGGGACCGTAGTGTAGTGTAGGGTTAACTGACACTGACTGCTATGGCAGGGTGACCAAACCCTTCCATATCAGGGTGACCGCTATAGAGAAAAGATAGTTTCTCTTAAGTCACATTCGGTGCAGGAATATGGCTTCTCACCGGTCAGCTTGCTTTTTGGCTGCAGGCATTTATAGGGGTTTTTTGAGCACATGTTTGGAATCAGGCATGACATCTGAACATGTGTATAGGGGGTATATATACACACCCATGTATGTATATATACACCTGCACATATATAGGTGTGAAAGGAGCAGAAAACACTACTTGCGCTAATGAAATAATTAACACCAATATAGTTACGCTCCTATCACACCTATATTATGTGTATGTGTAAAATACATATAAGTGTGTGTGTGTATATATATACCCCTATACACAAGTTCAGATGTTTTGCCTGCCTCCAAAAACCCCCAAAAAATGCCTGCAACAACACACCTGGGCGTTTTTTTTTTTTTTTTGGCGCTAGCGTTTTTTTGGGCATTTTTTTGAGTTCTTTGGAGGCAGGCAAAACATCTGAACTTCTGTATACGGGTATATATACACATATACTTATATGTATATATACACCTAGACATATATAGGTGTGATAGTAGCAGAAATATATGCTTGCTCTAATGAAAAAATTAACACTAATATGGTTACGCTCCTATAACACCTATATATGTGTAAAATACATATAAGTATGTGTGTATATATACCACTATACACAAGTTCAGATGTTTTGCCTGCCTCCAAAAACCCCCAAAAAATGCCTGCAACAACACACCTGGGCGTTTTTTTTTTTTGGCGCTAGCGTCTTTTTGGGGATCTTTGGAGGCAGGCAAAACATCTGAACTTGTGTATAGTGGTATATATACACACATACTTATATGTATTTTACACTTACACATATATAGGTGTTATAGGAGCGTAACCATATTAGTGTTAATTATTTCATTAGCGCAAGCATAAATTTCTGCTACTATCACACCTATATATGTCTAGGTGTATATATACATATAAGTATGTGTGTGTATATATACCCGTATACACAAGTTCAGATGTTTTGCCTGCCTCAAAAGACCCCAAAAAATACCCAAAAAAAACGCTTGCTACTAAACCGGCAAGGTGTGAAAAGAGAGAAGCCACTATCCTGTTCTATAAGTGACCTTATACAAACAATCTTTTTTTATGGTTCTGGACATGCTACAGAGCTGAAACTTCACAGGTACACTTTTTAGACCCCCCAGATACTAAATCCAAAGAAATTTTTTCTCAATAATTGGCTCTCTATCAAAAATGAGAATTTGTAAGAACTTTTTTGTGTGTGATTAATAGTCCCTGGGGTATGACCCAGAACCCTAGGCACTTTTTAGGGGCATTTATTGGGTTTTAGGGCTTCAAAATGGTGTTTTTTGATTACCGAAGTTCGGGTCCAATTGATTTCAATGGGGTTCTGAAATCCGGGCCGAACTTTCGGGAAGTTCGCATGTTCTGGCCGAACCGAACTTTTGAAAAGTTTGATCATCCCTAGTCACAACGCACACTTTCATTTTATAACATCAACATTGTAATAGCAATATACAGTAAACAATAGCTACATTTCACAGTCCAATATAAGCTTATTTGAAAAATCTCCTTTCATGTTGTGAGTGCTTCCCATCTGCTGACCATCCCTTTCCACAACTTCCTGGATTCCCTGCATGCTTTGCAGCTTCTACTCTGCATCACTACATATTCCATGGATCCTTACTGCCTAAAATCAGTTATTCCTATAAAGACTCCACCTCCTGAAAGTCCTTCTTAACACTTCTGGAGTTCAGAAGGCAGGCTCTGTGACATGTGTGACACCGCAGTGCCTTCTTACAGGGAAGAGTGAATACATGTCACAGTACGGTATTTAAGAAAGTAGATGTTTGTGGATCTTCACACACAAGTAAGATTACTAACTTGTCGATCATTCAGCTTAACAGGAGTAGGCTAGAAATATAATGTGGAAATTAATATATGATTTAAATTTTGACAATAGATACACTTTAGGAGCAGTATTGTAAGTGGTTGGTAGAACTGGATGGATTTGTGTCTTTTTTTCAACCAGATTAACTATGTAAAGAAAGTCCACTTTTTAGACCAACAGGGTAACAATTGTTTTTTCTATGATCATGTATATTACCATATATTACTGTATATTCAAACACAAATTTTAATAGTCTAGCTGCAATAGACTTTATTAAGAGGGTACTGAAATTCTTACTTTTTATGAGAAAATAGTTCCATGGACACCTTCTAGTGATGTGGCCTGTAAACAGTTACGAGGCACTGGCCGAATAAATTCTGCTGGAAGGTTGCTCTTCCAGCCAAGCCTTTTATTGGACATATATTTCTCACCCACTCTGTGCTACAGTTAACTTCCCTGTTTGAGTGATGACTCACCCCAAAAATATGTGAATAAATATAGAACCAATAAATGTATTATTTGTTTTAAAAAAATCCAAAGAATAGCCACTGTGCTAAAACAACCCTTATCAAATGTTAAAATAATGAAGAAAATCCTTCATAGAAACCCAGCACTAAAGATTATCAAAAAACACACATTGGTGATAAAAAAACAAATTAGTGTGCATATTCACAAAATATGTGAAGAATTTCCACCCAAAATATAGATACACACGCACAAACAGCCGATTCCACCATGTGTTAGTCCATTGTATGCAAAAAAATCCAAGATGTTCCCCTCCACCAGTGCAACACACTGTACTCACCAGATCTATATGCCTGTCTTTCTCAAGAGCACAATTGGTGGTCTTTAAACACTCTCCCTTCAGAATGTCGAGTCAGTGAAGTGTGCCACAAAAGTAAGGAATCTCACATACTGTAGTAAGTTTGAACCATATTTTATTAAAATGCAAAGTAGTATGCTCACAATCATGAAAGGGATTCTAATAGGATAAAATTGAGGGTATTCCAACACTGAGCTTGCAGCCTGCATACAGTGGGGATCGAAAGTTTGGGCACCCCAGGTAAAAATTTGTATTAATGTGCATAAAGCCAAGGAAAGATGGAAAATTTTCCAAAAGGCATCAAATTACAGATTAGACATTCTTATAATATGTCAACAAAAGTTAGATTTTATTTCCATCATTTGCACTTTCAAAATAACAGAAAACAAAAAAATGGCATCTGCAAAAGTTTGGGCACCCTGCAGAGTTAATATCTTGTACTGCCCCCTTTGGCAAGTATCACAGCTTGTAAACGCTTTTTGTAGCCAGCCAAGATTCTTTCAATTCTTGTTTGAGGTACCTTTGCCCATTCTTTCTTACAAAAGTCTTCCAGTTCTTTGATATTTCTGGGCTTTCTGTCACGCACTGCTCTTTTAAGGTCTATCCATAGCTTTTCAATTATGTTAAGGTCAGGAGATTGTGAAGGCCATGGCAAAACCTTCAGTTTATGCCTCTTGATGTAATCCCCCGTGGATTTCGAGGTGTGTTTAGGATCATTATCCATTTGTAGAAGCCATCCTCTCTTTAACTTCAGCTTTTTCACAGAGTGCATCAGGTTACCATCCACAGATGGCATCAAGTTACCATCTAAAATTTGCTGAAATTTTATTGAATCAATTTTTCCTTCTACTCGTGAGATGTTCCCTGTGCCACTGGCTGCAATACAACCCCAAAGCATGATTGATCCACCCCCATGCTTAACAGTTGGACAGAGGTTCTTTTCATTAAATTCTGTGCCCCTTCTTCTCCAAACGTACCTTTGCTCATACCGGCCAAAAAGTTCAATATTAACCTAATCGGTCCACAGAACTTGTTTCCAAAATGCATCAGGCTTGTCTATATGTTCATTTGCAAAGTTCAAATGCTGATTTTTGTGGTGAGGACGTAGAAGAGGTTTTCTTCTGATGACTCTTCCGTGAAGACCATATTTGTATAAGTATCTCTTTATAGTAGAATAGTGTACCACAACTCCAGTGTCTGCCAGATCTTTCTGGAGGGATCGTGCAGTCAAACGTGGGTTTTGAATTGTGTTTCTCACAATCCTGCGAGCTGTTCTGTCTGATATTTTTCTTGGTCTTCCAGATCTTGCTTTAACTTCCACTGTTCCTGATGACTGCCATTTCTTAATTACATTCCGAACAGAGGATATTGACATCTGAAAACGCTTTGCTATCTTCTTATAGCCTTCTTCAGCTTTGTGAGCGTCAACTATTTTCAGTTTCAGTTTTCTAGACAACTGCTTAGAAGATCCCATGGTGCTGATTTTTGGGGCAAGGTCAGATGAGTCTGGGCAATTAAAACCTTTGAGATTGACATCACCTGGTCTTCCCAGACGATGATTGAGAACAATCCATGACACTGGCAGGTCTCTGCCTTGCAAAGGGGGCAGTGCATGCTATAAATTCTGCAGGGTGCCCAAACTTTTGCAGACACCATTTTTTTGTTTTCTATAATTTTGAAAGTGTCAATGATGGAAATAAAATCTAACTTTTGTTGACATATTATAAGAATGTCTAATCTGCAATTTGATGCCTTTTGGAGATTTTTCCATCTTTCCTTGGCTTCTTTATGCACATTAATACAAATTTTTACCTGGGGTGCCCAAACTTTTGATCCCCACTGTATATACACTATATTGTCAAAAGTATTGGGACGCCTGTATATACACGCACATGAACTTTAATGGCATCCCAGTCTTAGTCCGTAGGGTTCAATATTGAGTTGTTTCACCCTTTGCAGCTAGAACAGCTTTAACTCTTCTAAGAAGGCTGTCCACAAGGTTTAGGAGTGTGTCTATGGGAATGTTTAAACATTCTTTCCGAAGTGCATTTGTGATGTCAGGCACTGATGTTGGCAGAGAAGACCTCTCTCGCAGTCTCTGCTCTAATTCATCCCAAAGGTGTTCTTTCGGGCTGCGGTCAGGACTCTATGCAGGCCAGTCTAGCTTCTCCACTCCAAACTCACTCATCCATGTATTTATGGACCTTGCTTTGTGCACGGACACACAGTCATGTTGGAACAGGAAAGGGCTACCCCCAAATTGTTCCCACAAAATTGGGAGCATGAAATTGTCCAAAATGTTTTGATATGCTGATGCCTTAAGAGTTTCCTTCACTGGAACTTAGGGCCAAGCCCAACTCCTGATTAACAATCCCACACCATAATACCCCCTCCAACAAATGATTTGGACCAGTGCCAAAGCAAGGTCCATAAACACATGGATGAGCGAGTTTGGTGGAGGAACTTGATTGTCCGAACCTCAACCTGATAACACATATTTAGGATGAATTAGAGCGGAGACTGCGAGCCAGGTCTTCTATCATTTGCAGCTCCCTGTCACTGGGGAGTGAGGCTGTTTAGCTTAAACTTTAGACAAAAAGGTCTACACTCTGTGTCATTGGATTTCTCATCATCAGTCAGTGAGTCCATCCCCTGGTTTGGGGTTTGTATGGCAATGGGAGAATCCCCTCTCAGGATGGTAATCCACTTGCCAGGGTGTTTCCATCCCCAGGTCTTCAATGTTGCTATCCAGAACAGATATTCTCTTGTTGAAGGATCCTGTCTTAGATCAGCTTTTTTTTCTGGACATCATCTAGGTGTAGCAGTGCCTCTGTCCTTAGAAAGGAATGGGAGTTGTCCTTAGAAAGGAATGGGAGTTTTTCTTGCAACAGGACAAGTAGCCTGGTTTCTATGGTTGATGAGGATAAGACCATTACTCTTGGCTGCACTCTTTCCTCTAAAGACAATGCATTAGAATCTGACTCCCCTGATTTGGTAGTCTCCATACCAAAAAGAGAGGTTTGTGCACCTGGGTGCTCCTTGTCTGCTGCTTGAGGGCGCTGTCAAGTGAAACATGCTGTTTTCCTGCTGCAGATACCTCCTCTTGGTGTTAGGGTACATCCAGGGGAATTTGTGGGATCTGACAAGCTGGGTATAGGTCCTCCTTCTGTGTCTGAACCACAACCTCTTGAGGAAAGTTTCCTATTCCTTGCTACAGTGCTTTGAATACTTAGTTTGATCAGGGAGCGTCAAGGGACTCCTTAGCTGGGTAGACATGGATTGCTTTTGGACGTCCCGACTGTTTCTGAATTCCTCTGTCATTCAATGGAAATGAAAGAAAATGGCATTCTTGGAGTTCATTGAGGGACACAGGTCCTGCCCAGGGGCTTAACTACAGGGTTTGCGGGGGTTGCAATTGCAACCAGGCCCCATGCTCCAGGGGGCCTGTGCGGTTCCTCTGTACACCTGGATAGGAGGGGTGGCGAGGGCAGCATGTAAAGAAATCACTGTCCTCATTTTTCCTTCTGTAGCTGCAGGAGGAAAATGGAGGAGATTGATTCCTTTGTATGCTGCCCCCACCACTCCTCCTATCCAGTTCCTTTTGTGTTCTGCTGTCTCTGGGCCCCTGTGTGCCCCCCGGGTCCCCCCCCCACTGTGCTGCCCCCCCCCCCTGTGCTCCCTCCCCCCCCCCCCTGCCGGCTGCTGCAGGGGATGTGTCACAATAGAGAACCAGGAAGGGGTCTGTAAATATGTAATTAACCAGCTCCTTCCTTTTCTGAATCGACAGATGTCAGTGACATTGTAAATAAATAAAATAAAATGATAAAAAAAAATACAATTAAAATACCAAAAAATAAAAACTACTGACACCAGTGGGTGAACTTCCAGGATCGCAAAGGTCACACTTGCGACCGGGCCCTGGCATTCCACCACCGTGGGGAGGCCCCAAGATGGCAGGAAGAGGGCCAACTGCAGAGCTTGTGAAAGGGTCCTGTTGCGGGAGCGCAATAAAGGGCCCCACAATGAGAGTAAAGGGCCCCAGGATCAGTGGGAAGAGCCCCAGGCTTGAAGGGAAGGGCCCGGCCAGGGGTCCGGGGGGCCCTTCATGGTTTCTTGCACCGGGGCCCTGAAGGTTCTAGTTCTAGTTCTAGTTACACCTCTAGTCCTGCTCCTCTGCGTTTTTTGCTCTTGCTTGTACTGCTTTACCAAAAAACTGAGGTTTGCTGGGTAAAGAAGGAGTTATATGTGGGGCTGGACAATTTTTCTGTTTGCTAGTGTCTATTCTGCCAGTAAGCCGCAGTATAATACAGCTATATCCAAATTCATCTGTATTTCAGTGGACTCCAAGAAATGGATTTTACAGTAAGTACAAAAATTTAAGTTTTTCCACCATGAATTTAGAGACAAGTTACTTAAGAATATTGATTATTTTAATGTTTCTTTTAAATCAACTGATTTGTTTTTTTTTATGTTTTTATTGTGATTTACAGGTGGCTAAGTATACGCTGCGACCTTGTTAGTAATTTCATAGTTTTTACAGTGGCCATTGTAGGAGTTCTGTTCAAGGAGAGCATTTCCCCAGGTTTGGTGGGTCTTGCTGTTGTGAATTCTCTAAGGGTAAGTGTCCAGAGAGGATAATAGCCTCTAGCATTACAAATCTTTACATAATGTGTATATAACCAGTAAAATTCAGGAGAAAATTAATACATGTGTAAGACTGACATGCAAGACTAGGAATTTGATCAGTTTCATTTCATCCAGGCAATCCGGTGATGGGGAACCTTGGCACCCCAGATGTTTTAGAACTACATTTCCCATGATATTCATGCACTCTGCAGTGTAGTTGAGCATCATGGGAAATGTAGTTCCCAAACATCTGGGGTGCCAAGGTTCCCCATCACTGGATGCCATTATTGTACATTAAATGTGGGTAAAATACAGTTATTGTAATTTGTTTTTAATTTATTGTGTGAAATGTTAACTATAGTAAAGCTACATTTCAGGCAAAAAGATAAATACATAGCTAAACACTGAGAGAAAGGTAGCTTCTATAGGATTTGTAATTCTATACAGCTGCTCTTAAAGCGGTTGTAAACCCTAAAAAAAAATAAAAAATAAAAAAAAAAACCTGCAAGACAAAGGCATAATGAGCTAGTATGCATCGCATACTAGCCCATTATTTGTAACTTAACTTAGAACGAAGCCCCGACACGGACCCCCGGACATCGCTGCGGGCGCTGCCATGATCCCTCGCCCTTCCGGGTTCGGCGGTGATTGGCCAGAAGAGACGGCTCCGGCGCAATGATTGGCCGGAGCCGCGATGACGTCACTCCCGCGCATGCGCACGGGAGTGATTTTCCGGCAAGCTCCCAGCAAACATAATTGAAGGTCCCCCCGGACCTTCAGAGCGCATGCGCCGCTCGCGCGAGCGGCTGCATGCACTGCAAATATCTCCTAAACCGGCACGGTTTAGGAGATATTATTTGTACCTACAGGTAAGCCTTATTATAGGCTTACCTGTAGGTAAAAGTGTCAAAAAGCAGGATACTACCGCTTTAAAATCCAGGCATCCCTTCTAAACAACACAGCCAAATCCTTGACCTCTACTGCATAACCTTCCTAACCTACCTTTTGAACAATAAAGCAACAGCATACTGGTAACCTCAGTAAATGCTGTGCTCTCTCTGTTCATTTTAAACTCCCAGTGCTAGTTTTCCCACTCCCAGTCTGAGTGCTGCTGTATGGAGTGTTACAGAAAATCGAATAATGTGGAAAATGTAGGTACTTACAATAACTTAACCTAATTTAAAAATGACTTTTTTAGTGGAACTTCTGAAAAAGCTGTGAAAACTGATGTATGCAATGTGGTTGATTTACTAAAGGCTAATATACTGTGCACCACAAGTGCGCTTGCTCTAGATCTGAGGGGAAGCTCTGCTGATTTTTATCATCCAATCATGTGCAAGCAAAAATGCTGTTTTTTATTTTCCTTGCATGTGATTGAGTATTATTTGCCATGTGAAGCTTTACCTCATTTACTAAGCTTTGGAGCAAGTGTACTCGCAGTGCAAAGTATATTTGCCTTTAATAAATCAAACCCAATGGTTAAATGTTTATGCTCATCTATGGTACTGTGCAGCCAAGCAGGTAAAATGCTTATTGCTTGGTTCAGAAATTCAGCTTGCTGTGTATCCTCCCCACATCCAGCTTGTTCATTAGACATGCCTCATTCTCTTTATACAATTAGCAAAAATTTTATCAAGGAGATTTTAGAGTGATCTTGGCTGTGGGAAGCAGAACTGCATAAATCACACATTGCTATCTGTGAAGACTTAAAATTCTTATGCTGTAAAACAGATGTACTGCAAGTGTGTACTTAAAGAACCTCCGATTTTTTTTTTTTTTTTTAAAAACGAACACTTGAAACAAAAACACATAATGAGCTAGTATGCATCACATACTAGCTCATTATGAAATACTTACCTTAGAACGAAGCCCCGCAGTGGCGACCGCTTACCTGTCTCATGGGCGACATGTTCTGTCGACCTTCTTCCGGGTTTGCGGCATCCGGGCATCTGATTGGCTGGAGACGCGATGACGTCACTTCCGCGCATGCGCGCGGGAGCCGACGGTAACGGCGCGGGTCTCTGAAGGAACGGCACGAGCGGCCGTTCCTTCAGAGCGCATGCGCCAGTGATGTCACTGGCTGCATGCAAAGTAAAGATCTCCTAAACGGTGCATGTTTAGGAGATATTTACAGTACCTATAGGTAAGCCTTATCATAGGCTTACCTATAGGTACAAGTTGCAGAGGAGGGTTTACTTCCTCTTTAACTGTTTGAGTTTTACTGGAGTTTTACTTTAAAGTCTATATAATGAAAATATGAACGCATTTATATTTTTTTTGCAGAATTCAGATTGAATTTTAATTTTAAATATATTTATCTCAAGCAATCCACCAGTTTCCCTAAACGTATTGCTCTGGGTTGGCGATACGTCAAGGACTAAACTTAGGGAAAGATTATGTAGTGAATATATGGCTTGCTTGAGATTGAATGAATTCTTGTGCCATTTCCAGGCCTACCTTTAAAATATACAGCAAAATGCACTTTCCATATTTTACATCTACACAAAGATTCTTCAAACCTAAATACATAGATTTGCCAGTGCTGGTTGCCTATCAGAAACTGCTTATATGCAGCGAGCATTGCGTTTTGCAGGAACTGCTTCAATCTGAATGGAAGGAAGAGTTTTGGAGGATACTGCTGCCTGGCTTTCCTCTTGTTTAAAGGCATTGTACACTTTCAAATGTTTTAGTTGTTTCAACTATGTATTAGTGTAGTTCATAGGTGTGCGCAGCCTATTGCATTAGGGTGTGCATCCGAAAGCTCAAACACACTAAAGCATAGTATACCCAGTTTTCTATGCTTTAGTTTGTGAATGAACACAGTGAGTGAGTGTGTTCACTGTGTTCATTTAGAAAAGGGGCCGATAAATGACATTATGACTAGGCTTTTTCCCTGGTCTCTATCCTGAAACATCCCAGGCAGCAGCCGAGGGGGAGAGGAGAGAAAAGGAGGGAGGAGGCCAGCAGCACTGTGCATGCCTATGGTGTAGTTATAATGCCTTACCCTGTAATTTTGGGCTTTGCTGTTGTGACTGCAGTTTGTAGTGTCATGGCTGATCAATTCCCCTGTGTCTATACAATAATCCACCTAACTTGTCTCAATTCATTAGAGGGATAAGCAACTCCTTGTTCCAGGTCACATAGCAGTGCATGCCTAATCATTTCTCTGTGTTGCATCACAAATGTGTGGGAAATATTGTTATGAAAATAAACACATCTCTTCCAGCATAGTAAGCTGTTTTAAAAGCTCTCACCTGCAAAGCATTAGACTGAGAGACCCAGCAATTTTGGGTCTTGTACAGTAGTTTTGTCAGAGGAAAGGTTAGTTTTCAGAATACAGACAGAGGGCATGCATTAACTTATGCAGTGCCATGCCACCAGGGGCTGACTGGCAACTTTCAGCCCAGGGGGCAAGTACAAACCAGAGGCCCATGGTGCAGCAACTTGGCCCCCTCCTACTCTCTCTCTCTCTTCCCAGCCTCCTCCTGACCCCCATTCCAGGCTGAAGCTCCACTCCAGGTACTCTCTACTCACTGGCTGAACCTGGTTTCCCGACCTGGCCAGCAGGAGCAGTTGGGGGGAGCTGGGACAGCTTGGTCGGGGCTGGCTGGTGGAAGAGAGTCTCCAGTGGGGGATGGAACCGGCCTCTGCTCAGACACAGCTTACACCATCCATGCCGGGGGGAGGGCAGCGCTCTGTCCTTGTCTTTATCCCGCACTCAGTAGGTCAGCAGTGGGGACTTTTTACTTAGCAACACCAGGAATCCTTTAGGCATGTCTGTGGCAGAAGCGGTGCAGTCTTTTTATGGGGCATCAGAGTGGCCCAAGGGGCAATTGCCCCCCTGCCCCCTGGCCCAGTCCTCCCCTGCATGCCACATGCCTCATGTTTCAAACAGAAATTTCTAACAAAGGAGAATCTGATGATTTGCTGTAGGCTGTGCGTACAGGCCAACAAATGACACCATGAATTTCCATGGTCAATGCACATCTTATGCAGGGGAAAAACACAAGGTACGGGTAGGAAGGTTTATAATGCTTTAAAAAATTCTGGGCACTAAGACAGCAAATGTCCTATTGCATTTACAGGAGCTGGTAAGAAGAGGGGCGGGAGGATGAAGCAGTGCTCCAGTTGAAGTGTATAGGGCTAAAAATATGCCTACTCTACATGGTATAATTGATTTTATTCAGCAGCTAAAAGATGTGAAAATCAATCTATGGAAGGTTCCCCTCAGGATGAACTCTAGAACAGTTACACATGGTGAACACTGTCAAGGCCATCTAAGTCCAAAATCCCCAACCTCATACATAATGGGTTCAAATCTGCAGACATAAAATGTTATGAGTAAAATGCAATACAAAAGAAATGTATAGGTGCTTTATGCTGCCTTTCTTCAGGAGTAAGACTAGGCGTAAACCTTTTTGGTTATGCCCTGGGGCAGTCCCAGAGGCTGTACCATCACTTCCTGCTGTAGGACTCCAGTTTTTTCTGCCTAGTCAGGAGTAAGGACCTGGCTCTCTGTTGGAATCTGCAGTCCTGGCATTTTTTCCTATTTAAATGTAATTGTTTTACTTTTTATTACTATTTTTGTTCTGGTGTGAACTAAATGCAACTGTTCCTGTGTGAACTACAATCAACAACCGGACTGGGCGACGCATTGGATTTCCTAGATCAGTGATCCTCACAATAAGGCCCTCCAGCTGTTGCGGAACTACACATCCCATGAGGCATTGTAAAACTCTGACATTCACAGACATTACTAGGCATGATGGGAATTGTAGTTCCTGAACAACTGGAGGGCCATAGTTTGAAGACCCCTGTCCTAGATACTTACGGTCTTCCCAGTCTGGCCTGTGAGCGCGACCCAACTATTAGCTCCACGCTAGGTTGGCCGCAACATAGCCCCACTGGACGGGGGCTGACCGGCGAGTGAAACACCTCGCGAGGTTGCTTAGCCCTGGTCACGAGTCACGAGTACCTCAGGCCACAGCACCACCATTCCAAGATGGTGCGGTGGACTACTGGGAGTGGTGCCTGCCTGGTGACCGTGGTACGGTGAGTAGTGTCCCCCCTCTTCCCCTGCGGAATTGCTGGGGTGGTCGCGGGCCCTTCCTCACCCTTGTGTTTTCCCCCTCGTCCTTTGCGGAGTTCCCCCCTGAGTAGGTGCCATCATCTGTCCCCTGTCCCCCCTGACCCCTTTTAGGGGCATCGGTGGATTTGGGTAGGGGGGCTGCATGGTGCTGGGCCAGAGGAGCGGAGGGTGATGCCGCTCTCAGCTCCCTGTAGGGGATGTCCGTAACTGGGTTCTGCGGGAGGGGGGTCCCTACGGGGTCCCCTCTTGGGGTCTGTGAAATTTTCCCTGGGTTCCAGTGGGGTTATGGGTCCCGTTCAGCGCTGCGCTGTGCCACTATTTTACCTTGGATTCTGTATTCCCTGCTTTGGTGGCCATGTTTGTGTAGTCCAGCGGCCATTTTTTTTTGTTTCCCCATAGAGCTTCAATGGCGGCCATTTTCCTGTAGTCTGGTGCAGTGCTGAGGCTGCGGGGGCCTCTAGTGTCAGGTCAGCGTTTCCTCTTCCTCTTTCCAGCAGTGTGGCAGACTGTTTTGGTGCTCTCCAGCTTGGGTGGTGAGTCTCTGAAGGGCATATATCCTTTCTCTGCTATATTCAGCGCCGCGGGTGTGCTGATTCTTGTGGTGCCCCAGGGGTGCACAGAGGGGAGGAGCCTCACATTTAAAAAAAATATATATTTTTTCTTTGCTGAGCAGCGCAGTTCTGTTTAACCCTTTGTGGTCATGGAGCCTATGGAGCGTGTTTAACCACCTGATCCACTCCTAGAAGCTGCGGGACCCTCTGGGTCTCAGTCTGCCCTGGCGACCATGACGGCAGCCTTGCAGTCACTAGTAGCTAAAGTAGATATGGCCGAAAAGGACGCCTGGCAAGAAGCGCCCCCCGCCTTCACTTGTATCCTCTGCTTCCTCAGATTCTGAGGTGGATTTGGCTGCCGGGGATCAGAGTCAGCCCACTGGGTCTGCGTCTACGCATGCTGAGTGCTCTAATAGTGAGGATGAGTTCTCCTCCTCCGCAGCCGCACATGAAAAAGCGCTTTTGGAGGCCGTTATTGTGTCAGTGCGGGAAACTTTAAAGTTGGAGGACTCAGCTGAGGCGGCGACGCCGGTGCAGTTTGGCACCCGCAAATCGTCCAAGGTGTTTCCCTTTTCTGCCTATTTTGACGAGATTGTCACTAGTCAGTTGGGTTCCCCGAAAGGAATGGTTGGCATACCTAAGCGTTTACCTAGGAGATATCCCTTTGAGCAGTCTCTTCTGAAGAAACTAACGGTTCCACTGTCGGTGGATTGTCAGGTTTCCAGGCTGAATAAGGCCACACTTTTGCCGGTGGAAGATTACCTGTCTTTTAAGGACCCCATTGACAAAAGAGCTGAGGCTCTGGTCCAGTACCTCTTCACCGTGGCAGGTTTAATTTTAAGACCGGTGTTTGCTATCACCATGATATCCCAGACCTTAACGGAATTGACTAAGATTTTGCACCAGGATCTGGAGGGGAGTCAAGACCCTTCTGAGCTGGCGGACCTGGCAGATCAGTTGATCCAAGGGTTACATTATATTTGTGATGCATCCCTAGATGCAGCCCCCTTGGCCGGCAGGGTTTCTGTAACGGCAGTGATCCTTCACCGCATGATCTGATTAAAGTACTGGTCAGCTGACCAGGCTTCTAAAAAGGTGCTGACTGATCTTCCTTTTGTAGGTGACCCTCTGTTCGGTGCCTCTATGGAAGAGATCATTAAGGGCCTTACGGGAGGCAAGAGTACATTGCTTCCACAAGCTGCTAAGGGTAAGGAGCCTCACTGTAAGTGGGGTCCCTTCTTTTCGGCTCACAAGCGGGCCTTTCATCCGTCTGGATCGCAGGAAAAGAACTTGAGATCCACCCATAACTTTGCGGGAGGCTCCAAGAGACCCTGGAATGGTAAGTCTAAAGCGGGCACTTCTGGTTCCACAGACAAGCCTTCCCCAGCCTGAAGGGGCGCCCTCACCCGTGTTTGGGGTGGGGGGACATCTTCGTTTCTTTCCGGATCCTTGGACCTTGTTCATTCAGGATAAATGGGTTCACAAACTGATTCAGTTCAGTTACAAGATCGAATTTTGGTCCTTGCCTCCGGCAAGGTTCTTTCCTCCCAGCTTACGCCTGTCTCCAGAGCGGCTACAGGGCCTCTACGGAGCAGTGCAGGACCTGTTAGCACAAAGAGTTATTGTGCTGGTTCCAGAATCGGAACGTTTCCAAGGTTTTTATTCAAATCTGTTTACAGTTCCCAGGAAGGAAGGCAAGGTTCGTCCGATCTTGGATCTCAAGGCTCTGAAATTTTGGATGGAGTCCATCAGCACAGTAGTAGCTTTCCTTCATCAAGGAGATCTGCTGGCTTCTATCGATCTCAAGGACGCTTACCTTCATATTCCAGTTCGGGTGGACATTGAGTTTTCATAAATCGGCACTGTCTCCGTCCATAAAGCTGGACTACTTGGGTCTGATGCTGGATTCAGCGTCAGCCCGGGTGTTTCTTTCCTAGACAAAACTTCTGAAGCTACAGGATGCTGTTTGACTCCTGTTGTCCAACCATCGATCATCAGGACTAGTATGCAAGTGTTGGGTCTGATGGTCTACACCTTCGAGGCGGTTCAGTTTCCGATCAAATGGAACAAGGATCTGCTGTCATTGGACAATCTGATCCTGTTGAGTCGGGGTTTGAGGGAGTCTCTGCTCCCCGGCTCTACGTCTGGGAAAATCTTTTCTTTACCTGTATTGGACTGTAATCACCACAGATGCCAGGCTGTCCAGAAGGGGAGGTGTCTTGGGAGTGTGTTCGGCCCACGGTGTCTGGACTTGGGGGGAGTCCAGGTTGCCGATCAACATCCTGAAAATTTGGGTGATCAGACTTTGTCTCAATGGACGATCCGTCTGCAGGGACGCAGTGTGCAGATACAATCGGACAATGCTATGGCTGTGGCATATGACAATCATCAAGGGGGCACAAAAAGTGCCTGGCGGCCCGGAAAGTGGCCGCATCTTGATGTGGGCAGACTGATATGTTCCAGCCCTCTCTGCGATGCACAATCCGGGGAATGGAAAATTGGAAAACGGACTATCTCATTTGGCAGACGTTGGATGCGGGAGAATGGTCTCTTCACCTGGAGGTATTAAATCAACTGTGTCTTTGGTGGGGGACCCCAGATGTGGACTTGCTGGCTTCCCATCTCAATAGGAAGGTCCAGAAGTTCATGTCAAGGTCTCGGGATCCTCTTGCCGATGCCAAAGACGCTCTGGTGGCCCCTTGGGGTCAGTATCATCTGATTTATGCATTTCCTCCAATACAACTTCTGTCGAGACTGCTATGCAAAATCGAGGTTGAAGGAATTCCAGTCATTCTGGTGGCACCAGAATTGCCTCTCTGGTCTTGTCACGCAGGGCTGGTAAGGCTGGTAGCAGACGTCCCTTGGAAACTTCCTCTCAGGGAAGATCTTCTGTCTCAGGGACCAATCTTCCATCCTGCTTTATGGTCCCTGGCTTTAACTGCTTTGTTATTGAAAGCCAGGTACTGAAAGACAGAGGGCTGTCGGAGTCGGAGATTCCTACACTGTTGAAGGCTAGGAAATCTACTTCCTGGAAGGTTTACCATTGATTTTGGAAGGCGTACATTACTTGGTGTGAGTCGCGGAGGGTTTCTCCCCGCTCCTTTTCTGTGTCTCGCTTGTTGGAGTTTCTACAATTGGGTGTAGATCAAAATTTGGCTCTGGGCATCATCACCAAGGGCCACATTTCTGCCTTGACTATTTTTTTCCAATGGCCATTGGCAGCGAAGTCCTTGGTTTACACTTTTGTGCAGGGAGTTCGCCATCTGGCTCCTCCGGTGCGATCCCTCGTACCTCCTTGGGATCTAAATTTAGTTTTTGTCGGTGCTTCAAAAGCCTACCTTTGAAAATATTTTAAAGGATATTGCCTTACATTCTTTAGATGTGATAAGGGGGATTCGGGTGTACCTGACGGTGACTGAACCGATTAGAAAATCTGATTCTTTGTTTGTTCTTACAGATGGACCTTGTAAGGGGCAGGCCGCATCTGCTGCGACCATTTCCAAGTGGATCAGGCAGACGGTGGTGCAGGGTTATTCCATTAAGTGTCAGGTTCCTCCTTTCCCTTTCCCTGTTAAAGCGCATTCAACGAGGGCGCTTAGTGCCTCCTGGGCCTTCCGTAAATTCATTATCTCAGAAAATTGGAATATTAAATAAGACCAATAAAAAAAAGGATTTTTAATACAGAAATGTTGGCTTACTGAAAAGCATCTCCATGTACAGTATATAGTATGCACTCAATGCTTGGTTGGGGCTTCTTTTGCATGAATTACTGCATCAATGCAGCGTGGCATGAAGGGGATCAGCCTGTGGCAATGATAAGGTGTTATGGAAGCCCAGGCTGCTTTGATAGCGGCCTTCAGCTCGTCTGCATTGTTGGGTCTGCTGTCTCTCATCTTCCTCTTAACAATACCCCACAGATTCTCTATGGGGTTTAGGGCAAGCGAGTTTACTGGCCAATGAAGCCCAGCAATACCATAATCATTAAACCAGGTAGTGTGGACAGATGCCAAGTCCTGCTTTAAAATGAAATCAGCATCTCCATGAAGCTGGTCAGCAGAGGGAGGCATGAAGTGCTCTAGAAAAGTGTGCAACAACCTTGTGCATATTCATCAATATTCGGCGTATAGAAGAAAGGGTAAATTTAACACTCACAAGTTAGCCACTTGAAAGGAGATGTACAGCCAAAGCTCATTTGGCTGTACATCTCCTATGGATCACAGGAGTGCAGTTTGTTGTGCACTCCTGTGACCCGTTTTCAGCAGAGAGCAGGCTGAAGTCCACTGAGAGCTGGCTGCTCCCAGCCCTCCCAGCTGAGCACTCCAGTGAGCAAGGAGGGAACAGAGCAGAGAACCGCTGACTGACAGTCAACGGCTCTCTGCTCAGGGAGGTGTCAGAACCGAGCGATCGGCGGTGTTCGATCGCTTGGTTCTCTGTGCAGAGGCGCCGGGGGGACAGATCTACATCCACCAAGGTAAGTAAACCTGGGCAATAACCCTAAACCCCATACTTCTCTTTTAAGTCCCAGTGGTAGAGGCCCACAAAGTGATCGCTCCATTTAAAACTAGAATAGCTGCTTATAGGAAACTGAGCTCAAGTAGGAAATCTCTTATCCCAATAATAATCTAGGAGGTATAATGTACAAAAGATGTGCACCAACTTTGATAAGCTTTAATGAATGAAAGAAAAAGGTGCACTCACAGGCCATTGTTTGGAATCAACACTTGTAATTGGCCCCTAAGAAGTGTCCAATACATCCACTTGTGGCCAGTGGTTGAGAATTTAGATGAAGGGAGGCATGCACCAGAGGACACAGTCTGGGGTGGTGGGAGGCAGAGTCAAATACAGGTCTCTGCAGGAAAGTGTAGCAGCCACTTCATGTTTGGGTTTGGCAATGCGTTTTGGGGATATCTTCCTAAAATGCGATTTGTGTGTCCTATAGGAGCTGACTTGCATAGGCTGCTATGTTGGATGGGGAGGAAGAAAAGGCATAGCAAATGGTGGGATGCAGGGTAAGTGAAAAACTAAAAAAAAATCATAATAGAAATGTGTATGCTACAAAAAGCTATTATAGGAAACAGGTCACACTGACAATCATTACACTAATAATTTAAACTTTAATGCATATTTAAAAAAAAACCAATAGGAAAATAGGTATGACTAAAAACAAGATAAAAATATAAAGTTCTGCAATGTTTCTGGATAACATCTAAGCAGATAAAAAAAAACATACCAATTAATTAAAACGAAATAAATAAATAGTGCATAAACTACGATCCATCAATTAAGTGCTGGTTTATTATCAGAGATATCTAATAGAAAAAAAAAAAAGAGATTCAAATGGGACATTTCTAAACGTCATAAAAAATCCTACAGAACCAAAAATAATACATACAATCATACACAGTTGATAACTAAATAGTTAATTCCTGAGAAAACAATTAACTCATTTGGGGCCACTAGATGGAGCTAGATAAATAGAGTCTTCACAGGGCCTGATTCATACAGACAAATGCGTATTTTCTGCACTGACTGCATTCTTGCTGGCAGAGCTAGCAGAAGAGCCTGTGTATGAGACGCACCTACTTGCATTTAGATGCATACAATTCTTTTAATGGCATATGCATGTATGCATGTTTACACGTGTTCATACTTCCCTGCAAGCCTGTGTCCTCCTTTTTTTTGTGTGTGACTGAATGTGGTGCACAATTTTGCATGTAGATGCAGCTGTGTATTTGGGCTCATTGATTACTATAGTGCGGCACTTAGCTGCCTAAAAAACTATGCAAGGTACACATCTAAAAACAGCATTTTTCTGCCAGTGTGAATTATCTCTTAGTCCTTATGAAAACCTCTTCTGAACACTGGAAACTTGACAACTAGCAACGGATGGTTAGGGAAACGTCCATTTCACCGATTTTTCATACCGCGTTTGTGCGCGTTTAGCGGCAGTTATAAGTGTTTGTTAACCTCAGGAGACCATCCCAAATGCCCAAAATGCATGAAAAACAAGTAGTATTAACTACACTGCTCAAAAAAATTAAAGGAACACTTTTAAAACACATCAGATCTCAATTAGGAAAAAGTTCATGCTGGATATCTATACTGATATGGACTGGATAATGTGTTAGGAACGAAAGATGCCACATCATTTGATGGAAATGAAAATTATAAACCTACAGAGGGCTCAATTCAAAGACACACCAAAAATAAAAGTGAAAAAATGATGCAGCAGGCCAGTCCATTTTGCCGAAATTTGGATGGCCCCTACGTGCTTGTATGCATGCCTGGCAATGTCAGGGCATGCTCCTAATGAGACAACAGATGGTGTCCTGGGGTATTTCGTCCCAGATCTGGACCAGGGCATCACTGGGCTCCTGAACAGACTGGTGTGCAACCTAGCGGCGTCGGATGGACTGAAACATAATGTCCCCAGAGGTGTTCTCTTGGATTTAGATAAGGCCAGTGTGGGGGCCATTCAATGGTATTAATTCCTTCTCCCTCCAGGAACTGAGTGCATATTAACACCACATGAGGCTGGGCATTGTCATGCACGGGAGGAACCCAGGACCCACTGCATCAGCGTAGGGTCTGACAATGGGTCAAAGGATTTCATCCCGATACCTAATGGTAGTCAGGGTGCTATTGTCTAGCTTGTAGAGGTCTGTGCACCCCTCCATGGACATGCCTTCCCAGATCATCACTGACCGACTACCAAACCGATCATGCTAAATGATGTTACAGGCAGCATAATGTTCTCCACGGCTTCTACAGACCCTTTCACGTCTGTCACATGTGCTTAGGGCGAACCTGCTCTCATCTGTAAAAAGTCCACGCGCGGCTCCGATGTCCGCCGGTCACTCACTGGACACAGCATAGGTTCATCCGTGCACTACTAGTGTCCTGCGTTTCTGGCTGGCGGCGTTTCCCCTGCCATCTGAGGGTGGGCGGTTTCCCGCTTGATATGAGGCACCCCACGCCATCGGGTACAGGTAAGGACATTCTGTGTGGGGCCTCTGTCTGGGGTCGGCAGTCCAGTGTGTCTGTGGTGTCCCCTGTGTCTGTGCGTTTTGGGCTCCCTGTTCCCGGTCCCTGCGGGGGTTTTTATTCTCTCACAGCAGCGCTGTGTGGGGGATTGGGGGGTCCCTCTCCTGAGGTCACTTTAGGGTGCTTGGAGGTGCATACACATGCGGCGACCGCTGCGGGGTTAAAAACCGCCGGTCCGCCATTTTAAGTGTGGGCAGCATGTCTGGCTTCATTATAGGCATTTATGCAGCATGCTATGTAGTGCTTTTGGTGCCCTGCGGCGCCATCTTGCGTGTGGCAAACGATCGTTCCGAGCCCATGTCGGTGGCCATCTTACCGAATCCTCCCATTACTTTCAATAGGCATCCATTTTCCCTTGGTCTGCAGCCTCAGTTCAGACTCCAGCGGTGACATCACTTCCTTCTTTCTCACAGAGCCGACCGAGGGAGATGGTAACACACTGTGGGGTTCTGTCCTGCTGTTCCTATTTTGTACAATCTTCCTGGTCAGTTTTGTCCCTGCGGGGGGTCTGTGTTCCACAGTCTCTATAGCGGTGCGCTGCGGGGTCCGCGGCGCTCTTAAAGGGCCAGTTTTAAAAACTTTTTATTTCTGTTATGGAATCCCAGGACAGCAAATTCCCTCCAGCTTTGGTGGGGGGATTCAGGGTCCTCTGAATCCTCTAAACAGACTAATTTGGTGGCTGTTGTGGCAACTTTGGTGGCAAAAATGAATGTGCTGATGTCTGAACGTGCTGCTAGGAAAAGGCCTAGTATTTCCCTTTCTTCTGATTCTGAGTGTGACATGGTTGCTGTAGGTGGCGTGGCCCTTTTCGGGGTCTCGCTCTTCACAGGACCCGCAAGAGTCTGAGGGAGAGGCGGAGGTTGCAGGGGTGGATGACTCCCCCCCTGGGTCGCCCGAGGAATGCGCAGCTATGGATGAGTTGATCCTAGCTGTGAAGGAAACACTACATTTGGAGGATGAGCCCACCCCTCCGGGCGTTGTGTCCTCTTTCGGTACACACAGGACCCGCAAGACGGCGCAGGTTTTTCCTTGCCCCACAGAATTTCACCATAAGGTGAATGAGCTATGGCGTAACTTAAAACACACCTTTGTGGTGCCTAAGAAGTTTCAACTTCTCTACCATTTTGCGGCCACTACGGCTGCGCGTTGGTGTGTGCCTCCTCAAGTGGATCACACGGTGGCCAGATTGAACAAGGCTACCTTGGTCCCCACGAGGACTCCCCGGTGTTTAGGGACCCTACTGATAGGAGGCTGGAATCTCTCGCCCGACATTCCTACATGGTGGTGGGTTCCATGCTCAAACGCACCCTCGTGGCTGACTCTGCCCCTCCCACTACAGTGGAGATGGTGGATCAGATTTATCGAGGGGTCATGTATTTGTGCGATGCGGCTCTAAATGAGGCCCCTTTGGCAGTGCGCCTGTCCAGCGTCGCAGTGATTAACCGTCGCCTAATCTGGTTAAAGAGCTGGTCGGCTGACCAGAAATCCAGGAAGACGGTGGCTGACATTCCCTATGCGGGGTCTCGCCTTTTTGGGGAATCCCTGGATGAATTGGTTAAAGGAGTCACTGGGGGCAAGAGCACTCTGCCCCAGAACTCTAAGGGGAAATTTTTCCGTGGTAAGCGGGCCCCCTCCTTTAAACCTAATCAAGGATCCTTTCTTGCCTTCAGGGCGCAGAACAAGGGTAAACCCTTCAAGGTGGCCAGAAAAAGCCCTGGTTCGGCAAACAAAAATGCGGCCAGGCTGGGACGGTGGCTCAGTCCGCCTCTGCCTGAAGGGACGCCCTCACCCGTTTCAGGGGTGGGGGGACGTTTGTGCTGTTTCCTCCAACCTTGGCTGCTCTGAATCATGGACAGGTGGGTTCAGGAAATCATTCGGTCAGGGTACAAGATCGAATTTCTTTCATGGCCGGCAAACAGATTCTTTCCCTCAAATCTTCATTTGACCCAAGGGCGGTTACAGGACCTACATCAGGCGGTGCAGGATCTGCTTGCCCAGGGGGTTGTCGTCCCGGTGCCTCATCAGGACAGGTTTCGAGGTTTTTATTCGAATCTGTTCACTGTGCCCAGAAAGGAGGGCAAAGTGCGTCCGATTCTGGACTTAAAAGCACTGAACCGCTTCGTGCGCGTTCTAAAATTCCGCATGGAATCACTCCGCTCGGTGGTGGCCTCCCTGAATCCGGGGGAGTTCCTGGCCTCTATAGAACTAAAGGATGCGTGTCTACACATCCCCATTTTCGAGGGTCATCAGAGGTACCTCCGATTCGCTATCGCGGAGGATCATTACTAGTTTGTGGCGTTACCTTTCGGTCTCGCTTCGGCTCCAAGGGTCTTTACGAAAGTGTTAGCGCCTGTCTGGGCCTGTTGCGGGCACAGAGCATTGCGGTCTTGGGATATCTGGACGATCTCCTGTTAAGATCGAGTGCCAGTCAGAGCCTGTTGCGCGATCTGTCCACTACTGTCCAGACGCTTCAGGAGTTTGGTTGGACAATCAACATTCAGAAGTCGACCTTGTCACCTTCGGTTCGTCTCCAGTATCTGGGAATGGTTCTGGACTCTGCTCAAGCAAAGGTGTTCTTACCAGAGGACAAGCTCCGGACCCTACAGAACCTACCATTTGCACAGTTTCACACGCGATCTCTCCAAGCGGAGATCCTGGCCAGGTGGGACAGACTGCCTCAGTCCTTGGACCTGAGAGTGTCTCTGAGCCGCCAAACCAGAATGGATCTGTTGTGGTGGCTTCAGTCCCCAGTGGTGTCGGACGGAAAATCCTTCCGGCCAATTCTGTGGACGGTCTTAACCATGGATGCCAGCCTGTCGGGCTGGGGTGGCGTTCTGGGCAACCTGTCTGCCCAGAGCACTTGGTCGGGGGAGGAATCCTCCCTCCCGATAAACATTATGGAATAGAGAGCGATCAGGCTGTGCTTGCTCCATTGGTCGGATCGTCTTCAGGGCCGCCCTGTAAGGGTGCAGACGGACAATGCCACTGTGGTGGCGTACATCAACCACCAAGGGGGCGCCAGGAGTGCCCGGGCGGCCCAGGAAGTGACCAGTATTCTGTCTTGGGCCGAGACTCATGTCCTGGCGATATCGGCAGTGCACATTCCGGGTGTGGAGAATTGGCAGGCATATTATCTGAGCCGCCAGACCCTGGACCAGGGGGAATGTCCCTGCACCCGGAGGTATTTCAAATGCTGTGCGTGAAATGGAGATCCCCCGATGTGGATCTGATCACGTCTCGGACGCGTTGGTGGTGCTTTGGCGTCAGTATCGTCTGATTTATGCCTTTCTTCCGATTCAGTTGTTGTCCAGATTCCTTCGCAGGTTGGCCTCGGAACCGACACTGGTGATTCTGGTGGCGCCGGACTGGCCACGCCGGTCCTGGTACGCGGACATCGCTCACCTGGCCGTAGAGCCTCCGTGACGGCTGCCAATGCGGGAAGATCTACTGTCTCAGGGACCGATCTTCCATCCTGCTTTACAGTCGCTGGCTTTAACGGCTTGGCTGTTGAGAGCCAGGTCCTGAGAGACAGGGGTCTCTCCTCAGAGGTTATTCCTACTTTGATCAAGGCTAGAAAAGCCTCTTCTGGTAAGATTTATTACCGTACATGGAAAGCTTATTTTGCCTGGTGCGAGTCCAGGGGTTTTTCTCCTCGTTCATACTCGGTGGCGAGAGTGTTAGCTTTCCTACAGTCTGGTGTGGACCAGCGCCTTGCGTTGGCCAAGATTAAGGGCCAGGTATCTGCACTGGCTGTTCTTTTCCAGCGCCCTGTGGCGTCTCATTCATTGATTCGCACCTTTATCCAAGGTGTGCGTCACTTGGCTCCTCCCAGAAGGGAGCCCTTACCTCCATGGTACTTGAACTTGGTTCTATCCGTGTTGCAGCGTTCCCCGTTTGAAAACATCAGGAAACTTTCATTACCTATGCTATCTAAGAAGGTTGCATTCCTGGTAGCGATCACTTCTGCTCGCAGAGTGTCGGAGTTGGCGGCATTATTCTGCCGTTCCCCTTACCTGGTAGTTCATAGGGATAAGGTGGTCTTGCGACCTAATCTGTCCTTTCTGCCGAAGGTGGTTTCGGATTTTCACCTCAATGAGGACATTGTTTTACCTTCGCTTTGTGCGAACCCTAAACATCTAAAGGAGTTTGCCTTGCATTCTTTGGATGTTGTCAGGGCGATCAGGGTTTACCTGTCATCAACGGAATCCTTTCGGAAGTCGGATTCTCTCTTTGTACTTCCTGAGGGTCCTCGGAAGGGTACGGCTGCGTCTGCGGCAACCATTGCCAAATGGATCAGACAGACCATTGTCCAGACCTATTCGTTGCGGGAACGGGTTCCTCCCTTCCCTGTCAAGGCGCACTCTACCAGGTCGGTGAGTGCGTCCTGGGCCTTCCGGCATCAGGCCTCGGTGGCCCAGGTGTGCAAGGCTGCGACTTGATCGTCGGTGCACACCTTTTCCAAATTCTATAAAATTGATGTTCTGGCGTCAGCTGATGCCTCCTTTGGCAAAGTTCTCTGTGCGGCAGTGCCATAGGGAACCCTGGCTTTGTACGGGTCCCTGGCTGTTGGGGTTGTTTTTTCCCCTGGGGTTATTTGTTTTCCTGGGTTGCTCATTTTGAGCCCTTTTTTGTTACCCAGAAGGTTACCTTTCTGTACATGTAAGGTTCCTTTCTCTGATGTGGGTACTGCGTTGCTTTTCTGGCGGTTGCGTTGCCCACCCCTCATGTCTACACTGCTTTGGGACGTCCCCATTAGTGAAGACTGTGTCCTCCGAGTCCTCCGACAGTCGCCGCCCCCGCCCCTCTTTTGGGGATTTTTTATACACTATCACTGCTTGCGACCAAACTGAATTGGTATGGCTATTGCAGGGGGTTATTGGACTAGGACAGCCCCCATGGGTGTGACTATGTAGATAAATTGTTCTTTTACAAGTCTTATGCCTAGAAACTCCTGTGGAGAGGAAGCAATACCCCATTAGTGAAGACTGTGTGGGCGGCGACTGTCGGAGGACTAAGAGAAAGGAATTTTACGGTAAGATTTTACAAAAATTCCCTTTTTCCTGGGAGCTATTCTGTTCTTAAGTTTTCTATGTCTTTTTTTTAAGATTTTTCTGGGAATGACTGATGAGATTGAATCTAGTTTGGGGCTCCTGGAGCCCAATTGTTGATGGACTGCAGGGTGGCCTGTAACTGTGGTTAAATGTAGTGATGAAGCATGCTCCTTGGGGTTCTGAGACTCTCTTTTTTTTGGCAGGGACTCCAGGAAGTGTTAATGAGATTGTAACAAACATGTTATACTAACCTGCTCTTTGCAGTGGTTTTGCACAAAGCAGCCCAGATCCTCCTTCTCTGGGGTCCCTCTTCGGCTCTCCTGGCCCCTCCCTCCTGTTGAGTGCCCCCAAAGCAATCAGCTATGCTATGGGGGCACCCGAGCTGAGCCACACAGGGACATGTAGCCCCACCTACTTTTCTCCTCATTGACTGACTAGGTTTGATTGACCATTGGCGCCATTGGCTTCCCCTGCTGTCTCAGCCAATGAGAAGGGGAGTCCCGGGCAGGCGAGACACTCCTGCAACATCGCTGGATCTAGGTGGACCTCAGGTAAGTATTAGAGAGGCTGAGGGGGGCTGCTGTACACAGAAGGCTTTTTATCCTAATGCATAGAATGCATTAAGATAGAAAAACCTTCTGCCTTTACTACCACCTTAAGTTGCATTTATTACCTTGGGGGTGGGGGGATAACCTCTGTCTGTAGATTTATTATGTAAAATGTGTGCTATAATTCTCTGTACAACTGCAGTTTTCTTTAGCTTGCAGAATTGGCCTTTTAAGAACATTCCCTGGAATAAATAAGGACTGGCGCAGTCAGATTTTGCAAAACGTGTTTCACACATGTTCTAAAAATGGCACAGCATGTGCCAAATTTATGTACTTGGAACTTGAATTTGGTGCATGTTGTGCCACTTTTAGAATGCATTTGAGAAACGTTCACAAAATCTGCCAAAAGACAGTTGGTCTAAATTAGCTCCACTTTTGTAAGATATGAACTGTTGGTATTTTATTCTGATCTTGGCACAAGTGTTGCTCCACAATGTAGAAGTGTAAAAAATGAAAACTACCTTTTGCAATTGTAGTTCAAGGAGAAGTAGGTTGTGTAGATCAGCCACATGGGCAACTGATAGCCGAGAAGCATTATTACTACAATGTTCTTAAATTGTCACATATAATAACGATATTGCCAATACACAAACCATAAAAGGTTATATAGAAAGCATTGGGTTATTGTTCCAAGATCAAACTCTTCCCAGTTGCTCATGGTTAATTTAGCATAGGTGGGTACAAAAGTATCTGTATGAAGAAGATGTGTTTCACATAAAGTTTAGTATCGTCTATGAGAAACATGCCTGTTTGTTGTTATTGTCTGGATTGTTGGCTAGAAAATGGTTGGGTGCATTCAACCCTACTTCAAGGGGGATTGAGAAATAGAGAGATCTGTCATCAAGGGAAAGCCAATGAGTGAGTTCCCAGGTATTGTGTTTTAGTATATAGTAAATGTCCCAAATCTTTTACATGGAAGGAAGCGGAGTGACAGTAGGCTGTAAGAAATATTTGCTTCAATGGTAATCCTGTTCATACTGCAGAGTGATCACGTGGAGAGCCTCTACCACTAGGACCTATATTAGTGATGGCAAACCCTGGCACCCCAGATATTTTGGAACTACATTTCCCATGTTGCTCATGCACTCTGCAGTGTAGTTGAGCATCATGGGAAATGTAGTTCCAAAACATCTGGGTGCCAAGGTTCACCATCACTGACCTATAGTATACTTATCCAAGTGGCTCACTTGTGATGATTAAATTGATACAGGCTACCTTAAAAAAAATACAAGATGGCAGATGCAAGACCAGTCACCCTGCACAAAGAGAGAGAGCGGCAGTGACTGGTCTTGATTACAGGAAGCTCCTGCACAAAAGAACTTTTACACTGGATCGCTGCACAGTGTTTCCATTATTTTAATTACTTGGTGTGCTTTGTATATTTCTTCAAACGCCTTTTGTATTTAGACATCATTTGTTTATCCTGAAGGCTAGCTTTACTATGATTATTTTTACTGTACATGGTAATAAATGTTACTTTATCGTTTAAGTTGACAGGTGTCTTAAAAGAAGCTGTTCATACTGCCACTGACATGGAAACAAACTCTGTTGCTGTGGAAAGGGTGAAGGAGTATTGCGATGTGGAGCCTGAGGTTACTATCTACTTAGAATCTTTATTTACAGTTTCATTGTCTGTTCAGTTTTACATGTTTTCACTTTTGAAGACTACATACAGAGTTGTGGTGACAATACAGACTGATTTCTGAAAATTTCTGAAATTCCATTAATTAATGAAAATATTTAGTTAAAGCCTGGGGAAAACAAAAACCCTCCATTGCAGTAGGGCTGTCCCCACACTGCAAAGGTTAAATGCTTCTTTATGTCAAGGGTACCTGAAAGGGCAATTTGTCCCCCACTCCCCTGGAAGCTGGCTCTACCCTACGCTCTGGCTTGTGGACCACCCCATGGTATCCTCAACTCCAGTGCAGGTCTATGGGCCTGCATTGCATTTGACAACATCAAAGGGCATGTGACTGTGGGAACACTGGGGAGAGGAGGCTGTAGGCACTGATCTTACAGCCTGGAGGGAGCAGTGATCAGGTAAGGAAATGTGTTTTTCCTGATTCCCCAAATATAAACTATCATTTAACCCATGCAGTGCAGAGACAGCCCACTGCAAGGGAAGATTTTTGTTTTCTCCGAAAATCAGCTATAAATTACCTTTTTAAATATTATTTCTCTTTCGTTCATTGATGGACACAGCTCCATATCTTCTTGACCCTTGGGTTTAGGAGTAGGACACTAGATGGAAAAAAGTTTTACTATGCCAATAAGGCAGTCCCAGGGGACATACTCCCACTTCCTGCTATAGGTCTTCAGTTTTTTTCTGCCTAGTCAGGAGTAAGGACATAGTTCCTTGCTGGGATCTCTGGTCCTAGCATTTTTTTCTTTTTAACTGGAATGTTTTGCTTCTTTTATTATTTTCTGTTCCTGTGAGAACTACAATGAATTCTGTTCCTGTGAGAACTACAATCAACTGCTGGACTTGGCGACAGACTGGATATCCATGATCCTTACAGTTTCCCCGGTCTGGCCAGCGAGTGCGACCTGACCTCAGTTCTGCGCTAGGTTGGCTGCGACATAGCCCCACTGGACGGAGGCTGGCCGGCGAGTAAACACCTTGCAAAGGACGACCCTGGTCACGACCTGAATGCACCCCATTCCTGCCTGAAGTGGTGTGGTAAGTAGTGTCCCCTATCTCTCTTGGTGTTCTTGGGCCCCTCCCTGGGATGGTCAGACCCCCAGGTTTCTCTCCAGCTCCTCTAAACAGTCACTGTTGATCTTTTGCCCCCCCCCCCCCCGGCTGTGGTAGGAGCTGGCTTTTCCACATGCTCCAGAAGGGGAGGGGGGGTTGGATGTGGTTGCTGCTGATGGGTTGCATAACAGGGGGGTTTTGAGCAGGTTCCCTGCCTCCCGGGGGTTAGTGACTGGGGCAGGGATGTGCTTTTTGCTCCCTGTAGTGGTTGTTGGACTGGGGGAATGAATGTTTTATCATCTGCGGGTACGTGCCTCACAGCCAGATTGGGCCAAAAATGTAGGCATCGGCTTTGCAGTCTACTTGCGGCTGACGGACTAAGCTGGCCAAGCTGTCTGAACTGCTGACCAAACTGGGGAGCGGATGTTTTATCATCCGCAGGTATGCACCTCACGCGGCTGGATTGGGCCAAAAATTTAGGCCGTGGCTTTGCGCCCTACTCGCGGCTGACAGACCAGGCTGTATGAGCTGCTGGCCAAGCTATCCGAGCTGCTGACCAAGCTGTCCGAACTGCTGAAGCTGACAGAGCCGCTGACGGGCATCCCCTGCCCTGAGTGGTCGGCTTCACTGGGGCTCACGTTCTGGCGACTGGGCGCCCTCAAAAATTTGGGCCGTGGCCGCTTTGGTCACCGCCATTGGGGGGCGGCCTCAGTGAGTTTAGCTGAAGCCCCCAACTCTCTCCCTGGGCATCTGCCAGACTGTAAATCTGGGCAAATGCAACTGGGCCTCCACTGAAATTTAGGCCACAGCCTGCAACCTGCTGGGCCATATGGTCAGCCTGGCACCTCCCCTGAACCGGTTGGCGCCGTGGAGGCGCTTAATTTTTAGTGACAGTGTAGCAGCCATTATTGTGTGACCGAGGGTACTCTGTCTGCGCGTCTGTGTCATGGCGAGCAGGCCCCCTCTTCAAGGGGGCTATTTCTTATTATGTCCTATAAGGAGGGGGGCGACCCTCTTGTTTTTTGCGGGGTCTAATAGGTGGTTCTTTTGTGGACCTTTGGCCGGCGTCTACTTGCGGGACTGAGGTCGGCGGCCTTCCCTGCTTGTTAGGTTTTAAGGGTGAGCTTAGTATATAGCGACCCTACTGGGTCAGCGTCCATGCACTTTGAGTGCTCTGATAGTGAGGATGTTTCCTCTTTTACCGCATATGCGCATAAAAAGGCGCTGGTGGATGCACTGATTGTATCGGTGTGGGAAATCTTAAACATGGGGGATGCAGCTGCTGCTATGTCAGATGCGATGGTCCCCTTGGTGCCCGTAGATCCTCTAAAGCGGCAAAGATTTTCCTGCCTACTGTGACAAAATTGTCGCGAGTCAGTGGTGTTGGCCCAAACACTATATGGCGGTGCCTAAGCGTTTCGATAGATGGCATTCCTTGAGAAGTCTCTGTTGAATAATTGGGAAGTTCCACCTGTGGTGGACTCTCAGGTCTCCAGGCTGAATAAATCCACCCTAATTCAGGTGGAGGAGCCTCCGAGTTTTAAAAAGATCCTTTTGACAGGAGAGCCGAGACTTTGGTCCGCAACATGTTTACTGTGGCTGGTTCGGTCCTTAGGGCGGTGTTCAGCATTGGTGTCCCAGACTCTAACGGAGTGGGCAAAGCTTTTGCGCCATGATCTGGAGGGGCGACAGCTTGTCCATGCCCTTTCAAGGCTGGCGGACCAGTTGGTCCAGGGGTTGCAGTTCATCTGTGAGTTTTCTCTGGATGCGGCTCTCTTAGTTTCTAGGCTGTCCGTGACAGCAGTGGTCCTTCGGCGCAGGATATGGCTGAAATGCTGGTCTGTGGCCTTATCTGATCTTCCCTTTGTGGAGGTTCACCTGTTCTCATCCTCCCTGGATTATATCATTAAGCAGGATTTTAAGACAAGGGATCTAAGTCTGTAAGGACCTCCTCTGCAGTTTCCAAAAGGCATGGTATGGTAAGCCAAGAGCAGGTCCTTCCGGACCCTTGGACCTCCCTGATTCAAGACAAGTGGGTCCGGGAGCTGATTCGGTCCGGCTACAAGATTGAGTTTCGGTCTTATCCTCCAGAGAGGTTCTTTCCTTCCTTACCTGCGTTTTTCCCCAGACCACCTGTGAGGTCTCTTCAGGGCAATGCAAGACTTGCTACTACAAGGGGTGATTGTTCCGGTCTCAGAATCTGAACGTTTTTTTCATGGGTTTTATTTAAATATGTTTACAGGTCCCAGGAAGGAAAGCAAGGTAAGTCCAATATTGGACCTCAAAGCTCTAAACCACTTGTGCAGGTACAGATGTTCCAAATGAAGTCCATTTGGACGGTAGTGGCATTCCTACATCAGGGGGAACTTCTGCCCTCTAACGATATCAAGGTAGCTTACCTTCATATTCCGATATATGTCGGTCATCCGCACCTCCTCCGCTTGCCGTGGGCGAAGAGCATTATCAAGAGGTCTTGCCTCAGCTCCTCGGCTTTTCACAATGTGTTGGCCCCGGTGTTGGCGTGTTGGCGCCAGCGGGGGAATGCGGTACCGGAGTACCTGGATGATCTTCTTCTGAGAGCAGAGTCTCTGACTGCACTGACGGAAAATCGGGAGATTACTGTGCAGACTCTGCAGGAGTTTAGTTGGAAACTAAATTTCCATTATTTTTGTTAGATGAGCTCCATTTGTTTCCAAGTTGAGCTCCTGTTTTGGCTATGGGAGGTATGTTTGTTGCTGTGTTCTTCCCACCCCTCATGTTGACACTGCTTTGGGATGTCCCAAGGGTTAAGAATATATGGAGCTGTGTCTGTCAATGAACCAAAGATTAAACTGGATTTATCTTACCGTAAAACCCTTTTCTCTGATGTTCATGGAAGGACCCCTCTATTGAGTTGGGTTATATGTTCTACCAATAAAAGATATTGGTACAAAATACAGATTGCAAAGCATAATTAAAAAGTAGCTCGTTAAAAGGATTTCTGAAAGCTACTCTCAACAACTTAAGAATGTGGTTCACCATTCTTTGGCAACTAAAAAAAGAGAAGCCCCCACTGTAGAAGTGCATTGGGGTTCCATTAACAAAGAATGGCACCACATCACACATGAATCAAAGTGTGTACTTTTATCATGCATTCACTTAACACAAATGTATGAAAACAAAGCCATTGTGCGGCCCTCTGGATGTATCGGGCCACACTTCTGGCTCCCTATATTTGCTAAGTTTCCAGCAACTGCCCTCAGGATAGCACTGCTCTTCCGTTAGCGTTAAGTACACATCCATTTATAAAGGGATTTTGTTTCTTATGTCTCACATGTAATTGTGTATTCTAACAAAAGAACATTTGTTTACTTAGGCTTCATGGACATCAGAGCATGCTTCAAAATTAACACACTGGCCACATGATGGAAGGATTGAGTTAACAAATTATGGTCTGAGGTACAGGAAAGACTTACAAATGGCTTTACAAAATGTTACTGCTTCCATTCAGCCTGGAGAAAAGGTTGGTGTTTTTGTGTGGTGTTCTTGGTGAAGGTCCCTAATTTTTTAATGTCTTGCTGTCTAATGCAAAGTGTTGGTACCTTGGCTTCCATGTAGTATATTCACAGAAAAAACGCTTGTAAAGGCTTAAAAGGTAAAGTTGAAACCCAGACAGATAGATAAACACAAATTTGAAATATATATTGGGAAGTTATTTAACCACTTCAATACTGGATACTTTTACCCTCTTCCTGCCCAGGCCAATTTTCAGCTTTCAGTGGCAGCTTTTAGCCTAATGGGGCAGCTTTTAGCCTAAGGGGGCAACAGTCTAATATCTATGAGCTATATGAAGGCTTCTCAGGCAAAGGCTCATGAGGGAAGATAATGATTAGACAAAGTTAGAAACCTTGTCTCAGTACTCTTGTTTTCCCCATGATAAACAAGTACTGGCTGTGTTTTATCTCACCATCCCTGTCCTGCCTCTAAATACATATGATTTCCTAATATCATTGTTCATAATTATGGAAACACTAGTCAGTACAGATATCTGAGGGGGGTCAGATTATGCCTGCAAGTCCAACTGCCCTCTATTATCTATACCCAGTTGTTGATGTGTCTTGTGCCTCTTAGACATTCAAATCTTAATCTCATCTTTCTAATAGAGATCTGCATTACTGGCAAGTTCAACTACATACTGTAAATGCTTTTGTCTCTTCTTACATTTACCCTCTCAACAGATGATAACTTATAAATGTCTGTATATTGTGGATAGGTGGGCATAGTTGGAAGAACTGGAGCTGGAAAGTCTTCTCTAACTTTGGGTTTGTTCCGAATTCTTGAACCTGCAACTGGATCAATTCATATAGATGGAGAGGACATTTCAAAACTAGGTCTTCATGAACTGAGATCTAAACTAACAATCATTCCTCAGGTAAGATCCACATTAGTATTAACTACCCAAAAAATAAACTGGGAAATGCACAGATTTAAAAAAATGAGTTATGATAAGTTTTCAAACTGACCCTCAGACCTCAGACTGTAGTTGAGCACATGGAGCATTCAGAATGCAAACTGACTTTATGCTCTGTCTCTCTAAATGTGCTCCTCTGTTGGATACCAGTGGCGGCCTGTGCATAGCGGGCGCCAGGGCGCCGCCCCCCTACCCCTAAAAAAAAGAAAAAAAAAAATGACAGCGAACAAATAAAGTTTTTAAAAAAAAAAATTTGGGTTCGCCGGCCTTTGCAATGGAAGTGGTTGCTAGGGGGGGGGGGGGGGTTATGTCCCAGAAGAGGCGCCGATCGGCAGCCTTCTGGGGGCGTAACCCGATCGCAAGTCCTTGCGATTGGACACCCCCACTTTCGGATATCCTGGCTGTGATTGGTCCAGTCTCCAGCCTGGACCAATCATCATCCAGGACATCCGATCCCTGACGTCACAATGGGGGCGGTGCCGGTGCGTGAGTCAGTCACTCACCGTCACCGTCGCTCGGAGGACGAGGGAGAAGCCGCTCTCCTTCCCGCCGCCGCAGAGAGGACGGACTGGATCGAGGAGGGAAGAACCCGCCGCCGCCGCCAGGTAAGTGCATTAAATTGAAGGGAGCACGCACGCTGCACTCTGCATTGATTGGGGGACAATGCTGTGGGCACTCTGCATTTATTGGGGTACATTGCTGTGGCACTCTGCATTTATTGGGGTACAATGCTGTGGGCACTCTGCATTGATTGGGGGACAATGCTGTGGGCACTCTGCATTTATTGGGGGACAATGCTGTGGGCACTCTGCATTTATTGGGGTACAATGCTGTGGGCACTCTGCATTGATTGGGGGACAATGCTGTGGGCACTCTGCATTTATTGGGGGACAATGCTGTGGGAACTCTGCATTTATTGGGGCAATGCTGTGGGCACTCTGCATTTATTGGGGTACAATGCTGTGGCGCTCTGCATTTATTGGGATACAATGCTGTGGCACTCTGCAATCATTGGGGTACAATGCTGTGGGCACTCTGCATTTATTTGGGTACAATGCTGTGGCGCTCTGCAATCATTGGGGTACAATGCTGTGGCGCTCTGCAATAATTGGGGTACAATTCTGTGGCACTCTGCAATCATTGGGGTACAATTCTGTGGCACTCTGCAATCATTGGGGTACAATTCTGTGGCGCTCTGTATTTATTGGGGAAAAATGCTGAGGCGCTCTGTATTTATTGGGGTACAATGCTGTGGCGCTCTGCATTTATTGGGGTACAATGCTGTGGGCACTCTGCATTTATTGGGGTACAATGCTGTGGCGCTCTGCATTTATTGGGATACAATGCTGTGGCACTCTGCAATCATTGGGGTACAATGCTGTGGGCACTCTGCATTTATTGGGGTACAATGCTGTGGGCACTCTGCAATCATTGGGGTACAATGCTGTGGCACTCTGCAATCATTGGGGTACAATTCTGTGGCACTCTGCAATCATTGGGGTACAATGCTGTGGCACTCTGCAATCATTGGGGTACAATTCTGTGGCACTCTGTAATCATTGGGGTACAATTCTGTGGCACTCTGCAATCATTGGGGTACAATGCTGTGGGCACTCTGCAATCATTGGGGTACAATGCTGTGGGCACTCTGCATTTATTGGGGTACAATGCTGTGGGCACTCTGCAATCATTGGGGTACAATTCTGTGGCACTCTGCAATCATTGGGGTACAATGCTGTGGCACTCTGCAATCATTGGGGAACAATGCTGTGGGCACTCTGCAATCATTGGGGACAATGCTGTGGCGCTCTGCAGTGATTGGGGACAATGCTGTGGCGCTCTGAATTGAAAGGGGCATGCACGCTGAACTCTGCATTGTGAGGGCACAGCACAGTGTTTATTGCATTGAAGGGGGCACAGCACAGTGTTCATTGCATTGAAGGGGGCACAGCACAGTGTTCATTGCATTGAAGGGGGCACAGCACAGTGTTCATTGCATTGAAGGGGGCACAGCACAGTGTTCATTGCATTGAAGGGGGCACAGCTTCAAAGTCACGCAATTTTTTTACTGCGTTTTTTGGCGCGAAGCAATACCTATTACATTTTTCTTTTTGCGCCCCCCCAAAAATTTTGAGCACCAGCCGCCACTGTTGGATACTGAAAATCAGCCATTTACCTTCTGAGCTAGAGGTTAGAGAGGAGCTCCAATCTGAGCAAACAAAATTTAAAGTCAGCAGCTACAAGTACTGTAGCTGCTAACTTTTAATATAAGGACACTTACCTGTCCTGGGATCCAGCGATGTCAGTACCCCGAGCCAATTTGTCAATCGGCTTTGGGTGAAGGCACTGGTTTCTTCACTATGGGAAACCGACAGTGAAGCCTTTTGGCTTCATAACCATTTCCTACTGCACATGCACGAGTCACGTTGTGCTTTCTGAATGGTCTCGCCGTCTTCTTAGACCTTTGTGTGTCCCAGAAAGCAGCCGGGGGAAAGAGGAGGGGCTAGAAATACAAAGGAGATCGCTGCAGCAATCTTATCTGAAAGTGGAGGGGAGAGGGGGGAGCAGGTATTTGGTTTTGACGGGTACCTGCTCCTCCCTCTCCCCCAAAAAGTGACAAATGTGGCAGTGGAGGGGAGGAGGGTGCGAACAAGCGGAGCTTCCCCTTTTGGGTGGAGCTCTGCTTTAAGAGCCCCAGAGGCATTCAGGAAGATGAATACAAGTACATTGAGGCACTTTTGAGTGCCTGCCATTATTTTTGAAAATCCCACTGGTTTAAATTGCCTAACAATTGTATTATTCCCCACAGGACCCAGTCTTATTTTTTGGATCATTAAGAATGAACCTGGATCCTTTTGACAGTTACACTGAAGATGATGTTTGGACAGCTTTGGAACTGGCCCACTTGAAAAGTTTTGCTTCGAGTTTGCCTGATAGGCTAGATCACATTTGTACTGAAGGAGGAGAAAATCTAAGGTATATTGTCTATTTTGTACATACAACACAAAAATGACTGCAATGTCATACTTACTAATAGAAAATAAAAAATGCCGTGCTCTAAAATACTGATATTATCTCACCCGTGAACAGTCAAAAAAAGATAAAAACATATAGAATATAATTCAAAACAATCCAATAATAAAGTGACAATATGGTGAATGTCCAATGTGAATTATTGCAACGAATAGTTGAGAAATCCTCCACCAACGTGTCTTGCCTTCATCTTCTGTAAAGAATGCAAACTTACAGGACCAAAATGCTGCCTAACATATAGAGCAGCTGAATGCATTTATTACTGATATGACTCTTCTCAAAGGGAATATATGCAGCATCCGATTAAAATCATTCAGTCATTTATTTATTAAGATGTTCTCCAGACCACAGGCTTTATGTAAAATAATATCTCTTACATAGTTTGTGAGGTTGAAAAAAGACATCAGTCCATCAAGTTCAACCTATGATGTGTGTGTTTTCTGTTAACCGTACATTGAATACCCCTGTATGTTGTGGTCTTTAAGGTGCCCAGCTAATAGTTTTTTGAAACTATCGATGCTCCCTGCTTATACGACTGCTTGAGGAAGAGAATTCCACATCCTTACTGCTCTGACAGTGAAGAACCCCTTACGTATTTTAAGGTTAAACCGTTTTTCCTCTAGTTTCAGTGAGTGGCCATGTGTCTTATTGTGTTCCCTTTCTCTAAAAAGTTTGTTCCTTATGCTAGGGTCGCCAGTACAGTATTTGTACATTAATATCAGATCCCCCCTCAATCGTCTCTTCTCTAGAGAGAATAAGTTCAGTGCTTGTAGTCTTTCCTCATAGCCGATGTCCTCCATTCCCCTAATTATTGCAGCACATCCTTTCTGAGGACCGGTGCCCAGAACTGGACAGCATACTCCAGATGTGGCCGGACCAGAGTCTTGTAGAGTGGGAGAATAATCTCTTTATTTCTGGAGTGAATCCCCTTTTTTATACATGCCAGTATTCTGTTGGCTTTGCTTGCAGCGGCTTGGCATTGCATGCCACTGCCAAGCCTGTTGTCCACCAGTACCCCCAGGTCCTTTTCCATCCTAGACCCACCCAGAGGTTTCCACCCCAGTGAGTAGCTTGCTTTCGTGTTTCTGATGCCCAAGTGCATTAATTTACATTTTTCAACATTAAACCTCATCTGCCATGTAGTTGCTCACCCCATTATTTTGTTCAGGTCCGCTTGTAAGGTTTCCACATCCTGCATAGAAGATATTGGCATGCTTAGTTTAGTATCATCCGCAAATACTGAGATTGTACTAGATATCCCATCCTCTAGATCATTTATGAATAAATTAAACAGGATTGGTCCCAGGACAGAACCTTGGGGAACCCCACTTTCCACACCTGCCCAATCCGAGTACTCCCCATTTATCACCACCCTCTGTACTCTCCCCTGGAGCCAGTTCTCTATCCAGGTCCATACCTACATTCCTTAGTTTGTAAAGTAAGCGTTTGTGGGTAACGGTGTCAAAGCCCTTTGCAAAGTCCAGATATACCACATCCACAGGCCTTCCTTTATCTAGGTGGCAGCTCACTTCATCGTAGAAGGTTAATAGATTGGTTTGGCAAGAACGATTTTTCATGAATCCATGCTGATTACTACTAATAATACCGTTTTCGTTACTAAAGTCTTGTATGTGGTCCCTTAACATCCACTCCAAAATCTTGCAGACTACTGATGTTAGGCTGACCGGCCTATAGCTACCCGGGATATATCTCAGCCCTTTTTTTAAATATTGGTACCACGTTGGCTTTTTTTCAATCAGCTGGCACCATACCCGTCTGTAGACTATCCTTAAAGATCAAGAATAATGGTCTGGCAATCACCTGGCTGAGCTCTTTAAGAACCCTCGGGTGCAAGCCATCTGGTCCCGGTGATTGATTTATTTATGTTAAGTTTCTCTAGTTTAGTTCTAAGTCTATCTTCTGTTAGCCATGGCAGTATCTCTGACTTAATAATTTAAACCGTCAAAGTAAAATCTGTCTCAACAGTCCTCCATGTGGAGGAAGGTGAGTCAGAACTTGATGTGCCTTCTCAACCGCAAAGAAAAAGGCAAAGGGTGTCTTTCCCAATTACAGAAGTAGAGGAAGCCATTTCTCAATGAACTCCATTATATTGACCCCTTTAGTTTTTTGCGCAACTCCAACGATTCTAAGTTTTTTTTTCAAAATGGACGGATTTTCAAAATCATCCATTTTGTTAATATTTGCATTTGTTTTAAAGGTAGAACATAAAAAAGTGACGGCAGAAAAAGACTGAGTAGTTTATCGAGTCTTCCTCATCCTGGCAGCTCTCTGCTGCCCCCCGGTCCCCCCCCCCCCCATGTTTCTAGAATGTTGGCAAACATTCTAGAAGATAGTGGAAGGAGGCTAAAAGGGGCTGCCTTGAATGTTTAGGGGCCTTTGGCCAATCCCCAGGTTAAGGGCCTGGCAGGGAACCAAAGAAGCCCTTATGTAGACATTAGCCATGCCAGCAGGGAGTTCAGGTAGAAGGCAGAGAAGCAGTGAGGGAGGCTGTTGGTGGCCCTTGACGGACCCCTTACTGGTGGAGGGGAGGGTTTAACTAGGACCGTAGCTTGAGTGGCTTACCTGGAGGGATCCCACCAAAGGAGGCATTTGGAGGGATTCAAGCCAGAGAGGCAGTGGGAAGGAGCAAGAAGAGTCAGTGAGTAGATCAGCATGGTGCAGGGACAGACAAGCGGAGAGGCTGCCAGCTGTAACAGTGCTCTTTTGAAGACCACAGTGTGCCAAATCTTCATCTAACCCAGCCCAGGGGAATCCCCATGTGTGTGTCGGTCAGGAGGACTGGGAAGAGGAAAGCAGCCAGGTGTGGCTGGTGGCAGCCAGGCAGGCTAGCATTTTTTTGGAACTGGGATCATTGGCCACAGGGAAGCAGAAGGAGATGTGATGTGCTGTTTTACTCCATATGTGCTACTTTTTCAAGGGACTTGAGAGTTCCTGCCTGTAATGTGGTTTTGCTTAACTAACAAAAAGCCTGTCCGTTCCCTCAGGAGTGAATCAGCAGAAGCTGTGTATAGAGGAACAACGTTTGTTCAGGTGGAAGGAAGAGGAGTCTGTAAATAGTTAGGAAGTGTTCCTGAACTGTTGTCACACTGGGCATCCCATAATTCCTTACCCCATCCAAGTTATCATCCCCTAATAAAACTTAAAAAACAAGCCAAAGACTGATTTCTGTGTCTGGAAGAAAAGGGAAATGCTGTGTGACTGGCTGTGCAGCAGTGGGGAACCCTGACTTCAGCCATTCCTATGGAAGTAGTAGGAATTGTGCATAAGGGGTACATAGAATTGTACAATTATGCATGTTTGCTTAAAAAAACTCTAAAAAACTGTATTAACAATTCTAACCTTTACACTCATGTGACACTAGATAACATTTTCTTCCCCACCCTTCCCCTCATAGCAATGTTTCACTTGTAGTAAAATGTACTTTCACAGAAAGGGATTAATAACCATTTCAAACTGATAAGAGGAGTAGCTCAGCTATGAGGAACTGAATTTATTCTCTCTTGAGAAAAGGAGATTAAGACTCCGACTTAGGGGGCGACCTGTGAATAAAAATGAATGAAAAACTTTTATGAAAAACTTCATAAAATGAATGTCAATGCAAGTCGCCTCCAGGTCGCCCCGAGGTAGTACAGGACCCTTTTTTTAAGTCGGAGCGACTTGTGTCGCTCCTATTAGAACCGGTCCTGTACTACTCAATGGACCGTGACGGTGCACGACTTGCCAGGCTGACCAAGTCGCCTGACAAGTCGTATTAGTGTGAACCGGCACTAAGGGGGATATGATCAACATTTTTGTAAATATTTTATTATATTTTTTCATGTGACAACACTGAAAAAAATTAAACTTTGCTACAATGTAAAGTAGTGAGTGTACAGCTTGTATAACATTGTAAATTTGCTGTCCCCTCAAAATAACTCAACACACACCCCTAAGTTAAAATGTCCAAATTGGGCCCAATTAGCCATTTCCCTCCCTGGTGTCATGTGACTCATTAGTGTATTAAGGTCTCAGGTGTGAATGGGGAGCAGGTGTGGTAAATTTGGGGTTATCGCTCTCACTCTCTCATACTGGTCACTGGAAGTTCAACATGGCACCTCATGGCAAAGAACTCTCTAAGGATCTGAAAAAAAGAAATGTTGCTCTACATAAAGATGGCCTAGGCTATAAGAAGATTGCCAAGACCCTGAAATTGAACTGTAGCACAGTGGCCAAGATCATACAGCGGTTTAATAGGACAGGTTCCACTCAGAACAAGCCTCACCATGGTCGACCAAAGAGGGTGAGTGCACGTGCTCAGCGTCCTATCCAGAGGTTGTCTTTGGGAAATAGACATATGAGTGCTGCCAGCATTGCTGCAGAGGATGAAGGGGTGGGGGGTCAGCCTGTCAGTGCTCAGACCATATGAAGCACACTGCATCAAATTGGTCTGCATGGCTGTCATCCCAGAGGGAAGCCTCTTCTAAAGATGATGCACAAGAAAGCCCGCAAACAGTTTGCTGAAGACAAGCAGACTAAGGACATGGATTAATGGAAGCATGTCCCATGGTCTGATGAGACCAAGATAAGCATTTTTGGTTCAGATGGTGTCAAGCGTGTGTGGCGGAAACCAGATGAGGAGTACAAAGACAATTGTGTCTTGCCTACAATCAAGCATGGTGGTGGGAGTGTAAAGGTCTGGGGCTGCATGAGTGCTGCAAGCACTGGGGAGCTGCAGTTCATTGGGGGAACCATGAATGCCAACATGTACTGTGACATACTGAAGCAGAACATGATCCCTTCCCTTTGGAAACTGGGCCGCAGGGCAGTATTCCAACATGATAACGACCCCAAACACACCTCCAAGACAAACACTGCCTTGCTAAAGAAGCTAAGGGTAAAGGTAATGGACTGGCCAAGCATGTCTCCAGACCTAAACCTATTGAGCATCTGTGGGGCATCCTCAAACAGAAGGTGGAGGAGCGCAAGGTCTCTAACATCCACCAGCTCCGTGATGTCGTCATGTAGGAGTGGAAGAGGACTCCAGTGGCAACCTGTGAAGCTCTGGTGAGTTCCATGCCCAAGAGGGTTAAGGTAGTGCTGGAAAATAATGGTGGCCACACAAAATATTGACACTTTGGGCCCAATTTGGACATTTTCACTTAGGGGTGTACTCACTTTTGTTGCCAGCGGTTTAGACATTAATGGGTGTGTGTTGAGTTATTTTGAGGGGACAGCAAATTTACAGTTATACAAGCTGTACACTCATTACTTTACATTTAGCAAAGTGTCATTTCCTCAGTGTTATCACATGAAAAGATATAATAAAATATTTACAAAAATGTGAGAGGTGTACTCACTTCTGTGCGATACTGTATAAATACATAAGGGGTCCATATAGTGAATTTGGTGTTGAGTTGTTCACTTTAAAGTCAACACAGAGGACAAGGGGGCACTCTTTGCGTCTAGAGGAAAAGAGATTCTGTCTCCAAATATGGAAAGGTTTCTTCACCGTAAGAGCTGTAAAAATGTGGAATAGACTCCCTCCAGAGTTGGTTCTGGCTAGCTCACTAGATTGCCTTAAAAAAGGCCTGGATTCTTTCCTAGGTGTACATAATATAAGTGGGTACTAATATTTTTGGGTAAAGTTGATCCAGGGAATATCCGATTGCCTCTGGGGGATCAGGAAGGATTTTTTTCCCCTGCTGTAGTAAATTGGATCATACTTTGCTGGGGATTTTAACCTTCCTCTGGATCAACTGTGGGTATAGGATTGTGTATATATGGGATTGTATGGTTGGGTTTCTTTACTGTTTTTTGTTTTTTTTTGGTTGAGCCAGATGGACTTGTGTCTTTTTTTACCTGACTAACTATGTAACTATGCTGTACTCCAAAATGCTATTCTGGCAGAAGCTAATAAAATGACAAATGCCAATGCCCATAATACTCTATTTTAACCCTGTTTTATCCTATTAAGAATGAGGTATATTCTTGATAAGTCTGCTCATAAATACGGATAAAATTCTATTATATTCCAAACCAACAATAAATTCCAAGTAATCTCAAAGAAATTCTTTGCTTTCTCCAAACCAAATCTTACATTAAACAATTGGTCCAAATCCCACACCAAATCACTGGTACAATACACCTGAGATAATGCTCCTCACCCCTAACATCTAGATGTAGCACCCTCCTAGCTTTAGGCAAACGTAGTTTTTGGCTCCTCTGTAGCGAGGTTTGATTGCTTTTGGTTGTTCTGGGTTCTTGACTGCTTTCCCCCGATTTCTGTAAAATTCCAGAATTTAGTGAGTCGATACAGCCTCAGCCAAACCCTGATATTAAGAATGGCCAGTAGAGGTTTGAGGTGTGTAGAAAAAAGGCTTGGGCCTGCAAACAGCAGAGTCCTTGCCATGTGGGAAGAAACCTAGCCTGAATACTGTAGCCCTCTGGGGCTGATAGCTACAGTTTAGAAGAGGCCATCTTAGTACCGGCTCCAGCTAGAGCTAGGGGACCCATGTTTAGAGTTCCTGAAGAACACTGCAGGAAGTCCACAGAGTATCTGACCTGGAGGCATACAATAGAGAGGCTGGCTAGTAATGCAGGACAGCATTCAAATACACATCGCACAGTGAGTAAAAGCCTGAAAGATCCCAGAGACTGTTCTGCTATCTTCTGGGGGAGCTCATTTCAGTTTGTTGGCTCAGGCTTTACCTTTGCTATGCGGTCCCCTGAATTATAGTTCACTAGTCATTGAATACAAGTGGGTGGTTGCGCCCTGATGACACAGAACAGTTAATAGTGTCCTCCATTATCTTTCCCATAGTCTGGAGTATTCCAAGGCTTACCCGCATCCTACCCAAGTTATACCAGCAAATAAACTGCAAAAACACATGCGCTGCCTGCTTTCTGAGTTGAGAAACTGTTACATAGTTACATAGTTACATAGTTAGTAAGGTTGAAAAAAGACATCAGTCCATCCAGTTCAACCTATGATGCGTGTGTGTGTTTGCTTTTAACCGTACATTGTATACCCCTGTATGTTGTGGTCTTTAAGGTGTCCATCTACTAGTTTTTTGAAACTATCGATGCTCCCTGCTGATACGACTGCTTGTGGAAGAGAATTCCACATCCTTACTGCTCTTACAGTGAAGAACCCCTTACGCACTTTAAGGTTAAACCGCCTTTCCTCTAGTTTTAGTGAGTGGCCACGTGTCTTATTGTATCTCCTTTCTCTGAATAGTTTGTTCCTTATGCTCGGGTCACCAATACAGTATTTGTACATTGATATCATATCCCCCCTCAATCGTCTTTTCTCCAGAGAGAAAAGGTTCAGTGCTTGTAGTCTTTCCTCATAGCTGATGTCCTCCATTCCCCTAATTATTTTTGTTGCCCTTCTCTGGACTTTCTCCAATTCCAGCACATCCTTCTTGAGGACCGGTGCCCAGAACTGGACAGCATACTCCAGATGTGGCCGGACCAGAGTCTTGTAGAGTGGGAGAATAATCTCTTTGTAGAGTGGGAGAATAATCTGTGAACTGTGAACTTCTGCGTGCCTGGCTGCCATGTGCCTTACAAGGAACGGAACCTGGGATAAATCAGCCAGCCCTGTCTGGGGTCTGTGCTACATGAACAAAAGTTGTGTTCACACATTATCTATTCTTTAAGATGAACTTCAACTTTCTTTTCACTAGAACTGAACGGAGTGATCAATCTCAGCATTGATCCTACCTCTGTACCATGTTGCTTTGTTGTCTGCAGATCCCCTGATTCTCTGGGTTTAGTTTTGGCTTTGTATCATGTGACACTCTGTAAAGCCTGCTATAGACTGTGTTCCTTTCACAGCCACTTCCTGCAGCATCTGGAGCCTAAAACACACCCCTCTGTAAATCTCTGTTTATTAAAAATCTTACAAACATAATAAAAACATATTTACATATATACAAAATAAATAAAAATATATATAAACAAAAATAGCTTACATCAGCATAGAAACAGAAAATTGCTTTTCTCTTACGTCCTCCGACAGTCGCCGCCTCTTCATATTCGTCACTAATGGGGTTATTGACCTTTGCTCCTTAGGAGTAGCTAGGCAACAGAATATATTAATATCAAAGCTTTTAGCATATCCCACCCCCAGGGGGTGGTCCCCTCAGTCAATACCTCCCTGCTTCCTGCATTTCCATCCCAGTTTCTAATGCCTAGCTCAGGAGTAGGCTGGCTGTTCCTGTGCTGGGGCTCTTAGTCTCAGCTTCTTTTCTCTTTTTGATTTTATTTGGAGTTTTTTTCTCTTTCTTTTACTTAGCTGTTTATTTCAGCGTTAGTTAGCTTCTTCTGATGAAGATGATCGTGCGGAGCTGGGTCTCAGTCTGGCCACCCTGGATCCCAGGGCTCAGGGCCAGGGGCTTCCCAGCCTGCCATCGAGCGTTCAGCTTAGGTTTTGCCCTGGCACATTGAACGACCCATCCCTGTTCGCTGCAGGGATGCTATCGGTGAGGTGGCTACCTCACTGGACGCCATTGCGGTTTCGCACCGCAGTTCCACTGCGTCATGCTTGCGACACTCCCTGTCCTCAGTGCTGCGGTTTGGTCGCTGGAGCAGGCTCCCCACACCATCCGGACTGGTAAGTGTAACTCTATGTGGGGACCTGTCTATTTGGGTGTCAGTCTGGGACTGTGTGACCCTGCATGTCTGTGTGGCTGTTGTGCTCCCTGTCAGTTCCTGTGTGGACCTGCTGCCTGTGTGTGGGCTGTGAAGGGGGGGGCTCTCCCGCTCTGCTGAGTGTCAGCAGGAGGCAGTCAGATTTTGGGCATGCTGTGCGGCGATCGCTGCGGCGACCCGCCATTTTTTTGAGGCAAAATCATGGTGGTCGGGCCTGTGTGGTAATGTTTTGGCGCCAAACGCCGCCATTTTGGCGGCGATCGATCAGGCCACATGTCGGCGCCATTTTCCATTTGCCCATAGAATCCTCAGCCGAGCGGCCATGTTTGTGTAGCCTTGCATAGGCTTCATCGGGGCGGTCAGTCTTGCATCACTTCCTTTTGCTCTGGGACAGCGATCGGTGGCAGCAGCCTGTGTGATCGCTCCAGGTTTTTATCTTCCCTTTTTTCCTGTATTCCTTGCCCAGTTTCTTGTCCCTGTAGGGGTCGGTGTATTCAGTGGGTGCGGTGGGCTAAGCTCGCCGCGATCTTAAAGGGGCAGTACTCCTTTTTTCCTAATATTGCTGGGGCATGGATTCTCAGGAATGCAAGTTTCCTCCCACCTTGGTGGGGGGCCAAGGGGCTGCTGCTTCCCCCGAGGGGGCTGATCTGGCCACTATTGTGGCAAACTTGGCTGCTCAAGTGCAGATGCTGGTGGCTGATCGATCCACAAAACGGCCCAGAGTGTCTATTTCCTCTGATTCAGAGGGCAATGGGGCTGCTATGGCTGGAGTGCCCTTCTCAGGGTCTCACTCATCTCTAGACCTTGTGGGGTCTGAAGGGGAGGCTGAGGTGGAAGGGGTTGATAATTCTCCCCCTGGCTCGTCTGAAGAGCTTGCACTCATGGATGAGTTGGTTGCTTCTATCAAGCAAACGCTGCATTTACAGGATGAACCATGTCCTCCATTTTTGATGTCCTCTTATGGGACGCAAAGAAAGCGCAAAACATCGCAGGTTTTTCCTTGCTCTATGGAATTTCAGCGCGCTGTTGATGAGCAATGTCGCAATTTAAAGAAACCTTTCGCTGTGCCGAGTAGGTTCAAGCTGCGTTATCCGTTTACTCCCGCCACTGATGAGCGTTGGTGTGTGCCGCCTCAAGTAGATCACGCGGTGGCGATTTTGAATAAATCCACTGCGATTCCTGCTGAGGATACCCCGGTGTTCCGGGACCCTACGGACAGGAGATTGGACTCTCTGGCCCGTCATTCTTATACGGTTGCTGGCTCTATGCTGAAGCCTATTTTTGCTTCCATTATGGCAGCCCAGGCTATTGCGGATTGGACGCAGGTGCTCAGGCGCACCCTGGTGGCTGACTCTGCCCCGCCGACAACTTTGGCTATGGTGGATCAAATTCATCAGGGTGTCATGTATTTGTGTGATGCGGACTTAGATATGGTCCCTTTGGCTGCGCGTCTTTCTAGTGTGGCAGTCTTGAACCGTCGCCTGATATGGCTGAAATGTTGGTCTGTTGACCAGTCTTCCCGCAAGACTTTGGCTAATTTTCCCTACGCGGGATCTCGCCTTTTTGGCGAATCTTTGGATACTCTGATAAAGGGTATTTCTGGGGGTAAGAGCACTCTCTTGCCCCAAAACTCACAAGACTAAGTTTGTTCGTGGTAAGAAGAATACCTCGTTTAGGCCCTCTCAGGGGTCCTTTCGTGCCTTTCGGTCGCACTATAAGGGCAAGCCCTTCAAGGGACAAGACTCCCAGAAGAAGCCGTGGACGGGTAAGCAGAAGTCCGGCCAGTCCGGGTCCGCTACCCATAACAATGCGGCCTGAAGGGACGCCCTCACCCGGTTCTGGGGTGGGGGGACGTTTGCTCGGTTTTCTTCAACCCTGGCTGGACCGCATTCTGGACAGATGGGTTCAGGAAATCGTTCGATCTGGATACAAGATCGAGTTTCTCTCTCGGCCGGCGGGCAGATTTTTCCCCTCAAACCTTCAGCTGACTCCGGAGCGCTTGCAGGATCTGCACCTGGCGGTGCGGGACCTGCGGGCCCAGGGAGTGGTGGTTCCGGTGCCTCATCGGGACAGATTTCGGGGGTTCTACTCCAATCTGTTCACTGTGCCCAGAAAGGAGGGCAAGGTACGTCCGATTCTGGACTTAAAAGCTCTGAACCGCTTTGTGCGGGTTCGCAAGTTCCGCATGGAATCCCTGCGATCAGTGGTGGCTGCCCTGGTTCCGGGGGAATTCATGGCCTCCATCGACTTGAAGGATGCATACCTTCACATCCCCATATTCGAGGGTCACCAGAGGTACCTTCAATTTGCCATTGCGGAGGATCATTATCAATTCTTGGCGTTGCCCTTTGGTCTCGCTTCGGCTCCGCGGGTTTTCACCAAGGTGCTTGCGCCGGTTCTGGCCTTATTGAGGGCCCAGGGCATTTATGTCCTGGGGTATCTGGACGATATCCTGATTCGGTCCGCGACCAGTCAGGGCCTGGTGAACGACCTGTCCATCACAATGCAGACTCTGCAGGAATTCGGTTGGACGATAAATTTTCCGAAGTCAACGTTGTGTCCGTCGGTTCGTCTTCCCTACCTGGGGATGATTCTGGACTCTGTTCAAGCGAAGGTCTTCCTGCCGGAAGACAAGCTTCGGACACTTCAGTGCGAAGTCAGGTCCCTCAGGGACAATCAGTGCTCGTCCCTCCGGACGTGTATGAGGTGTCTGGGATTGATGGTTTCGGCTTTCGAGGCGATTCAGTTTCACACACGGGAGCTTCAGGCGGAGGTCCTGGCCACGTGGGATGGGCGTCCGCAATCTCTGGATCTGCGGCTGTCGTTGAGCCGTCTCACCCGCAGGGGTCTTTTGTGGTGGCTCCAGTCCCCGGTGGTGTCGGGGGGCAAGTCCTTTCGTCCTTTGTCGTGGACGGTGATCACCACGGATGCCAGCCTGTCGGGCTGGGGTGGTGTTCTGGGCGTTCTGTCCGCCCAGGGTACTTGGTCGAAGGAGGAATCCTCCCTTCCAATCAACATTCTGGAATTGCGAGTGAAAAAATCTCTGTCTACTGCGTTGGACGGACAGGCTTCAGGGCCGTCCAGTTCGGGTACAGACGGACAATGCCACAGCGGTGGCCTACATCAACCACCAAGGGGGCACCAGGAGTGCCCGGGCGGCTCGGGAAGTAGCCGACATTCTGTCTTGGGCCGAGACACACGTCCCGGCGATATCTGCAGTTCACATTCCGGGGGTGGAGAACTGGCAGGCGGATTATCTGAGCCGCCAGACCCTGGACCAGGGAGAATGGTCCCTTCCCCCGGATGTCTTCCAGATGTTGTGCGCGAAGTGGGGGTCCCCAGATGTGGACCTGTTCGTGTCTCGTCTAAACAACAAGGTGGAAAGGTTCGTGGCAAGGACGCGCGATCCTCGGGCAGACGACTCAGACGCGTTAGTGGCGCCCTGGCATCAGTATCGTCTGATGTATGCCTTTCCACCGATTCAGCTGCTTTCCAGGCTCCTTCGCAGGTTGGCCTCGGAACTGCGCACGGTGATTCTGTTGGCACCGGACTGGCCTCGCCGGTCTTGGTACGCAGACCTCATGAATCTGGCGGTCGACGCTCCGTGGCGTCTGCCACTTCGAGGAGATCTCCTGTCTCAAGGACCGATATTCCATCCTGCTTTACAGTCACTGGCTTTAACGGCCTGGCTGTTGAAAGCCAGGTCCTGAAGGATAGCTGTCTTTCCCCTGAGGTCATTCCCACTTTGATCAAGGCTAGGAAGGCCTCTTCGGGGAAGATTTACTACCGTACTTGGAAGGCTTACTTTGCCTGGTGTGAGTCCAGGGGGTATTCCCCTCGCTCGTACTCGGTGTCGAGAGTGTTGGCTTTCCTTCAAACGGGCGTGGCCCAGCGTTTGGCGTTGGCCACGATTAAGGGTCAGATTTCTGCGCTGGCCGTTCTCTTTCAACGCTCTGTGGCATCTAACTCTTTGGTTAGCACCTTTGTTCAAGGGGTGCGACATTTGGTCCCTCCTAGGAGGGAGCCTTTGCCTCCTTGGGATTTGAACCTTGTTCTGTCCGTGTTGCAACATGCTCCTTTTGAAAAGATTAGGGAGATCTCGTTGTCTTTGTTGTCCAAGAAGGTTGCCTTCTTGGTGGCGATCACTTCGGCTCGCAGAGTGTCGGAGCTGGCGGCCTTGTCCTGCAAATCTCCGTATTTGGTGATTCACTTGGATAAGGTGGTCTTGCGACCTAACCCGTCTTTTCTTCCGAAGAGGATCTCGGAATTTCACCTCAATGAGGATATTGTTCTGCCTTCGCTTTGCGCAAAGCCTAAGCATCCAAAGGAGGTGGCGTTGCATTCCTTGGATGTTGTTAGGGCGATCAGGGTTTACCTGTCATCGACTAAATCCTTTCGCAAGTCGGATTCTCTCTTTGTCCTTCCTGAGGGACCTCGGAAGGGCATGGCGGCGTCGGCTGCGACCATCGCCAAATGGATCAGACAGACGATTGTGCAAGCCTATGCTTTGAAGGGGAAGGTTCCTCCTCTTCCTGTGAAGGCGCACTCTACCAGGTCTCTGAGTACGTCTTGGGCCTATCGTCATCAGGCTTCTGTGGCCCAGGTGTGTAAGGCGGCGACTTGGTCGTCCGTTCACACCTTCTCAAAATTTTACAAAGTGGATGTTCAGGCATCGGCAGATGCTTCTTTTGGCCGTAAAGTTCTTAGTGCGGCAGTGCCTTAGGGTCCCTTGTTTGGGCCCTTGGCTGTTGGGAGTGTTTTTACCCCTAGGTTACTTGTTCTTTCCTGGGTTGTTGCTCCTGTTGAGCACGTTTTCCTGTTGCCCAGTTGGTTCTCTTACTTTGGTAAGGTTCCTTTCTCTGATGTGGGTACTGCGTTGCTTTAGGTGCGGCTGCTTTTTCCCACCCCTCATGTCTACACTGCTATGGGACATCCCCATTAGTGACGAATATGAAGAGGCGGCGACTGTCGGAGGACGTAAGAGAAAACTGAATTTTTGTAAAATCTTACCTGTAAAATTCCTTTCCCTGAGTCCTCCGACAGTCGCCGCCCCCGCCCCTCTTTTGGGGTTTGTTTATGTACTCTACTGCTATGCTACTGAAACTGAGTTGGAAGTGCAGGAAGCAGGGAGGTATTGACTGAGGGGACCACCCCCTGGGGGTGGGATATGCTAAAAGCTTTGATATTAATATATTCTGTTGCCTAGCTACTCCTACGGAGCAAAGGTCAATAACCCCATTAGTGACGAATATGAAGAGGCGGCGACTGTCGGAGGACTCAGAGAAAGGAATTTTACAGGTAAGATTTTACAAAAATTCTGTTTTTTTGGCGGAAAAAAATAAATAAAAAACATAAAGAAAACTAAATATACCAAGACACATTTTTCATATTATTATTATCATGATTAAAATTAACAAAGCCCTAATCTCCACCTAAACACACCCTCAGGCTAGGAAACCATTAGACATTTAGCCCATACATGCAGCCTTTTTCCAAACATCCAATCCTATAAAAAATCTAGGGGGCGTGAAAGGACAGAAAGAAAAGCCGCGCACCCAGAGACTGACAGACAGCAGCCCACACCCCTCTGTAGTCTCTACAAATGATGTAACTTCCTTCACAGTTTTGATGGTGGGTGGGATTAAATACATCCTAATTAGCATTCAGTCCTGCCCAGTCACAGTTTAACCCTCACCTCCTCCCTGATCATTCTTGTTGCCTAAAAACTTCCTTCCAAGCACATTCCATTCACACCTCAGTGTAGTGGAAATGCATGTTCTTGCTTGTGGTTCCTTGCACATTTTTCAAGCGTAAACGTGTACTTAAATGGGCTGCCCCTCATGCAACAAATGCCCCAACGTAGCAATAAAACATGCGTGTGAATTGCCCTGCGTTCGTAAATGCGCAGATGTAAACGAATGGTAACCCAAGCATGATGTGCATTGCCACACATTTTCCTAAATGCACAGCAAAGCACACGTTTTCTGTGCGGGTTGCCGATCGTTTGGAAACGTGAAGATGCAAATGTAACCTAAAGCAAGTAGTACTGCAAGCGTGACGCACATTGCTAGACGTTTTCAAAACACATGGCAAAGCATGCTTAGCTGTAAGTTGGACAGAAGACAAGACATGTAGTGCATGCACTTGGGATCCAGAGGCTTCCTGAGTGTATGAAGATTTTTACCTTTGGCAGTTTTGTCATATTCTTGAGCTTTAAATACCTCAACAATGCAGTAAATGATGCACTTTCTTTTTTTTTAAAACTGTGTTTAGTGTTGGCCAACGCCAGTTGGTTTGCCTGGCAAGAGCCCTTCTTCGAAAGACCAAAATCCTGGTGCTGGATGAAGCCACAGCAGCAGTGGACCTAGAAACTGATGACCTCATCCAGTCAACTATAAGAAAAGAGTTTGAAAATTGTACAGTGATAACCATTGCACATCGACTCAATACAATCATGGATTACACACGGCAAGTAGTTTAAAAAGATCCACTTTTAAAATTATATTAACAGGGTTATACTTGTATAAATGTATATTTTTTTAAGCTTATATCTGTAATAATGGACGGATAAAACCTGATGCAGCAGTACAGCAACTATTCATAGAATCACTGTTGTCAATACATCTCATCCAAGGGATAACCAAGTCCTTTAATTGGTATGTTAACAGCTTACAGTTTCAAAAAGAGGACATTGCCTGCCTTATTTGGTATTAAAGTTTTAACAAATTCTCCTGTGCTACAGTGGTGTGTGATGAGGGAAAAATAGATGTTTAGTGGTCTTTTGTTGGTATCACTTGTGGTCTTGCGGCCCCCTCAGGACCAAGGGTATCCAATCCATACTAAAAAAAACAATAAGAGCAGGGCGCACTGACCTAGTGCATTACCACTAAATAGGTTTATTTAAAATTTTTTAAATAATGTACATTATAGTCACAAAACAACCAGCAGCACTGTTTGGCTCTGAGGAAGAGGGTTCGTCCTCGAAATGCGTCAGCCGCAGCAGATCCGTGCAGACATCTGCACACTATCCAGCACCGTGCAGTGCCTTGGCTACCTTGGAGATCTTTTGCTTGATTATTACATGTATGCTATCTACAATTGTTTTGTGAGTATAGTGTACATTGTTAAACCTTTGCAGTGGTAATGCACTAGGTCGGTGCACCCTTCACTCATTGTTGATTATTTTGGCACTATACAAAGGTTCCAGATAAGTACTGACGACTCACAGGGGAAAATTCAGGGTTACTCTATCCTTTCTTACCTGACAGATTATTTTCTTCTTGAAAGCTGCATTATGCTCATTTTATATGGGTCTTTTGGACACCATGGGGGGTGACTCTCTATATTCTACCTAACCCATAGGAGGTATCTGTAACTTCCAAACTGCTGCTGACATGTTCTCTGAAACTAGGCTCAATTGTTGTTCCTCTTGTGTGTAGTCCAAGGTGCAACATGCTTTTCTGTAGCTGAACAAGCTTATCCATCAACAACCAACTTTTGTGACTCCTGGCACCTGTTCCTGGGCTTCCACAATTGGGCCAATTCTTCACACCCAACATCACTCCTAAGAGCATCACACAATAAATACAGAACAGATATGAACAAAAGTCTGTAAGTCGTGAAATTTCTAAAGAGGATGTGTCACTTTTTGACATGCTGCTTGAAATAATCACTTTTCTTCCAATGTTAACGTGACACACCAGGCTGCCTTTGTAAAAAGTATTCTTGCTGCTCATAGTAACCATTTTTTTCCTCCAGTGTTTTTAATGGGAAAATGCTGATAGGTAGCATTTTTTTTCATTGTTTACTATACAGTCATACTACCGGTGGCTAACTGGGTTTTGCCAGTTTTTCTTTTTCAGAGTGGCAGTGAGGCATTACAACCTTATCTGCCTAACAGCTAAGAGCCACAAGTCTCTGCAGTAGATAAAGGCCTTTGGGGGCAAGAATTAGGATTCCTGTATGTACAGTATGTGCAAAAGGATTTGCAGGAATTGAATCAAAGAATCATCAGTGGACTTAGCTTAACTTTAAGGCTGTTAACATTGGATGTTCTTTGTTTTTCCCAGTGCAGCAAAATGCATTGACAAGAGAAAATATCACATTGTTTTTCGAAGGGCATGTTCATACAAATGTTTTACATTGCAGTGTCTTGTTAAAAAGTCATGTATGCTGCATTTTAATTGTGTTTACCTGCAATTTACCATTCAAGTTAAAGTGAATTTAAACTCTGCCATACTTTTATAAATACAAAAGGCCCCCAGGAGGTTTATGTCACAATGGGCTCTATTTACAAAGCTGTATGCTGAGCTGTGCATGCGTGGCTCAATGTACATTACTGCTGACTGGCAGAGAGGAGGGTCTCTTCTTTCATAAATCCCCACCTATAAATTAGTGCCTTTAAAAACGTTGCGTTTAATTGCATTTTACCAGAAAAAACAAATATCTATAGTGCAGCTCCTTGAGTTAATTCTAATGCATGCATTTTTGGCATTGCCTGTTTACTCGATAAAAAATAGAATCATAAATTCACTGATAGATGGACTGAGACATTTTTATGGGATTGAGAAAAAAATAAATGTCATTGCCTGAGCTGAATATTGTGGTGACATTGTCTTCAGTGATGAAGAAACAAATAACACAGCGCAAAATAGTGAAAAAATAAACATTCACTTTCTATAAGCCCCCGTTCACATAGGGGCGACACTACTTCGCACCACGACCTCCGAGGTCGCGGTGCGAGCAGCGCGCCGCTACCTCGGAGCGGCCGCCACGGACTTCATAACATTGAAGTCTATGGCGGTCGCCTCCGGGTCGCCCCAAAGAAGCTCCGGACCCTTTTTCTAGGTCGGAGCGACTTGTGTCGCTCCTATTAGAACGGGTCCGCAGCTTCCCTATGGGAGGCGACCTGCGGCGACCTGTGAGGCGACCAGGTCGCCTCACAGGTCGCCCTAGTGTGAACCGGCACTAAATCTTTTGTGCTCAAAATCAAGATAAATATTAGTGAAATGTTTTTATTAAACAGAATATTCCCCAAAAAATAAAAATAAAACCAAAATATTGACAATCGACATGTGTCCAGTGAAATTTTTGGTGCAAAAAAATATATAGAACACAAATAATTAAATGTCCAAAATAAGGATGTGTCCAGTGAAGGAATATATTCCATGCCCAGTGCTCTCTTCTAAATAAACGGTGTCAATCCTTGCTTCCTCATGCAATCTGTTGTGATCCACACCCCACCTGTGAATGCACTTACCAGATGATGTGGACCCCTTAGCAGTACTGCATGTGGGTCAGTAAAACTTTAAACTGGTAACAGGGCAAAGGAAAACAGATAAACTTCATAGTGTAATACGTTCAGTAATTTAATAGGTAAAAGCAGAGTAACACAGTGCATCAGGCATGTATTCGCATATCCTAATTGTGATAGACATCAGGCAAATACTGGTTAGTCCAACGTCTGAATCCTGTGAAAACGCTGTGGTGTGCACCTTCCTGCTTGCATTCCATTCGGACCGGAAGTGACGTTACTGGCGCTACTGTCAGCCAGAAATTGCGTTGATGCGTTTCGCCCCCTTTGCTCTGAGTGATGACCATTGGGGGACCAGTATAAAAATTCCAATCTCTCTCCTGTCCTGTGTGACCATCAAAGAAGAATCTTAAGAAGTGCCAAGCACTTACCAGTTTTAAGTTTTACTGACCCACATGCAGTACTGCTAAGGGGTCCACGGCATCTGGTAAGTACATTCACAGGTGGGGTGTGGATCACAACAGATTGCATGAGGAAGCACGGATTGACACCGTTTATTTAGAAGAGAGCACTGCTCACGGAATATATTTCTTTACTGGACACATGCTTATTTTGGACATTTAATTATTTGTGTTGTTTTATAAATTTGTTTGCACCAAAAAATTCACTGAACACATGCTTGTCAATATTTTGATGTGATTTTTATTTTTTGGGGAATATTCTGTCTGATAAAAACATTTTACTAATATTTATCTTGATTTTGAGCACAAAAGATTTATAGAGAATGAATATTTATTTTTTCACTATTTTGCGCTGTTATTTGTTTCTTCATACTGTAATTGATCACATGGTAATGAACAGCTGAAACGAATCTAGCAATATGTACATAGAGCAGGGAGGACGTTTGGTTATATAATGTCTTAAGTGAGATCCACTTCTTTACAATTATTTGGCAGTAAGAAGTGATTAATGCTATAGTAGAAGACATGTTTCTAGGCAGTTGCTCAGAAATAATTCTAGGGAACTATTGTTATTAAAAAGTTCTTCAAATGTTTAGCTGTTTCCAAAAGGCAAGCACAGCATTTTTATGCTGAATATGTGCTAAGTCAAAGCTCAACTATCAACTGAAACTGCCAAGAAGTACTTTGTTACTCTCCTGACAATAAAAAATTACTTGCAAAAGCCAAACAAACATGAGGGTGAAATAAATTCACAAGTGACATCACTGTTCAAAGATGTCAGTCGATTCTACTGAAATGAAAAACTACATACACTGTGGGGACCTGCTACTACAATGACACCTTCATTGCATACAGTTGATCTATATGCTTTAATCTTTGTTGGGACCACAAACAAAAAAATAATATATCACTGCTTACCAGTCCTTAAATTTGGTGTCTGTTTCATTTTCTTTATTTTTCTTATGCTGTTTTCCTTTATTTTCACCCAGTTAACTGGCCAAAAACATGCTTAATGTTTTAGAATGCAATGGAGAGACCTTTGGACAGCAGCATCAGTTTGGGGATAGAGTAGAGTTAGATACACTAGCAAGTTGGATGGAATAACAACTTAAAGCTGAATTCCAGCTAACACTTTTAAGCAGTTACAGCAGCATTTTTTTTTCTTTTGGGATTAAGGTTTTACATAAATAAATGAAAGGTGACCATTTTTAAAAAATTGTGTGTACTCAGATGCACAGCCAGTCTATTCCAGGCATTTGGGAGCTGGCAGAGACTGGCAGCACAACTGTACACCTGCGTCGGGTTTCCCACACGTGCACAAATGCTGCCAGCTTCTGTAGAAGGACACTATAGTGCCCCCATGGCATTTGTGTGCACAAAGTTGCAGCTTAGTAACAGACTATGACTCCGTAACCACACCTGGGGCATACAGTGCATCCAGAAAGTATTCACAGCACTCCACTTTTTCCACATTTTGTTATGTTACAGCCTTATTCCAAAATGGATTAAATTCATTATTTTCCTAAAAATTCTACCCCATAATGACAAAGTGAAAAAAGTTTGTTTTAAATGTTTGCAAATTTATTAAAAATAAAAAATCACATGTACTGTACATAAGTTTTCACAGCCTTTGCTCAATACTTTGTTGAACTTTGTTGGCACCAATTAATGCTACAAGCTTGGTACACCTTTTTTGGGCAGTTTCTCCCATTCTTCTCTACAGGACCTCTCAAGCTCCATCAGGTTGGATGGGGAGCGTCAGTGCATAGCCATTTTCAAATCTCTCCAGAGATGTTCAATCGGGTTCAAGTCTGGGCTCTGACTGGGCCACTCAAGGACATTTACAGAGTTGTCCCATAGCCACTCCTTTGTTATCTTGGCTGGGTGCTTAGGGTCGTTGAGCTGTTGGAAAATGAACCTTCACCCCAGTCTAAGGTCCAGAGCACTCTGGAGAAGGTTTTCATCAAGGATGTCTCTGTATATTGCTGCATTAATCTTTCCCTCAATCCTGACTAGTCTTCCCGTTCCTGATGATGAAAACATCCCCACAGCATGATGCTGCCACCACCATGCTTCACTGTAGGGATGGTATTGGCCAGGCGATACAGGGTGCCTGGGTTCCTCCAGACATGACACTTGCCATTCAGGCCGAAGAGTTAAATATTTGTTTTATCAGACCAGGGAAGTTTGTTTTTCATGGTATGAGAATCCTTCAGCTGCCTTTGGCAAACTCCAGGAGGGCTCTCATGTGCCTTTTACTGAGGAGTGTCCTCCGTCTGGCCACTCTGCCATAAAGGCCTGATTGGTGGAGTGCCGCAGAGATGATTGTTCTTCTGGAAGGTTCTCCCAATCTCTGTTTGGCCGGACAGCCCGCTCTAGGAAGAGTCTTGGTGGTTCCAAACTTCTTCCATTTATGAATAATGGAGGCCACTGTTCTCATTGGAACCTTCAATGCTGCAGAAATTAGTTTTGTACCTTTCCCTAGCTCTGTGCCTCGATGCAATCCTGTCTCAGGGATCTACAGACAATTCCTTGGACTTATGGCTTGGTTTGTGCTCTGACGTAACTCTGGGACCTTTTTATAGACAGGTGTGTGCCTTTCCAAATCATGTCCAATCAACTGCATGTAAACTGCAATTTACCACAAGAGGGTTCCAATCAAGTTGTAGAAACATCTCAAGGATCAGCTCAATTTTGAGTGCCATGGCAAAGGCTGTGAATACTTATGTACATGTGATTTTTTTTTTTTTTTAATACATTTGCAAAGATTTCAAACAAACTTCTTTCACATTGTCATTATGGGGTATTGTTTGTAGAATTTTGAGGAAAATAATGAATTAAATCCATTAGAATAAGGCTGTAACATAATAAAATGTGGAAAAAGTGAAGCGCTGTGAATACTTTTGGGATGTACCGTAGCAATTCCAGGAGGCAACGGTGCCTGGCCTAGGCTGGAAACCAGAAAGTTTTGCCTTGCAACACAAAAAAGAAACACATAGGTAACAACTAGAATTTTTGTAGCATTTGTGTAAAAGGGGAGGGGGAGGGACAGAATCTGAAATTGTTGTTTTAGTGAGTTAGGTTCCACTTTAAGCTGCAACATATTGCATTTTTGTTTTGGTGTTTACAACCACTTTAACTTAGTTATGCATTATAAGAGCTGCAATAATATAAAAGCTCCTTTTTAACACTGTCTCTAATTTTTACAGGGTTATTGTCTTTGACAAAGGTGAAATTGTGGAATTTGACACACCTACAAGGCTACTGGAAAATAAGGGACTATTCTATTCCATGGCAAAAGATGCAAATGTAATTTAACTGTTTTGGAAACTGGATTTAGAGTTACTGGTCAGTAGACTCAGGGAGCAGACAAAGAGCTGCACAACAAAAATCAACAGAAAATGTGACTTATTGCAAAAAAACCAAACAAAGCATCTTCTTCCTAGCAAAGTGCATTTTATGTAAATGTAACCTCTGTACCTAAATATTTGTTTTTGTTTTCAATACTGAAATGTAAATTATAAGTGTCATTTTAAAAACCTATATAACATTTAATATAGCCAGGGATACCTATCAATATTGCAGATATGACCTCTGCTCTTATTTTGTCTTGTCTTCCCAAGTGCTTTGCCAGCTGTTGCTCATAGGCTCAAGAATCCTACTCTATGCTTTCAGCATGTCTGCATCTGCACTGAAATTGCATAGCATACTAAGGCCCCTTTCAAGCTGGCTTTCTGATCAGGTCCACCTGTCAGTTTTTCAGGCAGACCTGATCGGATGCTCCATGTACCTCTATGGAGCAGCGGATGTCAGCAGAGATATCTCTGCTGACTCCTGCTGCTATCCGATCCTGACCGTGAAATCCAGACGGATGGAAAAGCTATTTTCCATCCGTCTGGAGGATCGGATAGGATCGGATGAAAATCGACAAGCGGTCCGTTCTCATCCGATCTCCCATAGAGGAAAGCAGGGATCTGACAGCTCCATCTCTGCAAAGTAAGCAGAGACAGAGCTGTCATCCGCCTGCTCAGCGGGGATTGGCGGATCGATCCCCGCTGAGCAAAACGGAATCTGCCGTGCGCACCGCTCATGTGAAAGGACCCTAAGACATAACAGCAGCTGCTTCACATTCCTGAATCTCAATAGCACTTAATACCTCAATAACCGATTTTAACTTAGCAAGACGATAATCTACTTAGATATTATCTGTTTAGGAGAAATGCAAATTAATGTTTGCATTTGCTAAATATGTGAATCAAACAATTTAGGAAACCAAACTATAAGGATTCACAAACTGCATGATGCCATACATATTAGACAGATCTGTATATGAATATTCAGGAGAATCAAAAAATGTGCAATCCACCAGTTTGCCTTGTATTCCAACTAATCCACTCCCCACTGTTTCCCAGTCATGTGTCCAGGGAGGTGAGATGGTGGTGGGGAAAAGCTATGCCTTAATAGAGGAGTGAGGTAGGTGGCAGACAAGCACTTTGTTCAGGGTGTTGGTGGGTGGGTGGGATGTACAGTATATTCCTTTCACAAGGAGGTGATGTGGCTGGTGAACCCAACCACCAGAAGTGTTGGGGCTGGAGGGAAGTGGGGTGAATTATAGGTAGGGAGGTGCTGTGTAGCAATGAGACTCTCTGCCTTTATCCTGCTAGATGCATAGTCTGAACTGCTCCAATATACTTGCAACAATGTCTTTTCTGTCCTCCTCCTCCCCTCCCTGGCCAGGCCTCTGACATAGGAAGAGGGGAAAGAGTTGGATGAGGGGTGAGAGTGGGGTACAGCAGTGTGGGATGAGAGGTGAGGATGTAGAGACAGTAGTGAGGAAAATCGGGGTGTGATTGGGGGTAAGGAGCATTAGATCAGAAGGTGAGAAGCAGGGCAACAGTGTCAGATGGGGGGTGAGAAACAGACTAGCAGCATTGGAAGTTAAGGGGATGAGGAGCTGTGGACAGCAATGTTCGACACACGCTGAGCATTTTCACCTTTCTAACAAATGGAGCAACAGCAGAAGTTTTACTGGCACTGACATTGTACATTTCCCAGTCATGTAGTACATACTAATACTGTTGCAGATCTGGGAGCCCAATTGAGATATGGGCAGAAATATTTGGGTCGCCCCACCCACCGGGCTCTGTGCTCTGTCATTTAACAAGGATGCTTGTGGATAACCTGGCTGTGGATGGTGGGGGTGTACAGGGGAGCTGGCAGGGGCAACACTACAGGGGTTGCAATTGCAACTGGGCCCCATTCTCCAGGAGGCCTGTGCAACTCCCCTGGTCCCCCCTCCCCACTGTGCCCCCCCTCCCCCACTGTGCCCCCCCTCCCCCACTGTGCTCCCTTCCCACTCCTACCGGCTGCTGCAGAGGATGTGTCACATTAGAGAACCAGGAAGGGGTCGGTAAATATGTAATTTACCAGCTCCTTCCTTTTCTGAATGGACAGTCATAGTCAGTGACATTGTAAAAAAATAAAATAAAATGATAAAAAATAATGCAATTAAAATACCAAAAAATAAAAACTACTGACACCAGTGGGTGAACTTCCATGATCGCAAAGGTCACACTTGCGACCGGGCCCTGGCATTCCACCACCGTGGGGAGGCCCCAAGATGGCAGGAAGGGAGCCCACTGTAGAACTTGTGAAAGGGTCCCGCAACGAGAGTAAAGGGCCCCAGGATCAGTGGGACGAGCCCCAGGCTTGAAGGGAAGGGCCCCGGGCAGGGGTCCAGGGGGCCCTTCATGGTTTCTTGCACCGGGGCCCTGAAGTTTCTAGTTATGCCTCTGGGAGCTGGAGTACGTTTTGTGTTGATAAAGCACCAATAACAGCTGTGGGGAAGTGCACTGTGTGTCCTAATAAACGTTTTTGCACTGGGGAACCAGAAACAAGGCTACATGTGTCTGTTTCTGTTCCCACTGTGGCAAAACAAATATAGCATATTTTATTTTATATAACTAAGGGCTCGTTCACATGTGTGTTGATTACGAAAAACAAGTAATGCTCATTAACACGCCTGTAACATTTATTTCAAGAATGCTTGATAAATTCCTATGAAAATGTTGTTTTTTAGTGGGAATTGATGTAGAGGAAATTACCTACTTTGAGGCATGATTAGGTTGCAGTGTGATAGTAGACATTCTTGTAAATTCTCTGCAAGATGGATTCATATACATTGATCTCTTTAACACTTGGCTTGGTCCAGCTCAACTCGGCTGAAACAAAAAGCATTTCCTCTGCTCCTATCTATCACTGGCAGTATTGCTGGCTGGCTTGATACTTTTGCCCACACACAGAAGCAAATGGTGTTACATGACTGCTCTGTACCAAGTAGAAGTGTCTGGAGCTGCTCTGTCCTACTTCTCTGCTTTTTTCCCCCATTGCATTCTGGAATACAGGAACCTCCACTGCCTCTCCCTCAGTGCCCAGCTAACACTTTGTAAATGCTTTACTGACACGCCATAAATTATATAGGTGCTGTTAAGGTGTGGCTATAGGGCATTACCATTGAAATCAATGGAGGTGGCTGACAAGTGTTGATGCCTCATGAAAGTGAAATGCTACCTAATTTTTAACACAGCGCAACTCTGTTACTGTATGCTGCCACTGTAATATTCATGGCAGGTGTTAAAGAGGGGTTATGAGGCTTTAAAATGCTAAATAACACCATTACCTAATCCTATATATAATTGTACCACCTAACTGCATATTGATCCTCAGGTGTGCACCCCTTAAGGCCCTGGTCCTCAACCCTGGTCCTCAGGGCCCACTAACAGGCCAGGATTGCAAGATAACTGAAATACATCCCAGGTGATATAATTTTCTGCTCAGTAATTGCAGTACTCTAGTCTGCATCTCCCCAAGGTAATACCTAAAATCTGGCCTGTTAGTGGGCCCTGAGGACCGGAGTTGAGGACCACTGCCTTAAGAGATTACATTAGAGACCTTTCCATAATAAAGGTAAGTGTCCTAACTGTACTCAAATTCCAAGTGTGTACTCTGTTAGTTTGTTATCTATCTCTTGGTAAGGGAGCCTGTTTGTTACTTGAAACCTTAATAAAAAGATTGAAATATAAAAATGCTGAATAAATTTAAAATAGACACACGTGTGAATGAGCCCTTAGGCTGTCTTGTTGACAGGAGTCTATCAATATTTTGTTGCATTGGAAAAAACTTTTAACAATGGGTTAGTGTCATAATATGACATTATTTAACATATAATGTGTAGTTGAGTTGTAATGAAATATCATGTTTCCCAAAGAATGACTATCCAATGAAGAAAGAAACCATCTACCTCTTGATGCCAGTCATCAGATCAAAAGCTTGGCATGTCTATAGCCTATGTAGTTTTTTTTTAATAAAAGATAGAAAATACTAACATTTATACATGAAAATGTGTTTGTTTTATAATTTGTTTTAATGTCGACAATAAATATTTTAATTCATAAACATTGGTTTGGTGTTATTGTTAGGATGGGAGTATGTATAATTTAAATATATAATTACTCTGATTAAATATACGTATAAGCTAATCTGCATAAAGTTTTTGGTATTAAACTCCTAAAGAATTGTTGAAATTTATTTTATAATTAAAGAAACCTCTACGTTACATACAGATGTGTTTGTAAAAATGTTATATCACTCAAACTATATGTATATGTGCATGCTGTGCTCTATATTCTCAAACCAGCGCGCGCTCCTTTTTCTATCTAGATGGTGGAGGATGAATAGTTTGTTCTGTCTTGATTGTGTAGACCTCTAGAGGGGGTCAGTGTGCACATATATACATTACATGGAATTGCAGCACTTAACTGTGAGAGGTTCTTCACTGTTTCTTACACTAGATGTCACTATTCTAGAGCATATAAATTGGCCCCATTTCATCCTCCACCATCTAGCTTGAAAAAGGAGCGTGCGCTGGTATTCCACCGCAGTGCGCATGCTCCAAAACGCGCCGTCAACACGCCGGAAGATCCATAGACGGCGAGTGCGACTCACCCTGCGTCTCGCCCTGCGATCCTAGCCTCAGTCTGACTTCAGACACACCATCCCACTTCCTGAGGGACAGGAACCAGAAGAACACAGAGGATTACTGCCCATCAGCAGTGGCCTCGCGCCAAACATGGATGCAGGAGGACCCATCTATCCACAATTACTTATTTTGATGTAAGTTTTTAATGTACCTCGCTCAATAAATGTTACAGTTCTTACTCAGAGGCGCCTGTTTTCTCTCTTTGTGTAAAACCATTTAGGGATTGCTTAAAAAGCAATTAGGCCTATATCGATGTTGAGTCCTTATGGTTAGAGGGTATTTAGTAGGAAAATCCATTTTTATTTAGTTTTGTGATACTTCAATTCTTTTATTTTTTCCCCTCTGATGATCTTTAATTCGGTCAATCCCATAAAAGGTCATAACCCCTGGATCCCGTGCGTGGGTTTCCCTGAAGTGTCGTGACACACTATGTTTTCGGAAGCCTTTCTTGATGTTAATATGTTCCTGTATTCTCACGTGTAAGGGCCTTGTAGTTCTGCCCACGTATTGTAATTTACATGGACATTCTAAGACATACAGTGGGTACGGAAAGTATTCAGACCCCCTTAAATTTTTCACTCTTTGTTATATTGCAGCCATTTGCTAAAATCATTTAAGTTCATTCTTCTTCCTCATGAATGTACACACAGCTCCCCATATTGACGGAAAAACACAGAATTGTTGACATTGTTGCAGATTTATTAAAAAAGAAAAACTGAAATATCACATGGTCCTAAGTATTCAGACCCTTTGTTGTGACACTCATATATTTAACTCAGGTGCTTTCCATTTCTTCTGATCATCCTTGAGATGGTTCTACACCTTCATTTGAGTCCAGCTGTGTTTGATTATACTGATTGGACTTGATTAGGAAAGCCACACACCTGTCTATATAAGACCTTCCAGATCACAATGCATGTCAGAGCAAATGAGAATCATGAGGTCAAAGGAACTGCCTGAAGAGCTCAGAGACAGAATTGTGGCAAGGCACAGATCTGGCCAAGGTTACAAAAAGATTTCTGCTGCACTTAAGGTTCCTAAGAGCACAGTGGCCTCCATAATCCTCAAATGGAAGATGTTTGGGACGACCAGAACCCTTCCTAGAGCTGGCCGTCCGGCCAAACTGAGCTATCGGGGGAGAAGAGCCTTGGTGAGAGAGGTAAAGAAGAACCCAAAGATCACTGTGGCTGAGCTCCAGAGATGCAGTCAGGAGATGGGAGAAAGTTGTAGAAAGTCAACCATCACTGATATTTCAGTTTTTCTTTTTTAATAAATCTGCAACAATGTCAACAATTCTGTGTTTTTCTGTCAGTATGGGGTGCTATGTGTACATTCATGAGGAAGAAGAATGAACTTAAATGATTTTAGCAAATGGCTGCAATATAACAAAGAGTGAAAAATGTAAGGGGGTCTGAATACTTTCCGTACCCACTGTATGTCACTTGGGTGCTTTTGCAGGAGATGAGTTCTCTGATTTTAAATTGTGAGTTATGGTGAGTGTAACACCATAGGGGGAGATTAAAGCACCGCTGTTGAGCACGGCAAGAGCACAGAAAGCACGGAGCACCTTATACGATTTTGCATAGGAATACCAGCACTGAATACTAACATTTGGCACGCATATGCCATTAGACTGAATATCCTAAGTGGGGACAATTTGCACTTGCCACTTTATCATATATATATATATATATATATATATATATATATATATATATATTGTGACAGGAAGTCAGGTAAATCTGGGAATGTAGTCACAGAGAGGAGACACATTCCCACCTGGTTTGGAAAGTTCACTAATTACTATAGGGGGTCGGCTGCAAAAGGCAGCAGGAAGGTGTAAAGAAGTTGAAAGGCCTTCAGCTGTTCAGAATGAGGAAATGAAGGCCTCTATAATTTGTCCAAAGGAAGTCCTATTGATTGCTGTCTCCTGAAGCCATGTGGGCTGGGAGAAGGAGGACAGACAGATAAGTGCCTCCCGACAAGCTGGTGAGCATGGGAGAAGACCCCCTGAAGTGATGTGCGCTAAGGAGGGTAACCAGTTGTGAACACTTCTCAAGGTGAGAAAACAAACTATTTCTATGTGGAAGAAATAAGGGACATGTTCAATGTGAAGAGGAAAAGGGACATGTTCAATGTGAAGAGATAAAACATGGACTATTGAGAGTCTGCTGTGTGATCAGCCAAGTCTGCCCAACAGTAGGTTGGGGACAGACTTCATTAGATAGGTTCCAGTGTGTGAGAAGGTAGCCGCCCACAGTGGCAAGGATTTATTTTGTTTTATTTTATTTTGGCTGTTTTGAGGCTTGCAATAGTGTGAAGTAAATTGCATGAATAAATCAAAGTGTTGTTTGCAACCACTGCTCGGCTATCTCTCTGTGAAAACGCACCCCCAAAGGGGTCATCCACACCCGCCACTGAGCTAATCCCTCACAATATATATATATATATATATATATACCTTGTGGCATTTTTGCACATTATTGTTTTTTTTTATATTATCACCTTCATTGATATAGGAGTGCACCAAAATATATCACACATTTTAGTGTAAACTATTTATTTTCCATTCATATTTATGTCTATATTTATATTATATACTTTTTAGCACAATATTTTTTCTCTTACGTATTCTGACAGTCGCAGCCCGTTCAGTATTCCTTCACCATTGGGTAATGTGCCCTCTCTGCAGGAGCAGGCTAGGTAGTGAAAAGGTTAACAACAAAAGCTTTACACAGACACATCTCTAGGGGGCTGTCCCTCAGACATTACCCATCAGCCACTTGGTGTTGCTCTTCAGTTTCTTGCTGCCTAGCTCAGGAGTAGGACTAGGGTACCCTGCTAGGACTCCTTTTCTCAGTTTTTTTTTTTACTTGGAAATGTTTTTTCTTTTATTTTCTCACTCACTAACGCTAGTTAGTCAGGGGGATCCTCCTGGAGGGCTACAAGCGACAGCAGAGCTGGGCCTCGCACTGGATAATCTAGATACTTATGGAGTCCTAGCCTGCCAGTGAGCATGCGCAGGTTATTGGTACACCCAGGCCTCGCCACGACGGTGCCTCGGTGGACGGGGATGAGCCTGCGGAGAGCCTATTCGCCAGGATGTCTCAACTTTGGAACACCCTGTGTTGCAGCATCCCTTCCTGGCTGACGGCACCCCCACTCAGGGTGGGAGGTGTTCCGTATTTACCCTGTTTTGTATGTTGGGGTATTTTACTACTACTGCTATTACAACACTGTCAGTAGTATTTTATCGACCCTGATTATTATTTATTGTAAGAGGTTATGTTTATAAAATTATCCTGAGAATAAATAAGTAGTGGAGGTACAATGAGGCTCGGTTCACACTAGGGCGACCTGTGAGGCGACCTGGTCGCCTCACAGGTCGCCGCAGGTCGCCTCCCATAGGGAAGCTGCGGACCCGTTCTAATAGGAGCGACACAAGTCGCTCCGACCTAGAAAAAGGGTCCGGAGCTTCTTTGGGGCCACCAGGAGGCGACCGCCATAGACTTCAATGTTATGAAGTCCGTGGGGGCCGCTCCGAGGTCGCGGCGCGCTGCTCGCACCTGCATGTAAACGGGGGCTGAAATACAGCACATCCTAGTGAACCAAGTCTTATGTACTATTATTTTTTATGTTTAAAAATATTTTGCTACAGTCTAAGCACATGGATTGGCTGAATTTTTCTTGAATACTTTTAATTGCAAAAGTAAGCAAAATACAGAAGTAATTATCTCTTTGCAAATAGGTTACAAATTGGAATGCTTACAATCTCGTAAAAGAGTGAAAACAATAGAACAGTAAAACCCAAAGGAAGGCAAAAAACACCCTTAGTTAGATTTACTGGTGATGGTATTTCTAACAGCCTTTCAGGACAGCACCTGGAAAGAGAGCAGCTCCACCCAATTTTCCCAGGAAACACTGCAGCCTTTAAATTCCCTCCTCTTGCACCATGCCTTCAGTTATAGAGTAGCCTTCAACATGCTGGAAAACAGAGCACATGACAACATACAACCATAACAGGCCATTAAGTCATATTTTAGAAAAAAACCCAGGGAGGGTAGTAGCTGCTGTCCTGAAAGGCTCTTAGAAATACCATCACCGGTAATTCTAACTAAGGTTTTCCTGAGCTGGAAGGACTGGAGGCTCTGAAACACCTCCCTCTAGTACAGCCAGGGGGGTGCTAGGATGGTTAATAAAAAGCAAAAACCTAGAGGTAAGCCTATCCTTTCTCCACCTGAAGAGAGCGCAGCCCCCCTTAACCTTCCTGGCGGTATTCCCGAGTGTGGCTTGGGGTGGAATTTCAGTGCCATTAACGGTAACCCCGAGCCACACTCGGGGCACCGCAGGGGAGCATCGCTGGATCCTGGAAGAGAGGCTACTTACCTTGTCCCCGGGATCCCACGATGTATTCCTGCAGTGTATGGCGACCGGATTTTCCGCCTGAGGCTCTGTGCCCCGGTTTCCGTTTCCTGCGAGCGTTGCGTCGCAGGGGGCTGGAACCGGCAGCAAATTCAAAAGTAAAACACACAAACACACTGATATATTGCAATCCTATTGGATTACATTACTAAATAAAATAAATTTACATTAGTTTGCCCCCCAGTGCCTTTGCCTGCAGTTTTATATGTACTTTATATATTGTGAGGGATTAGCTCGGTAGCAGGTGTGGATAACCCCTTTTGGGGGGTTCGTCACACAGGGAGATAGCCGAGGAGTGATTGAAAACAACAGTTTATGGTTTATTCTTCAAATTTCGTCAAACAAGTGCATGCAGCAAAAACATCAAAAAAATCAAAATAAAACACAAAATAAATCCTGGCCGCTGTGGGCGTCTACCTTCTCACACACCGGAACCTACCTAAGAAGTCTTCCCAACCTACTGTTGGGCAGACACTGCTGGTCCTACAGCAGACACTCAAATGTCCATTTGTGTTTTCTTTACACAGAAAAAATTCAACACCTCACCTTTAGAAGTCTCTCATCTGACTGCTCTCCCCAGCTTACACAGCCTCAGGAGACAGCAATCAATAGACTCCCTTTGGACAAATTATAGAGGTCTTAATTGCCTCATTCTGAACAGCTGAAAGTTTTCTCAACTTCCGTACATCTTCCTGCCTACCTCTGCAGCCGACACCTGATAGTAATTGGTGAATTGTCTAAACCAAGCAGAAATATATCTCCCGTCGGTGACAACACCCATAGATTTACCTGACTTCCTGTCACATACCCCCCCCCCCTCTTGTTTCAACCCTAGGGTTGGGACACAGGTTGCCAGGCACGCATGTGCTCGGGACAAACCATCTGCATTCCCCATTTGAACACCGGGGCGATGGGTTACCACAAAACTAAATTCCTGAAGGGCCAGGAACCACCTATTTATTCTCCTATTGGTCTCCTTGTTCTGTGCCATCCACTTCAATGGGGCGTGATCCGTCACCAGTTCAAACTGTCTACCCAGGAGGTAGTACCGGAGAGAATCCAAGGCCCATTTCACCGCCAAACACTCTTTCTCAATGGTGGCATAATTCTCCTCATGGGCCTTCAACTTTCGGCTGAGGTACATAACAGGGTGTTCTTCCCCATTGATAATCTGGGACAGTACAGCTCCTAAACCCACATTTGATGCATCTGTCTGGACCACAAAGTCTCGTGAAAAATCAGGCGAGTTTAAAACTGGCTGACTACATAAGGCCTGTTTTAAAGCCTGAAAAGCTGTTTCTGCCTCGGGAGTCCATTTGATCATGACAGACTCCTTCCCTTTGGTCAAATTGGTCAGGGAAACAGCCTGTGAGGCAAAATGGGGAATAAAACGGCGATAATAACCTGCAATCCCCAAAAATGCACGAACCTGTTTCTTGTTGGTGGGACGTGGCCAATCCTTAATAGCCTCAACTTTATTTATTTGGGGCTTGATTATACCTCTACCAATGGTATACCCCAGATACATCGCCTCTTCTAGCCCAATGGTACATTTTTTTGGATTGGCTGTAAATCCAGCCTTCCAGATGGAATCCAACACAGCCTGAACTTTTAGTAAGTGTGAGTCCCAATCCTCACTGTGGATGACCACGTCATCGAGGTATGCAGCAGCATAGGCTCGATGAGGCCGAAGGGTCTTATCCATGGTGCGTTGAAATGTGGTGGGAGCATTCTGTAACCCAAAAGGCATCCTCCGATATTGGAAAGATCCGTCTGGAGTTACAAATGCTGTTTTTTCCCTGGCCGACCCCGAGAGAGGAATTTGCCAATAACCCTTGGTAAGGTCTAACGTGGTCATGTACCGGGCAGTGCCTAGGCGATCAATTAGTTCATCTATGCGGGGCATAGGATAGGTGTCAAACTTAGTGATTTTATTCAGGCGGCGAAAATCATTACGAAACCGCCAACTTCCATCTGGTTTGGGCACTAAGACAATGGGACTGGACCAATTACTATTTGACTCTTCTATCACCCCCAACAGCATTTTTTTAATTTCCTGGTGAATGGCCTCTCGCCGGGTTTCTGGAATTCTATAAGGCTTTAACTTGACCTTATCCCCTGGTGTGGTGATGATGTCATGTTTAACTCCAGAGACCCAACCTGGCAGGTCTGAAAACTTCTCCCTATTACGGAGCACAAATTCTTTAACCTCCTGTTTCTGAATTTTGGACAGAGTCTCTGCTATCCCAACTTCAGGGACAGCCAGGTTAACTGGAGCAGAAACTCGGGTAGTCTCAGCGACCAAGGACTCTCTATCCTTCCATGGTTTTAACAAGTTCACGTGATAGAGCTGCTCAGGTTTTCGTCTTCCCGGTTGGCTAATTTTATAATTCACCATCCCTATTTTCTCCAACACTTCATAGGGCCCCTGCCATTTGGCTAGGAATTTACTTTCGACCGTGGGGACCAACACCAACACCCTATCACCAGGTGCAAAAGAACGGACCTGGGCCCCACGATTGTAAATCCTTTGTTGAGCCAACTGGGCTTGGGCTAAATGTGCCTTCACAATCGGCATCACTTGGGCAATTCTATCTTGCATTTGTGCCACATGCTCAATCACACTTCGATGAGGGGAACTCTCCCATGTTTCCCTGGCAATGTCCAGTAGGCCCCGAGGGTGCCTCCCATACAGCAACTCAAACGGAGAGAACCCTGTGGATGATTGGGGAACCTCTCTTATGGCAAACATCAGATAAGGGAGCAGATAATCCCAATTCTTTCCGTCTTTATCCACCACCTGCCTCAACATTTGTTTTAACGTTTTATTAAACCTCTCCACTAACCCATCTGTTTGAGGGTGATATACTGAGGTACGTAACTGGGTCACTTTCAGGAGTTTACAAAGTTCTCTTGTCACCCTAGACATAAACGGGGTGCCCTGGTCAGTTAGGATTTCCTTAGGCAGACCCACCCGGGTGACAACTTGAAATAACTCCTTGGCTATGGTTTTAGCAGAGGTATTTCGGAGAGGAATCGCTTCTGGGTAACGGGTGGCATAATCCATTATTACCAAGATGTGCTGGTGCCCTCTAGTGGACTTCAGTAAGGGCCCAACCAAATCCATGGCGATCCTCTCAAAAGGGACCTCGATAATGGGCAGGGGTACCAACGGACTGCGGAAATGGGGCATGGGTGCATTAATCTGACACACTGGACAGGAAGAGCAGTACAATTCCACTTCCTTAGTGATCCCAGGCCAATAAAACCTCTGGGTGATTCTCTCCCGGGTTTTTTCTGCTCCCAAATGTCCCCCAAGAATGTGCCCATGGGCCAGTTCCAAAACCATCTTGCAGTACGGTTTAGGCACTACCAGTTGCTCAACGGTGTCCTCTATCCTCTGTGACACTCGATATAAGAGGTCCCTTTCAATAATGAAGTAAGGGAGGGCAATCCTCTCGTCAGGGTTAACTAGCTCCCCATCTATCTTCACTACATTCTCCCGGGCTCTTAGCAATGTGGGGTCCCTCAATTGCTCAGTGATAAAATTTTCTCGGTGCACCTTAAGGTCATCCAGAGGATTCTGGAGTAGATGGTTCAGGCTCAGAAGAACCACCTACTGGGGAATCTGGGCAATCCCATAGTTCCCAGAACTTTGGGAAATCCCTTCCCACAATGGCGTCATGTGGCAGTTTGGGAACTAAACCCACTTGGTGACACAGGATACCGAGGGATGTTTCAAAAGTAACTGTAGTCACCGGATATTCTCGAGTGTCCCCGTGTACACAAACTACAGCCATTTTCCTAGGATGTAAGTTTTTTTTCACCACTAGATCACTTCTCACTAAGGTGACCAGGCTACCTGAATCCAACAATACCACAACATTTTTACCATCTAAACACATTCTATATAAAGGTTTCTCATTCCCCTTTACTGCAGTGTATGTGGTTGCAAAAAAGGACTGTCGTCTCTCTGTCAGAAAGTCACAATGCATGGGTTCATCATCCGCTGGGCAAACCGCTGCTACATGTCCCTCTTCCCGGCAACGGTGACAAATCAACCTTCCGGTCCTCTCCTGTGGGATGGGTCTTCCAGGCCGCTCTCGCCAAACATTAGTAGTAGTCCTGCTAATACCCCTAGTTGCTCTTTGGATCCTCTCTCCACCCCCATCCCCTGACGCAGTCTTACTTATAGGTGGGGAGGGTCTGGTCTTGGGGTGAAAAGTCTGTGCATCTCTGGAAAAAGAGGTCAAATTCTCAGTTGTTGGGTACCTTTCGACAAGGTCTACTAATTTGTCTGCGGTTTCTGGACCACCATGGCTCACCTATTTCTGCAGGGTGTTAGGAAGAGACCTAAGAAATTTGTCCATGACTACTCGCTCCAAAATTTCTGGTCCGGACAGAATTTCTGGCTGCAGCCATTTCTTAGCCAAATGGATGAGGTCATACATCTGCGACCGGGGTGGTTTCTTCAGCTGATAACTCCAACTGTGGACCCGCTGAGCACGGACATCCAAGGTTACCCCAAAATGTGCCAATATTTCCACTTTTAATCGATCATAGTTTTTTGTATCTGCAAGTTCCAAGTCAAAATATGCTTTTTGGGCTTCTCCAGCTAATAGGGGGGCCACTAGTCCAGCCCACTGTTCTTTAGGCCAACTCTCTTTCTCCGCTGTTCTTTCAAACGTGGTCAGAAACATCTCAGGGTCCTCATCTGTAGTCATCTTTGGCAATAAGTGGTTTACCCGAAAAGTCGGTATGTTACTGGCCTGACTCCCAGCCTCGGTCTGCTGTCTCTGAAGCTGTTTCACAATGGCCTCCATTTGCTGCTGTTGTCTCTGTTCCAAGCCTACAATGGCCTCTCGGTGAGCTGCCATGCTCTCTTGGTGAGCCTGTTGTTGAGCTGCAATGCTCTCTTGGTGAGCCTGTTGTTGAGCTGCAAAGCTCCGCTGAAAATCCGCATTTGCCTGCTGTTGAGCTGCATTTGCCTACTGTTGAGCTGCATTTGCCTGCTGTTGGGCTGCATTCGATATAATCAGTTGTTTCAGCATCTCCTCCATTTTGGGTTTACTTTAACTGCCCGCGGCACTCCACCATATGTGAGGGATTAGCTCGGTAGCAGGTGTGGTGGGGGGTTCGTCACACAGGGAGATAGCCGAGGAGTGATTGAAAACAACAGTTTATGGTTTATTCTTCCAATTTCGTCAAACAAGTGCATGCAGCAAAAACATCAAAAAAAATTAAAATAAAACACAAAATAAATCCTGGCCGCTGTGGGCGTCTACCTTCTCACACACCGGAACCTACCTAAGAAGTCTTCCCAACCTACTGTTGGGCAGACACTGCTGGTCCTACAGCAGACACTCAAATGTCCATTTGTGTTTTCTTTACACAGAAAAAATTCAACACCTCACCTTTAGAAGTCTCTCATCTGACTGCTCTCCCCAGCTTACACAGCCTCAGGAGACAGCAATCAATAGACTCCCTTTGGACAAATTATAGAGGTCTTAATTGCCTCATTCTGAACAGCTGAAAGTTTTCTCAACTTCCGTACATCTTCCTGCCTACCTCTGCAGCCGACACCTGATAGTAATTGGTGAATTGTCTAAACCAAGCAGAAATATATCTCCCGTCGGTGACAACACCCATAGATTTACCTGACTTCCTGTCACAATATATATATATATATATATATATATATATATATATATATATATATATTGTGTGTGTGTGTGTGTGTGTGTATATATATATATATATATATATATATATATATATATATATACAGCCCTCAAATTTTCCACTCGCCTGCTCGCATTTTGCGAGTGGAAAATGATGTAGGGCAATCGTGGGGCTGCTCCGGGGAAGAGAGAGAGAGGAAGAGGAAACTGACGGATAATGACAGAGCGCAGAGCGTTGATCTTCCCATTGTAACAGCTTTAATTAATTGCCGGGCGCTCGCCGACACACACGGTCCGGCCTCCTAGCCCGGCTTCTTTGATAGACAGAACACCTGGCCAACCAGGACGTGTGACGTCTATCAAAGGAGCCGGGCTAGGAGGCGGGACTGTGTGTGTCGGCGAGCGCCCGGCAATAACAATTAAAGCTGTTACAGTGGAATGATCCGCGCCCCGTCATCCGGCCAGCAGTGGCATACCAATGGGGGGTGCGTGGGGGGGGGGTGTCAAGCCGGTACTCACGCCGATCATCTCCTCTCGGTCATCAGCTGCTCCCTCGGTTTGTGCTGCGCTGCTCGCGGGGGCTGGAAGAAGGTGAGTGCCCGAGGATTGAGCAGCCTCTCTGTGTGACTGGATAGGAGGAGCGGTGGGGCGGCTGCATATAGAGGAATTGATCTTTCCATGTTCCTCCTGCAGCCACTGGATGCCTGATTCTCCTCTCTGCAGGCATTCAGCGGTTGCAGGAGGAATATGGAAAGATCAATTCCTCTATATGCAGCCGCCTCATCCCCCTCCTATCCAACTTCTTTTGCTGGCCCCCCCAGTGCTGTACAGCCCCCCCTCTCCAGCCCCTTAGTGCTCTTCAGTCCCCCCCAGTGCTCTTCAGCCCCCCCCTCTCTAGCCCCCCAGTGCTCTTCAGCCTCCCACTCCAGCCCCCCAGTGCTCTTCAGCCCCCCCCTCCAGCCCCCCCAGTGCTTTTCAGCCCCCCGCCCTCCAGACCCTTGATGGGCACTGATGAGGCTGCACTGATGGGCACTGAAAACGTTGTTATTAATATTTATTTTTGTTACTTCTGCATTAATGCAAAAACATTTAACAGTGTAATTTCATGAGGTAATTTATGAGGGTGTGTTTAGGGGCGGAATTAGGGGCGGGGCACGTTAGGAGTTGGGTGGGACAACTGGTGGCGAGTAACCCTTAAAGCCTGGCTAGTAGCTCAGGACTTTCAATTTTGAGCCCTGTATATATATATATATATATATATATATATATATATATATATATACGTATATATATATATATATACTTTAACTTATTTATAGTTATTTATTATATTATAATTTATGATTTTGTGTTTCAAACTTTATCATACCCGAGATGTTATAAAGAAGAACGCACAGTAAAAAAAAAAAAAATCATATGTAAATAGTTGGTTTGGGCTGCTCGTCCTTAAGAATCACATGCAAAATAATTGTACCGCTTTCAGCACCTAAAATCAGAAACAATCATACTGCCAGGGAGGTTAATGGTTCCCTGCAGTGCTTCCACAATGGCTGAGGAAACACAATACGCACAGGCATGGTGGAAGAGGAGGGAATTTAAAGGCTGCAGTGTTTCCTGGGAAAATTGGGTGAAGCTGCACTCTCTCCAGGTGCTGTCCTGAAAGGCGATTTTCTCCTCATCCAATAATCCCAAAAGGCACACCTCTGGCGTGAGCGCCACCAGCACAGACAGAAGCTGAGATAGTAAAGCTATAAAAGTGAGTCCATTGGGTTGCAATTGACCAGGTCAGATGGTTAAATTTGGCCCCCATCTGAGCGCAGCATAAGCAAGTCAGGGTATAGAGGTGACCCATTGCATGTAACCGCACCGGAGTAAGGTAAGTTTGGTATATAATATATAGTTGTATGAGTTTTATTGGCTGCTGGAGAGGCTGATAGGTGGAGTGTGCAGACCTCCTCCTAATCGTCTTCTGTCAAATCTGAACAAATCTCTTGCCAGCGTGCTCTAACCGGGAGGGGTGCTATACAAATTTTAAGATTCAGTAGATGAAAGTAAAAGATAGAAGCCAATCCCTTTGGACCCTGTGATGGAAGTATTCCCATCAAGGGGTACGTAGAAATAGGGGAATTTTGGATGTCAAACTGAGCACGGTAGGACAGGTATGCCTGAGTGGCAAATAGCGGTAAAATGCACCATGGACAATGTCAAAACATCTACAGAGATAGTCAAGGAACTGGATGGTTCTATTATCTTGAATGTCTGACAAAGTAAGGAGACCAATTCCCTTCAAAAAACACTATCCTCCAATGCTGCAATATGTGGAAAAATGGATTGTCCTATAAAGGTGATTCCAAAGAAATATCTGTGTATTATGATTTTCAGCTTCCCGCCACACTGACCTGGCTAGGTTTAGATGGGCAGTTTTACTTTAAGCATGGAAGATAAATGGGCCTCTAAACCAACTTAAAGATTTGATATGTGTAACACCGAGAGGATATGAGCTTCTTCCCCTAGTGGCAAATTTGTAGATACCCAGGGTTAAAGGTGTTTTAATTGCCCCGACAAATAGTACAAATAAAGATCAGGCAAAGCCATGCCGGCATCAGCCTTGGGACCCTGTAAGGTGTACAGTTTTGCCCAAATAAATGTGGTAAACAAGGAATTCAGTGTTTTGAAAAAACAATTACAGGCGAATGCAGATCGACTGAATTTGTCACACACCTTGCATGGGTTTTTGCTTTTCAAAAAATACCTAACTCTTCATAATAGAATACTCATTTCATGTGAAAACATAACACACCTTAGTCATATTTACATTTAGGCCACATTCACATGGGTGGCTAGAGGTGGTTGGATTGTCGCATTTAGATGCAGGTAAATGCTGCCTGTGGATGCAGCAGCACTCTGTGTTGGTGTGGTATACAAACCTGGCTGATTAGCCACAGGTAGTTTGTTTGCAGCCAGAACTACTGACCTGGGAGTAAACTGTCTGCATCTAGGGCAGTTACATGCGAACAGCAGTGGCACTGGCCATTGAGCTATACAGGGTGCAAATTGTTTATTGTTGATTTTTGCCACTGGAGAGTCTAATTGCCTGTGTGATTGCAGCCCTATGAATCAAAATGGTTTCAGAGAAAATGATTATAAAATAAAATCATAAACATATTGTTGATAAAATAATGGAGCGTTGCAGCAGTTGAAATCTAGAAAAAATAGGTATATGGGTGGAAATTGAATGGACTGTAATTATTTATACGTCATTGGTCAGTTATTTTTTCAGCCTTCAAATGTGTTTCATTTTTTTTTCAGATGTCACACGTGGAGACTGAAGTACTAGAGGTGAAACATAGAGTTGGAGCAGCAGATATAGAAATATAATTTACGCCACTGCTTTGCAACAAATCTGAAATCATTCTCTTTGCAACTGTCATTATTACATTCTGAATAGTAATGTTGGTGTTGCAGTAGTGTTTAAATAAAAAATATTTTTCTACCATCTGTGACGGTTCTTATTTATCCGGGTCATGGAATAGCTCTTAGTAGATAGTCACATTTAATTGGACTTGTTCTGGAATATTGAAGATGTTTCATATTTTCTCCAAGCCACTTCTTTAGTTCCAATTTGTCAGAAAGATACTCCAACATTTATATCCACAGAGGTAGCACAGATAACTTAATTGAATCACTTTACCACCGGAGGATTTTGCTGTCTTATGTCCAGGCCACTTTTTGCAACTTGGCACTGTGCGACTTTAACTGACAATTGCACGGTCATGCAACGCCGTACCCAAACAAAATTTATGTCCTTTTTTTCCCACAAACAGAGCTTTCTTTTGGTGGTATTTGATCACCTCTGCGCTTTTTATTTTTTGCGATATTAATAAAAAAAGAGCGACAATTTTGAAAAAATAACAATATTTTTCTACTTTGACAGTTAAAAAATATCCAATATATTCAATTTTTGTCATATATTTAGGCCAAAATGTATTTAGCTACATGTCTTTGACAAAAAAATTCTCAATGAGCGCATTTTTAACCGCTTTAAGACCGGAAGATTTTACCCCATTCCTGACCAGGCCATATTTTGCGATTCGGCACTGCGTTATTTTAACGGACAATTACATGGTCGTGCGACACTGTACCCAAATAAATTTATGTTCTTTTTTCCCCACAAATAGAGCTTTCTTTTGGTGGTAATTGATCACCTGTGCGATTTTTACTTTTTGCGCTATAAACAAAAAAAAAGCGACAATTTAGTAATCATAAATATGCACTGTAAGTATAAATATGCACTGTTACTGTAATAATGACACTGGCAGGGAAGGGGTTAACTTTATTGGTGATCAAGGGGTTAAATGTATGCCTGGTGCTTACTGACGTGTGTGGGGGGAGGGGATTGTGTGACACAGGCACAGATCGCAGGTTCAGCTATGCTGAATTCTGTAATCTGTCCCTGCCTGTCACATGGAGATCCGCCCGCTTTGTTTACACCAGCGGGTGGATTTCCTCACTCGATCCCCGATGATCGGGGAAGAGCCGCGGTGATCACCACCTCTCCTCCCCTGGCCCGACTCCCGCTGTGTCAGAATACAGCAGGAGCAAGCCTCTGGCGGCGCGCGCGCCCCACCCACAAATGGAGGAGTCCAGCTGGACGGAATCGAGCCACTTTGCCGCAGTACGCTCAATGTGAGCGGTCGGCAAGTGGTTAATCACCATAGAATGTGTAGATGTTGATTGTCCAAGAACAGGATGGGAGGTGTAAAAGTTGTGCAACTGCCCTTTTCTAGTTGCATAATCCCATCATGGTGTCAGGAAGTATGCCCGGTTTTTAATTATTTTCAAATAGCTGGGATGGAGATGTTAAAATCGCATTATATGTGGAAGACAGATGGTGTTGAAAGCACCCATCCTAGTTCAAGAATGGTTGTTCCAGTTTCACATAGACTGTGCACATTTTGGAGAGAGAATACAACTTGTTCGCAAAGGAGGCCAATTATGTCAAACCAGGACAATCATCACTGATTGGATGCAACCACTGTTCAATAGAAATTTTCCCTCCAGCTCCCTTTTCTTCATTTAAAAGATGTCGGACAGAAGGATAGCAACAGGACCACCCATGAAGCCAATTGCGGCTGCTTTATTTAAAACTGAGTGAAATTTGCATAGTGCATGGATACCTTTACGATTCAGAAGTAGATACAAATTGCCTTTCTAATCAGTTTTGCCTGGTGAAAAGAAATGACTTTCTCATTCTAAAAAGCCAGCTATGGATCAAAATATTACCATACCATCCTTCAGTATGTATAACTTATTGATTTAATTATCTGTAGAAGTAATCTAAGCCTATTTTTTAACCTCTCAGAATGATATATAAACAGGTGGGGGGTACTGCGCTTCTGGGTGAGTGAACTATATTAAATAAATAAATAAATAAATCAACTGTACCTAGTGTGTGTGCCTAACAATACATAAGAAGGAAACTAAACCATATAAAATAGATACATATTCATAGTAAACAATTAAAAATATTGGTGCAGTACTCTAAAAAATCACTTAATGTGCTGATGATGTTTTAGTGACAAATAAAGTGCTCAGGTGCATATATATAAAACAAAGTGTCCTCTGTGCTTCACAAAATTAATAAATAACGGTCTGGGTGTAAATAAAGTCCAAATAAATAAGGTAAGTGTTCAGGTGGATAAAATATGTCCACAGGTGCTACTCCTTCACCAAACACCGTGCTGAATAAAGTGGGGTGCTTCTCCTTATCCCCTCTGGGTGTTCTAACCGCTCACCTTAAAGACTAAGGGTATAAGCCTTATCAATAAATCAGGGGACTCCTCTCCAAACTTATGACGTGCTCCACTGGGGTCAGATGTCTGGGCTGCTGCGGGTGACTTGGCTCCCTCTCCCTCTCCAGAATCCCCACGGTCACAATGGATCTCAAAGCAGAATACTCAAGATAGTGCAAGTATGTATGGATAACGGGTACTTTATTATAATATAGTTAAAACTACTCACATTTACTGAGTAAACAAAGCGCAAAAGGATAGCGTCGGAGTGGGATCGCAGTCCTCACTTCCGCAATGTGCGTCACTTCCGGCCCGAAGTCCCTACGCGTTACGCCACTTCCGCGTCACGTGGCTTCTTCAGGGGAGCTTTTTTGTTGTTTTTTTTTAACGCGTAATGGCGGCGATCTGCGATTTTTTTTGCGGTACTGCGACATTGGGGCGGACAGATCGGACCCTTGACTGACATTTGTGACACTTTTGGGGTTACCAGTGACATTTCTACAGTTATCAGTGCTATACATATGCACTGTTACTGTAAAAATACACTGGTAGTGAAGGGGTTAACTTTATTTGGGAGGGAGGGGCTGTGTGTATCCCTAGGGGCGTGCTTTCTACTGTAATTGGCTGTGGCTTGAGCTGTAAGGACACTGACCAACGGATCTACATACTAGATCCGTGTGATCAGTGTCTTTACAGCGAGGAGAATGACAGGCGGCTTGTTTACACAAGCTGCCTGACATTCTCCCTCTCCCCCGCCGATCGCCAAGTGACCGGCGGACATCGGGTCCGCTGGTCACACGCGCGGGGGGGTCCGTGACCACGCGGGAGCGCGCCTCCGGGGGCGCGCGCTCGCTCCCTAGACCCTCACAAGCTAGTGACGTAGCCCTACGTCACTTTGCCTGTGAGGGGCTGACTGCCGACGTAGATCGGCGTTAGGCAGTCGGCAAGTGGTTAATAAAAAAAAAAAAAAAAGAATGATATGCTCATAGACTGAATTATCTGCCATACTTTGCAGAGTAGGTCCCTTAGTGATGTTACAAACGTGTGGGGCAGAAAGCTCTGCCTGTCTTGTTTTTGGCAAACCCTGGTAAGTTTGTCATCAGGAGGTCAGACCATACATCAGCAAAACAGCTGAGCACCTGTTGCGGTCTTTTGGGAGGGGTCTTTTTCCCAGGTCTAGAGCCCAGGCTTGCCCCCCCCCCCCCCAGGCCCTCTTATAGGCAGTGTGCCTAAAAAAGCATACTGTGTTCCTGGAAGTGCCCTCAAGCTTCACTTAGACAGTTGAACCAGCCTAGTGCGAAATAAGAGGTAAGGACCGATTTTCTTCCAGCTCGTGGAAATGAACATTTTTATTTCTACTATTAAGTTGCTGGATTTTTGTATCCTACCCAGTCTACCAGAACACTGTATGTGTTCCCGTGACTTGGGATCAGGACTCCGTACATCAGCCTTTCTCTTTCTTTTATATAGTGGCAGACTGGTGTGCGTGCGCTTTTTTTATTGTTCACTGGTCACACATATAACAGTCTTTAACAGACTACCTGTCACAGTGTTTCCTTGACATGGCACTGTTTGCACCTACATTTTAAGCATATTGAGCTGAAGAAGGAGGCAGGACCCTTTTATTTACTACAAAAAAACGTCCGGTTTACTAATAGCAGGAGAAGCTCTGATGGCCTGGGAAAAAAGCCTCTACCAAGCCTGTGTGTTGCCCAATTCTTATGTAGCACTGCCCCTAGAGGACTGCTGAAGAATGACACTTTTGGATTCCCCTGGGTTACCCGTAGCAACTGCTTGCAGAAATCTTAATACTTTAAGTTCTTGGCTCAGTCAATGATCAGTCTAGGGGTTGTTGTTTTTGTTGTTTTATTTATATTGGGATAGGAGAAGGGATGAGTGGGATACTCCAACTGTTAACTATTCACACTTCTGAGGACTTCTAACTTGAGAATGCGGCAAGGCCGCTACTTCATCCTGCCACTTGAATGAAGATGAGGTAAGTGTTCCTATTTGTGTTTCTCTTCAGGGTACTCCCCCAGTACCCCCTTTCACTGTACTAGCCGACACCCGTCCACTGACTGCACTACCCAGAGTGGTCCCCTTCCTGAGCTGACCCGTGGGCAAGATCCTCTATACTCACGATACTGCTTTCCAGATTCTCGCAGCGCCCCAACTCCTCAGTCAGCTCTCCTGGACCTCTGGGTTCAGCTCCACACTGTAGGTTCACCAGGCCGACTGCTTGTGACCATCACCAACTGCTGCAGAAGAGGAGGCAGCGGCCACCCTTATTCTGGGACTCTGCTTCCTGCCAAAGACCTCTATCTCATGTGCCCGTGGCTTTTTATACACTGCCCCATAATGCACCGAGATCAACTGTCTGTGCCAATCCCTGGGGTAGTACCAAAAGCCTGTGTGTCATTGGTCAGGTTTCCTCCAGCATCCTATGTGCCTCCCCATTGGATCAGCTGGGGACACTCCCTAGACCAGATGAATCACACACTGGGCACACTAAGCAGACCTGACTCACAGATCCTGCTCTCTGTTAAGCAGAGAACAATATAGATTTTGCCTGCTGCTCCTCTGATAGGCAGACAGAGACCAAAGCTATACTCTCTACTTAGCACCTGACTAGGAGGGTGCTACACTTACTAGACCATTGAATATAAGGAAATGTACACCACTCCAGGTGAGGACAATCCAACCCTCAAGCAACTAGGTGCAAGTCCAGTTTGCGGTCTGGATCCACTCAATGTAAACGAAAAGAGGTTTGACCACACTCCAGTGGATGAAGATAAAATGATCCTTTATTGAGATTGTAAATCCAACAAAACAAGACACTCGAGCCACAGACAGTTGATGCGTTTCACGATTCAAGATCGCTTAATCATAACTGGCAATACATCCTTGCATCTGATGTTAAAATAGTAACGGTAACATATGTTCCCAATATGGGAGTAATTAATGATGTTAACTATTAACCAATTACTAACATCCCAGCAAAGACTATATCAGAATGATATATACAACCAATCTATTAAAGAAACATATAACACTATAACATGTAAAAACAATTGAAAGAGAAAATTTATTTTTTTTCCTTTCAAGAAGCTATGGCATTGGCGCAATAAGTGTCATTGAATACAATGTATACAGTGCCTTGAAAAAGTATTCGGCCCCCTTGAACATTGCAACCTTTTGCCACATTTCAGGTTTCAAACATAAAGATATAAAACTGTAATTTTTTGTGAAGAATCAACAACAAGTGGGACATAATCATGAAGTGGAACGAAATTTATTGGATATTTCAAACTTAAATAAATAAAAAACTTTGTAGCGCCACCTTTTGCTGCGATTACAGCTGTAAGTCGCTTGGGGTATGTCTCTATCAGTTTTGCACATCGAGAGACTGAAATTTTTGCCCATTCCTCCTTGCAAAACAGCTCGAGCTCAGTGAGGTTGGAAGGAGAGCGTTCGTGAACAGCAGTTTTCAGTTCTTTCTACAGATTCTCGATTGGATTCAGGTCTGGACTTTGACTTGGCCATTCTAACACCTGGATATGTTTATTTGTGAACCATTCCATTGTAGATTTTGCTGTATGTCTCATGTACCTGGTGTGGAGGTCAATGGAGAGAGGGCTTCCCTTGCGGCTGTAACGCTCCTGCGTTTTTATTGTAAGCTGGATTTGCAGCTGCAGAATCTCCACTCAGTAGTCATGTAGAGATGTGTTGGAATACCAGATCCAACTCTCCAGACTCATCACTGTGGGCCTGTCTGCTTCAGCATACAGATATACACACACTCAATAAGATGTTCCTGGAGTGATAGGATGTATAAGATAGTATGGTAGCGATGTGCTGAAGGGACAGGTGTGAGCAGTGACAGTAATGGTAAGCACTTGATAGTAATGTTCAGGAGAGTAGTAGATGGTAATAGGTAGAATGCAGATAGGTTAGTAATCATGTATGGTAACAGGTGGTAAGGACAGCAGATGACATAGACAGGATAGACGAACCCGGTGCAAGGATAGATGGTAGTAGACTCAAGAGCTAGCAATCTATGTAACAGTGCAGATGGTAGAATTAGTATGCATAGATAGTAACAGTCCTTAATGTGCAGAAGATGATAGTGTAAGTTAGTTATGGAGGATTCCCCTGTGGGGTACTTATCACTAGTAAGGTTTAGTAAGTAGAGGGGTCCAGTAGTGAGGGAGTGATCCGGTAGCGAGATACGGGATCAGTTGCGAGGTTCCGGTCTGTTCCAGGTAAAGGCAAATAGCTGGAGGTTCCGACAGCAAGACAAGGCTTGTGAGCATGTAGACACACATTGAACGAACAACGTGAGAGAGAATGCTGGCGATTGAAATAGCCGCTCAGCGGCGCTCAGCGATGACGTCATGCGTCTTAAAGGTGTATGCGTTCCACCTAACTAAAAAGGTGGGACGCAATGTTTGAAAAGGAAAATGGTAAATAAGGGTACCAAAGGTACCAGAATCTTACGGCGGCTAAGTTCCAGACTTCCCTGAAAGTGAGAACAGGAGGAGTCAGGCTCAAAGTAGCACAGGTCGCCTGTGATGTTTATTGCAGAAGAACTCAGAAAGGTTTCTGATGTGCGAAGTAGTGGTTGCAGCCAGGTGGCGCCTGTGAGAGGTGGCAGGTCTGTGTTTGCACTAAGGCTATGGGAAGTCAGTTCAAGCCAGAGTTCAGAGACAGGAGGATACCAGAGCAGGCAAGGTCAGATAGGGAAGCCGAGATCAGACACAGGTAACAGGAGAGGATATCCAAAGACAAGCCGAGTTCGGGTCAGGAGACAAGCAGAATAGTAAGGACAAGCCGGGTCGGTAAAAGAGAAGTTTCAGGAACAAGGATCACAGGAACACGGTACAAGCTGAAGATCAACAGACAGCCATACCTTGTCTCCTACTTTAAGGGGAGGATTGCCTCTTCGTTTCCTGTCAAAAAACCTCTTGTAGTCTGTCTGAGCCTTTTGCATGCAGTATTGAAGGGTTTGGTAGTTGCTCTGTATAAAGGTAAGCCTGTCTTGCACTGCTGGTACTGCTGATTCGCACATTTTTGCTGGCAGGGCGGAAGGGTGAATTCCGTAATTGGCCCAGAATGGAGATTGGTTGGTTGCTGAATGTAAAGAGTTGTTGTAGGCTCTGGGGGTTGGTTGATCCTTATCTACCTATTGGATAGTGTGGGGTTTGCCGCCGTCCCTATCGTAATCGTTTATGGGGTTAGGTACCTCAGGCCTAAAGATTGGGGGGACTTTATGGGCAAGGTGCAAAGGGTAATGAATAATGCAAATGGTAATAATAATAAAAATAGGATAGTTTACTGTATGAAAAACATAGTATATACAGTACACAGTGGTAAGGTGAGGGGTTGTAGACCCCTAAGTGAAGAGGGTGATAAAGATAATGAAATTGAAATGAAAATGATCTTTATCACCCTCTTCACTTAGGGGTCTACAACCCCTCACCTTACCACTGTGTACTGTATATACTATGTTTTTCATACAGTAAACTATCCTATTTTTATTATTATTACCATTTGCATTATTCATTACCCTTTGCACCTTGCCCATAAAGTCCCCCCAATCTTTAGGCCTGAGGTACCTAACCCCATAAACGAGTTGTTGTAGGCAAATTCTGCCAGTGGGAGCAGGGATGTCCAGTCATCTTGAGAGAATGCAGAGAAACAACGCAAATATTGCTCCAGTGTCTGATTTGTGCGTTCCTTCTGTCCGTTGCTTTGAGGATGGTAGGCGGATGAGAGGCAAAGTTCCACTTGTAGTGTATTACAGAGGGCTCTCCAAAACCTGGAGGTAATCTGTACCCCTCGATCCGAAACGATGTTACTGGGTAAGCCGTGGAGTCTGATAATCTCCTTGATAAAGATGTGGGCAGTTTCTGTAGCAGAAGGAGTACCAACCATGGGCAGAAAATGAGCCATTTTGGACAGCCGATCTACCACTACCAAAATGGTAGTAAACCTTTCAGAGGGAGGTAGGTCAACGATAAAATCCATGGAGATCATCTCCCAGGGACGATTAGGAATGGGCAGGGGCCTTAATAACCCCCAGGCTTTAGCTTTGATGCCTTTGCTGCGTAGACACACTGTACAGGAATTGACATAGGCCCTACAGTCCCGGCTAAGGTTAGGCCACCAGAAGACCCATTGGATGAGCTCGCAAATTTTACGATCCCCAAAGTGTCCGGCTAGTTGGTGGTCATGAAATGTCTTGAGAACCTGAGGCCTTGCCTCCAGAGGTATAAAGACCTTATCTTGGTGCCACAGCAATCCATCCTTTTTTAGTGAAGCTTGTTCGGATTTAGGACATGATGCAGAAGCCTGCCTGATGGAGGATTCCAGACTAGGTTGAATTAGCAAAAAATTTTGGGCAGAAAGAATGGTGCTGGGGGGAGCAGGTTCAGAAGATTCAGGGAACATCCGAGACAGGGCATCTGCCTTCCCATTCTTGGATCCTGGTCGGTATGTCAAATGAAAATTAAACCTGGAGAAAAACAAGGCCCATCTAGCCTGACGAGGTCTTAAGCGTTTAGCGGATCTCAGGTACTCCAAGTTCTTGTGATCAGTAAAAATCATGATTGGGTGACTAGCCCCCTCCAGCAGGTACCTCCACTACTCAAAGGCTACTTTAATTGCCAGGAGCTCCCTATCACCCACATCATAATTCCCTTCGGCTTGGTTTAGTCTCTTGGAACAAAAAGCTACCGGGTGAAGCAAAGCCTTTGGGCCCTGACGTTGAGAAAGCACTGCTCCTGTTGCTACTTCGGAGGCATCTACCTCTAGAACGAAAGGAAGTGCTGGGTCTGGGTGTTGTAGCACAGGGGCAGAGGTAAATAGGGCTTTCAACTGTTCAAAGGCTGCTTGGGATTCTTGATTCCAAAGAAAGCGTGTATGTGAGCGAGTAAGCTGAGTAATCGGGGGAATGATATTTGAGAAACCCTTGATAAATTTCCGATAGAAGTTATCGAATCCTATGAATCTTTGGACTTCCTTCCTGTCTGAGGGCGCAGGCCATTCCATAATTGCTGAGACCTTCTGAGGATCCATGGAAATTCCCTCGGTAGAGATTATGAGTCCCAAGAACTGAATAGACTGTCTCTCGAACTCGCATTTTTCTGCTTTGGCATATAAGCCATGAGTTCTTAGGGTATTTAACACCTTTTTGACATGGTCCCAATGGAGCTCAAGTGAGGCAGAAAAGATTAGTATGTCATCCAGGTAGACAATGAGAAAAAGGTCACGGTACTCTCTGAATATGTTGTTCACAAAGTGCTGGAACGTTGCAGGAGCGTTGCAAAGCCCGAAGGGCATCACGAGATATTCAAAATGACCAAATCTCGTTCGGAAGGCGGTCTTCCATTCGTCCCCTTCCCTTATGCGGACTAAGTTGTAGGCCCCTCTCAAGTCCAACTTCGTGAACACCCGGGCTGCTCGGAACCTCTGAAATAATTCTGGAACAAGAGGAAGTGGGTACCTATTCTTGATAGTGATCTTGTTAAGCTCCCTGTAGTCAACGCATGGTCTGAGGGAGTGATCCTTTTTCTCGACAATGAAGATACCTGCTCCGGCCAGCGAGGAAGATGGACGAATGAATCCCTTGGCTACGTTTTCATTGATGTACTGTCGGAGGACTTCCAGCTCAGTTTCAGACAGTGGAAAAATGCGTCCAAAGGGTATCTCTTCTCCAGGAAGCAATTTGAATGGACAATCATAGCATCGATGTGGGGGTAGAGTATCGGCTTTTCTTTTGTCGAATACATTAAGGAAGTTATGATAAACTGGTGGGATGGCAAGACTGGTATCTGTTGAGGGCTGGATGGACAAACATGCAGGAGGAGCGGCATGCATGGAGATGCCACAGTGTTGTTGACAGTAACTAGATGAGAAGGTAATTTGTGGATTATGGGCCTGTAACCAGGGTATTCCTAGGATGACTGGGAATATGGGAGACCTGATGACATCGAACCGGAGGAGTTCTTGATGACCTGTATCTGTGGTTGCTGAGATAGGAAGGGTCTCTTGGGTAACAGGTCCTGAGCTGGGAGTAGTGCCATCTGCTAGGTGTATATCAAGTCTTTGCTTTTTAGGTTTGAGAGGGATATGAAAGTCTTTCGCAAGATTAATGTCTATGAAGCAGCTGCAGGCCCCAGAGTCAACGATTGCTCCCAGGTTGATTCCCTTTCCAGCCACCTGCAATGAAATGGGAAGAATGATGTGCGAGGATTGAGTCCAGCCGGGTCTAAAAAAACTTGGTGATAAAAAATTGCCCAGAGTCTTAGCTCTCTTGGCCATGACACTAACCCTTTCATAAAAAATCTTAGCACAAATGTCATCGCTATATAGAATGGGTAAATGTTTATAAAATATGTCCCTAATCTCCTAACATTCAAGGCTAAACGCCACTGTCAATGGGGGACACACATTATAACAACTCACCCCATCTTGCCTTGACCTACGTCTATTTCTAGGTAAAAAAAGATCTTTTCTTTGTTTTTTGAAAGCTATAGAATATGCTCTAGAATGCTCTAAAGACCACCTAGGAAAGCTGTAGAGCTGTAGGCAGTGTGAATGAACTACAGGAATGCTGATCTGTGTCCTTGCAGTTTATTTAACCACTTGCCAAACAGTCGCTGTACTTATACTACGGCAGGTCGACTCTGTCAGACAAAACGATGTACATGTATGTCGTTTCGCAGGAGAGCTAGTGGGCACACGCGCCAATATGCCCAATATGCCACAGGGGGAGCAAATCAGCGTTTTCAGCGGCTGCGATATCTGCCGGGCACCTACGATCGCTCCCTGTGGAGACAGAACGACGGTCTGCCGATGTAAACATGGTATCCTGTGTTCCTCCTATTTAGGAATGCCAGATGTCCCGGGGGGACAGATGCAGCATCGGAGCGATGCTGCATTCCCCTAGTTAAGTATGAATGGGTTAAAAAAGAGAAGCCCATACTTCTCTTTGAATTCATATGAATCTGTGAATGTATAAACTTTAAGTTTAATTCACCACTTCAGCAGACAGACTTATGGTTTAACCACTTCTGGACCGGAAGGTTTTACCCTCCTAATGACTGGGCCATTTTTAGTGATATGGCAATGCGTTATTTTACCTGACAATTGCGCTGTCCTGCGGCACTCTACCCAAATAAAATTGATGTCATTTTTTTCCCCCCCACAAATAGAGCTTTCTTTTGGTGGTATTTGATCACCTGTGGGATTTTTATTTTTTGAGCTATAAACAAAAAAATAAGATCGACAATTCTGAAAAAAAAAACAATATTTTTTACTTTCTGCTATAAAACATTCCCAATAAATTTTTTCCTAAAAATCAAATGTCTTCATCGTTTTAGGCCAATATGTATTCTGCTACATATTTTTGGTAAATAGAAATCCCAATAAGTGTATATTGATTGGTTTGTGCAATAGTTATCAGGTCTATAAACTAGGGGAAATATTTATGTCATTTTTTTGTTTATTTATTTATTTTTTTTACTAGTAATGGCGGCGATCAGTGATTTTTAGCAGGACTGCAACATTGCAGCAGACAGATCGGACACCTAACTGACACTTTTGGGGGAGACCAGTGACGTTACTACAGTAATTAGTGCTATAAATATGCACTGTTACTGTACTAATGACACTGGCAGGGAAGAGGTTAAAACCAGGGGCGATCAAAGGGTTAAATGTGCCCCTAGTGGGGTGCTTTCTAACTGTGTGGGGGAGGGACTTGCTGGATGAACACAGAGACCTGTGTTATTAAACCGAGCGATTGGTGATGTTTGATCACTCGGTTCTCAGATGGCTGTACATCTCCTTTAATGATAAGGCTGTGTGGGTGCAAGCACAGAGGAAGGGAGGGGGCAACCAAAACATGTTACACCCTGTATATAGGTGTAACATGTTCTAAAAGGTGAAGTCATCCTTTAGGCCTAGATTACACCTTTGCAGGTTAAAGTTGATGCATATTCTAGGTGCATTTTGCATTTTTCAATACATGTGTTTGATTAATTGAAGTCTATGGAACCAAAAATACAACCTGCTGGTCCCTGGCCCTTTCCGTACAATGCACAGATGTTAATGTGACCCATAGGAAACCATGTTAAATGGACTGTAGTGTGTTTCTGCAAAACTAAAAACGCACTAAAAAATGCATAGATGTAAACCAGGCCTAAAGTAGTTATACATGCATAGGTTTTTTTTGTTCAGATCACTAGTTGACAGGTTCTTGCATCTACACAATACAATGTGGATGCAGGAATTCCCCCTGCTGGGACACTGTATTTGGACGGACGTTTAGGAGCAGTTGGGTGTTTTTTTCAGCAGCCCCTGAACTCGCCTCTATGTTATCTTATCTGTCCATAGATGTTTAAAGTCGTTTAGAGGCAGTTGAGTTTAGTGGCATTTTTTTTAAAGCAAATTACAGAAGTTTACTGGCATTTAACCACTTGCCGACCGCCGCACGACTATTTACTGCGGCGGTCAGCCCCTCACAGGCAGAGCGACGTAGTACTACGTCGCTAGCCTGTGAGGGTCTAGGGTGCGAGCGCGCGCCCCCCGATGCGCGCTCCCGCTCCGGGGCGGTCCCCCCCCCGCGCGTGTGACCTGCGGACCCGATGTCCGCCGGTCACTCGGCGATCGTCGGTGCAGAGGGAGAAAGGCAGGCGGCTGATGTAAACAAGCCGCCTGTCATTCTCCCCTGTGTAGGAATAGTGATCATACGGTTCTACTATGTAGGACCGTTGATCACTGTTCCTACACCTCAAGCCACAGCCAATCACAGTTAGAATCACGCCCCTAGGGACACACATAACCCCTCCCTCTCAAAAAAAGTTAACCCCTTCACTACCAGTGTCATTTTACAGTAACAGTGCATATGTATAGCACTGATTACTGCAGTAATGTCACTGGTACCCCCAAAAGTGTCAAAAATGTCAGTCAAGAGTCCGATCTGTCCGCCGCAATGTCGCAGTACCGCAAAAAAAATCGCAGATCGCCGCCATTACTCGTTAAAAAAAAACACCAAAAATGACAAAAATCTTTCCCTTTGTTAGTAAAAGCGATAATTTTTGCGCAAACCAATCAAAATACGCTTTTTGCGATTTCTTTTTTACCAAACATATGTAGCATAAAACAAATTGGCCGAAAATGTTAAAAAATTTAGATTTTTACATTTTTTTTGGGGGGAATTTCATATAAAAAAATGTGAAAAATATTGTTATTTTTGCAAAATTTACGCTCTTTTTTTGTTTATAGCGCATGATCAAAAAATCGCACAGGTGATCAAATACCACCAAAAGAAAGCTCTGTTTGTGGGGAAAAAAAGGACGTGAAATTTGTTTAGGTACAGCGTTGCACGACCGCGCAATTGTCCGTTAAAGTCACCTAGTAAAAAATCGCAAAAAACCCCCTGGTCAGGAAGGGGGTAAAATCTTCCGGGGCTTAAGTGGTTAACAGGACACTTATCTGTCCAGGGAAGCAGCAACTTCCTCACCTGAGTTAGTTCTTCACTACCCTGGGGGTCCCCAGTGCTGCCATCCTTACTTTGGGCAGCTTGATATGCAGCTTTCAGCTTCCCAGTGGGCTGCCCACTGCGCATGCGATGGTCCTGTAGTCTTCTGGGACCTGTGACATGTCCCAGAAGACTGCGGGGAGGGAGGGGGGAAGGAGAACTTCTGCTTGGATTGCCCAGGCGATCCCAGCGGAAGTGGGAGCAGATACCTGTTAAAACTAGCCCCCCCCCCCCCAAAAAAAAATAGCATGCCAAATATTGGAGAAGAGGACATAAAGAAGAAGTTCCCCCTTTGGGTGGAGTTCTGCTTTAAACAGAAACATAGAGAAAGCATAAAATCACTGTAAGTGATTAAATTAGTAGTTGAAGATGCCTAAAACTGCGGGTTTAACATCACTGGAATGATGTTTGCCTTTTCAGAAATTGCTGCACATTAACCACTTCAGCCCCAGAAGGTTTACCCCCCTTCATGACATGACAGGCCATTGTTTGCAATACGGCACTGCGTTACTTTAACTGAAAATTGCGTGGTCCTGCGACGCTGTACCCAAATAAAATTGATGTCTTTTTTTCCAAGAATTAGAGCTTTCTTTTGGTGTTATTTGGTCGCTTCTGCGGTTTTTCTTTTGTGTTAAAAAACAAAAAAATAAATACATATATTGTTTACTTTCTGCTATAAAACACATCCAATAAAAAAATATATATAAAAAAATAGAATTTCCTCATTATTTAGGCCAATATGTATTCTGCTACATGTTTTTGGTAAAAGAAAAATCCCAATAAGCACATATTGATTGGTTTGCACAAAAGTTATACCGTCTATAAACTACGGGATACATTTTTGAAATTTGTATTTATTTATTTTCTTTTTACTACTAAGACCTCTTGCACACTGCAGCTTGAAAAAGCTCAGTACAGCTTCTTCTTTTTTTTCCATAAGTATTTTTATTGAAAAATTCAGAGAACAGCGTACAAAAAAAAAACCACAGGATGTACAGAAGGCTTCAAGTCATCAATAACAATAGCACGGTGACAAAGTATAGTAAAGCATTCGACTTGTGTAGAGCAGACAGCTTCTTTTTTTTTTTATTGAGCTAAAATACAGCTAAATAATTGTAATGTGCCTACGCACACAGGCGCATAAACGAGCGCCGTGCATTCTTCAGTAAAAACAAAATAAAAAAATCTGCATTTTTAGCCAGTAATTGCACGCAAATATCCATTTACATGTAATACAGAACAAGGATGCGAGAAAAAGCTTCACACTAACGCATTTGTGCGAAAATATGCGCAAACACATACAAAAAAAAATAGATGCTCAAACAGGAGTATTGTGTGCTAGAGGTCTAATGGATCAATTAGCGACTATAGTGGGACTGCGATATTGTGGCGACCAGATTTAACCGGTTGCCGACCGCCGCACGACTATATACTGCGGCGGTCAGCCCCAGCCAGGCAGAGTGACGTATCGATACGTCACTCGCCTGTCATTGACTTGCGAGCCTATTGCGGGCGCGCGCCCGCCGCGGCTCGTTCACAGACAAGTCAGTGCGTGTGACCGGCGGACTCGATGTTCACCGGTCACACTACGATCGCTCCTGTGAAGGGAGAAAGGCGGAGTGGCTTATGTAAACAAGCCGCCCGTCATTCTCCCTGGTGTAAAAATGAAGATCTGACAGTTCTACTATGTAGAACCGTTGATCTTTGCTTTTACACCAATAACCATGTCCCTGCACAGTTAGAAACACGCCCCTAGGACACACTTAACCCCTCCCTGTCCAATAAAGTTAACCCCTTCCCTGCCAGTGTCATTTTTGCAGTAACAGTGCATATGTATAGCACTGATTACTGTAGAAATGTCACTGGTACCACCAAAAGTGTCAAAAATGTCAGTCAAGGGTCCGATCTGTCCGCCGCAATGTCGCAGTACCGCAAAAAAAATCGCAGATCGCCGCCATTACTCGTTAAAAAAAAAAAACACCAAAAATGACAAAAATCTTTCCCTTTGTTAGTAAACGCGATAACTTTTGCGCAAACCAATCAAAATACGCTTTTTGCGATTTTTTTTACCAAACATATGTAGCGTAAAACAATTTGGCCGAAAATGTTAAAAAATTTTGATTTTTACATTTTTTTGGGGGGGAATTTCATATAAAAAAATGTGAAAAATATTGTTATTTTTGCAAAAATTACGCTCTTTTTTTGTTTATAGCGCATGATCAAAAAATCGCACAGGTGATCAAATACCACCAAAAGAAAGCTCTGTTTGTGGGAAAAAAAGGACGTGAAATTCGTTTTGGTACAACGTCGCACGACCGCGCAATTGTCCGTCAAAGTCACGCAGTAAAAAATTGCAAAAAACCCCCTGGTCTTTTAGCAGCCAAATCCTCCGGGGCTTAAGTGGTTAACTAGACAATGGCCAGCCTAACCTTGCTATGACCTGACAAGTGCTCAGTTAGTCCTCCTGCTCACCAGGTGGCAGCAAAGCACAGCGTGATCCTCTCTTCGGTGTCGTGGTCATGGATACAAGCTGAAGCGCTGTCTGTCTGTCTCCTGGACTGAGCACACCGGGGAGTAGTGCGCATGCGTTGGGAAGTAGTGTCGGCCTGAGACTGACATAATCAAGTTGTGTCAGCGGAAAGCTCGGAGCGGCGTGCTGAGCTGAGCGGGGCCCGGAGAAGGGAGACATCTGTCAGGACAGGAGAAATGGGCGCCCAGGTGTTATGGACGGTGCTGTGTGTTCTTTGCTGGGGGCGGGTACAGTCGGCGGATGATATCGTGGTGGGGTGCGGGGGGTTCGTCAAATCGGACGTGGATATAAACTACTCGCTGATTGAGGTAGGTATTATCTATGCCAGAGTCACATCTAATCCCCGGAACACATTACAATACTGGGTGTAGGCTGGTGTGCTGTCACCTCTTCATCCAGGGCAGGCCTCAGTCTCCATTCATTCCATATCTCGTGACCTCTGACCCCGGGGAGCTTCCTATTGTGGATGCCATTATTTATAATATTGTAGACCAAAGAAATGTACAAGTAATAGCTCAGGCAGAGGGGGGTAAAACTGCTGGATTTATTTTTTAGCATGTGCCTGAAAGTGATGTCTTCATTTGTACAGTTAGAGCAGGGGGATCATTTATATGTAATTATAATGATCATACCTTTCACATTCCATGCGTAAGTTAAAGCGCAGGAAGTCAGTACTGGTTCATATATGTGCGATGACACATCACATGTGATACGGAGCGCACTGCTCTGCAAATCACATGCAATGTCTGTGCGATGTGCATTATGGCTGATTTTGCATCGGATTCGGACACAACTCGCACAGGTCCTTTTTTGGGTCCGCACCAGAATCGGATCGCATGAGTGTTCACACCTATGCAATCAGATTCATGTCTGAACTGACAGTTCGCACTGTGATATGTGAACTGATCTGGGGGTGTCGTTAACTTTGACACCCCCAGCGATTCGCATATGGCAGTGTGAAGCTGAATGCGATGCGGGAACCCGCAGTGGATTCGCAGGGTTCCGCATCGCATATGTGTAAACCGGGACTCAGAGAGAAGGTGTGTGCTTTTCTTGGGGTAGTAGCGAGACTTGTAAGGCCTCGAACACACGGACAGAAAAACACTGCTTTTGCAGGTATACAGCATTTTCTTTTATTGCCTCTAAATGCAGTTCTGTGTTGTATGGCCATGCACATTGGGCTCTTAGATCAGTGATTGAAGAGCAGCATCTAGACTGGGTGCACACTTGTGTGACCACAGACGTTGCACCTGAAGATCGCTTCTTTCTTGCTGCTGGCACCACTAGCCGGGATAAGAGGTGGAGTGCAGTTGGTATCACTCCGCAGGGGGCAGGCAGGAGCCAGCACTACAGAGGAGGCATTGGCTTATGCAGTTCTTGCTCCCTACTACAGCTCCAAATTTGAAAGTAGTCCCTCTGCATTGCACTCTGCTTGCTCTTGGATGGCAGGTCAGCAAGCCCAGACCACAATCTACCAGTCACCTGTCCAAGATCTACTGGTGGATCAAAATCTATGGGTTGCTGACCCCTGCTATACATACCTACATGCGCAACATCAGAGGCATTTTTTTTCTGCCAAGATCTATCAGAAAAATTGCTGAATATTTGGAGCATAAATAAAGAATCTTTTAAAGTGTTTCTTATATTAAAGCGGAGTTCCAGCCACAAAAAAAAAATTCAACATGCATACCCCCGGGACAGTCAGGGCTAGTACATTCCACAATGGATAGCCTCTGATCTGTCCCGGTGTTCCATGAGAATAACCTACCCCGTGAGAAATGCCTACCCTCGTCACTTCCTGTGAGGAACAGCTGAGCAGCATAGCAGTGCGCATGCTCACAGCTCTGGATACGTAATGGAACAGCTGAGGAGCTGACTATTGCGCATGCACGGAGGGTATGAAATAATCACAGGAGTGTGTGTAATGCGGTGGTTACATTAAAACAGCTGTGCTGCAATATGAGTCATCTCCGCTGCTGTCCCTGTCACTTCCCTGATCTTGCCTAGTAAATATAAAAGCGGTGGCGGGTGTATGAAATCCAAATGAACGGAGATCTCGGCTCTGTGATTTATCTTTTCATACACCCGCCGCCGCTTTTATATTTACTAGCCCAGATCAGGGAAGTGACAGGGATAGGGGTGAAGATGACTCATATTTCAGCCGAGCTGTTTTAATGTAACCGCCGCGTTACACACACTACCATGATCAAATTAATACCCTCCGTGCATGCGCACTAGTCAGCTCCTCAGCTGTTCAATGACGTAGTGGTGACGTAGGTGCACCGGAAGTGACGAGGGTATGCATTTCTCACGGGTAGGTTTTTTCACGGAACACGGTTCGCACTTACCTTTTAGAAGAAATACTTACTTTTAAAATTTCTTCTCCAGCGCTGCCATCTCAGGTGTGGGCAGCTTGAAGCCAGCGTGATCCTCTTCTGTGTCCTCTTCAGTCCCATGATGCACTGCGCCGGCCCCGCCGTCACTTCCGGGTCTGCAGCCTCATCCCTGCACAGCTTCAGGGCATGCCCAGAAGCTGTTTAGCAAGGTATGATGCGCCTGCACCGGAATTGACGTCGGGGCCGGTGCAGGCGCATTGATTCCTGGGAGCGATGACGTTCAGCTCCCAGGAATCATTGCAAAGCGGAAGTGACGGCGCGTGCCGCGGCCGCCGAGGGAGGAAGTGGATGAAAGGTGAGTATGTTGTTCTGCAATTACAAGGTAAGTAAAAAAAAAAAAACAATCGTAACTACCCGTTTCTTTTTCAGGTGAGCTATAGCATGCGGATGGCCCAAAATCGACTATGTCGATTTTGTGGCTGGAACTCCGCTTTAAGTCACCAGCTACAAAAACTAGCTGCTGACTTTCAAGAAACGCACACCCATCCAGAGATCCAGTGCCGTCTTCACTCAAGTGGGTTTCTTTTCCGGTCTTTGGGTTCTTGGTGCCAGTGTCTTAATTGTGGGCAGCGAATTTGATTCCTTGCAGCTTCGCAGCTGGCTGCCTATGAATGAGCCGCACTGCGGCCTGTGAGTGGTTTTGCAGCTTTGTGGGACCTGTGATGTGTCCAGGAAGGCTGTGGACAGGAAGCGGGGGAGAACTTCTGCTTGGATCGCCTAAGTGATTAAGGGGAAGTGCGAGCAGGTACCTGTCTAAACCAAGTACCCGCTCCTCCCAAGAAGTCCCGAAAGTTGAAGAGGAGGAAGAGCAGAACTTCACCTTTTGGGTGAAGTTCCGCTTTAAGAGGCTGTCTGTTTGATCCTCTGGGGTCGCTCATGTTGTTAAATGCTCATATTTGTCAGCACACCATGGATCTTCAAATGTTGTCCAAAGCTTTTATTGCAGAAAGATCACAAAAGTGCAACGTGATCACACGCCTGACGATGGGGTCCTGTGCAGCTCCAGAACGTTGCACTATGTCTTCTGTGATGTTTCTGCAATAAAAGTTTTGGATGGTATTTGAAGTTTCATGGTGTGTTGACGAATATCTGCATTTATCTGTGATCAATCCAGTATCCAGCTGGTAGTCCTGAAGCACCTGCTACAAACGAGCCCTGTTCCAGGAAAGTGCGATGGGAATATAGACAAGATTGCTCCTGTTGTTAGACATCAAGTCTGGGGCATCCGCTACAGAGGAAGCGATTCCATAATGACAAATAGATTGTCTTTTGGTGATGTGTGTCTAGCAGCAGAATAGCCTTTCTGAAGCCAGCCTTGGGTCTTGTTCACATGGGAAATACTAACTAAAACATAAGCCTGTGGAGGGCTGTGTTTATCCACATGGGGATGCACAGGTTTCCCATGCATCCCATTGTTTTAGTTTTGTACACAGCCTCTGCTCCAGATTTGACATCTGCGTGGGTGGGGTGCATGTCCTTGATTGCACACTGTACGAGTTCGGGGACACGCACTCACATGTCGAATTTGGAGCATTGTACCCCTGTTCTGATGACAGCGTCCAAGAAAGCATTCCCTTTTGGGAGATTTACCTTTGCTTACTGGTCTAAAGACACAAAAGGGGACACAGTGGAAAAAAAAAAAAAACCTGACATGGTTTTTAACCCTTCCCTGTTCCTCCCGCCCTAGAGTTTGTACTGCTGTCTGGTGTCAGAGAGCTTTCCCTTACCCACTGTCCCAATGACAACTCAGTGAGGGAAAATCTTCAACAGGGAAACAGAAATACAAATGAATAAAGGAAAGGAACCCTCCTGGGCTTATTAGGGACTCTGTACCTCTCCCCTTCTGTTTTGTATATTGTTTTCACCATTCCAGTAGGTGAAATCTCTTTAATTCAGCCTTTTTGGAGTAAAAATTCGACTTGGGGTTTTAGCCCTTCCCTCCTATAGCCAATACTTAAAAAAAATATATATAATATTTAGCTGTATGTTTTTAAGGGGCATATTTATAAAGCAGTCAATGTGATTTTTTTCACCAAACATTCACTTATGGTAAATCAATCACAGTCACGTAACGCAGAACTAAAGGAAAACTTTTTTTTTTAAATAGAGAACAAGCATACTGTATAAGAGGAATACTTACTAATTTAATTGGACTTAGCACAAGTAAACTGGCAGAGCAAGCCCTTGTAAATGCAAATGGGAAAATGGAAGGATTTGTTTGTTTAGCTTGTCTGCAGCATCACCTTTACACATTTTATATTCTTTATGTAACATTTATATTTTTATAGAATATAAAAAATCCGCGCTTAGGATATAGATGTACCAAACTAGAAAAAATGCTGGCTGCAGCCCACATGTAAAACTATAATCCAGGGATATATAGTAAAATGGGAGGTAGATGGCGCTGCCTGCATGAACCACTGTATGCAATAAATATGAATATACAATCCTAATAGACAGAATAAAATCTTAAAGTGCTTTATCAATAAAATTCATAAAAATTAAAGTGAATAAGTGCAAAAACAGGGGGGCTAGAGCCCTTACCTGAAGGTGCTTAAGTGACTGTGCAAGGAAGGGATAGGCTCAACTTCCTAAAAATGGGCTAAACGCCCTTAACTAAAAGTGCTCAAGTGACTGTGCAAGGAAGGAATAGCCCCAGAAAATAGGCTCAACTTCCTTTAGAGTGGAAAGGGTGAAAGAGTTGTTGATGCAACTCAGATATGCAGTGGCTGTAGGAAAAAACATCAACCAGTGAACAGTGTGGGAAAAAACGCACTGGTGCAGAAAATCACATATAAAGTGTGATAAAGATTAATGTAATGAGCAAATAAGCCCAATGGGGCGTGCAAAAAATGCAAGAAAGTATGTTGCATATGATGCGATTCACCAAAATCGCATGCACATCAGATCACTCTGAAGTGCTAGTTTGTGCAGAAGGTGATGGAGTGCTCAATAGTTTACACAGATATTGAATAAATAAATGTACATGTGTAATAATACTAAAAACTAGGATAAAGTGACTGAGAAGAATATAAGTGATGTTAAAATCCCAAACACACAAATACTATAAAAATTTGCATAAAATTCTAAAAACACAGATTCTTTAAACGGTGCGATTTTAGTTCCAAAATCACAAATGCTGTAGCAGATGAAGGTCCTAAAAGACCCAAATTCCCACAACACAAATTCAGCAGGAGAAAAAAATGTCGAAAATATATGCAACAACCAGATGTAGGACAGATATCCTTGGAATGTTCCCAAATCCCGAAAAAATGATTACAGTGCCAAGAGTATCACAACCAGAGTGACTTCGGTGCAGGTGCCATAAAGATTCCTCAGGTGTGCTTAGTAAAGTGGTCAATCGGTGCTCCCCGCACTCCCAGGACCGCACTTACCAGATGTAACTACCCCTACACGGGTAACAAGCCTGTGGGTAATAGTTGGCTATTCCGCTCCTCAGATCCAAGCCCTCGGTCTCCCTGGGTGGTCTGGTCAAATCTGGGTGGTATTCCTATGAATGGAGGCTGTAATCTGCCCGAATCTGGTCCCTCTAAAGATCGTGCTCTCACAAGGTCCGGAGATATTCCAAAAGGGTATATGGGGAAAGAAGGGGCTCACATAGTGTAATATTGTCGGTGAAAATCCAAAATTTTATTGAAGTAATACTCGCATAAGCCAATATGCAAACGACAATGTAAGGTGCAGTAGAGATGGCGCACTTCCGGTTCCACAAAACCGGATGTGCGTTCCACGAAGGCGGATGTGATGTAATGACTCTCTACGGGTTTCGTCTGTCCGACGTCATCAGGAGTAGCGTCATCACGTCATCTCCGCCTATATATTTTTTTTTTTTTTTAAATGGAGAACAAGCATACTGTATAAGAGGAATACTTACTAATTTGGATTTAGCACAAGTAAACTGGCAGAGCAAACTCTTGTAAATGCAAATGGAAAAATGGAAGGATTTGTTTGTTTAGCTTGTCTGCAGCATGACCTTTTACACATTTTATATTCTTTATGTAACATTTATATTTTTATGTAACATCATCTGTTTTATCATATTGTTTAAAAGCAGTAGTAAAGGCACTTGGTGACTTGTACCTACAGGTAAAGCTTGCTTATAGGTACAAGAAATATCTCCTAAACACTGTTTAGGAAATATTCACTGTTTCTGCAGCTTGGTACGTCACCAGCGCACACTACTAAGTATGCCGTCCCTTTAGAGCTCTGTGCTGCCGCCATTCCGTTATCACGGCTCGGCTATTCAAACGGTCAGAGCCTGTGAATCCGGAAGGAAGACCGGGTGAAGGTGGAAGCCCTATCAACGCTGTCAGTGTGCTACTGGAGGGCTTTGTTTTACAGGTAAATCTTTCATAATGTGCTAGTATGTTATGTATGCTACCACATTGTGCCCTTAACTTGAAGTTGAAAGTGTTTTTTTTTCCCCCCCTCCCAGTGTTTACTACTGCTTTAAATTATGTGGTAGCGTTTTTGTGTTTTTTTAAATAAGCATGTTTTTAAAGTGAAATATGGATATCAATGCCGTAATTATGTAAATTGTTTGTTGTTTTAGATTAAGCTGTATACCAAACAAGGTACATTGAAATACCAGACGGATTGTGCGCCAAATAATGGTTACTTCATGATTCCTCTTTATGACAAGGTGAGTAAGTAAAGAAATCATGACATGAACAAAAATTATTACACAACACACATGACTAAGAAGGAACACTCAAAATAAAATTGTTATAACCATCCACCATGTTGGTTTTAAGGATCAGAAGTACGTTACAGTACCTCCTATATCAGGAGTATGCAACCTTTTGAGGGATGGAGCTCTACCTAAATTTCATGGAAGAGATACATTTTTGGAGATATTGGTCAACAAGTCTGATACAGGAGTCCATCCGAAATACCTTCCTGTGCAGGCCATATTACCACTCTGACATTTTTTATCCTTAATGCAGGGAATTCATTAGGGTAAAATATGTGTTGCCTTTAGAACCATTTTAGGTCAGATAGAGATACTTGCCTAGGAAGAAAATTGTTTTTATCAGGCCAACGCAGAAAAAAACCCTATTTCTTTATTGTATATCACGGGAGACAGAGCAGCCATATTCATTACTATATGGGTTATACGCCACCTATAGGTGAATGTACACTGGCAACCAATCAGACAGGAAGTCCCCCCATATAACCCCTCCCATACAGGAAGTACCTATGTTTTTTCACCAGTGTCTTAAAGGTGATGGTCACGGTGGAGACCCTCTCCACATTTCTATGTTTTTCAAAGAAGAAAGAAGATTATGCTACAAACCCCGATCAAAGATCTCTGAATCTAAGGGGATTAGCAATCTGATCCATCCAAAAAAGTCAGACTAAAAGGATGGTACCTGAGCCTCCGGAAAGGAGGTACGAGGTTTTGCCTGTAATATTGTCCTTTTTAGGCACTGGACCTTGGGATCCAGGCCCTTGGTAAAACGAAACCCCAAAAGAGCTCCGGCAGGGTGCTCTACAGGTCCAAGGGAGTGGCCCCTCAAAACAAGGGGAGACAGTCCTTGAAGGAAGGTCGGCAGGTTATGGAAACTCACTGTGATGGGTGAAGATTGGGTTCTTATTACAAGACAGAATCCTTTGGCGGGAATGGTAAGTCCACTTTAAAAAATATTTGTAAAAACATTTTTTTGCACTTTTCCCTTTTAAGTATAACAGATACTGAGTGCCATGTTGGGTCTCTACAAAAGACAGTAGGTGTATTAGCTATGTCAAAGCACACACCTTGTTTGTTTAACCACTTCAATACCGGGCGATTTCTGGCACTCCGCTCCTACATGTAAAATCATCATTTTTTTTTTGCTAGAAAATTGCTCGGAACCCCCAAACATCATATTTTTTTTTTTTTTTTTTTTAGCAGAGACCCCTAGGGAATAAAATGGCGGTCATTGCAAATTTTTATGTCACACGATATTTGCGCAGAAATTTTTCAAACACGTTTTTTTTTTTTGGAGAAAAAACTTTTGTGAATTAAAACAGAACACTAAAGTTAGCCCAATTTTTGTATGTGAAAGATGTTACTCCGAGTAAATAAATACCTAACATGTCACGCTTTAAAGTTGCGCACACTCATGGAATGATGCCAAACTTAGGAACTTAAAAATCTCTATAGGCGACGCTTTACATTTTTTTTACAGGTTACCAGTTTAGAGTTAACAGTGGAGGTCTTGGGCTAGATTTGTTGCGCTCACTCTAACGTTTCGCGGGGATACCTCACACGTATGGATTGAACGTTGTTTACATATGTGGCCGTGATGTACGCATGCGTTCGCTTCTGCGTGCGAGCTAACGGGGACAGGGTGGCACTTTTTTTTTTTTTTTTTTAATTGTTTGTTTTATTTTTTTTATTTTTACACTTTTCCATTTAATTTTTATTTTTTTGATCACTTTTATTCCTATTACAAGGAATGTAAACATCCCTTGTAATAGGATCAGTGAATGACAGGTCCTCTTTATAGGGAGATCTGGGGTCAATAAGACCTCGATCTCGCCTACAGGCTAAAAAGCCTGAAAAAAAAAAAATCAATCTCAGCTGAATGCAGAGATCTCGGCAGTATTGAGACTGCCAGGCCGGGTGTGACATCATCACATCGCGCCCGGCCTCAGAGTCATAGAGACTGCCGGGGACCATCTGGTCCTCGCAGTCTTTATGGTACACTTCCTCCCGGCAGCCGATTCATTCTCTGGCTCGCCGATCGTCCAGGCGAGCCGGTAGAAGCACCGGAGGGTGGCGGGAGTGGGGGCCTGTCCCCTCCCCCCGCCTGTAAGAACTATCAAGCGGCGGTTCAGCCGCTATGATTGTTCTTCTAGTAAAGGGAATCACCTGAGGAGGAAAAATTATATCTGAATGATGCCTGCAGCTTTCCTAAGAGCAATGTCCTCCCAAAATAGGAGTGGGGGGGAAGTTGGAAGGGGCACTGTGGTCCCACTGTCAGGACTAGAAGATCCTAGCCGTGCTTCCTGTGTTTACCTCCCCTGAAGGGACAGAGGTGACTAGCCAATCTGAGCCATTAAGGTTGTCAGGCATAGTAGCCACATCCAGTGCTTCTGTCGCAACCTATGTCACTAAGGACGATTTGGCATTGGCCAGGCTTGAGGGTAAGATTGCTGGCATGATTGCAGCATCGCAAGGATGGAGGAAAGGTGATAGATCCTCCTCACCTGAGTCACCCCCTGATTTAGTTCATGATTGGGCAGAGGATGTGGAAGAAATAGCTGTAAATGACCCTGTAGAAGGTCAAGCTGAGGTTTCCACTTCTGGGGACTCAGGATCTGAGTAGTCCTTTTCGGCCTCTCAATCCCAGAGATTGTTAATTCAGTCTCACTGAAATGGTCCGGGCTGCATAAAAATTAACTTCCTTAGAGATGTCTGAATTATTTTTCCTCTCTGGGCTCATTGCCCCTTCCTCAACATCCTCAGGCTTTTCCCTTACATCTGCTCATGGAGCAGGAAATGTATGCGGATTGGGATCATCCTAAAAGGATTTTTGTTCCTTCCAAAAGGTTTTCTTGTATCCTATGGCGGAAAAGTTCACAAGAAGTATACCTACTGTGGATGCTGCCATTTCTTAAGTTAACAAAACTTTAACTTGTCCTGTGGATAATGCCCAGGTTTTTAAAGATCTAGCTGATAAGAAGTTGGAATCTTTGCTAAAAGCCTCCTTTGCTGTCGCAGGATCTGCGATACAACCAGCAGTGGCAGCTATAGGAGTTTGTCAGTCTTTAAAATACTGCATTAAAAGAGTTTCCAGGATGGTTCGTTCTCAAGGAGAGTCAGTTGAAGATTTGGAAGATCTACCTAGAACTTTGTTTCACAATAGATGCAGCGCTGATATTGAAAGAGGGATATAAAGTCCACAGTGTATGATCAGTCCATATCAGTTGGCACCTTGGTGTACAAAGATGGAGAGCAATAGTGGGCAATCAGAGCAGCCTACACCTCCACCACATGCAGCAATAAGCCTCCTACCAGATCCAATTGATCACTGCTCTCACAGTGATCAAGATAACCTTAGACTCCCAAAGGCAGAACCCACTGAAGGACAATTAGATGATCTCGATTCTCCCTGAGACAGTGAACACTAACCCATGTGGGCCTCCATGGGGGATGCGTAATGCCAAAAAAGGAAAATGTAAGGAAACCAATGGTGCAGTATTTCAAAATAGGACATTTTTAATAAAACATTTAATGCACTCAACACATGAAACATACAATGCGCAAACAGCAGAAGATCATAGATTTAAAACCGCTATACAGAGGCGGGCTTCTTCCGGCTCGTGACGTCAGGTTAATGGCAGACTCCACCTACATGTTTCGCAGTAGGCCGCGTCATCAGGGAGGTGTGGCCCCTATGGCCAATGAACCAACTCACTCCTCCAACGGAGGAACCAGAACTGTGCCCCCTGGAACGCATAACAATGCGAATGAAGCGCAAACCGGAACAAAAATCCCGGAGGCTATATTGTGTAAGGGGAAAAGCCGATTCAGATATAAAACCTAATTCTATATAAAAAAAAATGTTAAAACGAAAACGGACAAGTGCCAATCAGATTCTATACTGCTGCAAATTGTATATGCAAAGTCAATATGCAAAGGGGGCTCGTAGGCATAACAACATGGCCCAGCATAATAAACCACATTTGTTAGTCAAACAGAACTGTAACCCATCAACCTGAGATGGTCACAAGCCAGAAGTAAGCCGTCTACTATTATTTTTAAAATATTACCATATAAAATAGTAACCCAAAAGAAAAAGGAATATTATACATGAATGAAGAAAAAAATTATAAGAATGTTACAAATCCAGTCCATAACAAGTTAACTATTATTGATAAAGGAATTGATGTCTAGGTCTACGTTTAGGCCCAATGGCCTAAAACACTTCAACTAGTATATCCACTTGGTCTCTAGTTGTGAAATACCCCTACGCACATGGCTACCCCTCCAATTTGTCTTAAACTGATCGATAACCATAAAGGATGTTCCAAAAGGATTTCTATCATGGTGTCGGTTATAATGCTTGGGGTAACCCTTGCAAATATTGTTAATGTGTTCGTTAGCATCCTAACTCTGAACTCTCTTATGGTCCATCCAACATAATGGAGGCCACAAGGACAAGTTATCATGTAAACAACATTCTTAGTCGAGCAAGTGACGAAACATTTAGTATCATATGAAGTATTGGTGACATTCGAAGAAAATTGGGTGTATTTCCTATTTTTGAGGGAGTTAACGGAGCATACCCCACATTTCCTACATGGAAAGTAGCCATTTCTATCAAAGGAAGATTTTTTAGGGGGCTCTACCACATTAGAAGCTATTCATAACTTAAGAGGAGGGGCACCCTGTAAATGACAGAGGGGATGTCTGGTATAATGGGCCCCAGTACCCTATCACTCTTAAGAATGTCCCAATGCTTAGACAAAATCTTTCTAATGACATAGTGTTGCGAAGAGTATGTGGTAAAAAAAAAAGATAACCGAGATGAAAATTTATCCGCTATGTCACCCTGCCGATTGGTTTGAGAAACACCATCAGGGGGATTTAGAATGACATTCCTATCCAAGTCAGCCACAGTTCTGATAGTAGAGTCTAATTCATCAGAACAGTAACCCTTGTCCAAAAACCGGCCCTTAAGGATTTCAGCTTCTCTTAAGTAATTCTGTACAAGAGTACAATTTCTCTTTAGCTTTCGAAATTGGCTCTTCGGTACGCCTTTGAGCCAAGGTTTATGATGACAACTTCCAAGACTAATGTAACCATTACGGTCGGTGTCTTTGAAAAAAGTGGAAATAACAATTTGATTCTCTTGAATCCTAACCTTTAAATCCAAAAAATGTTTTTTTTTCACTGATCGCATCATATTTCAATGATATGCCTCTATCGTTATTATTCAAAGTGGAGAAAAAGGACTCCAGAGTCCCTATAGCCACCCCAAATAACCAGTACGTCCTCTATGTAACGACCCCAATAGAGCAACTCTGCAACATCCTGCGTGTAGATGACTTGCTCCTCCCATTCCGCCATGAAGAGGTTGGCCATGGAAGGAGCAAACTTAGCCCCCATGGCCACACCTATACATTGGATGTAATGGGAGCCTCTGAACCAGAAAAAAACTGTGGCGAATGGCGTAGTCAAGGAGGTCCAGAATATACTCCTGTTGAATACTGGGTAAAGAAGCATCCTTGTGGAAGAAATATTTCACAGCGTGCCAGCCATGATCGTGAGAGATAATTGTATAAAGGGATGCGACGTCGGCGGTCGCCAAAAGGTAACCTTCTTTCCACCTGAAAGAATCCAGGGTCCTTACCACCTGTGTAGTGTCCTTGATACAAGAAGGTATAGTTACAACTAGTGGTTGAAGGTAATTATCAATGTAACCTCCCACACTAGATGTTACAGAATTAATTCCACTTATTATAGGGCGACCAGGAGGGTAGAGGGGGTCCTTATGTACCTTGGGTAAATAATATATAACAGGAATGCATGGTGCCACTGGAACAAGATACGCCTTTTCCTTCTTATTCAAAATAGGTTGTTGATAACCGGCGGTAGATGGCTCAGGTCAAAAAAGAAGACGGGTATGACAGACCAAGTGATGAGGAGAAAATCGTGTTAAATACAGGTTATAGGTTTCCTCTATATGTCTCTCGTGTTCTATTTTAGCCGCCTTGATTTCCTCTTTACATTTCTTATTACACTCTTTGTAATGCTTGAATGCTGCCAATGACCCCTCAGTCTTGTATTTTTTGAAGGCCCTTTCTTTAGTATTAATATGCATTTTTTATGTTGGAGTTTAGCCAACCAGGGTTTAGTTTTGCTCTTTTTGAAATTTATTTCCCTTTGGAATCTACTGGCCAATCCCTTTGTTTAGTATGCTCCTTGAAGCACTCCCATTTTTCCTCCGTGTTCTTTGTTCCCTGCGTTCTATCCCATTTGATATTTTCTAGCAGAGAGCGCAGTTTTGGGAAATTGGCTCTTTTGAAATTCAGTGTCCTTATATTGCGCTTGTGTTTCCTATTACTGTAATTAATACTGAAACGAATTGACCTATGGTCACTGTTTCCTAAGTTGCCCCGTATTTCTATATCCGTGAGTAGGTCTGTATTGTTGGTAATCAGTAGGTCAAGTACCGCATTGTTTCTTGTCGGTGCGTTCACCATCTGACCCATAAAATTGTCCTGCAAAACATTTAGGAACTGCCGAGCCTTGGCTGAATGCGCGGTTCCTTCTGCCCATCTATATCTGGATAATTAAGTCCCCCATTATAATGACATTTCCTATCTGTAAAAGGAGGTCCGCCTCCCCCTCCTCCCTCTGGTTGGGGGGCCTATAGCATACGCCCAATATTACCTTCCCTATAGTGCCTTCCCTTTGAAGTTCTACCCATAGGGATTCTGCCTCGTCCATAGCTCCATTATTATCATCCCTCATATTTACCTGTACACTGTTCTTAATATACAGACATACTCCTCCCCCTTTTTTACCTTCTCTATCCCTGCGATAAAGGGAATACCCCTGACTGGTCGCCATCCAATCATGAGAGCTGTCGAACCAAGTCTCTGTTATCCCCACAATTATCCCCAAAATCGAAGTCCTCCTCAAACATCAGTAGCTCCAGTTCTCCCATCTTGTTGGCCAGACTTCTGGCATTGGTATACAAACCTCGTAATTCTGACTGGTTGCCTATATCCTCGTTTGATGTTGTTTTTAGGCTGCTCTTTTGTGATTTTTTTTTTTTTTTTCCCATACCCACCTTGGGTTTAGGGGCTCTGAACACCCTACCGCTAATGTCCCCCTTTGTGCCCTCTGAATCTTGCTCCCCGCTGGCTAATTTTACATCTGTACCCTCCGGCCCCCCCCCCCCCCCCCATCACCTAGTTTAAAAGCCCCTCTAACTTTATGGCCATGCTCTCACCCAGTACGGCTGCACTCTCCCCATTTAGGTGCATTCCTTTTCTACCAAAGAGCCGGTGGGCGACTGAGAAGTCGGCCCAGTTCTCCAGGAACCCGAAACCCTCGTTACTACACCAGCTCCTCAGCCACTTGTTAACTTCCCTAATCTCCCGCTGCCTCTCTGGTGTGGCTCGAGGTACAGGTAGTATTTCTGAAAATACTACCTTGGAGGTCCTATTCCTCAACTTGGTGCCTTTTTTTTTTTGGTTGCAGTAAATTCAGCCAGAAGAGTATCAGAAATAGCAGCTCCTTCTTGTAAAGGGCCATTCTTGATATTGCATCAAGATGGGGTGATTCTACATTCACACCCAGGTTTTTTGCCCAAGGTGGTGTCCGCTTTTCATTTGAATCAGGACATTATACTGCCTTACTTTTTTCCAAATCCTCAAAAGGCAGAGGAAAAGTTATTACCTTTTCTTGATGTAGTACGTGCATTCAAAATTTGTATGAAAAGGTCAGCTCAGATTCGTAAGGCCAACCTTTTGTTCATACTGCTGGAATGGCCCAGGAAAGGGCAGGCAGCATCTAAATCTACTAGTTCTCAATGGATTTGCCAGGTTATTATCCAGGCGTATGGTTTGTTTAAAAGGTAAGGTTCCACATTTTCCGGTAAAGGCACACTCTACCAGAAGAGTAGGTGCCTCTTGGGGTGTTCGCCATCAAACTGCTTTGGCTCAGATTTGCAAAGCAGTGACTTGGTCGTCAGTGCATACGTTCACTAGATTCCATCAAGTGGATGTTAGGACCCAGGAGGAGTCTGCATTTGGCTGCAGTGTTCTGCAGGCAGCTATGTAGCTCTTCTGTGGTCTGATGGCAGTAATTTATGGTGTGTCCCCCCCCCCCCCCCCCCTCAAGTGCATTGCTTTTGAACGTCCCATATAGTAATGAATATGGCTTCTGTGTCCCGTGATGTATGATAAAGAAATATGGATTTTTCTACACCTTACCTGTATCAATTTCTTGAAGTACATCATGGGACACAGAGGTCCCTCCCCTCTTGTCTGGGATGTTTTATTATTTGCTACAAAACTGAGATACTTCCTGTATGGGAGGGGTTATATAGGGGGACTTCCTGTCTGATTGGTTGCCAGTGTCCATTCACCTATAGGTGGCATATAACCCATATAGTAATGAATATGGCTGCTCTGTGTCCCGTGATTTACTCTAAGAAATTGATTTTTACAAGTAAGCTGTAGGAAAAATCCATATTTTTCTATCGTTCATTGACAGACGCAGCTCCATATTATTCTTAACCATTGGGTTATGCTGCCCCCTACAGGAGTAGGACACCACTAGGCAGGAAAAAACTTTACCATGCCTAAGAGGCAGTCCCTGAAGGCATACACCCACTCACTCTGCTTGAGGCAGTCCCTGAAGGCATACACCCACTCACTCTGCTATAGGATTCAGTTTGTTTCTGCCTAGTTTAGGAGTAGGACTTAGTTCCCGTCTGGGACTTCAGTCTTAGCTTGTTTTTTTTTTTTTTAATTTTAGATTTTTAGCTAGTCATGTTCCTGATAGAACTGCAATAAACAGCCGGACTGGATATCCTACATCCTTAAGGTGTCCTAGTCCGGGCAGCGAGCACGTGCAGGTTATAACCCCACGCTATGCTTCGCCATCACAGAGCACCAATGGACGGGGGCTGGGGTTCAGGACGCACACGACCTGGTTCAGCCTGAGTCGCAGCGTGCCGATTGTCGTTGGCATGGTGAGTAGTGGTCCCCTCCCCCCTCCCCCATAGGTCTTGGGGTGGACGTGTGCCCCTCCTTGGGATGGTCGGACCCCCCGGGTTCCCTTCCATTTCCCCCAGCCCCTCTAAAAGTCACGGTGGTCTTTTACCCCCTCCCGGGATTAGATAGGAGCTGGCTTTGCCCCTTGCTCCAGGAAGGGGGGGGGGATCCGGTTGTTGCTGACTGGGCTATCTGGATCGCACATGAGGTTTTTGAGCAAGGCCCCGGCCCCCTGGGAGTTAGTGACTGGGGCAGGGATGTCCTTTGGGCTCCCTGCGGTGGTTATAGGGTTGGGGGGGGGGGAAGCGGATGTTTCTTCATCCGCGGGTCTGCGCCCCACCTGTCTCGGTTGGACCGAAAATTTAGTCCGTGGCTGTCCGGGTACCTGACCAAGCCAAATGAGTGCCTGACCAAGCTGCGGAGCTGACCGAGATGAGGTGCCTGACCAAGTTGACTGGCGGACCAAAAATTGAGGCCGCAGGTGACGGAGCTGGCTGTCTGAATGACTGACCACGTATAGTTCATATTCCTATCGCACACCTTACTGGTTTGTAGGCTCGTGTGTACTGGGTGCTGAAGCAATCACCAGTTGGCAACTGGATAAGTTACAAGTAAATACATATTCGCCAGCACACCAAGGATCTTGCAAAAGCAGTCCAAAAAACTTTATTCAAGATACGATCACATCAAAAAATGGTGCAACGTTTCAGAGCCGCACAGGACCCCTTCGTCAGACATGTGATGAAGGGGTCCTGTGCGGCTCTGAAACGTTGCACCATTTTTTGATGTGATCTTATCTTGAATAAAGTTTTTTGGACTGCTTTTGCAAGATCCTTGGTGTGCTGGCGAATATGTATTTACTTGAATGACTGACCAGGCTGGTCCGAGTTGCTGATCAAGCTGACAGAGCTGACGGCGGATTCGCAACCGGATTGGGCCCAAAATTTATGCAGCGGCTTTGCGGCCAACTTGCGGCTGGCTGTCCGAGCTGCTGACCGAGCTGTTGACCAGGCTGTTTGAGCTGCAGACCAGGGTGATAGAGCAGCAGATGGGCGTCTGCCCCCCCCCCCCCTCAGGGGGTGGACATATGGACTGCCTGGTGCCCCCCTTGAACCGGGGGGCGCCGTGGGGTCATTGTGTACTCTGCCTGCGTGTCTGCATCACCTCGGGCCCCCTCTCCCACTTTAGAGGGGGCTAAGTCCTTTTTCGTCATTTATGGTGGGCGACCCTTGGGTCTAATTGGGGTCTTTTTGTGGAAATTTAGCCAGGGTCTCCTTGCAAGACTGTGGTTGGCTACCTCCTCTTCTTATGTTCTCAGGGTGAGCTTGGCATATAGCAACTTTACTGGGTCTGCATGCACGCACTTGGGGTGCTCTGCACGCAGTGAGGATGATTCCTTTCTTTACTGCGCATGCAAGGGTGCTAGTGGATGCACTGATTGTATTGGTGCTGAAAATTGTTAACATTGGGGGTAATGGTCACATTGGGGGTAATGGTCAGCTTGGGGCCTGCAGATCCCCTAAAAGCAGCAAAGATACTCCCTTTTCCCACCTACTGTGTCAAAATTGTCGCGAGTCAGTTGAGTTGTTCTAAACGCAATAATGATAATCGCACATGGTGTGGCTAAAAAGCTGGTCTGCGGACCAGGCTTCTAAAAAGGCTCTTATCAGATCTCTCCTTTTACAGAGGACTGCCTATTTGGGTCTTTGGATGAACTGATCAAAGGCTCACAGGTGGGAAGAGTACTCTTCTTCCTCTATCTGCTAAGGGTAAGTCACTGCGTAATAAACGGAGGCCCTTATTTTTCAGCACACAGACGGCCCCTTCATGCCTTAGGCACGCAGGAGAAAAGACATAAGCCATTTAGGTCATCTGGGGGTTCCAAGAAGATGTGGTCGGGTAAGCAGAGAACAGGCCCCTCCAAATCTGCGAACAAATCCAAGTTTGCAAGGCGGCAACTTGGTCATCTGTGCACATGTTCACTAAATTCTACAAAGTAGATGTGTTGGCATCCTCCAATGCTTCTTTTGGCCTCAAGGTTTTGCAGGCTGCTGTTTAAAAGAGCATTTTTTTCTCTTTGAGGGTGTATGTTGTTTCTAGGTGAGCTCAAGTTGTTCCTGGTTGGTTAAGTTTAGCCTTTGGGGAATTGCATTCTTTCTCTGCGTTGTTTTTCCCACCCCTCATGCAAATACTGTTCTGGGACATCCCAATGGTTAAGAAGAATATGGAGCTGCGTCTGTCAATGAATGACAGAGAACTGGATTTTTTTTACTTACCGTAAAATCCTTTTCTCTGAAATTCATTGACAGGCACAGCCAATGCCCCCCCCCCCCCCTCTATTTCTGAGTGGGTTGGGTTTTTTTTTTTTTTTTACTTCTGACACACTCTGCTTGCAACAAAACTGAATCCAATAGCAGAGTGACGGGGTGTATGCCTTCAGGGACTGGCCCCATAGGCGTGGTAAAGTTTTTTGTTCCTTCCTAGTGTCCTACTCCTGTAGGGGGGCAGCATAACCCATTGGTTAAGAAGAATATGGAGCTGCATCTGTCAGTGAATTTCAGAGAAAAGGATTGTATGGTAAGTCTAAAATCCAGTTTTGCATGTCTAGATTATGTACTTAACACATAGCAATATTTGCATATTATTGTCCTCAAGACCGTTGTAATTACAGTATGTTATTTTATCTTTCATTCTTTCAGGGGGATTTTGTTCTTAAGATTGAGCCTCCCCTAGGGTGGAGTTTTGGTAAGTTTCTGTTTGCTACCTGTAATAGCTGTGTTTAGCTCCCTATGGCTTTGTGTGTATATCTTTTACATTCCCTTGTTTCACCTATTTGCATTACTTGGGTATAATCAGGAAATCCCCAGATACTCCTAAAAGCTTTTCATAATCTGCCTGAAATCTTCTTACATGTTCTATACAATATTCATGGAACAAAGCAATGCTTTCAGCACTGTTATCTGCTACTTTAATTATTTTTTTAGGTTTGACTCTGTATATAAAAAAATGTGAATACATGCTTTAAGAAATATTTTATCTACCCAAATTTGATGTTGCATTTCTTTTTTTTTTAATTAGAATGCTGGAGAGTTAATCTAGTTAAATGGATTCTCTTGGGCATTTGAGTGGTGAAATCTCTGTGCTTTAGTTCTTGGGTCTGTACATATGTTGTGGCCATGACCAATGGCTTTCATACTTTTTTAGATTTCTTTTTTAATAGTATTGTGGGGCATGCAACAGAGAAGTGGGTACACCCAAAGTGAACAGGAAAACTCAAAACTCCAAGATAAATTGGAACAGAGTTAGGAACTATGAAGAAAAGTTTTTGTTCCTGAAGTCCCTAACAGATACAAGCAGCCAGTGGGTTGCTCAGCCCGCCAGACTTCACCTGTAACTGATCTATCACTTTTGGGTAGCCAAAGGCTTTAAAGTGATACTAAGGCTCGGTTCACACTTGTGCGATGCGGGAACGCTGCGAATATGCATCGCGTTCCCGCATCGCATCCGCACATCTGGCAGTTCACACTGCCATATGCGATACGCAGGGGGTGTCAATTAAAAGTTAACGACACCCCCAGTTAGATTGCATATCGCAGTGCGATCTGCAAGTACGCACAGAATTGGATCGCACAAGTGTGAACCACTGTGCGATCCGATTTTGATGCGGCTCAAAAAATGCCTCCTGTGCGTCTTTGGTGCGGATGCAGTGCGAATTCAGCCATACAAAGTGTATGGCTGAAATTCGCACCGCACATGAGATCGCATGTAATGAAGGAGCAGTGCGCTCCGAATTACATGCGATCTCCGCAGCCGCACATATGTGAACCGGTGTAACGTGAGAATTACCTACCCCGTGAGAAAAACCTACCTACGTCACTTCCTGCCAGGAACAGCTGAGCAGCGCAGCAGTGCGCATGCTCACAGCCCCGGAGACCTAATGGAAGAGCTGAGGATCAGACTAGTGCGCATGCGCACTAGTCTGAATTGATCTCGTTGTCCGTGAAAAAAACCTACCGACGCGGCGGTGACATAAAACAGCTGTGCTGCACTATGTGTCATCTCCGCTCCTGTCCCTGTCGCTACCCTGATCTTGGCTAGTAAATATAAAAGTGGCTGGCGGCTCCGTGATTTATCTTTTCATACAGCCGCCTCTTTTATATTTATTAGCCGAGATCAGGGAAGTGACCGGGACAGGAGCGGAGATGACTCCTAGTGCAGCACAGCCGTTTTAATGTAACTGCTCGCGTTACACAGACTGCCGTAAACCGGAAGTGACGAGGGTAGGTTTTTCTCACGGGTAGGTAATTCTCACAGAACACCGGCACTAAAGTCTGTTTTATTTTTTTTTCTTTAAAAATAACAAACATGTTATACTTACCTGCTCTGTGCAGTTGGTTTTGCATAGAGCAGCCCAGAGCCCCCTCTTCTCGGGTCCCTTGCTGGCTCTCTTGGCCTCACCATCCTGTCGAGTGCCCCCACAGCAAGCAAGCTTAGAGCCCCGGTTTACCCACCCCACCCCCATCCCCCTGATTGGCTGACTTTGACAGCAGTGGGAGCCAGTGGTGCCCCTGCTATGTCTCCAAATCAGGAGGGAGAGTCCTGGACTCGAGGCACATATGCACATCGCTGGACCGAAATGGGGCTCAGGTAAGTATTCGAGAGGCTGCTGCACACAGAAGGTTTTTTTATCTTTGTGCATTGAATGCATTAGGAAAAAAAAAAAAAAACCCTTCAGCCTTTACAATTTCTTTTTTTTAAATGCATTTTTATAATCAACCAACACACTGGCTTCTTCTCCTAGGGTGACAACATTCTCCACACTGTTTACAGAGGAGCATCGTTATCACCCTAGGGCAGGAGCACAGGGCAGTAACACATAAAACCTCACTTCTTTTCTCCATAATATTTGGGGGGGGGGGGGTTGTAGTCCAGAGATAACTGAGTGTAGCAGGGGCAGAGAGCACAGGGGATTATAACCTGTTATAAACTTATTATTTTTTTTCTGGTTTAGATATAACTATTTTTTTTCATAGACTAGTGGTTGGCAAGGCTCCCTGCGAGGCCTTCCACATCTGTGCCTTTTGTGATTGTAGTCATCCACATTTAGGCCCGCATTTATTTTTAGTGGGTCAAAGCACCTTATGTTTTGGTATCCATAGGTTATTGGCAGTGCAGGACCTCTGCGGGGCTGAATTGTAATGCGGCTGTATGGCATTACTTTGCCATTACTGGTGCCATTACAAGGGAAATCCATCTGGCACATTTACATATTTAGTGAGGTTGAAAAAAGACATGAGTCCATCCAGTTCAACCTATGATGTGTGTGTGTGTTTGCTTTTAGCCGTACATTGTATACCCCTGTATGTTGTGGTCTTTAAGGTGTCCAATCTAACAGTTTTTTGAAACTATCAATGCTCCCTGCTGATACGACTGCTTGTGGAAGAGAATTCCACATCCTTACCGCTCTTACAGTGAAGAACCCCTTACGCACTTTAAGGTTAAACCGCCTTTCCTCTAGTTTTAGTGAGTGGCTACGTGTCTTATTGTATCTCCTTTCTCTGAATAGTTTGTTCCTTATGCTCGGGTCGCCAGTACAGTATTTGTACATTGATATCATATCCCCCCCTCAATCGTCTCTTCTCCAGAGAGAATAAGTTCAGGGCTTGTAGTCTTTCCTCATAGCTGATGTCCTCCATTCCCCTAATTATTTTTGTTGCCCTTCTCTGGACTTTCTCCAGTTCCAGCACATCCTTTCTGAGGACCGGTGCCCAGAACTGGACAGCATACTCCAGATGTGGCCGGACCAGAGTCTTGTAGAGCGGGAGAATAATCTCTTTATTTCTGGAGTGAATCCCCTTTTTTATACATCCCAGTATTCTGTTGGCTTTGCTTGCTGCGGCCTGGCATTGCATGCCACTGCCAAGCCTGTTGTCTACCAGTACCCCTAAGTCCTTTTCCATCCTAGACTCACCCAGAGGTTCCCCCCCTAGCGAGTAGCTTGCTTTCTGGTTTCTGGCCCCCAAGTGCATTACTTTACATTTTTCAACATTAAATCTCATCTGCCATGTAGTTGCCCACCCCGTTATTTTGTTCAGGTCCGCTTGCAAGGTTTCCACATCCTGCATAGAAGATATTGGCATGCCTAATTTAGTATCATCCGCAAATACTGAGATTGTACTAGATATCCCCTCCTCTAGATCATTTATGAATAAATTAAACAGGATTGGTCCCAGGACAGAACCCTGGGGGACCCCACTTTCCACACCCGCCCAATCCGAGTACTCCCCATTAATCACCACCCTCTGTACTCTCCCCTGGAGCCAGTTCTCTATCCAGGTACTCACCTTATGGTCCATACCTATCTTCCTTAGTTTGTACAGTAAGCGTTTGTGGGGAACGGTGTCGAAGGCCTTTGCAAAGTCCAGATACACCACATCCACAGGCTTACCTTTATCTAGGTGGCAGCTCACTTCATCATAGAAGGTTAATAGATTGGTTTGGCACGAACGATTTTTCATGAATCCGTGCTGATTAATACTTATAATACCGTTTTCATTACTAAAGTCTTGTATGTGGTCCCTTAACATCCCCTCCAATATTTTGCAGACTACAGATGTTAGGCTGATCGGCCTATAGTTACCCGGGATATATCTCGGCCCTTTTTTAAATATTGGTACCACGTTGGCTTTTTTCCAATCAGCTGGCACCATACCCGTCTGTAAACTATCCTTAAAGATCAAGAATAATGGTCTGGCAATCACCTGGCTGAGCTCTTTAAGAACCCTCGGGTGCAAGCCATCCGGTCCCGGGGATTTATTTATGTAAAGCTTCTCTAGTTTAGCTCTAAGTCTATCTTCTGTTAGCCATGGCGGCACTTCCTGAGGTGTATTATTTAGTTCGGCCTTACAAGCTGGGTTCGTGTAGACCCCCGATTCCTTTGTGAAGACTGAAGAGAAGAAATTATTTAACACTTCCGCCTTTTCTCTGTCCTCAGTGGCCATTTTTCCTTTATCATCTTTTATGGGGCCAATGTGTTCTGGCCTCGCTTTCTTACTGTTTATATACTTAAAGAACTTCTTGGGGTTCTTTTTACTCTCCTCTGCTATATGTCTCTCGTGTTCTATTTTAGCCGCCCTGATTTCATCTTTACATTTCTTATTACACTCTTTATAATGCTTAAATGCTGCCACTGACCCCTCAGTCTTGTATTTTTTGAAGGCCTTTTCTTTAGCTCTAATATACATTTTTATGTTGGAGTTTAGCCACCCAGGGTTTAGTTTTGTTCTTTTAAATTTATTTCCCAGTGGAATGCACTGGCCCACCCCCTTGTTAAGTATGCTCTTGAAGCACTCCCATTTTTCCTCCGTGTTCTTTGTTCCCAGGGTTCTATCCCATTTGATATTTTCTAGCAGCGAGCGCAGTTTAGGGAAATTGGCTCTTTTGAAATTCAGCGTCTTAATATTACCCTTGTGTTTCCTATTACTGTAATTAATACTGAAACCAATTGACCTATGGTCACTGCTCCCTAAGTTTTCCCGTATTTCTATATCCGTGAGCAGGTCTGCATTGTTGGTAATCAGTAGGTCAAGTACCGCATTGTTTCTTGTCGGTGCATTCACCATCTGACCCATGAAATTGTCCTGCAAAATATTTAGGAACTGCCTAGCCTTGGCTGAGTGCGCGGTTCCTTCTGCCCAGTCTATATCCGGATAATTAAAGTCCCCCATTATAATGACATTTCCCATCCTTGCTGCCAATCCTATCTGTAACATGAGGTCCGCCTCCCCCTCCTCACTCTGGTTGGGGGGCCTATAGCATACGCCCAATATTACCTTCCCCACTGTGCCTTCCCTTTGAAGCTCTACCCATAGGGATTCTGCCTCGTCCATAGCTCCATTATTAATATCATCCCTCATATTTACCTGTATACTGTTCTTAATATACAGACATACCCCTCCCCCTTTTTTACCCTCTCTATCCCTGCGATAAAGGGAATACCCCTGAATGGTCGCCATCCAATCATGAGAGCTGTCGAACCAAGTCTCAGTTATCCCCACAAAATCTAAGTCCTCCTCAAACATCAGCAGCTCCAGCTCTCGCATCTTGTTGGCCAGGCTTCTGGCATTGGTATACAAGCCTCGTAATTTAGATCGGTTACATTTATCCTCATTTGATGTTTTTAGGCTGCTCTCTTGATTTTTCCCCGTACCCACCCTGGGTTTAGGAGCTCCGAACACCCTACCGCTAATGCCCCCATTTCTGCCCTCTGAATCTTGCTTTCCACTGGCTAATTCTACATCTGTACCCTCCCCCCCTATTCCCTAGTTTAAAAGCCCCTCTAACTTTTCGGCCATCCTCGCACCCAGTACGGCTGCACCCACCCCATTTAGGTGCAATCCGTCCCTACCAAAGAGCCGGTGACCGACTGAGAAGTCGGCCCAGTTCTCCAGGAACCCGAAACCCTCCTTACTACACCAGCTCCTCAGCCACTCGTTAACTTCCCTAATCTCCCGCTGCCTCTCTGGTGTGGCTCGAGGTACAGGTAGTATTTCGGAAAATACTACCTTGGAGGTCCTAGTCCTCAACTTAGCGCCTAAGTCCCTGAAATCGTTTAGGACTCTCCATCTTCCTCTGCCTATGTCATTGGTACCCACGTGTACCATGACAGCTGGGTCTTCCCCAGCCCCACCCAGTAATCTGTCCACCCGATCCGCGATGTGCCGAACCCGAGCGCCCGGCAAACAACAGACTGTTCGGCGCACACAGTCTATGTCACAGATTACACTGTCTGCCCTTCTAATAATTGAGTCCCCTACCACCAGCACCTGTCTTTCCTTTCCCTTTCTCCCGGCCTCACTGGAGGAGTTCTTCCCCTGGCAGCTAGGGGCGTCGCTCTGCTCCAGCAATGCTGGTCCCTGACTGGTTTCCCCAACATCACTCAACGGGGCGAATCTGTTGGGGTGCTCCAGCCCAGGATCAGCCTCCTTGCCTTGTTCCCTTCTACCCCTCCTAACTGTCACCCCTCTACTCTGCTCTGATGCCTGCACCTCCGATACTCCGCCCACCTCTGTGCAGACCCCTGCCTGCACCTGACTGGTACAATCCTGGCTCTCCTCCGGTATGGACATTCGTCTCAGTGTTGCCAGCTGCTTCCCTAGATTCAGGACCTGAGCTTCCAGGGAAGCAACGTGCTCACATTTTGCGCATTTGTATTCGCCCTCGATCACCTGTCCGAGGAACGCATACATATCACAAGATGTACACCGAGTCGCATCTCCACACCCGCCGGGCATTGTACCTACTAATCTAATCTAATGGGGATTCAGCGATTTAAGTCTATCCTATGTGGCTATTTCCTGGCTTCCTAACGCTACCTTCTCACCCTGTGGTATTCCGCTTCACTCACTTGACGCTCAGTTGCACAACACTCACAATCTCACAGCCCAGTCAGTCGCACAACACTCCCAGTCGCACCACCCGGTCAGACGCACAACACTGAGTCGCACAGCCCGGTCAGACGCACAACACTGAGTCGCACAGCCCGGTCAGACGCACAACACTGAGTCGCACAGCCCGGTCAGACGCACAACACTGAGTCGCACAACACTGAGTCGCACAGCCCGGTCAGACGCACAACACTGAGTCGCACAGCCCGGTCAGACGCACAACACTGAGTCGCACAGCCCGGTCAGACGCACAACACTGAGTCGCACAGCCCGGTCAGACGCACAACACTGAGTCGCACAGCCCGGTCAGACGCACAACACTGAGTCGCACAGCCCGGTCAGACGCACAACACTGAGTCGCACAGCCCGGTCAGACGCACAACACTGAGTCGCACAGCCCGGTCAGACGCACAACACTGAGTCGCACAGCCCGGTCAGACGCACAACACTGAGTCGCACAGCCCGGTCAGACGCACAACACTCTGTCGCACAGCCCGGTCAGACGCACAACACTCTCAGTCGCACAGCCCGTTCAGACGCACAACACTGGGTCACACAGCCCGATCAGACGCACAACACTAAGTCGCACAGCCCGGTCAGACGCACAACACTGAGTCGCACAGCCCGGTCAGACGCACAACACTCTCAGTCGCACAGCCTGGTCAGACGCACAACACTCTCAGTCGCACAGCCCGGTCAGACGCACAACACTCTCATTCACGCAGCCTGGTCAGACGCACAACACTGGGTCACACAGCCCGGTCAGACGCACAACACTGGGTCACACAGCCCGGTCAGACGCACAACACTGGGTCGCACAGCCCGGTCAGACGCACAACACTGGGTCGCACAGCCCGGTCAGACGCACAACACTCTCAGTCGCACAGCCTGGTCAGACGCACAACACTCTCAGTCGCACAGCCCGGTCAGACGCACAACACTCTCAGTCGCACAGCCTGGTCAGACGCACAACACTCTCAGTCGCACAGCCCGGTCAGACGCACAACACTCTCAGTCGCACAGCCCTGTCAGACGCACAACACTCTCAGTCGCACAGCCCTGTCAGACGCACAACACTCTCAGTCGCACAGCCCGGTCAGACGCACAACACTCAGTCGCACAGCCCGGTCAGACGCACAACACTCAGTCGCACAGCCCGGTCAGACGCACAACACTCTCAGTCGCACAGCCCGGTCAGACGCACAACACTCTCAGTCGCACAGCCCGGTCAGACGCACAACACTCTCAGTCGCACAGCCCTGTCAGACGCACAACACTCTCAGTCGCACAGCCCGGTCAGACGCACAACACTGAGTTACACAGCCCGGTCAGACGCACAACACTGAGTTGCACAGCCCGGTCAGACGCACAACACTGAGTTGCACAGCCCGGTCAGACGCACAACACTGAGTTGCACGGCCTGGTCAGACGCACAACACTCAGTCGCACAGCCCCGTCAGACGCACAACACTCAGTCGCACAGCCCCGTCAGACGCACAACACTCAGTCGCACAGCCTGGTCAGATGCACAACACTCAGTCGCACAGCCTGGTCAGATGCACAACACTCAGTCGCACAGCCCGGTCAGACGCACAACAGTCGCACAGCCCGGTCAGACGCACAACAGTCGCACAGCCCGGTCAGACGCACAGCTCTCAGTCGCACAGCCCGGCCAGTCGCACCACTCCCAGAACACTCAGGTAGCAACAGGTACTCCCAGACACTCAGGTACTACACTACACCCTCAGTCACTGTTCAATCTCAGTCACCAGTCTTACTTACCTAGTGTGTGTCCCTTTTAAGCCTGTCACTAGCAGTTCCTGGCTGTGATTCCTCCCTCAGTCGGTCAGTCTCCTCTCAGCACCCCGCTTCCCTCGGTCACTTCCCGGCCAGCTAGTCTCCTCTGCTCCTCTCTGAGGGGGGGGGGGGGTTCCCGCACCGCTCGCCGCAAGGGACAGTTACTGTACGCCGCCCTCAACAGGGGGGGGGGGGGGTTACCGCACCGCTCGCCGCCCGCTCTTACAAGGGGGGGGGTTACCGCCGCCCGCTCTTACCTCGGTGGGGGGGGGGCCTCTTAGCACCGGACGCCGCCGCCGCCGCAACAATGGAAAGGGGGGGGGGGTTACCGTTCCGCTCACCGCCCGTTTCCTTTCTGGGGGGGGGGGTTCTCGCCCGGACGCCGCCGCTCCTCTGAGGGGGGTGGGGGGGACTCACACACCCGGTCTGTCACACCCCGCTCCTCTCACTCGCACACAGACACTGATCCCGCGCGCTCTGCTCCACAGCACCACCTGCCGGCCTCCTTTCAGTTCAGATGGAACTGCAGTGTCCTGTTCCACCAGTTCCTAACTGTTTGCTTTTAAATTAAAGGCTTAAAAAAATCCTGGCAATGTCTTCTGAGGTGTAATTAAAAAAAAATACTCCAAAGGACACAACAGGCTCCACATCTCACTCTGTGTTTTATGACTGACTTGTTAAGTGTAAGGTCAAGGTGGAGGAGAAACTGTGGTGTATTGTAAAGTAGAAAGCAGTATTCACTCTCCACTATAAATACTGTAGACCCTGACATAGGCCTTGAATTAGATACTATGCAGCTAAATTCCCATGTTGCCTCAATCCACCATTGGGATTGTACCCAAAAATCCCTATGACAGTCTAGTTCCCTTAGCAGAAAAAAAAGAAAAACGCTCATATAGAGCAGTTTTGTACAGGAGTTTAAGGCTCCATGCACACTAGCGTTTTTTTATAAGCTCAAAAAAACACTGGATGAAAAAGGCGTTTGTGCCGCCTCTTAGGAGCACTAGCATTTTTTTACAGTACATGAAGGAAAAACAAAAACTGCTCGAAAAAAATCAAAAAAGCGGTTAGTAACGTTTCAAATTTTTTTTTTTTTCCCTGCTGGCAAAATGGTCACAAACGCTGCTGAAGCAATTTTTTTTTTTTCTGCTCCTAGATGCTGAATTTAAAAAAACGCTAATAGCCTAAAGTTGTGTGCATGGACACATAGGATTAACACTATTTAGGTTCCAGGAGCAGAAAATAAAATGTTAATAACAGCTTCTAGCAGCTTAGAAAACGCTAGTGTGCATGGAGCTACATGTACACTAGCCTACCCTTGCTGCGGGAAAACACAAAACCCGGCAAAAAAGCAAACTGCGATGTTAGTGCGATTTGCATTTTCCCACTCCCGGCAGTTAAAGGGTCCTTTCACACGGCCGCTCCGCTGCTTTCCGTGTGTCCGCAAATCATCCTATTTTTTTGCGGATGATTTGCGGACATCAATGTAAGTGAATGGCACTGCGGATGTCAGCGGAATACCATCCGCTGACATCCGATTTTCCTCCTTTCAGTTCTGTTCCGTTTATTGGAACAGAACAGAACCCCATTTTTCCATCCGTGTAAAAAACGAAAGGAAGGAAAATCGGATGTCAGCGGTGTCATCCGCTGACATCCGCAGTGCCATATACTTACATTAGGTCCGCATATCATCCGCAAACGGATGGGATGATATGCGGGCACACGGAGCGGATGACAGAAATGTCATCCGCTCCGTGGAAAAAAAGAAAAAAAAGTCCCGCAGCGGACCTTTCACACGGAGCGGCCGTGTGAAAGGAGCCAAAATGTTCCTGTCCTGCATGTGATTCTTCCACATTCAGGAGCAAAAGTTTGCAGTTCACCTAAACTCTGCTAAAACCCTATATGTCCATGGGCACATAGGCTTTTATGGAGTTGAGTTTAGGAGTGTTGACAATAAAACGCCAAAAGCTCCTAAACTCAATTTTAGTAGCTGCCTGAGAAGGCTAGTGTACATTAAGCCTAAAAGTCGAAACCTGTATTGGGCTGAGCATGCTCCTTCCTGCTTCCATGTGCTAAAGCAGAAACCTGATGATTGGTTGATTAAGCACCCAATGATGCATATTGATTTTGGGGGAGACATATTTTTTCTCCTAGCTGGAAATACCAGATATTTTTTTGGGGTCTTTTGCAGCAATTGTAGATATACGTGATCATTATGGAAGATAAGTGAAGGAGAATCTGTCACTTTGCCAATTCAAAGCAAAGGGATGGGTTCTCTTGTAAGAGACATCCCTTGCCTGATTACCTGAACTTCACTCCTCTTCTGCTCTGTCCGAGCTCTTGGTAAATATCTAGTCATTGTGGGTATGGAGAGGCATGTGACTGCCACCTAGTATTTAGGATGAAGATTATGGAAGGCTGAGGACCCTTTTCCTACCACCGAGTGAAGACTCTAATGCCTGAGTGACCAATTGCCAAGTACCAGTGGTGCAATGTGGGAGGAAGGGGAGGCAATCGCATTATCCCCTATATCTGGAAGCACCAAGTATGTCTTGACAAAAAGTAGCACGGGAGTGAAGGGAAGGGTAGTATACTTATGCTTCTACAACAACCTTTACTTTCAAGTCTTTCTGCTTTTGATGAAGAGTGTGTGTTAAAGGACTATCACATTTATTATCAGAGGAAAATAGTATGGCAGACAGTCTGTACACACGAGGTAGAAAGATATTTCTTACTATGCAAATGTTTATTCTTGCTTAGGTTGATAAGTTTTATTCGTCTAATGTTTTTGCTTTTTTACAAAGTATTGGCCTCACCTTCATCAGTAACTTATTTCTTCACTTCAGAGCCGACCAGTGTTTCCCTCCATGTGGATGGAGTGAATGACATTTGTACAAAAGGGGAAGATGTTAATTTTGTTTTCACCGGGTTTTCAGTGAATGGAAAGGTATGACATCTGAGTATTTTTTTTTCTATTTATTTTAATGCAAACCCTATTTAAAAATAAAAGTGGGTTGAGACCTGGTTACACTCTGCAGAGCTTAGTGAGGAGAACTCTGAGAGCGGATTTGAGGGAAGACACCCCCAATCCCCCCTCCACACAGCTCACAGGAACAGAGCTGAGGCTGTCGATCTGCTGGAGGTCCCTCCCCTGTCACCATTTTTCTCTCGGTGTCAGGAAAAGTCATCAGAAGTGATTAATGCTGATAGCTGAGGAACAAAGCAGCAGACAGATATTCCACTTGGGGCTTGCTCACACTTGACTAAATTTACAACTTTTAACAGATGTTTCTGTAGTGTTAATGTGCTTTAGTATGGGCGTTAGACTGGTGTTAAGCACTTTAGTATGGGCGTTAGACTGGTGTTTTACAAGCGTTAATGACTCTTTAAAACGCTCCCCAAATATGCCTTATGGACCGTTTTTAATGTGTGTTAATGCACTTTAAAACGACTCCACAAAACACTATATTATATATATATATATATATATATATAATATATATATATATATATATATTAGGGATGCACCGAATATTCGGCGGCCGAACATTATTCGGCCGAAAATAGAAAAAATGGCACTTTCGGTATTCGGCCGAATAAGTCAAAAGGCCGAATAATTTTGTGCCGAACAATAGGGCTGAACGATAGTCGATATATCGACTATCGTTCTGTGGCCGTAGGCGATATTCATATCGCCGAGGTCACGATATTTACAGGGGGAAGGGACTCGGGAGGAGGACTCACAGACTTCCGTGAAGCCGGGACACTTCAGCGGTGAGCATACATCCATTACTCGTGCACTGCAGCCCGCCCCACACATTCAGTGAGTCTTACTCTCCTCCCTAGTTTTTTCAATGGCACATTCAGGAAGCCAATCATGCCGTGATTAGCTGCACAGCGAACCAATCACGCGTGCCTGCACACCTGATTGGTTCCGCTGTGCAGCTACTCACGGCGTGATTGGCTTCCTGAATGTGCCATTGAAAAAAACTAGGGAGGAGAGTAAGACTCACTGAATGTGTGGGGCGGGCTGCAGTGCACGAGTGAGTAATGTATGTATGTGGCTGTGCTCCTTTCCAGCCTCCTACTAGTCCACCTCCAGCCTCCTACTACCACCACTATGAGAGACTGTCTGTCACTGTATAATCTGATCGAGTCCACACTGACACTGACTGACTGTCACTGAGTAATTGATGTTACCACATTAACCCTGACCTGCCCAGTTCCCTGTATCTGCAATTAAAATTTACAAGGCTGCCTGCATGCTTCCTGATTTCCATTCCCAGCATCCTTCCCAATCCCTACAGTGTCACTAACATTAACCCTATGGTACAAGGCTGCAGTGTGCACTGAATCCCATTCCCTACAGTAACATTTAGGGAGAGAGAGAGACATGAGAGGGAGAGAGACATGAGAGGACAAGAGAGAGGACAAAAAATTGGCAAAATAAATGGAAAAAATGCGAAACACCGCGTTCTGTATTCGGCCTTCGGCCAAACATTTCATTATTCTTCGGCTTCGGCCAAGAATTTCATTTCGGTGCATCCCTAATATATATATATATATAATATCATTTTTTTTTTTTTTTTTAAGGGAAGTGGCATTACTGGAAATAAACAATTTGAGGTGTGGCTTGTCATGGTGACTGTTTCTTGTGCATACTCCATTTGCAGGGAAGGCCACAGCATGGATTCCTTTACTATTCTTTATCTCATGTTTGGCCTCCTGCAGATGATGCTGATGTATGAGCAGTTGGCTGAACAGAGGAAGAGCTAGGCATCCAGGCGCTATTGGGTATATCCAATTGTCTCTTAGAGATATTCTAAAGGGCACTTTCATGCCTTGTATCATGCACCTACCCTCAGAAGTTGTCAGCCATCTTCAAGCAGCACAAACAGGAAGTGCATAGAAGGAAGTAACTGCCATACACTCTATGCTCTCCTCTATCATTACAAGGCATTGTGGGACATTATATTCCTCCTGCATTTTTTTTTTTTTTAAACTAATCTTAACTTGACGCAAATGCCTGCCAGTGCGTTTGCAAAGCGTTACTATAGACTTGAATGAGAGGTGTTGAAAGGCTTCAAACTCCTCCAGACTCGACATGAGGCTTCAATTTTGAAGCAATGGGATGCTGACTCTTCAAGTTTTGATAATGTGAACAGCACGGTGTGCTGTCCATAGTATTGTGTATATGGGCATTTGAGGAGCGTTAAACGCCTGCTTTTAATTCCAATGTGAACTTAGCCTTAGTGCTCTTGATTGAGACAAGTACACACTATAGGTTGATATGCTTTGCTCATATTCCAAGTCTGAGGTTTACAACCACTTCAAATCTACGTTTAGCATACTCCCGTCCCTGCCACTGCTCAGTCAAAATATGTTGTGTTCTTTTTTTTTTTTTTTGTTTTTTGGTATTGGGGAGCGCAACACAGTCTTTTAAGCCTCAGTGGCCAATGGCAAGGCCCTAGCACTGTCACAAGAAGGTTGGGGGATTTTGGGAGTTTGGTTTATGGCTAGGTATAATCAAATTTGATATTTCAGTTACTATTGGGCCTCTGCCTTGGTTATATTGGCTACTAGCTTCTTGTATCCTCTTGGTGATGCTACTTTTACCACATTTATTCTTGTCTGACATCTTGTTGCTCCTCATTCTCAACAAAGAAAGGAACAATAACCATCAGGGTTGAATCTCTTTCGGAGTGGCAGCAGCAGATTGTAACTAATTTTCGGAGATCTCTTTGCTGGATGGGGTTCATAAATATTAGATGAAGCCAGAGGTGAATTATTCCGCTGATATTACCTAAAAAAGAAATGTTTTGGGGTAAATATACATCACAGCCTCTGGTATTGTGTGTTGGTATGCTGTAACTGCCGCATCTGCACATAGAGTACTTGGGTTAAAGGTTTTTTTTTGTTTTTTTTGAGTTATTAGAAACCCAGTGTTTAAATTTCTTACCACTAAGATGTGAAGGAAATGAATTCACTAGGAAGCAAGTATTTAAAGGTATTTTAGATTTTTATTGCTATTGCTCTGCCCCTCATAAGCAGGCATGAATTGAAGGACGTTTTTTAACTTCCTCATTGTGGACACCAAAGCATTTACAAATACACAGCTTATTTACTTAGCACTGCATGCTAAAACGCTCAGATTTAGCATGTGAGTTGCTGTCAGTTCAGGGGCAGTGAGGCTGTAGTGTGATGCGTTTTTCAGCGCACCGCACTGTTACTTTTTTAGGCTTTATTTAAAGTGTCACGAAGTGATACTTCATGTCTCTTAACAGCTACACAATGTGCCGCGGTGATATTTGGTGTTTTTGTATATGCTGCAGTAAAATGGTACATGTCTGCAGTTAACCGCAGCTAATCCCATCTTTTGGCTGCACTACAGTGTGACCTGCATTGATGCAATACAAAAAAACACAGGTTACTTGCTGTGTGTGAATGGGCCCTAAGGCTGCAGTCACATGTCAGCGTATGATCGCGGGCAGAACCGCCGCGGTTCCGCCCGCGATTCGGAGATTTATTGCAAATCGCGGGACGCCTGCCGTTGCCCGTTGATTTGCAATAGCCCCCCAAACGCCGAGCGATGTTGCCGCGATTTACGCCCGCCGAATCACGGCAACATCGCGCAAACAAAATCGCGGGACGCTATACGCTCCAAAAAAGTACAAGAGCTTCTTTGGAGCGTATTGCGTCCCGCGATTTTGTTTGCGCGATGTTGCCGCGATTCGGCGGGCGTAAATCGCGGCAACATCGCTCGGCGTTTGGGGGGCTATTGCAAATCAACGGGCAACGCTAGGCGTCCCGCGATTTGCAATAAATCTCCGAATCGCGGGCGGAACCGCGGCGGTTCTGCCCGCGATCATACGCTGACATGTGAATGCAGCCTAAAGGTTTTACTTTTCCCTCTTCTATCAAGTCTGTTTTCATGGCAAATCTCCACAAATGTTCTCATTTTTGGAAAACGGTTCTTGAATGTTAAACACAGATCAGTTTATAGCCCAGCAATGTGCAGAGAAAAGATGCATGGAGCAATTGTTCTAATTAATGCAATGTTTGTGATGAGTGCTGTATAATATACATTCATACACGTTTTAATCTAACATTTAATATTATTTATAGTTTTAAAAATTCACATTGCAGGTTCTCAGCAGAAACCAGGACTTGGGTCCAGTTGGAGTGCAGGTTTCTTTGAGAAGAGCAGGCAGTGGAGTAAACCTACAGACAACCACCACTCAACAAGGGGGAAAGTAAGTTTTTGAAATGCATGAACACAAAATACATATTCAATTTTTCACAACCGATTTATTCCAAGAGCTGTAACTTGGTAAACCTTTATGCACAAAATTATTTGAAATGTAGAAGTACAACTTTTTCTATTTTGCTTTTAATAGTACATAGTTGTCACATGTTTTTTTGTATAAAACTCTTGAAGGACATCTACAGAGACATTATTATATTCATAGATCTAGGTAAACCATTTCTTTCACAATGTTTATATTGAAAACGTAATGAAAAATAAACGCATCAATAAGCTTCACAGTCAAGTAGTCATAGAAAAAATGCGAAGTGCAAGAAGCAATAACAAAATGTTAGTAAACCCACAAAAGTGAAATCAGTCTGTAAATGCAGTAAAGCATGCTTCGTATACTCAGTGTGGAACCTATATTTCCTAGAATTGCATTTCCTTGTTCTGTGTACTGTGGGAGACCAGATAGCGTGAATGCAGGGTCCTGGGATTAATACCACTTTAAGGTACCTTCTCTCTGCCAAAGAGATAGAGAAGTTGACTTGCAGGGCTAGAGATATTCAAAGACTATACATAACTCATCCCCGTTTTAACAAAGATATTAGGTTGGGGTGAGATCCAGAGCAGTATTTTAAGGTTGAGATAAAGAAAAAATCTTTAACCAGGGGTCCCCGTATTGTTTAAAAAGAGCCTGACCAGATGTGCAGCGCTCAATATTCAAAACCAAATATACAAAAATAGTCCGTAATGATCTAGAAAGTCACTTTTAAACCACATACAGATATATTCACATTCATAGATATAATTCCCCCCCCCCCCCCAGATGTGAATAAACAGTGATCCCAAACAGTGAATCCCTCAGGAAATGAGTCCCATAGATGTATACTCATTGGATAACCCTGCAGGACAAAGAGAAGCCTCCCCTGATCACCCAAAAGTGTGGCCGCTTACCAGAAAGTGTAGATCCCCATAACAGAGATCTACACCTGCTCCAATACAAGTAAGCCCCGGGCGTGGTTGTCCACAGCATAAGTGGTGTCCCTTCTCATTAAGCCAGATTACTCTCCAGGTGTATTTATTGTATGATCCTCATCGATTTCCACACTTCCCGAAGTACACTGATACAGAGACCCTCATAAGCTGTCACGCTGGGGAAGGTACCGCTTAACCACCGGTGGTGTCAGAAACCATAACAAAAAAAGGGACCTATCCTAGTGAAGTATGCAAGTACTGTGTGTTTTATTAAAACAAGCAATTTCACTCACATGTAAAAAGCAGATGGATTAGCACAGCATAAGTCCTGCAGAGGTGTCCCTTAGAGCGGTGAACAAGTTGTGGATAGCTGACAGTCCGATCTCAGCCAAAGTAAACCGGAGAGACTCGAGATGCCGGTTCCCCGTTTTAAAAAGAGGCCAATAAATAATCTGTCTTTAATGTCAAACATGTAACCATTCTCAAAACAGAAGTGTTCTTCAAGAAAATGAACCCTTAGAGAAGCCGAGAGGGTGTAGCCCCTGCTTAAAGAGGGGCTAATGACAAGACACAAGATGGGAGAGAAGAGAAATAAGAAAAGGGGTGGGAGGGCATGAGATCTAGGTAAACACTTTATGATGTGTCTATAGTGAATAGATGATGATTATGGTAAAGCTTCATTATTTCTTTTTTTTATTAAAATAATAAACATGTTATACTTACCTGCTGTGTGCAATAATTTTGCACAGAACAGCCCTGATCCTCCTCCTTCTGGGGTCCCCCCCCAGCACTCGATTCTGCCCCCTGCTCAATCGTCCTAGGATTTGATTGACAGCAGCGGGAGTCAGTGGCTTCTGTTGCTATCAATCTGCCCAGTGATAAGGGAGAGAGCTGATGCACAACGCTGGTTCGAGATTGGGCTCAGGTAAGCATATAGAGGGGGGTTGGGGTGATCCTGTGGCACAGTAGGAATTTTACTTTACTGCAGAAAATGCATTAAGGTACAAAGCCTTAAGCCTTTAGAACAACTTTAATACATTATTTGTTTCTTGTTTAATGTCTTCTTTTCTTTCTGTTTGTTTTTTTAGGTATTCCTTTACTAAAGTTCTTCCGGGAGAATATGAAATTGTTGCATCACATCCCACTTGGACTTTAAAAGAGGTAAATTAATTTTTATCCAACTGTGACAAGAACTTTAAGAGGTGTTTATTTTGAGAAAAAAAAGTTAAGTTATTGCTTATCCACTTGCCGACCCGCCACAGTAATTATACTATGGTGGGGTGGCACGTACATGTATGTCATTGTACCAGCTCCGGGTTAGGAGTGCACAGCACGCCCCTCCTGTGTGTGGAATTACGGGTAACTGGGTATCGTAATCGCTATGATTGGTCGTAGCGATCACATGATACCAATTGAACAATCTGTCACTAATGACTTTCCATTCATAAACAGCTTGCTTACTGTTTTGATTGGCCAAAAGCACATGGTACCTGGCTATCTGCACCATGTGATTAACTGTAGCCAATCACAACCAAAAGCACATTGTACATGAATGGTTAACCCATTCATGAAAGCTAAAACTAATGCTTAATCCCCCCCCCCTGCACCCCCCCCCCCCCCCCCCCCCCACACACACACACACACACACACACACACACACACACACACACACACACACACACACACACACACACACACACACACACACTATGGTAACAGTGAGCCACTCTGGTGAAAGGATGTAAAAAACTAAATACAAATTATTTTAATTTTCTTTCTACATATGGTCACCAGTCAGCATACCTGGTCATCACCACACCATACGTATGATGATGCTATACTGCACTGGCGATCATATGCTTAAAAAAGAAAGTGGAAAAAAAACTAATTTCTTAATTTTCCAAATTGCCATGCTTCTTACTAAATGCATTAGACTGTCTACTTTACAAAATGGGGGTAATTTAGGGGAATTTAGTACTGCCTTGGCATTTTCGGGCCTCAAGAAATAAGATGGGCCATCAGTTTTCCCCTCAGTTTGATACTTGTCAAATGGAAAGGGAGTGGGAGATTTATGCTTGTTTACTGCTCTGTCTGACACCCAATCAGATAAACAGGGTTAAAGGATGTCCCAAGTCAAAAACTAAGGGCATAGGTTAAGTTATGATTTTTTTTTCTTTTTTTTTCTTTTTCCTTGTCCATTAAGTGACACAGGAAGTAATTTACTATTTGGTTATACTGCTGCCTACAGAAGGATTTGAAATAGCAAACTAAAAATCTATAGGCAAGCTCTAGATAACCCCCCTACTCTACCTTTTTTATTGTTTTTTCTAGTGTCCTAAAAGGATGGATGTCTTTTCTTTAGGTCTGCTGCAAAGCCTTAATATTAGCTTTTTTTTTTTCAAGTGCAAGTGTTTGTTCAATTAAAATTCCTTGGTTGCTTGCTATTATTGCTTGAGCTAGTCTTTGTCGGAGCTATCCAATCATCCTTTAATTTTTCAAGCTTTGGAGTGCTATTCCTGGACTAGCCTGAACGTAAACTTCAACCACTGGGTTCAGCTTTATGAGGTTTCCAGTCCCTGTTCAGGTAGCAAGTTAGCTGTGCAGTGCTTTCCTGCTCCAGGGCTGTAGGCATTGCCACAGTGCTTGCCTTGTCTCTGAAGACTCTGGCAGTAGGATTAACCACTAGAGGCTACCTTGGTATTTGCATAACTGGACACCTTTTAGACGTTTTGTGGCTAAATGCACCCAATTCCTGCGGGAGCTGCCTGCAGCTCTATGTGCATGCCTCACCTTCTTCCACACAATGAATCTCTGATCTTCTTGTGGCCCTGGAAAAGACCACCTGTCCATCTCTGTCTCGCACTCCTTATCCCCACAATCTCTCTGATTTTTTTGAGGAACAGGAGTCTCATCTCATTATCTCAGACTTAAGAGACAGTTTCCGACCTTCTTGATGCAGTACATACTATTTTGCATCTGGAAGATCTCACTGCTTTGTCCAGCCTAGGGTCTTTTTTAAATCCCCTACCTTTTCATTACACTTGCTATTCAAGGTTTTCCTCAATGTGAACTGAAATTACAATGAATAGTCCTAGACTGCACATGACTGTGCCTTGCGCCTGTTCCTTTAAGAGGGAATTTTATTAAATGTTGGTCTATTATTACTGTGCATCTGCCAGTGACCCACCCCAACAGTCAAACCACTAGTTAAGCAGGGTGTTCTCTAAGTTTAAATGTTCTATTGACTATCAGTTGGAATTCCTCCTTAACATCCAGTTTTCATTGATGGGCACTACCCTTCTCCTTCTCCCTATTATGGCTTGACATGACAAACTGTGTCAGAGTGGGTTAAATCCACAGTAAACTCCTTCCTTCTAGAGCGTGGGGAGCAGGAAAATGGCTTGTTATAAGCACTTAAAGAAGAACTCCAGCTTTTCCTCCCCAAAACAGATGCATTGTGCATGTAAATGAATCTCAACCCCACTGTCAATTTTTGTGTAACTTACCTCCTTTAGCTGTGTAAAGTAGCTTTCTATGACTCGGATATCACTCCTTGTAACTGTATTTCCAAGTTCTGACTTCCTGTTTCCTTCCTGACACATGTCCCATGATACTTTGAGCCTCTGTAGCTTCAGGGCCATGGAGTCACTGGGAGTTGACGTGGGCGTGTCCCAGGGTTACTGTGGGTGTTTCTGTGCCTGTCGGTGGTGAAATGTGTAATTCCTGCCTTGCAGCATGCCAAAGAAGAATGGCTTACTGCAATACTACAGAGGAAATGCTTTGGGAGGTTATTATGAAAGGGTTTCTTTCATATGTAAATGAATCACTTCAGAGAGCAGGGCTCTGGGAGGGTGAGATCTGAGGATTGGGACTCTCCCTGTTTACACTGGTCAGCATATTTACCTGGGCAGGATTGAATTCTAATAGTAATCATTCAATCCTGCCCAGCACAGCTAGCTTTCAGAAAAGGCTGTGTATGAAGGGCTTTCCTTCTTTAATAATGCTGTGAGGTGGGACTTGGGAGGCTTGGACTCTTCCTGTAGGGGTGACTGGGCGGGATTGAATGCTTATTAGGATGTATTCCATCCCACCCATTATCAGAACTGTGAAGGAAGTTACATCATTTGCAGAGTCTGAAAGACTACAAAGGGGAGTGTTAGACTCTAGCTGCTGCAGGAAGGAGCTGTGGAAGGGACAGGGTCTATCCGCAGGATATACAGCGTGTCGTGATACAAAGCCACAACTAAACCCAGATTATCAGAATCTGCAGACAACAGAGCAACATAATACAGAGGTACAATCTATGCTGGGATTGATCATTCCATTCAGTTCTAGTGAAAAATTTGGAGTTCAACTTTAAACATTTGCCCTGTACAGGCATGTTGTATATACAGATGAGAAGAGCACTCTGATTAATGTGCTGAGAGGCAGATGCTTCATGCAAGGAGCACCTAACTTGCTTGGTCTTTGAGGAATGGTGTTTCTTCAGACCTACCCTTGATGTCGTCATCAGGGATATCCCAAGAGTGTAGAGCATACACCTCTCAGTATAAGCAGTCCAAATAAACTAAACACTGAAAGCAAGAAAGCTGCTAAGCCCCCTGAGAAGGATTCAGCATGAAGGTGCGCCCCCATTTTTCCATGTGGGGGTGGTTGATAACCCTTGCTGGTCTGTTGAGTAATTTGCCCTTTTAGCTTTAAGTTGCAAAGTGCTTCCCCTTTGACCCTCTGTTCAGCCACTAACTATTTTTCCTCCTGTGTCACTGCACAGATTATAACAGACCTTTCCCTGCTCTCTCAGGGTCTCCTAAACCTCAAAGCTCTGGCTCTAATTTCTGTATCCGTTCGACCTCCAAAGCTTTGCCCCATCCAGGCTACTACCCTCTTTCTGATATATCCTATTTCCTTAGGGCATGTAAGGTCATCAAATTTCATTCCATGCTTTCTCCAGAGGGACCCCTTGACCTGTCTAGTCATCTGGGACCTTCTTTGCAGAGGCACATCCCTTTCTCCCATCTCCTCTTGGTCCACCTCAGTCCCTTACTTTGTTCCTGTGGGTCTAGTTCTTGAACAGACCTGTGTATCTGCCTTTAATGATCAGGTAGTTTCTGGCCTGATCACTCAGATCCTCATTCAGATGCTTCACAAGACTTTTTCCCCCCATCTTTTTTGGGGGGGGGGGGGTTCCTCTCATTAGAGAATCATTGTCTCTGGGGCTGCATTCTAGATTACCAGATCAAGCGGTTCCTTCTACAGCCCTCTTTGGTCAAGTCTCATGGTTTGGACACCTCCATCTAGGTCGGTGGTTCTTAACCTGGGTTTGATCGAACCCCAGGGGTTCGGTGAGTCAGTCTCAGGGGTTCGGCGGGAGGGCAACAGGGCAATTGCTCCCCCCCCCCCCGAGAGAAAATATTACTGATTGTGAGGCCAACCCCCTTCCCCGGGAAATCAGAGCTGCGGTCGGGACGACTCACAGCTATTACACATAGACACTTGACGCTCTGCCCCCTGTACCTCCCCCAGCAGGTTTCCAGCCTATCTCCTGCAGGCTGCTTGCTGCTTGAGTGGGCGGGATGGGGATGTACCTGACCACGGAGATTGCGCCCGCCTGGAAGAGGGAAGTGTGAGCAGCTAAGCAGAGGGAGCCTAGTGAATGTTCCTGGAGGTAGGCTCAGCTAGCTGTACATGGTGGATTTGTTTGCAAGCACCTCTATGCTAAGTCTGCTGAGTTACTGCAGCTTAGCATAGAGGTGCTGTTAGCTGACAAATGGAAATGCATGTCCTTTTCATTTAGCTCAATAAGCATTGTGAATGCCCCCTGGTGTGTGCCCTCCTGATACCCCGTGGTATGCCCTCCCAACACCTCCCCCCCAGTGTGTGTCCTCCTGACACCCCATGGTATGCCCTCCCAACACCTCCCCCCAGTGTGTTCCCTCTTGACACCCCATGGTATGTCCTCCCAACCCCCCCAGTGTGTGCCCTCCTGATACCCCATGGTATGCCCTCCCAACCCCCCTCCCCAGTGTGTGCCCTCCTGACACCCCATGGTATGCCCTCCCAACCCCCCACCCCAGTGTGTGCCCTCCTGACACCCCATGGTATGCCCTCCCAACCCCCCACCCCAGTGTGTGCCCTCCTGATACCCCATGGTATGCCTATACCAACCCCCCCCCCCCCCCGTGTGTGCCCTCCTGGCTCCCCCAGTGTGTGCCCTCCCAACCACTGATGTGTGCTCTCCTGACACCCAGTGTGGGGCCTCCTGACTCTCCACTGGTGTGTGCCCTCACTACCCTCCCCCACAGTGTATGCGTCCTCCTGACCCTCCCCTGGTGTGTGCCCTCCCAGCCCCCTGGTGTGTGGCTTTACTGATCCCTGTACACTGTCCTATCCTCTGTCCTGTCAACTCCTGTCCTCTGCCCTATTCTCTGTACACCGTCCTACAGCCTACTGACCACTCTATCCTTCCCTACAATCAACTGACCCGTATACACTGCCCTACATGCTACTGGCCTCTGTACACTGCCCTACATCCTACTGACCTTTCTACACCGCCCTAAAAGCTACTCACCCCTATACACTGCCCTACATGCTACTGACCTCGCTACACTGCCCTACAAACTACTGAGCACTGCACGCTACCCTACAAACTACTGAGCACTGCACGCTGCCCTACAAACTACTGAGCACTGCACGCTGCCCTACAAACTACTGAGCACTGCACGCTGCCCTATAAACTACTGACCACTGCACGCTGCCCTACAAACTACTCACTACTGCACGCTGCCCTACAGCCTACTGACCTCAGTACGCTGCCCTACAGCCTACTGACCTCAGTACGCTGCCCTACAGCCTACTGACCTCTGTACATTTTACTTTGTATGATACATTTAATTCAGTTCTGTAAACACCTTATTTTCTGGCAGTGCCCCTCCCGAGACTAGACTCATAAAATCATATTTTATTTTTCCAATTAAGAAGGGTTCGGTGAATGCGCATATGAAGCTGGTGGGGTTCAGTACCTCCAACAAGGTTAAGAACCACTGATCTAGGTACTTTACCATTTCGAAGGAACAGAAGTTCTGCCTGCATCAGAGGTGCCGAAGGCTGATGAGCTATATGCAGACTGCAAGAGTCAGAGGTGTTGCCTCATTTGGCTCCAATTCTGTATTTCTCCCATGCTTCTTCTATCATTGGGTTATGCTGCCCCCTACAGGAGTAGCACTAGGCAGGAAAAAACTGTTTTCCACGTCTACGGGGGCTGTCCCTATAGGCATAACCCCACACACCCTGCTCCAGCATACCAATTTTGTTTCTGCCTAGTGAAGGAGTAGGACCTAGGTTTCCTGCTGGGACTAAAGTCTCAGTTTTTTTCTTCTTTTAACCACTTCTGGACTGGAAGGATTTTCCTCCTTAATGACCAGGCCATTTTTCACGATTCAGCACTGCGTTACTTTAACAGACAATTGCGCAGTCGTGCGACGCTGTATCTAAATAAAATTGATGTCCTTTTTTCCCCACAAATAGAGCTTTCTTTTGGTGGCATTTGATCACCTCTGCAATTTTTATTTTATGCGCTATAAACAAAAATAGAGCGACAATTCTGAAAAAAATAATTTTCACATTCTGCTATATAACATTCCCCAAAAAAAATGTAAAAATCAAAATTTTTTACATTAGGCCAATTTGTTGTCTGCTACATATTTTTGGTAAAAAAATCGCAATAAGCGTATTTTGATTGGTTTTCGCAAAAGTTATCACGTCTACTAACTACGGTAAAAGATTTGTCATTTTTTATTTATTTTTTTTTTGGATGGACTGCGACATTGCGGCCGACAGATCGGACTCCTAACTGACATTTATGACACTTTTGGGGGTACCAGTGACCTTACTACAGTAATCAGTGCTAAAAATATGCACTGTTACTGTAATAATGCCATTGGCAGGGAAGGGGTTAAATCAAAGGGTTAAATATGTACCTAGGGTCATGTTTCTTACTGTATGGGGGCGGAGCTTGTGAAATGATCAGAGACCTGTGATCCTATATAGAAGGATCACAGGATCTTGGTGATCATTCCAGAGAGAAGAAATCGGAGCCGCCTGCCCTGTGCATCAGAGTCCCCCGCTGCGGAGTGGGGGCGGGAGCGCCCCCTAGCTGCAGGCGCGCGACCGACTTATACCTACGGCGGTTCGCGCAGGAGGGTCAGCCTGCCGCAGTATTTCTGCGGCGGGCGGTCAGAAAGCTGTTATTTTTGGATGGGGACGAGCCTGCGAGTGGATGCCTTGCTGGGACGCAATGACCTGGAACGCCCTGAGTTGCAGCTTACCTCTCGGCTGGCAGCACCCCCCACTCCGGTGGGAGGTGGCCTGTCTGGAGTGGAGCCCACCCGGTCCCTGGCATAGTGAGTAAATGCAACCCTCCCATATCCCCTTGATGGGGGGAACGTGGGCCCACTCCTGGGGATTATAGGCCAGGTGGATCTTTTAGGAAGCACCAGTCCTGTCAGGATGCCTGGCCCTCTGCCTTGCCCCCCTCCCCTGCCCCCTGCCCTTATTGCGGTTTTCACCCGGGGGCGCTATTGCTGCAGCACCGGATGCCCTGGGGTGGGGGTGGGGGGGAGGTTGAAAATTGTACCTTTTTCCTGCTGGGTCTTGTAAATCCTCTGTGTCCTCCGATTTGGGGGTCCCCTGACCGCATGGCACGCTGTGGGGGCCGCCATCTTTAGTGTGGGCATATTAGAATTTCTCTCCATTGACTTGCATAGTGCAGCCATTTTCCCTGTGCTTCCCATAGACTTGCATTGGCAGCCATTTTTGTGTAGCTCTAGCAGCGTGACCGTTCACATTCTATCCAGGCTGATGTCCTATCCTGTGACTTTCACTTTCCTGCTGCACAGATCAGCTCTGGAGGTTTCTCAGAGAGTTGGTAAAGTACTGGGGTCTCTGTGGGCATATCTCTGCGCAGTCTGCTATATATATATATATATATATATATATATATATATATATATATAGTGTGTGTGTGTGTATGTATGTGTGTATGTATGTGTGTATATATATATATATATATAATTCTTTGTTTAATGGTATGCAAAACAGATTTTTTATTTTTTTTGTTGAAAATGTAATCCTTATTTGCCTAAAAGATATACAAAAAACAATACTTTGTCGGGGTACATTCTCCCCTGTGCTGCGACGCAGCGCATAAATACACTACATTACAATACATTTCCGGTCATATGAATAAATACATTCAATCAAATACATTCAGTCTGAAAAACGTTGTCTATACGTTGCATCTATCAAACAATATAATATTACATTTCAAAAAAGCAACATGTGTGATGGGGGGGGGGGGAGAGTGGGGTAAGGGGAGGGGAATGAAATCACGAGCCCGAAGCTTTATTGAATGGACAAAGACACACAAGGGAGAGTGGGGGAAGGGGAAATCTTCAGACCTCCTCTTCCTCCATAAGATCCATCGGGTTATAGTCTCTGAGCAGACTGTGAACCAGTCTGCGACAGTCCTGAATAGACATCCTCTCCCGCTGGCATTGTCAATGTCCTCCCGTGAAAAAGTACAGTGAAAAAGTCCGTTCAGCACACTGAAGTGTGTGATGGCAGTCTGTGGGACAAAGTCTGAGTTCAGGTTCCAAGGCCCTCAACAGGCTCTGTGCAAATGAGCACTCCCAGAAAACGTGCAAAGCAGATATCAACAATACATAGCATCATAGCTCAAATGTTTGCTATCCGTGGTACAAAACTAAACAGGGACCAACAAGTTCCGAGCGCATTCAACTAGATCGCGGAGTGCCTCTTGGGCTTTTCGCCATCAGGTCACAGTAGTGCAAGTTTGTAAGGTGGCAACTTGGTCGTCTGTGCACACGTTTTTACAAAATTCTACAAGGTAGATTTGTTTGGCATCTTCTGATGCATCCTTTGGCCGCATGGTTTTGCAGGCTGCTGTTTAAAAGACAATAGCTTGTTTCTCTTTTTTTTTTCTTTCATGGGTGAGCTCCTGTTCCTGGTTGAGCTTCATGTTACCCAGTTGGCTTAGTTTAGCCTTTGGAGTTTACGTTAACTATTTGGTTTGCTTTCTTCCCACCCCTCATGCCTACAATGCTTTGGGACGTCCCAATGGTATAAGAAAGCATATGAGCTGCGTCTATCAATGGACGATAGAGAAAACTGGATTTTTGTAAGAACTTTTCGTAAAATCCTTTGCTCTGTAGTCCATTCGAAACAAAGTATGCAGCGCTTGATACAATATTCTCGATCTCAGCCAGTGCTTAAGATAAAGGTATAAACGATATATAAAAAACAAATGAATCTATATATCAATAAATAAATGGAAAGTCCATGAGGAGAGGAGTCCTGTACAAAAGTCCCATAAACCAGGTGATGAAGTTGAAAAGATAACCTCCACCAGTCACCAACATGTGTGGCCTCTTACCGGAAGCATATGATCCCCATTACAGGGATCTCAATACGCCTTAAAGGGAACTCCTCACACCCCGCAATGGATGGATAGATGTGCAATCTTCTCCTACAGAAAGAACTTCTGCACGCTCAAAGATGATCCCCTCACAGGAAATGGTGTCAACCCAAATATCATATGAGTGAAGAAGAAAAACTCCTCATAGTGTAGTATGTTGAAACACAAACACTTTATTGCTTAAAAAGCCAATGTAACACTCTCACATTTAATCTAGGTAAAACGAGCATCAACAGTCAGGTTCCTGTGGGGAAGTCATGTAGTGGACGGTGTGGTAGCTGCAGCCGTATAGCCTCTAGCTGAAGACAGGTAGACGCTGGGGAGATGCATACAATGAGGACGTTGCCGGTCCCCTACCGGTTTCGTCAGATGTTGATGTCATCAGGGGGCGTGGCTAGACGCCGCCCGTCACCCACATTAAATGGCCCAAAAACAGCGGAAGGGGAGGAGAGGCATGCGTTCCAGCCGACTCCTCCTTCCTCGCATATACTAACCACACGTTCCTTATGCAAAAAGGAAGTGCACTAGCTTACCAACATGAACCCTCCGTCAGGAGCCAATCCGAAGGCACTGTCGGGAACCAATCAGTTGGAATCAAGGCACTTCTTTTAAACAGCCCACAGCTCTGCACACAAAAGCAACTCACTGCAAGGTAAAAAAAGAGAGGGAGAAAAACCCAAAGGATAATTAGTGCCGATGTGCTGCGCTATGAGTGAGACTTTTAAACCAAAATAGAAAAAATCCTCCAGACTATAATAACAAAAACAGGGGAAACCAATCCCTGCTCAAGTTATGCCATTGATATCCTGCTAATAAGTATCAAATATGCAGGAATAAATATAACTAAATATGATGGGCTGACAATGCTTCCACACTATCCACCAGAGACACCCACAGGAATACACAATTAAAAAAACACGTAGAATGAACCACTTAAAAATGTAAAAAACATTAAAACTCGTATACGAACAGTAAAAATGTGTGTAGAAATATAAAAAACAATATAAAAACAGGTACCATTTACATATAGAAAAAAGCCCAGAAACCATAGAACTAGTTATCGAAAGGGGGAAAATCTAGGAGCTGTTGATAAAGGAGTTAATATCCCAGTCTATGTTCATACCATGAGGACTATAGGATTTAACCCTATAGATCCACTGGGTTTCCAGTTGGGATACACCTCGTGTTCAATTACTACCTCTCCAGCTACTAGTGTACCTATCTATGCCCATAAACACTGTGCCGGTGGGGTCCCTCCCATGACACTGGTCGTAATGGCGAGAAACGCTGTGTTTGGGGAAACCCCTTGATAATGTTCGCCACGTGTTCATTAAGCCTGTAGTCCATTGACAGACGCAGCACCCGCCCCTCTGATATGGAGATGTTTTTTTGTCTTCTCACTGCTTGCAACTAAACTGGTATGCTGGAGCAGGGTGTGTGCGCTTATGCCTATAGGCACAGCCCCCATAGGCGTGGTAAACTGTTTTTTTCCTGCCTAGTACTACTCCTGTAGGGTGCAGCATAACCCAAATGGTATAAGAAGCAAAGGAGCTGCATCTGTCAATGGACTTCAGAGAAACGGATTTTGCAGTAAGTTCTAATAAAAATCAATTTTTTTTCTAGTGCACCTTAAAAAAAAAAATAGAGCAGTCATGTGATGGTGGGATATCTAAACATTCTCCCAAAATATATATTTGTCTTTTAGGATACAAATGTTTTTTCCTTATTTTCTTTTGTTTTAGGCATCTACAGTGGTTCAAGTGACGAATTCCAATTCTCATGCTTCTAGCCCTCTTATTGTTGCTGGTTATGATGTTTCTGGTTCAGTTCGTAGTGATGGGGAACCGATGAAAGGGGTCATGTTTCTACTGTTTTCATCAACCATCAAAAGAGAGGTATGGCAACAAAATAAATGTCCTAGGCATAGAACATAATTAGGTCTGCTCATGCTGCTGGTGGTAAGAATACCACTGGCAGCTGGATTTTTCTTGGCTTGATATGCAGCAATGGACAGCATGGAGGTAAGTGCACATTTCTGTTAAGTCTGAGGACCCTGTAGGTTACATATTTATGGAGTTCCTTAACTAGTTTCTTTACAAATGTAATAACAGAGCTGACCTCTTTTGACCTACCCATGACTTTTTTTCCTTTTTTTTTTTTTTTTTTTGTAAAGCTTGATGTAAATGTCAACCCCGAGGGCTCCCTCACACCATATCATTCAATGACAGGACATGTAGAAAACAATTGTTTTCTATCTGTTCTTTTCAAAGTACACTGCTACTTTTGAGGTGGGTTGTGGTGCAGTGCATAAACATGCAGACGTTTTTTTTTGTGAGATCTACTATCAACGGGCGGACTGGGCGACGGGCTGGATAATCTAGATCCAGTGGTCACCCCAGTCTGGTGAACGAGCGTGCACAGACCTCAGCTCCGCGCTAGGTCTACCGTGTCATAGCCCCACTGGACAGGGGCTGGCCTGCAAGGTGAACGTCTTTCAAGGTCCCATACGACCTGGCCTCGGCCTGAGTCTCAGCGTTCCTCCTGGCCAACACCCCCCCCCCCCCCCATTTCAATGGAGAGGAGGATCTGTCTGGAGCAGTGCCCACCTAGTTCCCCCGTATGGTGAGTAGCTATCCTCCCTCTACCACTGGAGGGTTTTGGAGTGGACTTGGGCCCCTCCTTGGGGATGTATTTTTTTTTTTTTGTGTGGTCTGGCCACATTCCTGGGGTGGGGGCAGGGTGCTAACTGGCGATATGGGCCGGGGGGGGGATGTGCTTCGGGCGTCTGGACTATCGATTGTGTGGGGGACTTGTACTAGGTGGGAGCTCCTGCCAGGATCTGTCCTGAGGCCTGGTCTCCCAATTCTGGGTCCCTGTATGCCTCATGGTGCCGCCATTTTGTTGTAGCCTTTGTATTCCTATACACAGCGGCCATGTTTGAGTAGTCCTGTGACCATTTTCTTGTGGTTTGCTATTTGCAAACAGCGGCGGCCATGACAGTGGAGTCCTATGGGTGGCAATCTCTGCGGTGGGAGACCCTCCTTATCCCCTGGTGCTGACTCCTGGATCATTTAGCTTCCTGATTGCCGCAAGTGTTGTGCAGATTCTCCTGGTGGTTGCAGGTACCTGTGTCAGCAGGTGGTGAGTCTGGTGGGGTCCTCTCCCTTTCTCCTGAGGATGACTCTGTGCCTTGTGCTTGGCAACCGGGTGGTGCTTGCAGCATGGTGGGGGTTGTCCCTTAGCAGTGTGTTACACTTTTTTGCGGGGTCCCCCTGGTGACTAATGGAGTCTTTGGAGCACGTTTTCCCACCTGATCCCCTCTGAGGCTGCGGGGCCCTCTACCCCAATGCACTGACGGCGGTCCTGGAGTCCCTTGTGTCCTGGGAGGAGGCAGCTTGCGGGCGACGGGCTAGCAAAAAGCGCCCCCAGCCTTCCCCTGCGTCATCTGTCTCCTCAGTCTCATCAGATCCTGAATCTGATTTGGCCGCCGTGAATGTGGGTCACCCCCCTTCTGGGTCTGCGATCAGGCGCCTGGAATCCTTTGATGGTGAGGATGATTCCTCTGTCTGCCACCGCGCATGAAAAGGCACTGGTGGATGCACTGATTGTATCTGTGCGCCAGACCCTGAAGATGGAGGGCGCAGCTAAAGCTGTGACGGAGGCGCAGGTACCCTTTGGCACTCGAAAGCCATCCAGAGCGGCAAAGATGTTTTCTTTCCCTGCCTATTTTGACAGAATTGTCGCTAAAGTGTGGGGACGACCAAAGCGTCCTCATGGGGATCCTAGTTTTTCCTAGGCGTTACCCCTACAAGGAGTCCCTTTTTAACCGCTTACGGACTGCCTGCCGCAGTTTAACATTTGTATTTTGACGTTAAATACCGGGGTTATGGCAGCAGATAGCTGCCATAATACCGGTGTTTTTTTAAACTGCGGGCGATCCACTTTTAACATAAGGGTGGTTCCAGTGGGACAGTGGGATCACCTTGATGGGTGGCAGCAGAGGTGCCTCCCGGTCGTTTTCCCCGCTTACCGGACCCGTCGGTAACGGGCGAAAAAAGATCCGGTCCACTGTCCCCTCAGGCAAGAAGTCACGTGAGGGCAAGATGGCCCCTACTCGACTCTATGGCCTTGGAGGGCCAGAGCAACGTCATACATCGCGTCCTATCAACGGGTTTAAAGAGCCAATTTCTCTTACGTCCTCCGACAGTCGCCGCCGCCTCTAAGTCATCACTGTTGGGTATTGACTTCCGCTCCGCAGGAGTAGTTAGGCATATAGACTTAGTCAAAAGACAAAAGGCATTAGCATATACACACCCATGGGGGCTGTCCCATCTGGTTAATACCCCCCTGCATAACCACTCCCAACTCAGTTTTTAATCTGCCTAGCGTCAGGAGTAGTCAGGCTTCCCTGTGCTGGGGCTTCAGTCTCAGCCTTCTTAATCTTTTATTTGATTTTCTTTGAAAATGTCAGTTTTTTCTTACTTTACTAGCTGTTTATTTTGTCAGCTTCTAGTGTTAGTCGTTTCTTCGGATGAAGACGGATCATGCGGTGCTGGGATTCGGACTAACCGCTCTGGTTCTCCAGGGCAGAAGGGTCAGATGGACCCCCAGCCCACCATCGAGCGTTCAGCTATAGTTCGCCCTGGCATTACGAACGACCCATCCCTGCTCGCCGCAGGGATGCAGCCGTGAGGTGGCTACCTCACAGGACACATCTGCGATGTCACTGGCTCACGGCACTCCCTGTCAGACGAGGACAGCGGTTTTCCGTTCATAGAGGCATCCCACGCCATCTGGTACAGGTAAGTACTTCTGTGTGGGGCCTCTGTCTGGGGTGGTAGTCTGTGTTGCTGTGTGTTCCCCATGTCTGTGCCTGTGTGACTCCCTGATGCGGTCCCTGTGGGGATCGCTTGTGCAGATACTGTATATTTTCTGGGGGTCTCCTTCCCTGTGTCACTTCGGTGCATTGTTGGGGGTGCAGACGTTTTTGTGTGGCGACCGCATCGGCGTGAATTCGCACGGTACGCCATCTTTGATATGGGCAGGCATGTATAGCTTCTCTGTGGGCGATACTGCTTGCTATTTTGGCGCCATCTGCCGCCATTTTGTGGGAGGTGGACGATCGGTCCAACCGCATGTTCGGCGGCCATTTTGGCGTAGCCTCCAATGCATTCCTATGGGGCAGCCATTTTCCCTAAGTCTGGCAGTCTATAGTTCAGCCTACTTCAGCAGCACTTCCTTTTCCTCTGCAGCAGGACATCGGTAGCAACACTCTGCGGGCTCTGCAGGTTATCGCTCTCAATATTACTCTGTATTATCGCATCTGGCTCAGTTTTCTCTTCTCCTTTTGGGGGTCTTTGTCACTGTAGCTGTAGCGGTGGGCTGCGCATTCCGCAGCGATCTTAAAGGGGGCAGTACACATTTTATTGCACTGTTTTTTTTTTTTTCTGTAACCTTGAGCAATGGATTCTCAGGATAGCAAATTCCCCCCAGCTCTGGTGGGGGCTCCCAGTTCTCCTGTGGCCCCGCTGAGACCTGATTTGGCTATTGTGGTGGCGACTTTGGTGTCTAATATGGAAATGCTGATGGCTGAACGTGCTGCAAAAAAGAGGGCTAGATTGTCTCTTCTGATTCAGATGGTGATATGGCTGCTGCTGCTAGCGTGCCCTTTTCAGGGTCCCGCTCATCCTTGGACCCCCCGGGGTCTGAGGGGGAGGCTGAGGTGGAGGGGGTTGATACCTCCTCCCCGGGGTCGCCTGAAGAACCGGCGACCATGGATGAGTTAATTGTTTCTGTTAAGGAGACACTGCATTTAGAGGATGAGCCCAGTCCTCCGGGCGTTGTGTCCTCGTTTGGGACGCACAGGACCCGCAAGTCGGTGCAGGTTTTTCCCTACCCAGCTGAATTTCATTTCACTGTTAATGAAACGTGGCGCACGTTGAAACGTCCATTCCTGGTACCTAGTCGGTTCAAATTGCTTTATCCTTTTGCGCCGGCTACAGAATCACGATGGTGTGTGCCTCCACAGGTGGATCACACTGTGGCCGTGTTAAACAAGGCTACCTTGGTTCCTTCCGAGGATACTCCGGTGTTCCGGGACCCTACGGACCGGCGGTTGGAGTCTCTAGCCCGCCATTCCTACACGGTGGCGGGTTCGTTGCTCAAACCCGTTTTCGTGTCCGTTTTGGTGGCTGAGGCGGTGGCTGATTGGACTAAGATGCTTAGGAGCAATCTTGTGTCTGATGGTGTTCCGCCTGCCCGGCTGGAAATGGTGGATCAGATCCACCAAGGAGTCATGTATTTGTGTGATGCGGCCTTGAATGAGTCCCCTTTAGTGGCTCGCCTCTCTAGTGTCGCGGTGCTTAACCGGCCACTGATATGGCTGAAGAGCTGGTCGGCCGACCAGTCCTCACGGAAAACAGTTGCTGATTTTCCCTATGCTGGCTCTCGCCTTTTTGGGGCAAGAGCACTATGCCCCAGAACCCGAAGAACAAGTCCTTTCGGGGCAAGCGGGGTTCTGCGCCTAGATCCAATCAGGGGTCATTTCGTGCCTTTCGGAACCAATCCAAGGGCAAGCCCTTCAAGGCCCAGGGCAACCAGAAGAAGCCCTGGGCGGGTAAGCAGAAGTCGGGTAATGCCGGCTCGGCGGGTCAGTCCACCTCTGCCTAAGGGGGCGCCCTCACCCATTTCAGGGGTGGGGGGACGTTTGCGCGGTTTCCTCCAACCTTGGCTGCTCCGGATATCGGACAGGTGGGTTCAGGAAATCATTTGATCGGGGTACAAGGTCGAATTCCTTTCCAGGCCGGCGGACAGATTTTTTTCCCCCTCAAATCTTCACTTGCCTCCGGGGCGTCTGCAGGGCCTGGGCCAGGGCCTGCACCAGGCGATACAGGACCTTCTTGCTCAGGGGGTGATTGTCCTGGTGCCTCATTGGGACAGGTTTTAGGGGTTTTATTCAAATCTGTTCACTGTGCCCAAAAAGGAGGGCAAAGTGCGTCCTATTCTGGACCTAAAATCGCTCAACCGCTTCGTGCGTGTTCGGAAGTTCTGTATGGAGTCTCTCTCCATTCGGTGGTGGCCTCTCTGAGCTCAGGGGAATTCCTGGCTTCGATAGATCTGAAGGATGCGTATCTGCACATCCCCATTTTCGAAGGTCATCAGCGGTACCTTCGGTTTGCTATCGCAGAGGACCACTACCAGTTTGTGGCGTTACCTTTCGGTCTCGCTTCGGCACCCAGGGTTTTTACCAAAATGCTGGCTCCGGTTCTGGGCCTACTGAGGGCACAGGGCATTGCGGTCTTGGGCTACCTGGATGATCTCCTTCTGAGGGCACGTGCCAGCCAGGACCTAGTGCGCGATCTGTCCACCACGGTACAGACGCTCCAGGAGTTCGGATGGACCATCAACGTTCAAAAATCGGCGTGGTCTCCATCGGTTCGTCTTCCTTATCTGGGAATGATTCTGGACTCTGCTCAGGCAAAGGTGTTCTTGCCGGAGGACAAGCTCCGGACCTTGCAGGACGAGATCAGGTCCCTCAGGGACAACCCGTCCTCGTCACTCAGAACCTGTATGAGGTCTCTGGGGTTGATGGTGTCAGCCTTCGAGGCGATACCCTTTGCTCAGTTTCACACGCGGGCTCTCCAAACGGAGATCCTGGCCAGGTGGGCCTCAGTCCCTGGATCTGAGTGTCTCCTTGAGTCGTCAGACCAGATTGGCTCTTCTGTGGTGGCTCCAGTCCCCGTCTGTGGCGGAAGGCAAGTCCTTCTGTCCGTTGGTGTGGACGGTGATTACCACGGGTGCCAGCCTGTCGGGCTGGGGTGGAGTCCTGGGCAACCTGTCTGCCCAGGGCTCTTGGTCGGAGGAGGAGTCCTCCCTCGATAAATGTGCTGGAATTGCGAGCGATAAAACTGTCTCTTCCAGTGGTCGGACCGTCTTCAGGGCCTTCCTGTCCAAGTACAGACGGACAATGCTACCGCGGTGGCTTACATCAACCACCAAGGGGGCAACAGGAGTGCTCGTGCGGCCCGGGAGGTGACCGACATTCTATCGTGGGCCGAGACTCATGTCTCAGCAGTTCTCATTCCGGGTGTGGAGAATTGGCAGGCCGACTATCTGAGCCGCCAGACCCTGGACCAGGGGGAATGGTCCCTGCACCCGGAGGTCTTTCACAGGCTGTGTGCGAGATGGGGATCCCCGGACGTGGATCTGTTCGCATCTCGACTAAATCGAAAGGTGGAAAGGTTCGTGGCAAGAACACGTGATCCTCTGGCAGTCGCCTCGGATGCGTTGGTGGCTCCTTGGCATCAGTATCGTCTGATGTATGCCTTTCCTCCGATTCAGTTGCTATCCAGGTTTCTCCGCAGGCTAGCCTCGGAACCGCACCTGGTGATTCTGGTGGCTCCAGACTGGCCACGCCGGTCCTGGTACGCCGACGTTGTTCATCTGGCAGTGGCGCCTCCGTGGCGGCTGCCCATGGGGGAAGATCTCCTGTCTCAGGGTCCAATCTTCCATCCTGCTTTACAGTTGCTGGCTGTTGAGACCCAGGTCCTGAGGGACAGGGGTCTCTCCTCTGAGGTCATCCCTACTCTTGTCAAGGCTAGGAAGACCTCCTCTGGAAAGATCTATTACCGTACCTGGAAGGCTTACTTCGCCTGGTGCGAGTCCAGGGGGTTCTCCCCCTCGCTCGTACTCGGTGTCGAGAGTGTTGGCTTTTCTCCAGGTGGGAGTGGACCAGCGCCTGGCGCTGGCCACGATCAAGGGCCAGGTGTCCACACTGGCTATTCTTTTCCAACGCCCTGTGGCCTCTTTCTCTGGTTCGCACCTTCATTCAAGGTGTGCGACATTTGGCTCCTCCCAGGAAGGAGCCTTTACCTCCGTGGGACTTGAACTTGGTTCTGTCCGTGTTTACAACGTGCTCCCTTCTGGGAGATATCGTTGCCTCTGCTGTCTAAGAAGGTTGCCTTTTTGGTGGCGATCACTTCGGCTCGCAGAGTGTCGGAACTGGCAGCGTTATCTTGCCGTTCTCCATACTTGGTGATTCACCGGGATAAGGTGGTTTTGCGTCCGCAGCCCTCCTTTCTTCCTAAGGTGGTCTCTGAGTTCCACATTAATGAGGACATTGTCCTGCCTTCGCTTTGTACGAAGCCTAAGCATCCTAAGGAGGTTGCTCTACACTCCTTGGATGTTGTCAGGGCGATCAGGGTTTACCTGTCATCTACGGAATCTTTTCGTAAAACGGATTCCCTCTTTGTCCTTCCTGAGGGACCTCGGAAGGGCATGGCTGCTTCCCAGCGACTATTGCCAAATGGATCAGACAGACCATTGAACAGGCTTACGCCTTGAAGGAACGGGTTCCACCCTTCCCTGTTAAGGCGCACTCTACCAGATCTGTGAGTGCGTCCTGGGCCTATTGGCATAGGGCCTCGGTGGCCCAGGTGTGCAAGGCTGGGACTTGGTCGTCGGTGCACACTTTTTTCAAATTCTACAAAGTAGACGTTCTGGCATCAGCCGATGCCTCCTTTGGCCGCAAGGTTCTCAGTGCGGCAGTGCCATGATGAACCCTTGTGTTTTTTTTCTGGGTCCCTGGCTGTTGGCATTTGCTTTCCTGGGCTGTTGCTCCTGTTGAGCATTGTTTTTTTTCTGTTGCCCAGTTGGTTCTCTTACGGTGCATGTAAGATTCCTTTCTCTGATGTGGGTACTGCGTTGCCTTTTCTACGGTTGCTTCTCCCACCCCTCATGTCTATACTGCTTTGGGACATCCCAACAGTGATGACTTGGAGGCGGCGGCGACTGTCGGAGGACGTAAGAGAAAACAGAATTTTTGTAAAATCTTACCTGTAAAATTCCTTTCTCGGAGTCCTCCGACAGTCGCCGCCCCCGCCCCCGCCCCTCTTTTGGGGTTCTTATTACCTACTGCTATGCTACCAAACTGAGTTGGGAGTGGTTATGCAGGGGGGTATTGACCAGATGGGACAGCCTCCATGGGTGTGTATATGCTAATGCCTTTTGTCTTTTGACTAAGTCTATATGCCTAGCTACTCCTGCGGAGCGGAAGTCAATACCCAACAGTGATGACTTAGAGGCGGCGGCGACTGTCGGAGGACTCAGAAAAAGGAATTTTACAGGTAAGATTTTACAAAAATTGTTTTTTTTTCATGGGAAAAAAAAAGGACTCCCCCCCCCCCCCCCCCCTTTTTTTAGTGACCCCAGGTCTCACATTAAAGAGGTCCTGTCGTGCTTATTTCTATTACAAGGGATGTTTACAATCCTTGTAATAGGAATAAAAGGGATCAAAATAATCCAAGGGGTAAAGAAAAAAAAAAAAAAAAACAGTATAAAAATAAAAGGTAAAATAAAGAAATTAAAGCTTCCCGTTTTCTAACGCACAGAAGCAAATGCATACGCAAGTTGCGCCCACATATGTAAAGGGTGCTCTATAACCATACGCCGCGATCGTTGGAGCAAGAGCAATAATTTGAGCCCTAGACCTCCTCCTGTAACTCTAAATTGTTAACCTGTAGACATTTTTAAAATGTCGCCTATGGGAATTTTTAAGTACCAATGTTTGTCGCCGTTCCATGAGCATGTGCACTTTTGAAGCAGGACTCGTTGGGTATCTATTTACTCGGCGTAACATTATTTTTCACATTGGGCTAACTGTTTTCTTATTTTGTTTGTTCAAAAAATGTATTTTCTCTATCGTTCAGTGACAGACGCAGCTCCATATTCTTCTTAACCATTGGGTTATGCTGCCCCTTACAGGAGTAGGACACTAGGCAGGAAAAAACTACCATGCCTATGGAGCAGTCCCTGCAGGCATACACTCTGCTATAGCCTTCAGTTTGTTTTTGCCTAGTTTAGGAGTAGGACCTAGTACCCTTCTGTGACTTCAGTCTTGGCTGTTTTTTTTTGGGAACCTTTTTGTTAGACTTTTTAGTTTGTTTCTGAGAGAACTACAAGCAACGGCCGGCTGGGTTTCGGACTGGATATGCTAGATCCTTAAGGTCTCCCAGCCCGGCCAGCGAGCGTGAGCAGGTTATAGTCCAGCACTAGGTCTTGCCACGACAGAACCCTGAAGGACGGGGGCTGGCCTGCGAGTGAAACACCTTGTCAGGATGCACACGACTTGGGATGCCCTGAATCGCAGCGTACACCCTGGCCGTCAGCACCTCCACCCCGGGTGGAGAGGTGGTCTGTTCGGAGTGGTGCCCACCTGCTGCTGTTGGTATGGTGAGTAAGTGTCCCCCCCATTTCTCTTGCGGTTTCGGGTTGGACGTGGGCCACCTCCCTGGGAAAGTCAGGCCCTCGGATATGCCTCGGTTCGCCTGGCCTCTCGGTGAAACTAGGCCCCCCTTAGGCTCCCCCCACAAGCAGGTTCCTACCTCAGGGAGGCAGGAGAATTGCGGCAGCTGCGGCGGTTCTGCAGGGGGGGGGGGTTTGTCCTTGTGCGGTCTCTTCCTGGGGACCCCCTATGCCATAGACCCCGTGGATAGACGGATTGAGTCTCTGACCCGCTATTTGCATGTATTAGTGGGCTCAATACTAAAACCGGTCCCTTGTGATCACTCTGGTGTCACAGACCATTACAGAATGGGAAAGGTTGCTAAAAGGTGGCTTGGAAACGGAGCAGCTCTCACCGAGCCTGATAGAACGAATGAACCAAATGGTCCAAGCCCTTCTGTCTCTGGATGTGGCTCCACTGGAGTGTCTGCGGTGGGGATTGCTATTAGGCGCATGGTGTGGCTAAAAAGGCTCTTTCTGACCTTCCCTTTATGGGGGACAGGTTGTTTGGATAACTCCGGGTCGCAGAAAAAAGGAGCTAAGCCATTCAGGTCTTCTGGGGGTTCCAAGAAAACATGGTCGGGTAGGCCGAGAACAGACCAATCTGCGGACACATCCTCGTCTGCATGAAGGGACGCCTTCACCCATAACTGGGGTGGGAGACGTCTTTGATTCTTTCCGCGACAATGGACTCTTTAATTCAGGACAAATTGGTCCACGAACTGATCCCATCGGGTTACAAGATCGAATTCCGGTCTTGACTGACGGACAGCTTCTTCTGTCCAATTTACTCCTATCTCCAGACTGGTTAAGGCATCTACGAGAGGCGGTACAAAATCAGCTGTGGCAATGTGTGATTGAGTCGGTTCCTTCTCGGGAACGCTTTCAGGGGTTCTACCAACCCTGGAGCTCAAGGCTCTGAACTGCTTTGTGCAGGTTCAGAAGTTTCGAATGGAGTCCATTCGCACGGTGGTGGCGTCTCTACACCAAGGAGACTTTTTTGTCTCCATAGATATCAAGGACGCATATCTGCACATCCCTGTAAGCTGGACACCAACGTTTTCTTTGCTTTACTGTAGAAGAGCATCATCAATTTGTGGCGTTACTGTTTGGTCTCGCCTCTGCCCCCAGGGTCTTCACTAAAGTGTTGGCATTACTGCGACAACGGGGGATTACGGTACTGGGGTACCTGGATGATCACCTCTTAAGAGCAAACTCTCACATTCAGCCTTGTTGGGCGTCTTGACAATCACTGTACGGACTCTGCAAGAGTTCGGTTGAAACATCAGTTTCAAAAATCTGCCCTGGTACCATCTTTAATACAGGATTATCTAGGCCTGACTCTAGGCTCGGCTTCTGCGAGGCTTTTTCTTCCCCCGGACAAGCTACAAAAGTTGCAGGGGGCAATTTGTTTGTTTGCTGTCAGCCAGCAATCTGTCCTCTCTGCGGACATGCATGCGGGCCTTGGCTCTGATGGTCTCAACTTGCGAGGTGGTTCAGTTTGCACAGCTCCATATGAGACCCTTACAAAGGGAGATTCTTGTCAAATGGAACAAAGATCCAAAGTCTTCGGACACTATGATTCGGTTGAGTCACAACACAAGGACTGCTCTATTATGGTGGCTTCACTCGTTAGCACTATGCCAGGGCAAGTCCTTCCTTCCACTGTATTGGACTGTGGTAACCACAGATGCAAGCCTTTCCAGCTGGGGAGGAGTGCTGGGGAAGCCGTGTGTCCAGGGGTCTTGGACAGTAGAAGAGTCCTGACTTCCGATCAATATTCTGGAACTCCGAGCGTCACTGGACAAATCGTTTAGAGGGTTGTCCAGTCCGGATTCAATCAGACAATGCCACGGCCGTGGCTTAAATCAATCATCAAGGGGGCACCAAGAGTGTCTTGGCGGCCCGGGAGGTGGCCGAGATACTGAGGGAGTGGCCCCTGCACTCGGGAGGTGTTTCACCTCCTGTGTGTATGGTGGGGAACACCCAGTTTTGACCTGTTTGCTTCTTGATTTTAACAAGAAGGTTCAGAGGTTTGTAGCCAGGTTGTAGGATCCTCTGGCTGACGCCACAGACGCACTGGTGGCTCCTTGGGGTCAATATCGGCTGATCTATGCGTTCCCTCCGCTGAAACTCCTGCCGAGGCTTCTATGCAGAATAGAGGTGGAAGGAATTCTGGTTATTCTAGTGGCCCCAGACTGGCCTCGCCAGTCTTGGTACGCAGATCTGGTAAGGTTGGTCACCGATGCTCCTTGGAGACTTCCTCTCAGGGAAGACCTGCTGTCTCAAGGGCCGATCTTCCATCCTGCTTTACATTCGCTGGCTTTAATGGTGTGGCTGTTGAAAGCCAGGTATTGAAGGATAGAGGTCTTTCTGATTCAGTGATTCCTACACTGTTGAAGGCTAGAAAGTCTACTTCTAGGAAGATCTATCATCGTACGTGGAAATTGTACGTCTCATGGTGTGAATCGCTGAAGGTGCATCCTCTCCTTTTTTCGGTGGCTAGGATTTTGATCTTTCTTCAAAAAGGGGTTGAACAGCGGTTGGCTTTAGGCACTATCAAAGGCCAAGTGTCTGCTTTGGCTGTATTTTACAAACCTCTTTTAGCTACTTTTATACAAGGCGTTCGTGATATACATCCTCCGAGGCGATCCCCGGGATCTTAATTTGGTATTGTCTGTTCTTCAAAAACCTCCTTTTTGAGAGCATTTGGGAGATTCCTCTGCATACACTATATCAGAAGGTTGCCTTTTTGGTGGCTATTACTAGTCCACGGAGTATCTGAACTGGCGGCGCTGTCCTACCGTTCTCCTTATCTGTTGGTCCACGGAGATAAAGTGGTACTTCGACCTAATCAGTCGTTTCTTTCTAAGGTGGTTTCTGATTTTCATCTGAATGAAGACCTTGTGCTGCCTTCACTCTGTCCTAAGCCCAAGCATCCCAAGGACGTTGCTTTGCATTCTTTGGATGTGGTCCATGCAATTAGTTTACCTGGCGGCTACTGAATCTTTCAGAAAATAAGATTCTTTGTCCTCACCGAAGGACCTCGAAAGGGATTGGCTGCGTCTGCTTCGACCATATCCAGATGGATCAGGCAGATGGTGGTACAGGCTTATTCTCTGAAGGGTCAGGTTCCACCTTTCCTTTGTGAAGGCGCATTCTACTAGGGCACTGAGTGCTTCTTGGGCTTTTCGCCTTCAGGCATCAGTAATGCAAGTCTTCAAGGCGGCAACTTGGTCGTCGGTGCACACGTTCACAAAAATCTACAAAGTAGATGTGTTGGCTTCCTCAGATGCTTCTTTTGGCCGCAAGGTTTTGCAGGCTGTGGTTTAAAAAAGAAAATCTTCTCTTTGAGGGTGTATGTTTTTTTTAGGTGCGCTCAAGTTGTTCCTGGTTGAGCTCCATGTTACTTGGTTGGCTAAGTTTAGCTTTTGGGGAATTGCATTCTTTCTCTGCGTTGTTTTCCCAGCCCTCATGTAAATACTGCTTTGGGACGCCCCAATGGTCAAGAAGAATATGGAGCAGTGTCTGTCAATGAACGATAGAGAACTGGATTTTTGACTTGCCGTAAAATCCTTTTCTCTGAAGTTCATTGACAGAAGCAGCACTCGCCCCTCTAATTATGAGTGGGATGGGGTTTTTTTCTTCTAAACACTGCTTGCAACAAAACTGAAGGCTATAGCAGAGTGTGTGGGTATATACCTGCAGGGACTGCCCCATAGGCGTGGTAAAGTTGTTTTCCTGCCTAGTGTTATACGTCCTACTCCTGTAGGGGGCAGCATAACCCAATGGTTAAGAAGATTATGGAGCTGCGTCTGTCAATGAACTTCAGATAAAAGGATTTTACGGTAAGTCAAGAATCCAGTTTCTTACAAAATTTTTTTCTGACAAGTGTCAGAAAAAGGCCTGGTTCAGAAGTGGTTAAGAAGTGGACTGTGCCACCGGTGGTGGACCCTCTGGTTTCCAGTTTAAACAAGGCAACCATGATTCCGGTTGAAGAGTCCCCGACCTTTAAGGACCTGGCTGACCGGAAGGCGGAGGCTGTGGCCCACACTATGTACACCTTAGCTGGCTTTTCAATGAGGCCAGTATTTACCATTTCCCTGTTGTCGCAAACTCTGACCGAGTGGGCTAAGCTCCTACACTGTGACCTGGAGGGAGAACAGCTCCCCCTGCCTTTGCTGAGCTGGCAGACCAGCTGGTCCATAGGCTGCAGTTTTTCTGTGATGCACCCTTGGATGTGGCTCCCCTGATGGCTCGCCTCTCTGTTTTGGTGGTAGTCCTTCGCGTGTCTTTTGGCTCAAATGCTGGTCTGCGTACCAGACTTCTAAAAAGGTCTTGACTGATCTTCCCGTTTAAGGAGATCGCCTGTTTGGAGCTACTCTGGATGACATCATTAAAGGTCCCACGGGGGAAGAGTATCTTTCTTCCGCAGGCTACTAAGGGCAAGGAACCTCTTCGTAGACGTGGACCTTCCTTCTCGGCTCATAAGTTTTTTTTTTTTTTTTTTTCATCCCTCAGGGTCAACTGACAAGGGCGTGAAGCCTTTCAGGGCCTCTGGTGGATCCAAATGATCCTGGTCTGGCATGCCGAGAGCAGGCTTCCCCCAGACCCATGGGCAAGGCTTCTTCTGCATGAAGGTGCGCCCTCACCCGTATCGGGGGTGTGGGAATATTTTCGCTGGTTTGCGAACCTGTGGACTTCCCTGGTACAAGAAAAGTGGGTCCACCAAGTCTTTCGGTCCGGCTACAAGATTGTTTCGCTCTTTTCCCCCTGCAAGGTTTTTCCTTCCAACCTGCGCCTGTCCCCAGACTGGTTACAGGGTCTGTTTGGGGCGGTACAAGACCTGTTCATTCAAGGGATGATTGTTCTGGTTCTGACTTTGGTATGTTTTCAGGGTCTTTACTCAAATCTGTTCACAGTCCCCAGGAAGAAAGGTAAAGCGCTTTCAATCCTGTACCTCAAGGCGCTAAACTGCTTTGTGCAGGTATAGAAGTTCAGAATGGAGGCCATTCAAACGGTGGTGGCATCCCTGCATCAGTGGGGGGGGATTTCCTCCCCTCTATAGACATCAAGGATGCCCATCTTCACATTCCAATATGTGCCAGTCACCAGCGTTTTCTCAGCTTTGCTGTGGGAGAGGAGCATTATCAGTTTTTTGTGGTGTTACCCTTTTGTCTCACCTTCGCGCCTCGGGTCTTCACAGAAGTGTTGGCTCCGGTCGTAGCCTTGCTACGCCAATGGGAGATCGCAGTACTGGATTACTTGGACGATTTACTTCTGCAAGCAGAATGGCCCTCTGCTCTAGTTGAGAACCTGGAGATCACAATAAGATCTCTGCGGGAGTTCTGCTGGATTCTGAATTTTCAGAAGTCTGCCCTGGTTCCATCCACAAAGCTGGACTATTTGGGCCTGACTCTGGACTTTCCTTTAAACAAACTCCAGAAATTGCAGACTGCAATTTGCATCCTGTTGTCCAACAAATGGTCATCCCTCCAGATTTGCATGTGGGTGCTGGGCCTGAAGGTATCTACTTTTGCACAGTTCCATATGAGGTCCCGGCAAAGGGAGATTCTGACCAAGTGTGACAAGACTCCACAGTCTCTGGACAATTCGATCCAGCAGAGTCAGGAAACGACGGAGTCTCTGATATGGGGCTTCGGCTGGGAAAATTCTCCCTCCCTTTTATTGGACAGTGGTCACCATGGATGCCAGTCTCTCCGGCTGGGGAGGGGTCCTCGGCAAGCATTCTGCTCTGGGGATCTGGACACTGGAAGAGTCCAGACTACTGATCAATGTCTTGGAACCCAGAGCGATCAGATTGTGTCTGGATCATTGGACGGATTGTCTTCAGGGATGACCAGTGCTCATTCAATCAGACAGTGCCATGACCGTGGCTTATGTCAATCGCCAAGGGGGCACAAGAGGTAGCTGGCATTCTAAGGTGGGCAGAAAGGTTTGTTCCAGCCCCCTCCGTCGTACACATTCCTGGGGTGCAAAATTGTCAGGTGGATTACCTCAGTCGGAAGGTGTTGGCCAACGGGGATTGGTCCCTTCATCTGAAGGTGTTTCATCAGCTGTGTCTCCGGTGGGGCACCCCGGGGTGGATTGGTTGGTGTCTCTGCTCAATAGAAAGGTGCAGAGGTTTGAGGCTCAGTCAAGGGATCCACTGGCGGGCCAACACATGCGCAATATCGTCTGATCTATGCCTTCCCTCCTCGTAAGCTTCTGTCCAGACTTCTACGCAGGAGCGAGGCAGATGGGATTGTGGTCATCTTAGTGGCCCCCGGACTGGCCTTGCCAAGCTTGGTACGCCGATCTAGTGCGGCTGGTTACTGGCATTCCTTAAAAGCTTCCTCTCTGGGAGGATCTGCTGTCCCAAGGACTGCTCTTCCATCCTGCTTTACAATCGCTGTCTTTGGCGGCTTGGCTGAATGCCAGGTGCTGAAGGATAGAGGTTTGTCTGAGTCGGTGATTCCTTCATTGTTAAAGGCTAGGAAATCTACTTCTTCTAGGAAGATCTACTATCGTACGTACAAGATATACATTGCGTGGTGTGAGTCTCTTGGGGTTCATCCTCCCTCCTTCTCTGTGGCTTGGATCTTAACCTAACCTTCAACTGGGGGTTAAACAAAAATTAAATACCATCAAGGGCCAGATATCGGCCTTGGCGGCATTCTTCCAACGACCTTTAGCCACACACTCCCTGGTGCATACTTTTCTTCAGGGTGTCCAACATTTGTTTCCTCCAGTGCGGACTCCGTTGCCACCTTGGGATCTTAATTTGGTGCTTTCAGCTCTACAGAAACCTCCCTTTGAAAATATTCAGGAAATTCCCCTGCTTACGCTGTCCCAGAAGGTGGCCTTTTTTGTGGCTTTCGCCTCTGCGCGAAGGGTGTCGGAACTGGCGGCGTTATCCTGTCATTCACCTTATCTGGTGTTTCACAAGGATAAGGTGGTGCTTCGCCCCTGTCCGTCATTCCTTCCTCAGGTGGTCTCTGACTTGTTTAAATTAAGACATTGTGTTGCCTTCCCTGTGTCCTAGGCCTAAACATTCAAAGGAAATTACCTTGCATGCCTTGGATTTGGTCCGGGCAATTTGGGTATACCTGGCAGCTACTGAGTTTTTCAAGAGATCAGACTCTTTGTGCTCATGGATGGACCTTGCAAAGGGTTGTCCGCTTCCTCTCCGACCATTTCCAGATGGATCAGACAGATGGTGGTTCAGGCCTATTCCATCCAGCATCAGGTTCCTCCTTTTCCTGTCAAGGTGCACTTTACTAGGGCGCTTAGTGCCTCATGGGCCTTCCGTCATCAGGCATCAGTGACACAGGTTTGCAAAGCAGCCACCTGGTCGTTGGTGCAAACCTTTGCAAAGTTTTATAAAGTGGATGTACTGGCATCTGCAGATGCTTCCTTTGGCCGCAAAGTTATGCAGGCTGCTCTTTGAGGGTGTATTGTTTTTTTTTTTTTTTTTTTCTTTTTCAGGTGGACTCCAGTTGTATTGGTTGTTAGCCCCTGTTGTCTGGTTGGCTACTGTTTAGCCTTTGGGAATTTTATGCTGTTTCCTACCCCTCATGTTTAACACTGCTTTGGGATGTCCCAAGGGTCTAGAATGACAGGAGCTGTGTCCATCAAAGAACGAAAGGGAAAATGGGATTTCTGACTTACCGTAAAATCCATTTCTCTGATGTTCATTGAGGGACACAGCACCCACCCCTCTGTGAAGTTATATTTCTCCTGACACTGCTAGCATCAAAACTGAGTGACCATAGCAGGAAGAGGGAGTATACCCCCTGGGACTGCACATGGATGTAGCCAGAAGTTTTTTCTGCCTAGTGTCCTACTCATGTAGGGGGCAGCTTAACCCAGTGGTTAAAAATGACAGGAGCCGTGTCTGTCAATGAACATCAGAGAAGTGGATTTTACGGTAAGCCAAAAATCCAATTTTTTGGTCTTTTATGGTTTTAGTGATGCTGATTTCTTGCAGCATCATTGCAGGCACTCCCAGTTCACGTGCATGCACTGGAGCAATAGCTCCATGGAATTTCTCAGCATTGGTTGTTGACGATAATCGAGGACCATGCCTACATAATATGTACCGAAATGGCCACTTGTAAACTCCATCGGAAGCTTGCGTGACAGGCAGGAAATGGAAGAGTACAATTGGGAGACAGTGACAGAGCATTGTCAACCTAAAACTGATATTGCCTGTGAAGTATTGCAAATTATTTCAGATGTTAAATTTACACTTTAAAGCTTTATAGAGGATTTTATTTTGGTCTACATATACTTTATTTAACTGCCTTAGTTTTTTGGAGGAAGCAGCATGTAGCCTTCTTTATCCCTTTTTATCAATGTGAAAGAGTCTGTTAGATAATACGTTGGGTCAGTTGTGATAGCTAGTATCGGTCGGTCATGTACATTCATCTGGACTTGTTCTGTAAATGTAAAAATGTTTCGCAGTTTATTAAAGAATCTTCTTCATGTCTAATGCTGTTTGCTAATTGTTATGTTTACCCACACTTTTTTATTATATACAATTGCTGGTTTTGCTTACATCATTTTTTGATATTTTAGGATATTTTGGGTTGCAATCTGGTACCAATCGAGAGCTTTCCGGGTAAAGATATGATGATTTCCTATCTGTGTCATGTCACATCTAAGGATGATGGATCTTTTACATTCCTGTCACTACCAAGTGGGGATTATAGTGTGGTAAGTATAAGGAGTTTTCCTGTCTGATGAACCATCTGCATTTTAGCTCCAGTGTCAGTGTGAATCCCTTCTTAGCTGGATCTTACCATGGCAAGCTTTAGTATCTAAACTTGCTAACAAGGGCTATGCATTATTACAGTAATCCTGCCTCAGTTTTTTTGCAAATGCTTTAATGAGGTGAGGTGACGTATATACCTGAAGTGTGTGTTATATCCCTTTGTACTGGAAGGCAGAGTTTAATTTTAGCTAATGACCTAGATAGTAGGACATCTTCATTTCTGATTAAGAGAAAAGATAGTTGGACTTTCACTGGCTAGTTTTAGAGAATTTTCCCTGGTTATCTCCAGTGTCAAATTGTGCTCCCAAATCGAGTTTCACCAGCCACAGTGGGTTGGCCGGAAAGTCTTCTCTCCTTTGGTACCAAGTTCTTTTGAGTGTGCCCCATCCTCTTCCCTAAGAGTTAAATGCATGCTCCCCTGTTACAAGCAGGGTCAAAGGTTAATGTCTACCCGCAAGTACCTACAGAGTTTGCCAAATTTGTCTTGATGTCCTTTGAATGTAGAACATTTTCTTTCAATCTCTATTGGATCAAGACCCTGAAGCTGACAATTTCTTCACACTAAAAAGAAATTCTATACTACAGCTTCAGATAATTCTTATGGATCTTAATGCTAATTTATTAAGAATTGCAAAGTCATAAATGTCACCTTTTCTAGTTGTGTCCCAAGACTGAGTTTATTTGTTTTGACTTCCTCTGTAACGATCATAATGCTTCTGCCTTCTTGAATCTCTGTTGCCACCTTGTGTGTTTGTTGAGCTACTTTAGACTACAGTGTGATGCAATATGGTCATGTGGTATAGGCCTCAAGAAAAACACACGTGAATCACTTTGTATTCAGCATCACACATATACTGCATAGCACATGTAAGACTACCCACTAAAGGCTGATCCAGCCCAGCGCTGTAGAATTACCTTACCCACAGGCCTTCCAGTGAGCCTACCACAGATAACCCCAACTCTAATGGAAAAGTGGTGGGAATGTTGGGAGGTTTAGTTTTGAGTCCCTTCCAGCACTTTCTGGTAGCATAAGGAAGCACTGGATAACCCCACCCTCCTTCAGTTCTAGCTGGCTGATGCTGTAGTGGGAAGTCTTGTAGTGCAAAAAAACATGGTGAACGCAATATTACATTAAGTTATACTGCAAAATACTGAGCTTTTGCTTGTAGATTATCACCCTAGTTGACTTTCACTATCCTGAATTTGTTATCAGCTGCTAGCAGTGTCATTCCTCACACCAAATCCTAGAGCTTCGCCCCAGCATTTGATGTATAGCCTGATGTCATACTGGACCTCCAGATATTACTGTAGCAGCTAATCTGAAGGTGCTTAGTAGCCACCTTGTAGCTCCAATGCATGTGGAATCCCCAGAGTTGGAGATTTACTGAAGCTTTTAGGTCCTGTTCACACCACTATGCGTTGGTCTATGCTGGGCAGTGCATCGCAGTGCAGGGTATGCTTTATTTCGCAACGGAAACCAGAGGTCGCTTTACGATTCGGTGCAGACAAACGCACTATGTTTTCAACCTGTGTTTGGGGTGCTGTTAAGATTGCACTAACACCCGCTGTGGATCTCGGGGCAGTGTGACTTTTGAATGCAGTTCAGGAAATGCATATGAATTGCAGGATTTCCTGCATCGTATTAGTGTGAACCTAGGCTTAGAGAGGAAAACTGCAGTAGCTGAGGTTTACAATTGCTGATGCCAAAGAAGAAAGGAGAGAATATTAGGGAAATAAGAGGAGACCCTGTACTTGTATGTTTGCCTCTTTTTTGTCTCCTTGGCAGCAGAATGTGTCTTGTCCTAGTTAGGTTGAAAAAAAGACACAGTCCATGTAGTTCAACCAATAAAGGAGAAACAAAACACACACTTTTTTTTTTTTTACAATATGTAAACAATCCCATAGCCACAGTTGATCTGGAGGAAGGCAAAAAAGCCCAGCAGAGCATGATCTAATTTTCTCCAGCAGGGGAAATATTTCCTTCCTAACCCCCCCCCCCCCCCCAAGAGGCAATCAGATATTCCCTGAATCAGATTTACCTATACAGTAAATGTTAGTATCCAGTTATGGTTTGTACATTTATATTTAGTTAATCATTTGTCCTGCTTTTCCCTCCCAAATCTGTCCTCCATTGGCACGGTATTCCTCTTGCTTCCACCCCCCCACAGCAGCAAATCATTAGGCGGTCAGCTAGAGCTGCACAATTAATCGTTAAAAGATCACTATTCACCCCCCTCACGATCTTAAAATGGCATGTCCTCGATTTCTTAAAGAGCTGTTCTCTACTTACTCACTGATGTTAAAAGAAAAAAAAAAAAGCCTAAGTGTCCATTCACACTACCCCGACTTGTCAGGCGACTGGTCAGCCTGACAAGTGGCAGTCCATTGTGTGCTACGGGAACCGTTCTAATAGGAGCGACTCAAGTCGCTCCGACTTAGAAAAAGGTTGCTGTACTACTTCGGGGCGACATCAGAGCGACTTGCATAGACATTCATTATATGAAGTCCGTGCAAGTCACGCCGAAGTCGCGGTGCACGCGACTTCACAGGCCGTCCCTGAAGTCGTGCCGCGTTAGTGTGAACCGGCACTCAGGCAAATGTTTGTAAAGCATTGTGTTTATAGTTCTCTAGCAGCCTTAACAATGGTGATAAACATTTGCCTGAGTGCCGGTTCACACTAACGTGGCACGACTTCGGGGACGACCTGTGAAGTCGCGTGCATAATTTCCTTTTAGATCAAAGGAAAGCAGTCTGTAAAGGAGGGTAGTTTAACCTCTTAAAGACTAAGGCCCCTTTCACACATAGGAGTCCGTCGGCGGACTCCGTTTTTCTCAGCGGGGGATCGATCCGCCGATCTCCTGCTGAGCAGGTGGATGGCTCTGTGTCTCTGCGCTGTGTGAAGAGACACAGCTGTCCGGTCCCCACTGTTCTCTATGGAGGAATCGGATGAGAAAGGACCGTCTGTCCGTTCTCATCCGATCTGCTGGACGGATGGAAAATTGGGTTTCCATCCGTCCAGATTTCACGGATTGGATCGGATGTCAGCAGACATGTCTCCACTGACATCCAATGCCCCATAGAGATGCATGGGGCATCCGTTTAGATCCGCCTGAGAAACGAACAGGCGGATCTGAACGGTCCGCCTGTGTGAAAGGGGCCTAAGCCTTTTTCTGATACTTGTTGCTTACAAGTTAAAATCTGTATTTTTTGCTAGAAAAAGAAGAACCCCCAAACATTGTATGTGTGTGTATGTGTAGATAGATAGAGATATAATTTTAGCAAAGACCCTAGAGAATAAAATGGCAATCTTTGCAATCTTTTATATCACGCTGTATTTGCGCACAAGTCTTTCAAATGCAGTTTTTTTTTGGGTAAAAATACACTTTATTGAATTAAAAAAACTAAACCGTAAAGTTAGCACAATTTTTTTTTTTTTTTTTTTTGTATAATGTAAAAGATGTTACCCCGAGAATCATGATCTTTAAGCCCAAAAAATCTTGATTCCTGCAGCTCTACTATCAGCAGATTCTTCTCTAGTGATTGATTATCAGCACCGTGCCGAGAATAGGAGCAACTGAGGCTTTGCAGTAAAGGCAATTATTTGTAATGTTTTCCATAGGGTATACCTGCAGAAGGGGCCTGCATGATCTGATCTATCAGCACTTTATTTTCCACTCTAAATATTTATTTATGATTTAATTTAGGGGGAGAGATTTTCAGGTAATGTAGGAAGAATGCATAGGGAATGCATGACCACACAGAAATATAAATATTTTTGACAGTGAATTGTAAACTAGGAGTTTGAATAGAGGATACTTTTTTTTTTTTTTTTTTTTTTTTTTTTTTATATTACATGTTGACCTTCATGTTCTGTGACTAGGTAAGCAGGATTTATTTGGTGTAAGTTATCAAATGATAGTAAGCTAATAGTAGTACATGAAAGTAAGCGATGTTATCAAGTGACGCATTCTTATATTCTGCAGATCCCATTTTATAGAGGGGAGAGAATTACTTTTGATGTTGCTCCATCCAGACTTGATTTCACTGTGGAACATGACAGCCTCAGATTAGAGGTAAAGTGATAACCGAAAATATAATAATTTGTAATAAAAATTAGTGAATGGCAAGTCATTTTTCAGACTAGCTAAATCAGTAAGTTGCATCCACATTGATTCTCCTGCATCGCTTATTAAAGATGGTAAATTTTGTTCTGTTTCATTTAAATACAACGTTTTTCCCCTGGTTGATTCGGATAATATTTTCCCCTTTGCCATTCCTACCATTCCAGTCTGTCTTTCATGTAATGGGTTTCTCTGTTACTGGCCGAGTTTTAAATGGACCAGAAGGTGAAGGAGTGGCGGACGCAGTTGTCACACTGAACAATCAGATGAAAGGTAGGCCCTAGACATGTGATGGATGTTACACTTTTCTCTAAGTGCTGATATGAAATATGTTTTTGTGGATTTTTCTGTATTAAAAAAAAAAGCAAGTTCGTTCAGTCGGATAACCCATATGCTTATTTTTGGAAACCCAAAAATAAAAGTGCCATTAGACACTAACTTAAGCGCTCACAATGGACTGCTGGAAGGAATTTATGAAAATTAAGTGGCTGCAAAAAGGTTGCGAGGAATGAGCAACTGTCAACTCTAGAATTGGCAGTAATAAGGTTGCAGAGCATTAGCAACTGTCATGGAGTTTATTAAAAATGGAAAACAAAATTTCCAGCGTATGATCCGCAGCTCTTGATATAAAAGATTGGGGGAAGATCCACAGAGAATTGCAAATAAGTGATCGAGGCGCTGGACCATGAATTCTGAAAGTTTATTAAGTATTAGCTAAAACTTGCATGGATGTCTTAGACTACAGTGGAGGAGGTAAGGGGGGAATCCACAGACTGTCACAGCACAGATCAGGGGGAGACAGCGGGCTGGGTGGTGGTGAGCGAGAGCAGGATACATGCAGGCAAGCTGCCTGAGGGCCAGTGTGGGAGGTGATTATCCCTGCACCGAGGAGCCTGGCTTAGCTGGGGCGGCCAAGATGACCAACACACCTGCATAGGGGGGGGAAAAATCACCAGAGAAGCCGACACCCTCAAGCCGCGGCTGGGGTGTATCCTCACACACGCCGTACAGTCCTGTGTAGACCTTACGCAAAGGATCGCAGTGGGTAATTTACACTTCAGGTGATTGTAAAGGTTGTTTTTAAATAATAAACATGTAATACATACCTGCTGTTTGCAACGGTTTTGCACAGAGCAGCCCCAATCATAGCGCTCCAAAAATCATAAATACTGGGTTATATTGCCTCCTCCAACAGTAGGACTAGGCAGAACAAAAAACACCTGGCTACGCCAATGGGCTGTTTTCAGCTTGGTATATAATCCCCCTCTGTTCTAGGTAATCAGTTTTAATCTGTCTTGTCCGGAGTAAGGTCCTAGGGTTCCGGCTGGGATCTCTGGTCCTAGCAATTTTTTTTTTCTCCTTCCTTACAACTTTTTTGTTTTTTCTCTCGGGAGATCTACAATCAACTGCTGGTCTGGGCAACGGGCTTGATAATCTAAATCCAGTGGTCTGCCCAGCAAGCAAATTCATGCAGAGCACAGCTACACTATAGGTTGGCCGTGACCTAACCTCCCAGACGGAAGCTGGTCTGCGAGTTAAACGGCTTGCATAGTCGTCCCTTGTCCGACAGCTCCACTACTTCGGTGGTGAGGATTCTGTCTGGAGTGTTACCTGCACCATGGAAGGGTAAGTACAGTCCCCCCCCCCCCTTTTGGCGTTTTTTTTTTTTTTTGGCTGGACTCGGGTAACCTCCAGGGGCGGTCGGACCTGCCTACAGGTTCCCTGCTCCCATCCTTAAAAATCCCTCAGTGAGCAGGGCTTCCCCCCCACTCCCTTTCGCCCCTGTCTGGACCTGGAGTTTGATGGGGGTCCCAGGGCAGAGGGAGGATGCAGCGTAGACCCCTGGCGTCTCCCCCGCTATCCCCAGTCTATAATGGTCCTGGGATAGTGTGTCCTGCCCTGGTAATCTGGAGGGGTCCCAGTGTAGGAAACTCCTAGGTGCTTGCCCCACTGTTTGCAGTGTGTTATAGTGCAGGGGGGGTCCCAGTGCAGAGACCGTTGCAGAGTGTGCAGCAGAGTCTCCCCTAACGTGTCCTACCTTCAGAAGGGAGTCCCCTTGCAGGGGGTGCAGCATTGGAAGAGGGCACAGGGAAGATCCTGGCAGCATGCTGTAGCTGATGGCCATTTTCCCTGAGTCTGGCTGGTCTCCGTTTTGGTGGCCAGGTTTATGTAGCCTGATGTCACGGGGGCCATTTTCCCTTCGGGAGGCGCTGGTGGCGACCGACGCTTTGTGGGGATGCCGAAGCTCCTCCTCGGTTTCCTCCTCGGTTTCCTCTTCCTGTGCCCAGGACGTATGAACAAGGATGGTGTCCATGATTCTCCGATCGGTAGGGTGTGTCCTTGGGGTCCCTGTTATTTCTCTGTTAATAGGTACCCTGAGCCCTGGGGGGATCCATTAGTGGTGCCAAAAGATTGTTTTTGTACTGCAAGTTCTTCCTTTCCTTTATGGAGCCTCAGGGTCACGTCTCCCCCACTGACCCCCTCATGGAGGTGGCAGGTCCCTTGGAACCCCAGCTTCCCATGGTTGCTTTGACGGTGGTCCTGCAGTCCTTGGCGTACCGGGTGGAAGTTGCGTGCGGAAAGAGGCGCAGGAGGAAGCGCCCCCTGCCTGAGACGGTGCATGAGACTTTAAAAATTGAGGATGCGGCTGACGTAGCCACGTACGTGGCTGTGTCATTTGGTACGCATAAGGCATCTCGCACTCCAAAGGTGTTTCCTTATGTGCCTTATTTTCAGAGGTTTTCCTGTAAGGAATAGGAACAACCATGGGATTTAAATTTAGTACTTTCAGTTCTCCAAAAACCTCCATTGAGAATATTCAGAAGATTCCCTTGCCTACATTATCCCAGAAGGTGACATTCTTGGTGGCTATTACCTCGGCCCGCAGGGTATCGGAATTGGCGACATTTTCCTGTTGCTGTCCCTATTTAGTGGTCCATAGGGATAAAGTGGTTCTTCGTGCCTGCCCATCATTCCTGCCCAAAGTTGTCTCTGACTTCCAATTGAATGAGAACATTGTGTTGCCTTCCTTGTGTCCCAAGGTGGCTCTTCCCAGGGATTTTGCTTTGCATACCTTGGATGTGGTTCGTGCGATTTGGGTGGATCTGGCAGCTTCTGAGTCCTTTCGGAGGTCAGACTCGCTTTTTTGTGTTTACGGACGGATAAAGGAAAGGGCTGGCCACTTCTTCGGCTACCATTACCATCTCCAGATAGATCAGACAGACGGTGACTCAGCCTATTCCATTAAAGGTCAGGTTCCATCTTTTGCTGTCACCGTGCATTCTACTAGAGTGCTTCTTGGGCCTTCCGTCACCAGGCATCAATATTGCAAGTTGAAAAGCAGCCACTTGGTCGTCGGTGCATACCTTCACAAAATACTGTAAGGTAGATACTTTGGCATCTGCAGATGCTTCTTTTGGCTGCAAAGTTTTGCAGGCTGCTGTTTAAGAGGGGCTGTTCCCTCTTGAAGGTTTTTTTTTTTTTTTTTAAAGCATAACTCCACTTTTGTTGAGAAAAACATTACCCTCTGGGTGATCTAAATAAAATGTAAATTGCAGGGATTTTAACAAACCTTGTTGCAGATTCCTACCTTATTATTCTGAAGAAATCACTGTGTGTTCCTCTATGCTGAGTGGGTCAAATGGGAGTGGTTTCATAATTATCTACAAGCTGTGGCAGCTGCAGGGCTCTAATGAGGAAAGTTGCTGGGCCTGCATCCCTTTAGAAATTTTTGTTGCAAGGGATGGCAGAAATCTGACTTGTATCTTAATCAGACTTCTGGGAAAATTGGTGAACCAATCACACAAGCAGGAAATGATCATGATGATTTCTGGGGTGTGGTCAGTTCACATTCTGTGTACAGAACAGCTGCAGGTAGCCATATTGTATTGCATTTTCAGAAAATTACAACGGCTGCAGATTGAAAAGGAAAGGTCATTTTAATTAAGATTCAATTACAATATGATTTGTGTCGCAATTGTATATGCCCCCCCCCCCACAAAAGTGGCGTTAACCTTTAAACTTTTATTTTCAGACGGGGCTCCTATGTCCTGGTTAAGGGCTCTTGTATTTAGCCTTGGGTTTTTTTTTCCCCACACCTCATTTTTCTTTTGGTACTGCTTTAGGACGTCCCAGTAGTTATGATTTATGGAGCACTGTGTCCATCGATGAGAAAATGGGAATTTTGTACTTAAAATCCATTTCTCTGAGTTTATCGATGGACACAGCACCCACCCCTCTATAAGGTTCTGATACTTCTAATACTGCTTGCTACTAAACTGATTACCTCGAGCAGAGAGGGGAGGTTATATACCAAACTGAGGATGGCCCATGGGCGTAGCCAGGTGTTTTTTGTTCTGCCTAGTCCTACTCCTGAAGGAGGCAATAGAACGCCGTAGTACAAAAATCCCATTTACCCTTCTTTTTTACAGTTTCCTCTGTCCTTTCTTTTGCTGATGTATTTTAAACCTCCAGCTGGCATTGTCTGTAAATCATTTTTACTGCTATTATAGATCTCCAGTAAAAGCGGATTCTTTTTTCAATTCTAGCTTGGTGAGTTATGAAGTACTGAACACTGATTAGTAGTTAAATAATTTTACATTTTTATTTATTTACAGTTACGACCAATGCTGACGGATCATTCCGTCTGGAAAACATGACTGCAGGAACATATAGTATTGATGCAAAGAAAGAACATGTCTTCTTTGACACCCTTACTGTGAAGATTGCGCCAAACACTCCTCAGTTGGCAGATATTGTAGCAGCTAGGTAAGTTGACCTGCTTAAGATCCTGTTGCCTACAAGAAAACTGCACCCCAAATGTGTAAATGAACAGACACTAGCCATGTGTTACCTTTTGTGCCATAGTTGTAGAGTCTTTCTATCCTAGAGCAGGTCATGCCATTTCAGGGATGATTTACAGATAATATGTCCTGCAATTGGTTTTTACTGTTTAACCACTTTACGACTGCCCACTGCAGATATACTGCGACAGGCAGCCGCTCCTGGCCAAAGCGACGGGGAAAGTCAGCGTGGAAGCCGATGCGTGTGTCAGGCAGCTCCAATTGCTGCCTGACACCTGCGATCGTTCCCATGCTGAGAGAGAACGGTCAGCTGTTGTAAACACAGCTGATCGTTGTTCTTCCTGCAACGATCACATCCCATGTGATCCTTTCTATATAGGTTCACATGTCTCTATGGTCATTTCAGAAGCCCCACCCCTGAAAGATAGAATCACTCCCCTAGGCTCACATTTAACCCCTTGATCACCCATAATGTTAACTCCTTCCCTGCTAGTGTCCTTATTACAGTAACGGTGCATATTTGTAGCACTGATTACTGTAGTAATGTCACTGGTTCCCCCAAAAATGTGAAAAATATCAGTCAGGGCTCCAATCTGTCCACTGCAAAAAATCGCAGATTGCCGCCATTACTAGTAAAAAAAAAAAAAAAAATAATAAAAATGACAGAAATCTTTCACATAGTTCGTAGAGGCGATAACCTTTGCGCAAACCAATCAAAATACGCTGATTGCGATTTTTTTTTTTTTTTTTTTTTTTTTTTTTTTAACCAAAAATATATAGCAGAAAACAAATTAAAATGTTAAATTTTTGATTTTACTTTTTTTTTTTTTTTTTTTTTTTTTTTTTAGAATGTCATATAGTAGAATGTGAAATTTTTATTTTTTTTCCCCAAAATTTATAGCGCAAAAAATAAAATCGCACAGGTGATCAAACACCCCCAAAAGAAAGCTCTATTTGTGGGAAAAAAAGGACATCCATTTTATTTGGATACAGCGTCACACAATTTAATTGTCGGTTAAAATAACACTGTGCCAAATCGCAAAATATGGCCTGGTCATTAAGGGGGCAAATCCTTCCGGTCTTGAAGTGGTTATTTTTCTATTTTACCTTGTGTTAAAAAAAACATGTGTTTAGTAACATAGGTTGAAAAGAAGGCACCAATCTATTGGGTTAAACCAAGAAAACCTCCATAAACAGATCCCTGTATTCACACCTTATCCAGAGAATGGCATAAAAATCTCCTATTTTTATGTTTGTTTACAGATTTAGTGTGTGTGGAGATATCTCTATTACACACTTTCCGGAAGGTATGAAATCAATGAGTAAATATAAAGTTACTTTGACGACTCAAGACAAAGAGAGAACATCAGTTCTTACTACAGAGTCAGACACTCAAGGACGGTTCTGCTTCCAGGCAAGAAGAGGATCTTATAACATACAGGTAATAGGAATATGCAGATGTATATCATTTATTGACCAAATAAATATTCAGAACATAGTTGTATTTTGTTACTGATTGCTGAAAATTAACTTGATAAACACAATGTTGTAATCATGCATCCTGTATCCAAGCCCAGCATGCTTATGCGGATCATTAGGGAGGTTTAATTAAGTGGATCATTATATTTAGGTTAATCTGGAAATCCTAACCTTTCCATCATTATGTTGTTGTGTTCTTACATTAATCTTCATTGGTGGCAGAATTGTTTTGACAGTGCCCTTGTAGGATAAGAGGGAATTTGTGCCTCTTACTAAATACCTTGAAATGTCTACTTTCCAAAAAGGGGTAATTTTGGGGGGTAGTTGTACTTTCCCGGCTTGTTAGTGTCTGAAGAAATTAGATAGGCCATCAGTACATCAGGTGTGATCAATTTTCAATGATTGGCACCATAGCTTGTAGACTCTAACCTTCACAATGACCAAATAATTTATACTTATTTGGGGTATTTTTACCAAAGATATGTAGCAGAATAACTTTTTTGGCAAAATTTATCAAGGAAAAAAAGGCTAAATTTTAAATCTGAAACAAAGAAAAATGCATTTTTTTTTTTTTTTACAAAATTTTCATTTATAGTGCAAAAATAAAAAACCCAGTGATGATTAAATACAACCAAAAGAAAGCTTTATTTGTGTGGGGAAAAAAAAACAAAAATTTCATATGGGTACAGTATTGCATGACTGAGTAATTGTCATTCAAAATATGACAGCACTAAAAGTTGAAAATTGGTTTGGTTAGGAAGGGGGTATAAGTGTCCAGTGGGTAAGTGGTTAAAGTGGAATTAAACCTTCCTATCCTTTACAGCCAAGGAAACTGCTGTGTTTTGATTTTCAGCTGCCACTGGGCTGCACGTGATCAGTTTTGACACCGGCCATTTGATGGTTTAACAGAGGTTGGGGACACAAGCAAATGTGACAGTTGGCAATCCCTGCATTGCAGCAATGTAAGGGTCCTTTCACATGGCGCACCGCCCCACGAGGTCCGTTTTCTGCTCAGCGGGAAATTGATCCGCCGAGCAGGTGGATGACAGCTCAATCTCCGCTCTGTGTGCGGAGACGGAGCTATCAGATCCCTGCTATCCTCTATGGGAGATCGGATGAGAGCGGACCTCCTGTCCGTTCTCATCCGATCCCATCCGATCCTCCAGACGGATGGAAAATAGGGTTTCCATCCGTCCAGGTTTCACAGACAGGATCAGAATCGGATAGCAGTGGGTGTCTGCAGGGATGTCACCGCTGACATCTGCTGCCCCATAGGGATGCATGGAGCATCTGATCAGGTCCGCCTGAAAAACTGACAGGCTGATCGGATTGCCCGTGTGAAAGGGGCCTTACTGTTTCTATAAACTGTTAAATTGATCTGGTGTCGCTCCTCCTCCTCTTGACAATACCCCACAGATTCTCAATGGGGTTTAGGTCAGGCGAGTTTGCTGGCCAATCAAGCACAGTGATACCATGATCATTAAACCAGAGTTGCCAAGTCCTGCTGGAAAATGAAATCAGCATCTTCATAAAGCTGGTCAGCAGAGGGAAGCATTAAGTGCTCTAGAATTTCCTGTTAGAGGACTGCCCTGACTTTGGACTTAATAAAACGCAGTGGACCAACACCAGCAGATGACATGGCTATCTGAATCATCACTGACAGTGGAAAATGTTGCATTTCATTTGGAAATCAAGGTCCCAGAGTCTGGAGGAAGAGTGGAGAGGCACATCCAAAATGCATGAGGTCCAGTGTGAAGTTTCCAGTCAGTTTGGCTGTCCTGCCCAGTTCTTCCAGCTCTACACCCCCCCTCCCCTGCAGTGTCCAGTCGTAATGATGGCAGACTAAGTTTTAAAGTAACGCATTTAAAATGTGCTGTGAGTTGTACAAATATGTAAATAATGCAGCGCCAGGGGTGCAATTAAAAGTGAATAAATCAATCAAAACAATAACAAATAAGTGATTGTAAGGCCTCATGCACACTGGACGTTTTTGGAGCTGCTGTTAGCAGCGTCAGACTTTTTTTTTTGCAGCTGCAGAACGCCCATCCATGTTATTCTATGGCCTCATGCACACATAGAGCTTTTAGGAGCTCCAAGTGGCATAGGCGTTTTACAGATCCAAAACCCAGGAACTGTGTGTTCTGGAGCTGCAGTGTCACAACGTCGGTGACATAAGGGGGCAGGGCCTCCCGATGTCACCGGGAGGCCACGCCCCTAATGGCTATATAATAAGCTGCTGAGACTGGAGACCGGCATAATCACCGGGGACAGCGTCGGAGGAGGAGCGGAGAAGACCGGAGCGAAGATCTTTAATAAACTTTTCAAAACGTCTCCTGTCATTATTTACATAAACTGCCTTTTATGGGGTGAATGGGTAGGGGTACAATGTACCCCATACCCATTCACATAGGGAGGGGATCCGGGATCTGGGGGGCCACCCTTGTTAAAGGGGGCTTCCAGATTCGATGAGCCCCCTGCCCGCAGACCCCCACAACCACCGGCCAGGGTTGTGGGGATGAGGCCCTTGTCTTTATCAACATGGGGGCAAGGTGCTTTGAGGTGGGGGGTGCAGAGCCCCCCTGCCCCAAAGCACCCATACCCCCCATGTTGAGGGCGTGTGGCCTGGTATGGTCCAGGGGGGGGGTGGGGCCGCTCGCTAGTCCCCTTTCCTAGCCTGCCGGGCTGCATGCTCGGATAAGGGTCTGGTATGGATTTTGGGGGGGACCAAATGGCGTGGGGCTACCCTCAAATTCCATACCAGACCCAAAGGGCCTGGTTTGGAACCTGGCGAGGAACCCCATGCCGTTTTTTTCCCCATTTTGGCGTGGAGTTCCCCCTCAAGATTCTCACAGCGCAAGTCACACCGCAAGTCGGATCATCTTGATCCGGTGCGACTTCCATTCAAATCAATGGGCTCACATAGGGAACCATTGATTTTGAATGGAGGCAGAAAAAATGCTGCTAAAAGCTACGTGGCCAAACGTGCAATAACGCAAATGGAAAAAGCTACTAAAAGCACGTTTTTACGGCTGCTTTTTCCTGGCGTCAAGAAACAGCTTTGGAGCTCGTTTTTATGACGCCCTGTGTGCATGGAGCCTAAAACAGTAATAAATCTTACAACCAACAACTTGAATTGGTCTATTGCAAACATGTGGAGACGTGAACAAAAGATATTCTAATTATATTGCACATAAATCATGTGAAAAAAAGTCAATAATTGAATAAATAAATAATCTTGACAATTTAATATAGGATCCTTCCGTGCTGTGCAATAAATATAAAGTGCCTATTCTCCATCCACACGCAAGTGCTCCGTGTGGGTCAATTAGTACTCACTAGCAGCTCACCTTACTATCTGACTCGTATATTCCAATTTGTCAGACACGCTGTTACACCCAATGGTGTCAAGATGTATTAGGATAACCTTCTCCTCCTTCCTCCTTTATAACTCAGGGTGGTACAGGCATAAATTCCATTTTATAACTCAGGGTGGTACAGGCATAAATTCCATTTTATATGTGAAAACAAGAGAGCTATCCTCTAGTAGTCTCTGAATAAATTTTTATTTAGCCAGGGCACAACAGTTAAAACACTCACAATTTGAGACACTTCAGCAGTTCTGGCTCACACAGGCTAGTCTGTGGGTATACTAGAAGAATCAACCTGAATGCGGCGTCTGTGCGCAAGCTCCGCCCCGTATGCTCAAACTACTTCGTCAGCAGGGGTGGCGCCAACACAACGTCCCATTCATTAAATGATCACTATCTCAGAAGTGCCCGGCCCTTTAATTGCCATTCACTTCCTACAGGAAGTGTTGTATCCTACGAGGATACATCGCCTCCCAGGGCTTGCAACACCGGAAGCATTGATCGCACTTACAGAGGAGTCTCAGCCAGGGGACGCCTTGCACATTTCCTTTCACTCACCGGATATTAAAATGGCATAAAACTATTATTAAAAATAGCTAAAAATACTAGAGAAAATATTTAAAATCAAATCGCCTATTAAAAATCTAAAGCCTGCTCACGTCCACCGCTCTCCTGGTCAATTCATATACAATATAAACATTAAAGACTATTTAAATACCGTACTAAATAAAATCTAACATACCCATAATAAAAACAAATATTCTGGCAATACATAAATCAATACATATATATTTTTTGTGACCGACAATAAATGAATTAATAACCCCATTGCTAAGTATACAAATATAATTATATAAAACCTATTTATCGCTAATAAAACAATTTGAATCAAACTTAATATTTAACCCCCTATGCGATAAAACTTAAGCCTCAAAAATCCAATAGGATTCCCTCCTACTCAATTGCCTGATACAATTTCCCGCTCTCTAATGTTTAACTATTCTTTCTATACCCCAGAAACGTAGTGAGCTGGGGTCTTTATTGTGAACCATTTTAAAATGTTTAGATACATTATGTGTAATTGTACCCTTTTTGTTACTTTTCACATGATCACCTACCCTAATGCTCCTACGTCGTTAGGTGTGGTGTTTTTGCTATGCTTAAAAAAAAAAAAAAGCCTTGCTTCACTTGTCTTCCATGTAACAACACTCCTTTTGATCCACTGTTGTCTGCTTTGGGCTTTCTGCTAGTATTTTAAAATTCTATTAAATTTTAATTTAATTAGTTGCTCTTTCACTGTGGAGTTAAGACTTCCAAAAGATCTACTTCAGAATTGGTCCCCCTCTAGGAAGCCATGCCGGTGCCTTTCACATCTTCCCACAATGGGATCTTTTGTTGGTGCTTCAGGGTTTTCTAAAATCGTCTTTTAAAACCTGTTCTGGAGAAGAGGATAGGGAGAGAGAATCTGTAATGCTGCCCTAGTGTGACGACATTGCTTCTTCATAGAGAAGGTATGGTAAGTATGTGTTGTCAACCTACTGAAAAACGGGGAAAAAAGCTGGGATAAACAAATTGTACAGATAAGCTGACATACAGTATATTACTGTATTGATCGGCGTATAACACGCACTTTTCCCCATTTTTTTTTTTTTTTCCAACGGGGTGGGGATTGGGCCACACATTGGAGGGGTGTCAGGCCGGCCGCCCCGCCTCTCCTGGCCCTGGGACAGCCCTGCCAGCGTACTCTGCAGTTAAGAAAAAATCACTCCAGCCCCTTTTTATAGATCCTTCCTACATTATATCACTCTCATAAAACGGTGCCTTTAATACTGTTAGCTTTGTTCTTTCTGGCTGCTCTCCTCCCACTCCTCCCTCTCTGAGTGTAGCTTCAGATTGGTGGAGGAGAGTGATCACATGACTGGCCATTAAACATCAGAGGAAAGCAGTCACATGACCAGCCATGAAAGAACAATGCTAATAAGGTATGCAGAGGCATCGGTTTACAATGACAGTGACACAATGTAGGAAGCGCCTATGAAAAGGGGCTTGCAGTGATTTTTTTTTTTCTTTAGAGTAAGCTGGCAGGGCTGTCCCAGGAGATTGGGGGTCTCCTGGGAGTGCAGGGGGACTGTGCAATGTATAGGGGGCTTTATAATAAAAGGGGGTATGTACTCTGCATGGGGGGGCTGTGTAATGTATAGGGGGGGGCTGTTTAATGAAAGGGGCTGTGTACTGTTTTTAAATATTTAAACATTTTCTCCTGAAACTTCCCTCTTAAAATGAAGGTGCGTGTTATACGCCGATAAATACGATGCATATCAGGACAATAATGTGATACTTTTTTTTTTTTCTTTTCTTTACTATTTTTGTCTGCCAGATTTAGCACATTGGCAGGAAAGTACTTCCTAATAGTTCCCAAAGGTGATTTCCAACTTTTTCTATTTTGCTGCTGTCTTGGAAGATAACTGTAAAAAAGAATTGCCTGGGCTATCATTTAATCTTCCAGGATAGCTGTCTTATTTGCAATGTTGGTTTGATTTAGAGTACTAGTTTATTACTATGGAAGAGCCCTTTTAACTTGTAAGCTTTGTTTTATGTGGGGGTGCCACACTCTCATGTACAGTCTTGGAAGATTTCAAGAAATGTTACCGGCAGACTAACTGTAAATTTCTAATTCCAGGTTTCAGTTCCAGAAGTAGAATTAAAAGCTGGACTTGCATTAAAGCCAGCAGTGTACCCAGTGACTGTAACGGATAAACAGATTCTGGATGTCTCCTTCTCACAATTTATGGCTTCAGTCTCGGGCAAAGTGTCTTGTCTAGGTATGTTGTGTTATGCTAAGGTGTGTTTTCTGCATATCAACAAGTAGTTAAAAAAAAACAAAAAAAAAAAACACATCCTTGGTTGGATTGCATCAAGCAGCCCATAGATGATTCATTTTTTTTTTTTCTCTTTCAATCCACTTTTTGGAAAAAGACTCCATTCCAAAATTTAAAGTGGAGGGGGAAATCCTACTGCTGTGCCTCTGTATTCTGACTGGGAGGAGTCTTCAGGGCTCTCAGAATGCACTGTTTGAGTGGCATTAAATCTGACAGTGCGGTTTTACAAAAGTAGATTGGTAAATTAGCTTCTGTACAACCACCCTGCCCATGCATGGATCGAAATTCGGTCGGTCCCTGCTAGTGTGAGATTTTCACATGCTTTACCTGCAGTTTTTGCTTTGGTTTCTGAAAATGAATTAAAGATGCAGGACTTTTGGTGCGCTTTTCCGAAAAGGTGGTAAAAACAAGCGCCCTAATAGAAAATTTATGGGGCTGTAGCCAAAACCATGGGCAAAGTGTGTGACAGTCACTGATACACCTGCGCTGTGGCCAGACTGCAGCGTACCAGTGTGAGACCAGCCTTTAAAGTGGAACTTTGCAGCTTAATAAAAAAAAAAAAAAATGTATTTAGCAAGAAACATACATTCCACATGAATAAATATGCTACTAAAATTGGTGTGTGCTGTAAATTGTTTGCAGCATTAGTCCTGTTTCTCCTTGCTGGAGGCTACCATTTTTCTGAAGCCCAGAGCCTCTGAGCTGCAGTAAATCTTTAGGCTATCAGCAGATTGACCTCTAGTGGTTCTGATTTTTGGCACATTGCCAAAATGGAAAGCAACTGAGAACGTGCAGAGCAAGATGAGACAGTGTATTACTGGATTTTAAACAGTATGGGCACTTTTTTTAAAGTGATTGTAAAGTTGTTTTTTTTTTTTTTCTCCTGATCTGTGTAGTGTTTTTTCACAGGGCAGCCTGGATCCTTCTCTTCTCGGTTCTTTGGCTGGAGCACCTGGCCCCCCACTCCTGTTGAATGCCCCCACAGCAAACCACTTGCTATGGGGGCACCTGAGGCCCGAGCCACAGCTCAGTGTATCCATTCAGACGTGGAGCCGCAGTTCGGCCCCGCACCCTCGCTCTCCTCATTGGCTGAGTTTTACAGAAATGGGAGCCAATGGCACCGTAGCTGTGTGTCAGCCAATCAGGAGGGAGAGTCTCGGATGGCCAAGGCATTCGTGGACATCGCTGGATCGAGAGGGGGATCGGGTAAGTATTAGGGGGGCTCCTGCGCACAGAAGGCTTTTTATCTTAATGCATTAAACCTCCTGCCTTTACAACCACTTTAAGGTTTTGCATAGCTATACCTGCAAAAGGGGCCAGCCCAAAGTAATCGAGCAGGACTTAATTATCTGAATAAAATTTTACTTTAGTAGCTTCTGTAAAACTACCCATGCTTTCTTTGATTTCAATAGCCTTGTTAGTCATCTAGGCATAATTGGATTGCAATGGCAGCATGCACAAATATGTTAATGGTGGAGCTAAAATATTTGATTTGGTTTGGAGAAATAAAAGGAAAACCTTGCCTTGTCAAAATGATGCCTTTTCATTGCTAACCTGTTTTGCTGAAAATACTAGTTTACTGGCTGATTTGCTAATCTTTTAGTTTAGGTACTTTTAGGTTGTTACCCTGGAACCAGCATACTCCAACTTCTAATCTTCATACTTTCTCTGGTTCAGTGTCTTTAAAGTTTATGTATAGACATAAGCTTTTTACTCACATTTTTGGAAATCACTTCTAGATAGCTTGTCACTGGAACCTTTTAACATACTTATCAGTAATCTCTTGTCTTATTTTCCCTTCGTAATATTCAGATATTACCAACAGATCTCAAAAAACAAATTTAGATTATATTGATGATTTCACATTTCTGTTTTTAATATGCACAGATGCCTGTGGTGATGTAACTGTAACATTGCAGTCTATGAGCCGACAGAGAGAGAAGCGCACCCTGCAGATTTCTGGCAAGACAGAAGGTGCTACTTTCAATTTTGAGGATATCCTGCCTGGAAAATACAAAGGTAAGACAAGTAATAGCAGATAAAAATGGCAGATACTTGACTAACCCTCAAGGTAGCCTTTACTAGCCTTGTGTGTATAAATGGCAGTCCAAACCACTATAACCTCAGCTAACATTTGACAAGCTTCAAGCAATTAGCATGAAGCTATTAAAACACTTTTTTTAGGGATGTGTATCTTATTACCTGCAGGTGAATGCTTCTGCTAAAAATCCTCTTTTCTCTTCCCCTCCACAGCTTTCAGATACGGCACTGAGAGGCTATCTTGCAGTGCTGTGAGTTAACTGCAGCCGTTGCAACAGAGAAAAAGTTGTGGCACTTTTTTACCCCTTCTGTCCTTTCTGCCATTCACAGAACGCCTATTACTACACTCCCACAATGCATTGGGGTTGTTTTACTTAAATTTGAGAGTGCAAAATCTAGTGCAGCATTGCAAAGAAACTAGTTGGCTTCCAGGTTATTTTTTTGTCAAAGCATCATTGAACAAACTGAAGTTAGAAGCTGATTGGCTACCATGTATAGCTCCACCAGATTCTGCAAACTCCAGTTTTAGTAAATCAATCCCATTGTGTACCATGAATAGGCAAAGAAGATCTGGTCTTTCAGTTGCTTTGCTGCCCAATTGTAGAACACACTGCATTGTGGGAGTGTACATTTTTAAAATAAGTACCATCACTTCTTTTAAAGTGTAACTAAAGGCTAAACTTTTTTCTCTTGCGTCCTCTGACAGTCGTCGCCGCTCTTAATTCATTACGATTGGGTAATGGCTGTGCACTCTAGGAATAAGCCAGGCAGTTATTAAACAGTTAATAACAGGTATTTTTAACCAGACACACCTCTAGGGGGCTGTCCCACAGACATTATCCCTCAGCTACTTCCTGTATCTAATCAGTTTTCTGCTGCCTAGCTCAGGAGTAGGCTGGGTTTCCCTGGCTGAGACTTAGGTCTCAGCTTTTTTCTTCTTTTTATGTTTTCTCTCTACAAAAGTGTTTTTCTTTGAAAAAGATAGCTTTTTATTTTCTCCTTCGCTTAGTTAGTCAGACTTTAGAAGACTACAGCATTTGCAGAGCTGGGCCTCGCACTGGTTGTTATAGAACCTTATGGACTCCCAGCCTGCAATCGAGCATTAGCAGTTTATTTGTACGCCCAGGCCTTGCAAACGATAGTGTCCCTGGCGTCAGGGATGAGCCTGCGAAGTTGCTATCTTCGCTGGGATGTCTGTGTTGCTAGCGTCCCCTTCGGCTGACGGCAACCCCACTCAGGGTGGGAGGTTTCCTGTTGCAGAGCGGTGCCCACGTTCGCTGGACTGGTGAGTACCATGACTGATGTTTGTTGGGGTGTGTATGTGGGCCCTCTGTTTGGGGATGACAGTTCAGGTAAGGGTTCTGTGATATCCCTCTCATGGCTGTAGGTGCGGCCCCTGTGTGTCACTTCCCTGTCCCTGCGGGGACGCTGTCGCGGTTTGACCGTGGTGTGGGGGGGTGAGGGGGTCTCCTACATCCCAGGGGTGCTTGTGGTACTCTGTGGGGGCCAGTGCATAGTGTTTTGGGGGCCGCAATTGGCGCTAATCCTCGCGGCCGCCATTTTGGGTGTGGGCAGGCTGTTTGGCCTCATAGTGTGGGCAGCAGCCATTTTCTCTCATTCTTTTGGCGCCGATCGGGCGCCATCTTTAGTGTGGGCATGATGTCCTTTGTGGGCAGCGGCCATTTTCCCAGGGCTTTTCTCCCATAGACTTCTATTGGCAACCATTTTCTTGTGGCTCAGGGCTGGCTTTGCCTCTAGGGGCGTGAGGTCACTTCCTCTTTCTTCCCTTCAGATCCTCAGCAGCACGGGCAGATATAACACACTGTGGGGGGCATTTTACTGGTTTCTCTGGCCTGGATTCCTGCTAGCACTAATTTTTTGTAGCAAGGGACAAGGTCTCCATTTGCGGTGCAGGTTTGCGGTGGGGGCCGCGGGAATCGCCGATTTAAGGGCCAGCGTCACTTAAATTGTGTATTGCTATTATGGAGTCCCAGGATAGCAAATTCCCCACAGACCTGGTGGGTGGTTCAGGTACTCCTGAATCCGCTTCCATAGTCTCTCTATCTGCTGCACTTGCGACTTTGGCGTCAAAAGTGGATTTGCTGATATCTGACCGGGTTTCTAAAAACGACCTATGCCCTCTCGGTCTTATGATTCAGAGCCAGATTTGGTTGCCACGGACAACGTCCCCCCAGAGGGGTCCCTGTCCTCTCAGTCGGATGTGGAGGAGGATTCGTCCTCTGGGTCAGCGCGGGACCGCGCTGCGGTGGACGCGTTTCTCAGCTCTGTTAAGGAAACGTTAAATTTGGATGATGAGCCTCCCCTGTCGGGTGAGCGTGTTTCCTTCGAGACCCGCAAAGCCCAAAAATCGGGTCCGGTTTTTCCTTGTCCCGAGGAGTTTCACTAAACAGTGAATGACCAATGGTGCCGTATCATACATATGTTTGTGGTGCCCAAGAGATTTCAGTACCGGTATCCTTTTGCGGATCCGGTGGCTCCTCGCTGGACTGTGGCTCCTAAGGTGGACCACACTGTTTCCAGGTTAAATAAAGTCACTTTAATGCCCGTGGGGGATTCCCCAGTGTTTAAGGCCCCGGCGGATGGGTGGGTGGAGACCAGTCCCCCTTAGTCGCACGGCTGTCGGTGGTCGCGGTTGCAATCCGCCGCCTTTGTTCAATAGCTGGTCGGCCGACCAGTCTTCCAAATAAAAAAAAAAAAAAAAAAAAAGAGTGTCTGACATCCCTTATGCGGGGAGTCTTCTTTTTGGGGACTCTCTGGATGAACTAATCACAGGGCTCGCTGGGGGTAAGAGCACTCTTTTGCCCCAGGTGGCTAGGGGAAAATCGCTCCGCGCCAAGCGGGGTCCCTCTTTTAAACCAAACCAGGGGTCCTTTCGTTAGCCCGAGACCAGTTCTCTTCGTTCGGCGTCACAATCCACCTCTTCATGAAGGGACACCCTACCAGGGGTGAGGGGACGTCTGAGTGGTTCCAAAAACCTTGGTTGTACTAGATTCAGGATAGGTGGGTTCACAAGCTTATTTGCTCTGGATGCAAGATCGAGTTTTCGATCCTTCCCTGCAGACAGGTTCTTGCTATCACACCTCAGGTTCTCGTCAGACCGCCTCGAAGGTCTCCGGGGGGCGGTGAAAGTCATGCTCGCCCAGGGAGTCCTTATACAAGTTCCTGTGCAGGACAGGTTTCGGGGTTTTTACTCCAACCTATTCACTGTCCCCAGAAAAGAGGGGAAAGTGCGTCCTATTCTGGATCTAACGTCCCTACACCGCTAGGTGTGGGTGCAGATGTTCAGAATGGAATCTTATCAGATCCGTGGTGGCGTCATTGAGTCCAGGCAACTTTCTAGTCTCCATCGACTTGCAGGAATTTCATATCTCCACATCCCTATTTTCAAGGGTCACCAGGGATATCTCTGATTCATAGTAGCGGGGAAGCATTTTCACTTTGTGGCGTTGCCCTTCGGCAACGCTTCGGCTCTCAGAGTCTTCACCAAAGTTTTGGCCCCTGTATTAGCTTTAATGCGTTTAAAGGGGATTGCCGTCCTTGGTTATCTGGACGACCTCCGGTTAGGGTCCTGCTCAGTTGCAACCCTGACCCATGTCAATGACATTCCAAATGCTTCAGGAGTTTGGGTGGACCGTGAACTTCCAACAGTCGACTCTAAAACCGTCAGTGCATATTCAGTATCTGGGCATGATCCAGGATTCTGAGCGAACTTCGAGCGACAAAGCTTTGCTTGTTCCGGTGGACTTCCCGACTTCGGGGCTGTCCGGTCCGAGTACAGATGGAGGACGCCACGGCAGTGGCTTACATCAATCACCAAGGGGGTGCCAGAAGTGCCGGGCGCCCTTAGAGGTGATAGAGATTCAAAATTGGGCCGAAACGCATGTCCCGGCACTTTCTGCAGTTCACATTCCGGGTGTGGGGAGTTAGCTGGCGGACTACCTGAGCCACCAGACCCTGGATCGGGGAGAATGGTCCCTACATCCAGAAGTATTCCGGCTCCTGTGTATCCAGTGGGGGACTCCGGACGTGGATCTGTTTGCATCCCGTCCGAACAACAAACTGACAAGGTTTGTGTCCAGAACACGCGATCCTCTGGCGGACGCCATGGACGCATTGGTGATTCCTTGGCATCAGTATCGACTGATGTATGCCTGCCCTCTGATTCAACTGGTATCCAGGTTCCTTCGCCAAGTGGCATCGGAACAAATCTCTGTGGTTCTGGTGGCCCCAGACTTGCCACGTCGGTCGTGGTGCGCAGACATCCTACATCTGGCCGTCGAACCTCCTTGGCGGTTACCATTGCGAGACGATCTTCTGTCTCAAGGGCGGATCCTGCTTTACGGTCGCTGGCTTTACCAGCGTGGCTGTTGAAAGCCAAGTCCTGAGGGATGGGGGTCTTCTGACTGCGGTCATCCCTGCATTGCTGTAGGCTCGGAAAGCGGTTTCCGGGAAGATTTATCATCGCACCTGGAAAGCCGATTTTGCTTGGTGTGATTTGCTGGGTTTTCACCTGCGTGCCTTCTCAGTAGTGAAGGTCTTGGCCTTCCTGCGGGAAGGGGTAGATCTGCGTTTACGCTGGCCAAGGTTGCGGGCCAGTTGTCGGCTTTGGCCTTCCTTTTCCAGTGCCCCCTGGCGACCAATCCGTTGCTTCGCACTTTCATTCAGGGGGTGCGTCATTTGGCTCCCCCCAAGGAAGGCTCCGGTGCCTCCTTGGGTCTTGCATTTGGTGTTGTCAGTTTTGAAACGACCTCCTTTTGAGGACGTCCGAGATATTCCTCTGCCTGTTTTATCCCAGAAGGTTGCCTTCTTGGTCGCTATCACATCTGCTCGCAGAGTGTCCGAGATGGCAGCCTTGTCTTGCCGTTCACCTTACCTGGTGCTACATAGGGTCAGGGTAGTCTTGCGACTAAACTAGTCGTTTTTTGCCCAAGGTGGTCTTTTCCTTCCACCTTAATGCAGATATTGTTCTGCCTTCGCTCTGTGCTAAGCCTGAGCATCCTAAAGAAGTGGCCTTGCGTTCTTTAGATGTTGTACGGGCTATTAGGTTTTACCTATCTGTCACGAAGTCTATCAGAAAATCTGATTCCTTGTTTGTTCTTCCTGAGGGACCTCGTAAGGGCTTAGCTGCGTCCGCAGCGACCATTTCAAAATGGATCAGGCAGATTGTGGTTCATGCCTTGGTCGTCTGTGCACACCTTTGCAAAGTTTTACAAACTTGATGTTTTGGCATCCTCGGATGCTTTTTTTGGCCGCAAAGGTTTTAAATGCGGCAGTTGTTTGAAGAGTTTTTGGCTCTTCTTTGGTTTTTTGTGGTCCTGGTTATTTTCCAGTTCCTTTAAGGGCAATGTTTTTTGCCTGGGGGGGCCTTTGTTACCTCTTGATGGTTGCGTTTTTTTTCCCCACCCCTAACACCTTGGTACTGCTTTGGGACATCCCAATCGTAATGAATTAAGAGCGTCGACGACTGTCAGAGGACGTAAGAGAAAATAGAATTTTTGTAAAATCTTACCGTAAAATTTATTTTCTCGAAGTCCTCTGGGATGTCCCAAAGCAGTACCAAGTCCCAACACCTTGGTACTGCTTTGGGACATCCCAATCGTAATGAATTAAGAGCGTCGACGACTGTCAGAGGACGTAAGAGAAAATAGAATTTTTGTAAAATCTTACCGTAAAATTTATTTTCTCGAAGTCCTCTGACAGTCGTCGCCCCCCCCTGGTGTCTATTTTTATAGATATGGGGTTGTGTTTGCCTTGCGGCACTGCTTGCTACGGAACTGATTAGATGCAGGAAGTAGCTGAGGGATAATGTCTGTGGGACAGCCCCCTAGAGGTGTGTCTGGTTAAAAAAACAGTTAACTGTTTAATAACTGCCTAGCTTACTCCTAGAGTGCACAGTTATTACCCAATCGTAATGAATTAAGAGAATCGACGACTGTCAGAGGACTCGGAGAAAATAATTTTACGGTAAGATTTTACAAAAATTCTATTTTTTTTTTCGTTCATTGATGGACACAGCTCCTGTCATAGCGGCGGCCTTGACAGTGGAGCCCTGTGGGTGGCGATTTTGGCGGTGGGAGCCCCTCCGTATCCCCCGGTGTTTACCCCTGCATAATTTAGCTTCCTGATCACCGCACGTGTAGTGCAGATTCCCCTGGTGGTTGCAGGTTCCTGTGTCGGTGGGTGGGGAGTCTGGTGGGGTCCTCTCCCTCTCTGCTGAGGATCGCTCAATGCCTTGTGCTTGGGGACCGGGTGGTGCTGCCAGTGCGGTGGGGGTTGTCCCTCAGCAGTTTTACACTTTTTGTGGGGTCCCCCTAGTGACTCATGGAGTCTTTGGAGCACATTTCCACACCTGATCCCCTCTGAGGCTGCAGGGCCCCCTAGGTCCCACCATCCATCCATGCACTGACCGCGGTCCTGGAGTCCCTTGTGTCCCTGGTGGACACGGCTTGCGGGTGATGGGCTAGCAAAAAGCGCCCCCTCGCCTCATCTGCCTCATCTGATACTGAATCAGATTCAGTATCCGCGGACATGGGTCACCCTTCTGGTCTGCGACCACGTGCCTGGACTCCTCTGATGGGCAGGATGATTCCTCCACATCTGCGACCGCACATGAAAGGGCGCTGGTGGATGCACTGATTTTATCTGTGCATGAGACCCTGAAGATGGAGGAGGCAGCTGAAGCTGGGAAGGTGGTGCAGGTACCCTTTGGCACTTACAAGCCATTCAGAGCGTCAAAGGTGTTTCCTTTCCCTGCTTAATTTGACAGAATTGTTGCCATAGCGTCCCCGTGGGGTTCCTAAGCGTTATCCCGTAGAGGAGTCCCTTTTTAAGAAGTGGACTGCGCCACTGGTGGTGGACCCGGTTTCCAGATTAACCAAGGCAACCATGATTCTGGTTGAAGAGTCCCCGGCCTCTAAAGGGACCCAGCTGACCGGAAGGCGGAGGCTGTGGCCCTCGCTATGTTCACTTTAGCTGGTTCGGCAATGAGGCCGGTATTTACCATTGCCCTGGTGTCGCAAACTCTGACCGAGTGGGCTAAGCTCCTAGGCCGTGACCTGGAGGGAGAACAGCCACCCCCCGTCTTTGCCGAGCTGGTGGACCAGCTGGTCCAGGGGCTTCAGTTTATCAGTGTTGCCTCTTCAGATGTGGCTCCTCTGATGGCTTGCCTCTGTTTTGGCGGTGGTCCTTCGGCGTAACTTTTAACTCAAATGCTGGTCTGCGGACCAGACTTCTAAAAAGGCTTTGATTGATCTTCACTTTCAAGAAGATCGCCTGTTTGGAGCTACCCTGGATGACATCATTAAAGGTCTCACAGGGGGGAAGGGTAATGCCAGGTCTTCCGCAGGCTACTAAGGGCAAGGAACCTCGTCGTAGACGTGGACCTTCCTTCCTGGTTCATAAGAAGTTTTTTCTTCAGGGTCAACTAACAAGGGCTCAAAGCCTTTCAGGGCCTCCTCTGGTGCATCAAAACGTATCAAAACGTACCTGGTCTTGCAAGCCGAGAGCAGGCTTCTTGAGACCCACGGACAAGGCTCCTTCTGCATGAAGGTGCGTCCTCACCCATATCGGGGGTGGGGGGACGTCTTCGCTGGTTTCTGTGGACTTCCCTGGTACAAGACAAGTGGGTCCACAAAGGCATTCGGTCTGGCTACAAGATCGAGTTACACTCTTGTCCCCCGGCAAGGTTTTTTCCTTCCAACCTGCACCTGTCTCCAGACCGGTTACAGGGTCGGTTTGGGGTGGTACAAGACCTGTTCCTTCAAGGGGTGATTGTTCAGTTTTTTTACTTCAGAACGTTTTCAGGGTTTTTACTCAAACCTGTTCACCATCCTCAGGAAGGAAGGCAAAGCACGTCCAATCCTGGATCTCAAGGGGCTGAACTGCTTTGTGCCATTACAGAAGTTCAGAATGGAGTCCATTCGAACGGTGGTGGCATCCCTGCGTCGTGATTTCCTCGCCTCTATAGACATCAAGGATGCCTATCTTCACATTTCAATATGTGCCAGTCACCAGCGTTTTCTCTGCTCTGCTGTGGGAGAGGAGCATTATCAGTTTGTGGCGTTACCCTTTAGTCTCGCCTCTGCTTCTCGGTGCTTCAAAAAAATGTTGATTCAGGTGCTAGCCTTGCTACGGGGGATCGTGGTACTGGGCTACTTGGTCAATATCCTTCTGTTAGCAGAGTCTCCCTCTACCCTGGTGGAGAGCCTGGAGATCACAATACGAACTCTGTGGGAGTTCGGCTGGATTCTGAATTTTCAGAAGTCTTCCCTGGTTCCGTCCATAAAGCTGGACTATTTGGGCCTGATTCTGGACTCGGCCATAGCCAGAGTGCTCCTTCCTCTAGATCGGGGATTCCCAAATTACGGCCCTGCAGCTGTTGCAGAACTACACATCCCATGAGGCATTGTAAAACTGACATTCACATACATGACTAGGCATGATGGGAATTGTAGTTCTTGAACAACTGCAGGGCCGTAGTTTGGGAATCCCTGCTCTAGACAAACTCCAGAAATTGCAGTCTGCAATTCGCCTCCTGCTTTTCAACAAATGGTCATCCCTCGGGACTTGCATGCGGGTGCTGGGCCTGATTGTATCTACCTTTTTTGAGGCGGTTCCGTTTGCACAGTTCTGTATGAGGCCCCTGCAAAGGAAGATTTTGACTAAGTGGGACAAGACTCCGCAGTCTCTGGACAATCAAATCCGGCTGAGTCGGGGAACAAAGGAGTCCCAGATGTGGTGGCTTTTCTCTCTCCAAGGCTTCAGCTGGGAAAATACTTCCTCCCCTTGTATTGGACAGTGGTCATCCCAGATGCCAGCCTGTCCGGCTGGGGAGGCGTCCTTGGCAAGCATTCTGTTTAGGGGATCTGGGTGCTGGAAGAGTCCAGACTACCAATCAATGTCCTTGAACTCTGAGCTATCAGACTGTGTCAGGATCATTGGAATGATCGTTTTCAAGAATGCCCAGTGTGCATACAATCAGACAATGCCACGGCCGTGACTTATGTCAATCACCAAGGGGGCACAAGAAGTGCCCTGGTGGCTCTGGAGGTAGCCGGGATTCTAAGGTGGGCAGAACGGTTTGTTCAGCCCTCTCCATAGTACACATTCCCGGTCTGGAAAATTGGCAGGCGGATTACCTCAGTCAGCAGGTATGGGACCACGGGGAGTGGTCCCTTCATCCAAATCAGCATACCAAGTGATGCAAGTTTGCAAGGTGGTCATCTGGTTATTGGTGCACACTTTTACAAAGTTTTATAAAGTGGATGTGTTGGCATCTGCGGATGCTTCCTTTGGCCGCAAGCTTTTGTAGGCTGCTGTTAAGAGGACCTGATCCTCTTTGAGGGTGTATTGCTTTTTTTTTTTTTTTTTTCAGGTGGGCTCCAGTTGTTTGGGTTGAGCCCCTGTCGCCTGGTTGGCAACTGTTTAGCCTTGGGAATGTTTTTGCTGTTTCCCACCCCTCATGTTTCACTCTGTTTTGGGATGTCCCAATGGTAAAAAATGACAGGAGCTGTGTCTGTCAATGAACGAAAGAGAAAATGGGATTTTTGACTTACCGTAAAATCTATTTCTCTGATGTTTGACAGACAGAGCACCTATCCCTCTGTGGAGTTATTATTTTCCTGACACTGCTTGTAACAAAACTGAGTGGCTATAGCAGGAAGAGGGAGTGCCCAGGGGTTAGCCAGAAGTTTTTTTCTGTCCTACTCCTATACGGGCAGTATAACCCAATGGTCGTGAATGACAGGAGCGGTGTCAGTCAATAAACATCAGAGAAATGGATTGTACGGTAAGTCAAAAATCCTATTTTTTTTTTTTCCTTTTTGAGTGCAGAGGGATTAGAATGGTTGTCCGTTTTTATTGCTGTCTTTGACGCCATTGAGTAGATTCATCCTCTCTATTTGTCCTGTTTACTTTTATCATTGAAAGTGAAAGTAAAGGTAAACCCCACAATTTGTGTTGTCTCCAGAAAAGTAAAAGAGGGGGAATCTTCCAATAGGGGCACTATTTCTGGCGATCTGAGAGTCCCCAAGGAATTTAATTAATTTGCAGGGATTTTTCCTCACTTCCTGTTGGGCTGTAGGACAGGGAGTGAAGAGGAATCTCTGCAATCGGACACAGCTAAAAAGAAAAATCTGACGGGTTATAACCCTCCCCTTACTCTATACAAAACAGAAATGTTACAGCTAAAGCATACCCCAGGATTTGAGAAACTCCTCAAATACTTGAAAAGCGGATGCTGCATAGAGTGGTCTTACAAGCAGCGCCTGTACAATGCTTGTTATGTTAAGGACCTCATCAGATGGTGACAGTATAACAGTAAGCTCAAATGGAAACAAAAGTTGTAGCTTTACTTCTCCGATTGATTCCCTAATGCTAAACTCTGATGTTTTTGCCTGTTTTTTTTATTATTTTTTGTCATTGTTTTGAAGTAATTACAGTTAAGAATCTGAATGATTTACATCAACTAAGTAGAAAGTTTGGCAAAACATACAGAACTATACACAGATTACCAGGTGTCTTTAGCATTTAAGTGCGAGTGTTGAAGTAGCTTCTGGAAGGCATGCCATTGATTTTTTTCCTGTGTTTGATTTTTAAGCGAGCATTATCCAGGAAGACTGGTGCTGGAAGAATAAATCTGTAGAGTTTGAGGTTACAGAAGACAATGTTGCTGGTGTGGAGTTCAGACAGACTGGCTACATGCTAAGATGTTCCCTTTCACATGCTATAACCCTGGTAAGTCATTTACTCTGCTAAAGTCTTGGGGCCCTTTAGATAAATAAAACCTGGTCCTTTCTTGTCCATTGAGGGACTCAGGAAGTCTTGACTTGCTGCTTATGCTGACCCCTTCAGGTGGGTTAGACCAGCAAACAGTTTTAAAAATGTGTGGGTCAGCTCTGAAAAACCTCTTTACTTCAAGCTTGCCTCAGTTTTTTGGTCGTGCCATCATCCTTTCTCTGCTCTGAGAATAGTCTAGCTACTTTTCATTTTCTGTACTGGTCTCTCCTTTCTAAGCTTTTCTGTGGAATGCTGGACACAGACTCTGCTGGACTGGGCCATTGCGGGGCTAGACTGGAATGTGACCTTCAAGCACTTGCCGCTGCATTGTGTCACACTTTCCAGACCTACGTGTACTGTGTAAGTTTGCAGCAGATTGCTCTCCAGGTCCAGAGAAGTGTCACAGCCCCAGGTATGACCCTGCCTTTAAAGAGTCACTTTTATTTTTTAGGACCATTGGGTGCAGTTTAACATTCTTGATCTTACATGCACCCCACTAAACGTTTCCTGTGCATCTGCAGTGTGCCATTGAGGTACCTGATACTCTGAGTCTGTCTTTTTCTGAGTCTTCCTTGACTCCATTGGACATGTCGGTCTCCTCAATTATATCCCAGGAGGACTTTACTACAGTCATGCAGAATTTCATGAGCCAGATATCACATTCCTTTGCTGTTCTGACTGCATAGGCTATAAGTATTCTTCCACGCCTTCCCTTGCAGTATCCCTATCTAATCTCCCCTCAGCCAATCAACATTCATCCATCAAGATTCTGAGTCTCTTAGAGCTTCTTCACTTGTTTGTAAATACCATGTATTTAAGTGGCAATTATTCAGCATTTTTTAAAACCTCATAACTGCCCTTCAACACCTGCCATGAATACTACAGTGAGAACGCAGTGCTGTATACACAGGAGCCATAGTGTTGTGTTCTGTCCTGTCCTTTTTAAAAAGTATGCAGAATGTCGCTTTCAACAGTCAGCTGCCTACATTGATTTCAATGGTAAAGATCTGTAACTGCACCTTAACAGCATCTATAGTATTTATGGTGTATATTTATAGCATTTATGGTGTATATTTATAGCATTTATGGTGTATATTTAGAAGTATTTATAAAGTGTTAGCTGGGTACTGGGGGTGAGGCGGTGAAAGTCCCTGTATCTCAGAATGCACTGGTAAAAATTCAGAGTAGTAGGATCTGCCATCTTTCTATCCTAGGCCTTAGAGGCAAGGAGACAAGACTCTCCGCACTTTAGATGTGGTTCATATGATAAGGTGTTACCAGAGGTGAACTGCTGCAATTCATCAGCCGGATTCCCTCTGTGCTTCCTTTTAAGGTCCAATGAGGTGTCACCCAGCTTCCAAATTTACAATTTTTCGATGGATCTGTTGGCTAATTTTTCAAGCCTATGGGCTACCGAGAGGGTTTGTGCTTCTTGGGCTCTTTGATGCCTGCTTCTGTAGCTCAAGCTTTTAAAGCTACTACCGGGTCTTCAGTTCCAATTTTTACAACATTTTACCAAGTGGAGTGTGTTTTGCAGATTGCTGTGTTGGTTTCTAACCTGATCCTGTCTCTCTTTTCCTTTGTGGTTCATTGCTTGCTACAAAAACTGAAGCCTTTCCTTATCGAAGGGGAAATTCCTGTCTTTTTTTTGCCAGTGTCCAGTCACCTGAATTTGGCTGCAAAACCCTAGTGTTATGGGTATCAAGATGCTCTGTGTTCCATGATATACTCCAAAAATCCAGTTTTGCTTATTTTGCGATGTACAAATTATACAGGTGCATCTCAAAAAATAGAATATAATCAAAAAGTTAATTTCAGTAATTCAATTCAAAAAGTGAAACTCCTATATTATATAGATGCATTATACACGGTGATATATTTTAGGCATTCCTTTTAATTTTTTACTTTTTTTAAATTATTTAATTGTTGAGGATTATGGCTTATAGCTAGTGAAAATCGAAAATTCTGAATTGCAGGATATTACAGAAGACCAATAAAGTATTTTTAATACAGAAATGTTGGCTTACTGAAAAGTATGTCCGTGTACAGTATAGTATGTACTCAATAGTCGGGGCTCCTTTTGCATAAATTACTGCATACATGCAGCGTGGCATGGAGGTGATCAGCCTGTGGCATTGCTGAGGTGTTATGGAAGCCCAGGTTTCTTTGATAGCAGCATTCAGCTTGTCTGCATAGTTGGGTTTGGTGTCTCCCATCTTCCACTCGACAATACCCCACCAATTCTCTATGGGGGTTTGGGTGAGGAAATGCAAAATTTACTTTCATCTGAAAAGAGGCATTTGAACCACTGAGCAAAAGTCCAGTCCTTTTTCTCCGTAGCCGAGGAAAGACGCTTCTGATGTTGTCTCTGGTTCAGGGGTTCTTTGACACAAGGAATGTGACAGTTGTAGCCCATGTCCTGGATACGTCTGTGTGTGATGGCTCTTGAAGCACTGACACCAATCGTAGTCCACTCCTTGTGAATCTCCCCCAAATTCTTGAATAGCCTTTGCTTCACAATCCTCTCAAGGCTGTGGTTATCCCTGTTGCTTGTGCATCTTTTTCTGCCACACCTTTTTCCTTCCACTTAACTTTTCATGAATATGCTTTGATACAGAACTCTGAATAGCCAGCTTCTTAAGCAATGACCTTTTGTGACTTACCCTCCTTGTGGAGGGTGTCAATGACTGTCCTCTGAACAAGTGTCAAGTCGGCAGTCTTCCCCATGACTGTGTAAGCTACGGAACCAGACTTAAGCTGGATACACACTATACAACTTTTGTTGGTAGATTTCTTTTAGATTTACCTTCAACTATGTAGTGCAAGGGCCTGACTGATTGCATACAAACTGCAAGTGTTTGGGCTTGACCTCATATTATATGGTTTTGGTAAATCTAAAGGAAAAAAGTATAGTGTTTATCTGGCTTTAGAGACCATTTAAAGGCTCAGGAAACCTTCAGTAGTGTTTTGAGTTAATTAGCTGATTAGTGTGACACCATGAATCTACAATATTTAACTTTTTCACAATATTCTAGTTTTCTAAAATACTTAATCTTGTGTTTTTACTAGCTGTAAGCGGTAATCCTTAAAATTAAGAAAGAATTGCTTGAAATATATAATTCTGTGTGTAATGAATGTATAGAATATGTGCTTTTCACTTTTTTTAATTGAATTACTGACAAATTTAACTTTTTGATGATTTTCTAATTTTTTTAGATGCTCCTGTGTATTATACCCCTAATCTTGTGCATTCCGTTGATGGATGCTGCTGTGTTAAAGATGATCTGTGATTGAACTGTTCATCCACCTTCTCCAATTTCCTCTCCTCCATTTACAGAATGCCTTGTATTCTGTAAAAAAAAACAGAAAAAAACTACAAGACTAGAAAGTGGAGTGTGAGTGAATCACATAGCCCTCACTCTATGCATGTACCAGGACTGGGAGTGCCGGAGGCGAAATGTGTAAAAGGTAGCCTTTTTATCCTAATGCAGCAGCATCCACCAACAGGACATACTGTACATTATTAAGGGCATAATTTTTACATAAGAAATGGGCAAATATTTTTTCACTGGAATTTATTTTTAATAAATACACAAAATACGGGTAAACTGTTTCGTGGACTGTTCAATGAATACAATAACAATACTGGTTTATGTTGTACTTGCATGATGCACTGATCTCCTACTGATCTCTTGTTCATTGTGGAGGCTTGTTTCTTTATGATAGTTTACCATGAGAATGTCTCTCTCTGTAGAGGGAAAAAAAACTCTCAAAAGACCCATAAATTCACTATCTTTGTAATTTTTTAACTTTCTGTACATCCCAGTGCATCTTGTCACTGTACTTACATTCCTTTGTACATTTGTTTAAGAACATAAAAAAAAATAAAGAAAATATAAATTTTCTTATAACATTTTATTTTTCTCTTACGTCCTCTGACAGTCGCCGCCCACTCATACAATCTGCACGTCTGGGTATTGGCCTTCTCCATAGGAGTAAGCTAGGCAGAAGATTTTGTTAGAATATTCATAAAAACTTTGTATAGACACACCTACAGGGGGCTGTCCTTCTGGTCAATGCCCCCAGCTAGCCTCATTCCCAACTCAGTTTGCTGCTGCCTAGCTTAGGAGTAGGCTGGCTTTTCCCTGGCTGGGGCTGCGGTCTCAGCTTTTTTTTCTTTTTATGTTTTCTCTCTAGAAAAGTGTTTTTTATTTAAAAAAATATGGCTTTTTATTTGTTCCTGCGCTTAGTTAGTCAGACTTCGGAAGACTACAGCGTTTGCGGAGCTGGCAACCTCACTGGTTATTTTAGAGCCTTATGGAATCCCAGCCTGCCATCGAGCGTTAGCAGGTTCGTGGTACGCCCAGGCCTCGCAAACGACTATGTCCCTGACCTCAGGATCGAGCCTGCGAAGTTGCTTTCTTTCCTGGGATGTTTCAACTGCAGTACGCCCACCTGTTGCTAGCGTCCCCTTCGGCTGACGGCACCACCACTCAGAGTGGGAGGCTTTCTGTCACAGAGCGGTACCCACGTTTTCGCTGGACCGGTGAGTACCATGCTACCCCGCTGTCTCTGGCATTGTCTGTCGGGTGTGTATGTGGGCCCTCATGTCTGTAGGTGCGGTCCCAGTGTGTCCCTTCCCGGCCTCTGCGGGGCGCTGTGGCCATTCTTCCGCTGTATGGGGGTTTGCGGGGGTTTCTATGTCCCTGAGGTCATAGGGTCATAGGATGCGACCTCATCAGTCCTTTCTTCCAAAAGTGATTTCGGATTTCCATCTCAACGACGACATTGTCTTGCCTTCGCTGTGTGCCAAGCCTAAGCATCCTAAGGAGTTTGCCTTGCATTCCTTGGATGTGGTACGGGCGATCAGAGTTTACCTGTCTACTGAATCCTTCAGAAAGTCGGATTGTATTTTTGTCCTTCCTGAGGGACCTAGGAAGGGTACGGCTGCGTCTGCGGCAACCATTTCGAAATGGATCAGGCAGACGATTTTGCAGGCCTATTCAATTAGATATCAGGTTCCTCCTTTCCCTGTCACAGCGCACTCTACCAGAGCTAATAGTGCGTCTTGGGCCTTCCGCCATCAGGCGTCAGTGACTTGGGTTTGTAAAGCGGCGACCTGGTTGTCCGTGCATACCTTTACCAAATTTTACAAACTTGATGTCTTGGCATCTGCGGATGCCTCTTTTGGCCACAAAGTTTTGAGTGCGGCAGTGCCTTAGGGGAGACAGGGTAGTTTTGGCCTGTCTCCTCCTGTTGGGGGTTCCCCTTTTTCTTTGTTTTCTTGGGTTTTCGCTCCTGTTGAGCTTTCTTGTTGCCCAGTGTTTACCTTTCTCGTTCAGAAAAGGTTATTTTCTCTGACCTGGGTGCTGCGTTGCCTTTCTTGACGGTTACGTTCCCCCCCCCCCCTCACATCTACACTACACTGCTTTGGGACGTCCCAGACGTGCAGATTGTATGAGTGGGCGGCGACTGTCAGAGGACGTAAGAGAAAATAGAATTTTTGTAAGAACTTACCGTAAAATTATTTTCTCTGAGTCCTCTGACAGTCGCCGCCCCCGCCCCTCTTTTGGGGTTCATGGATCTCTATACTGCTTGCTACCAAACTGAATTGGGAATGAGACTAGCTGGGGGTATTGACCAGAAGGACAGCCCCCTGTAGGTGTCTATTCAAAGTTTTTGTGAATATTCTAACAATCTTCTGCCTAGCTTACTCCTATGGAGAAGGCCAATACCCAGACGTGCAGATTGTATGAGTGGGCGGCAAATGTCGGATGACTCAGAGAAAAGAATTTTACGGTAAGTTCTTACAAAAATTCTATTTTTGTTGACTTTAATCCTGTTTTTTTTTTTTTTTTTTTTTTATAAACAGGAGTTTTACCAGGATGGAAATGGACCAGAACATGTTGGCATTTACAACTTAACAAAAGGAGTGAACAGGTTTTGTCTTTCAAAACCAGGTGATTTATGTTTTTTTTTTAATTTATATATTTTTGTCTTTAGATGTTTCTCTTTGTTTAAAAGCAAGTTTAAAATATATCTAAAGCATTTTCTTTTTGTTGGATAGAGCAGGAAATGGTTGAAACCCATTCATGACCTAATTGGAAACCGTTCTAGACTTTTGGCTGTCCTGATCAGTTCTGTCCCAGTCCACGTTGCCATTAGGGCATATTGAAAAGTTGAAACTTGATAGAGTTAACCCTTTATCTAAAATGTAAAAAAAAAAGGTTTGGCTTTAGCTACACATTCATGCATGACTAATGTAGTTCCTTCTGAATTGCTTAAGTTGAAACTGCTGCTAAAGCAGATTAGTTGTAAAAGAAAAAAATGTATATAATTTTATGTAGCTGGACCTATTATGACATTGTTAGTAAAAATCAGTCTCTTTTTCTTGGTGTTTCCCTAATTGTTTCAGGGAGTAGGGAAAGGTAGAAACCCCTGGCAAGTTATTTCTTTTTCCATAAATCCGTTTATTGAGGTCATGGCAAGGAAAAAAACTGTACTATACATAGTATAATAAAGTGACCAAATCAACATAACAAAGGTTACACTCCCAAGGTTCCCAAGTCATTCGGGAAGTTAGTTTTTTTCTGCCTCTATCCTGCTGGGAAGACTTCCCTTCTCTTCCTGACCTTGGAGACACAACAGGAAATGAGAAGGCAACTGAGGGGATTTCTGAGGGATATCTGAGAGAGTTGTCCTAGGAACCAGCTGTCTTCATTGGAGATTATCCCTTGCTTCTTTCTGTTTTGAAAGTTCAATGTTTGCATTTCCAGTTGCCTTTTGCTTTCACAGACAATGGTATCCCAGCAAACCGAGTTAGTGAATCTCCCTAGCGGTCAGAACAATAAAAGTATCACACTAAGTCTAACCTTTTCCCCTTCCTTATCCAAAACTAAAAAAAGGTTTCCTTTACATTACAGTGGTTGTAAAGGCTAATTTCTTTTTTTTAATAAAATAATAAAGGTCATACTTATTTGCTCTGTGCAGTGGAATTGCACACTGTGGTCCCTTACCTCCTTTTCTGCAGTCACCCACTGGCACTCTCTGCTCCTTCTTTTTATGGGTGCCTCCAAAGCAAGCCATATGCTATAGGGACACACACCGTGGAAATCTGCAAGATCTGTGACCACTGTGTGTGTGTGTGTGTGTGTGTGTGTGTGTGTGCGTAAGGATGATTTTACACACTGAGCTGTCACAGATCTCTCACAAACAGTACAGCAAGCACCACTGTCCCCATAAAACATCTGTACCAGTGCACAAAACATCTGTAAGTCCCCCATCACATCTGCATCAGTGCACAAAACCTCTGTCATTCCCCCATCACATCTGCATCAGTGCACAAAACCTCTGCACTAGTGCACCATTGTGACATCAACATCTGTCAGTTTCCGCCACTGGTGGATCAACATCTGTCAGTGTACCAGTGTCCCACCAATAAACTAAACAAACATTTAAAGCACCCCCATGCTCGCGTGTAAAGGCGAACACACACATTGGTCCCATACGCATATGTAAACAGCAATACACCACACACGTGAGATAGTGAGTGAGAGCAATAATTCTAGCACCAGACCACTTGTGTAACTCTAAACCGGTAACCAAACTGGCAACAAAAGGTTTTCTTTAGTCTTTGGGGGCCCCCAAAGTATATTGGATAGTGTACACTACTCCCCTTTCAAGTCTAGCTTTATATTTCAATTCTGACCTGCCTCCTTGATTGCTACAGTATAGGGACTTGCATAACATTTGTGTGATTCTGGGGTGAATGGGTTGACCTGGGCCCAGCTGGACATTTTTCTAATATAGTGTGCTTCTGAATTCCAGAGCTCCCTTAGGTACACAGAAGATCTTTTTATTGACTTCTGTGGGCATGTTCCTCCCACTTTTTTTGCCTGCTTCTTGTGTGATACACTGGTTTAGATGTTTGGTGATATAACCGGCTCACTTTAAATTGAAAGCTTTAAAAAACAAAGCAAGTTGCATTGTATTCTTGAATTCTGCATATTTTATCTATCTTTTAGGTGTTTACAAAGTCACACCACGTTCTTGCCATCGGTTTGAGCATGCTTTTTACACATATGACACGTGAGTATTTTATTTTCAATACTAATGCCTACATGAGAAATGGATACTGGCAAAAAAAATTAAAATAGCCAGCACAGGACATGACCCAGTTTTTTACAAGTGTCCTCAGGTATTGGTAGATTCTACAGCTTTTTGGTAGATTCACAAAGAATATTTTAAATCTTGGATGTCTCTTCCCAGTTTTTAATACTGGTGTTCTCTCTGCAAGAGTCCTACATTTCTAGAAGTTTCCTAGGTCGGCTACAGCTATACTCAGGATTAATATGAAAATTCTGGACATCTCTCCAATTAGCCAAGCAGCAAAGGTTCCCAGTTGACTATATATACTAGTGTTCTTTCTGTGACAGTCCCACAATCGGAAGTGACTACTTGTCTTTGTTTCAGTTTACACAGGGCTCTGCTATTCAGGTCAGGCTATTTTGTCTGGGGATTCCTTACGTTTTTGATCCACAGCTTCCCTTTCCCCTTGCTACAATTCACTGTTGTGAGTATAGGATGAAGATGTAAAATGCAGCACTTTAAAGCATTAAAGTCCATAAAAAACACAGTCTCTTGTGATATTCTTCCACCTTTATGTGTGAGATAGATAACCACCAGTGATCCTGGAAGCCCTGCACCGTCACCACACAGAGCACACTGCCTCTTAACAGAGGGAAGGGATCACTGTTTCCACAATTTTCAATAGTGGTGAGTGTTTTACTTTGTGAATAAACAGAATTTTATTACATACTGCACCATGAGTTCTCTTATTGCTGTCTTTTGGTGAAACACTTCCCCTGCTGGATACTCTGAATCCATCTGTCTGCTGGCTATGTGGAGTCTACCTCGTACACTTCAGGCACCGTGCTCTTTCTTCTCAATTGATGAAAAGAATATGAATGAATAAAAGCAATTAGCAATTAGCTGAAATCCTCACAGGAACAGATGCCTATGTCAGCGTCTAATGCGGCAGACCTTCCTGATGTGACGCCAGAGGCATATTGAGTCTTTTGAACATGTCATTTTTTTTCCACAAGTGTTTGGAAAATGTGGAAAAAAATTAATTTTTAACCCAAAGTTGTAATTTTTAAAAATCTTTCTAACACATAGCATGTACATACCAAGTATGACACCCTAAAATAGATTCTACTACTCCTCCTGAGTATGGCGATTTCACATGTGTGAGACTTCCACAGACTGGCCACATACATAGGCCCAACATGAAGTAGCACCTTCAGGCTTCTAACGCATGTACATACCAAGAACTACACCCCAAAATACATTCTGCTGAGCAAAGGGTAAAAAAAAGATTACCTGTGGTTTTAGAAGGCAGGAATACTGCACAGCACAGGAAAAGCTTTGGTCCAGACAGCCAACGGAAATGTCCAGAAATTGTCCAGGCAGCAGGCAGAGATATGCCAAAGTATTGGTCCTGGCAGTAGTTTAGGTGGCAGGCAGAGGTATGGCCAGTTCAGGTGGCAGGCAAAAGCATGGCCAGCTCAGGTGGCAGCAGGCAGTACTTTAAAGGCTTAGGGCCTTTGTCATGTAAGACCTAAGGACGGGTAGAGGTTTCTCCCACCCAAATCTCTTTGAAGCCTTTCAGTCTCCAGACCCTAATCCGAGAAAAAAGGGTTTCTCCACTTGGAAATCCTCTTCTGGAGCCCCTCATCTATATGAGACCTCTGTGCTGTCTTGAATCCCACTAATACAGTGGCAGGGCAAACGATCAGTTCAGGAGGCAGGCAAAAAGCATGCTAATTTTAACAGGCCGAGGTCAATTCACGTGTAGGGCAGAAACATGGTTGGCAGAGGCATAGTCGATTAAACTAGGTCATACACAGAAATAGCCGTGTAGTGCAGTGTGATCATTCTGATAGCACTCCCCAATACAGAGGCCTGGCTGGGAGGGACATTGGGGACAGTAGTATCGGGTGTCACGTCAAATTCCTCTATTTGAAAATACACAACATTTTTTTGGGGGTTTGCAGCCTGTGTGCGTAGGAGGAGGGATATCGGGGAAGTGCCTTTTTTTTAAGTCTGGCTAATGTATTGGAGCAAATTTGTTCAGGGGCATGACCATGGGGATAGAGAAGGGCTGTGATAACATTCTCTTGAAATTTTCGATAGGTTAGGGATCTTTGGGTGCGCTTGGAAAAACTAACATATGAATTGAACAGGCCTGGTTGAATAAAATAAATGGCGACTTTCTTATACCAAAACCGTATTCTCCTGGTGGCCAAGTAGAGCTGCATCAGCTGGTCCCTTATATCCACCCCCCTATAAATAGGTTATATTCATATATACCTTTTGGCTTCTGGATGGGACCTCGTCTTGACTGAAGTTCCAATAAGGTGTCATCATGTATTGTGGAAAGGATGTAGACGTCTTTTAATGCTCCACTTTAGGGCTAATACCTCTTCATTCCGCATACTGGTTTTTTACCCCCGATTCAATTTCTAGATGACCAATCTCTGTGAGAAGCCCTTGCGGTTTGACCGTGCTGTCCCACAGGCCACAGTCTTTAGGTAGAGATGGTGGAAAAGTGGGAGACTACTGTAGAAATTGTCTACATATAGGTGGTAACCCTTCCCAAAGAGTGGTTCTATCAGCTGCCAGACGATTTTGCCACTTGTCCCCTTATAGGTAGGGCATCAGGAGGGGGGGGGGGGGGGAGGTTAGCTGGCTGTCCTTTTCCCTCCAAAATTTTAAAATCATGTGTAACCCGTGGCCGTCACATGCCTTGTAAAATTTTACCCCATATTTGGCCTGTTTGCTTGGGAGGTATTGCTTGATGCCAAGTCTTCCAGTGAAGTAGACTAGGGATTTATCTAAACAAATATTTTATATTGGGGGTAAACATTTGCTTGAAGCTGAAGCAAAAAATGGCCGAATTTTTAATAATTTATCCTAATCCGGGTGATTTTGAGGGAGGCACTGGGCATTGTTGCAGTGTACAAATCTCATAGTTTTGTAGCTGGTTCTGGGCATCAAAGCGAAGTAGACTGGCATATGAAGGATAGGTTGGGTAGACCAGTAGAAATGGAGTTCATTTTTTTTTTTGTCAGCCCCATCTTGAGGGTTAGTCCAAGGAATATTTTAAGTTCTTCCATGGGTGAGGGGTTTCCAAACAAAAGGGCAGGCATAGGACGAATCAGGATTGCTGGAAATATGTTGGCTGGCGTACAGATTGCATTGCTCCACAATGTAGTTCAGCAGATCATCTGTGAAAAATAAATGAAAATAATATAGTGGGATTACATTTTCTGATTCTATTTGAGGGCCTGGCTGTGCTGTAAAAGGGGGAATTACAGATTCTGCCGAAGTATCGGGCAGCCATGTGGGGTATAATACATCGCCTCCTTGTGGATGGGACGTCCAGTTACTAGCATCTGGCCTATCATGTAGGAATTTGGCCCTGCTTTGTGCTTGCCACTGCACAAGGACTTGCTGAACTGCTGGTTGATGCCTGTCTATAATCTTGGAGTGCTGCACTGTTGGTGGATGCCTCAGGATTTGTTGTGCTGCTGGTGGATGCCTCAGGATTTGTTGTGCAGCTGGTGGATGCCTAGGCATGCTCAAATCTCCTGAGCCTCTTTGTTAGGATTCTGTCCTCCTCAGTTTCAATTTCAGAGCCACTGCTTTCTACTGGCTTATACTCTGAGTCTGATGGAAAGAGTTCCCCGCTACTGTCGTCTGACATACTCTGGAGAATATGGAAAGCCTCCTCGCTGCTAAATAATTTTTTAGCCATGTGCGCAGATGATTCCTGTGTCATATGTGTGACAGATGTTGTTCACTGGGACAGGGTGTGGCAGATGTTGTTCACTGGGACAGGGTGTGGCAGATGTTCACTGGGACGGGTGTGGCAGATGTTGTTCACTGGGACGGGTGTGGCAGATGTTCACTGTAACAGATTATTTTATTAGGACAGATGTGTGACCGGTGTTTACACTGTGCTGGGGGACACTAGCTGGGTGATCGGTGTGTAAAACGCAGTTAATAGCAGCACAGATCCGCTCTCCTCCTCACTGACAGGCTCTGTTTGAGGAGAAACCGAGCCGATCGCCGTTACAACGGCTGTGTTGACATTACATGAAGGCTGTGATTGGTCACAGCGTTATGTGATGAGGAAGGCCAATCACAGAGCCCTCCTGCCGAGCGGTGTTGCGATGTGCTTCGGGGACACGGTCACGTGGCCGCACAATCTCCCTCCTGAAGGACATTCAGGAATGTCCATTAAGATGGAGGAAGCTCCCACCCGGCCGTTTATGTGCAGTGGTCAGGTGGGAGGTGGTTAATCACCACTGGGTTTTTTATTCTTTGCTTAAAAAAAAATGACTGAAAATTTTCTTAACAAGTTATCTTAAAAAATTTAGGCCAAAATGTATTCTGCTACATTTCCTTGGTCAAAATAATCAAAATCCAGTGTTTTTTAGTCTGTAGGAAAGCTCACAATTTATGGGGTGTGTGTGTGTATATCTGAAAATTGATCAGTCCTATTGTACTAATGGCCTCATTTCTTGAGGCCCGAAAATGCCAGAACAGTACAAATGACCCCTTTTTGGAAAGTAGACAGTCCAAGGTTTTTAGTAAGAGGCATGGCCAGATGTGATTTCTGGTCCTGGCAATTTTTTCTTTTCAGATATAAATTTTTCTCATGTTTTTCCTGTGAAATCTACAATCAACTGCCGGACAGGCCAACAGGCTGGATAATCTAGATCCAGTGGTCACCCCAGTTTGGCCAGCGAGCACACGCAGACCTCAGCGAGCGCTAGGTCGGGTGCGACATAGCCCCACAGGACGGGGGCTGGCCTGCGAGTAAAACGTCTCGTGAGGTAGCATACGACCGAGTCTCAGTGTACCTCCTGGCCGACAGCCCCCCATTTCGATGGCGAGAGGTTCTGTTCTGTCTGGAGTGGTGTCAGCCTGATTTCTGGTATGGTAACCTTGGAGGGTGGACGTGGGCCCCTCCTTGGGTTCCCCCTTCTTCCCGTCAGGCACCCCCCCTTCATCTGTACCCCCCCCTCCACTTATCCTGGGGCTGTATGGGTGGTCTGGTCCACCTCCTGGGGTGGGAGCAGGGCACTATACTGGCAAAAGAGGGGGGGGGGGGTTGTGCCCATGGCGATCCGGACGATTGGTTGTGTCCAGGCCTTCCCTGGAAGCCTCGGGGTGCCACTCGGTGTTGCCATTTTGTTGTAGCCTGTGTGCTCTATGCACTGGCCTTGTTTGTGTAGTCTGGCGTTCGTTTAAAGGTGGTTTGCAGTTGAAAATAGCATGGCCTTGACTAGGCCTGCACGATATTGGAAAAAAAATATATTGCAATATTTTTTTTCCAACGATATATATTGCGATATTGAGGGACCCGTCCTTTATATGGAGAAATATAAAGGAGGTTGGCTGCAGCCCACTTCAGAATATAACCCTGGAAGGGGTTATATAATAATTATAAAAAGGAAGAGGAAGTGATTGGTGCTGCCAGTATTTGTGAAATACAATAAATAATCTATATTGACATGGTGTGTATACAAAAAAGGAAAAGTAGATGTATGTATGTATGTATGTATATGTAGAGGAAAATAAATTATTAATATATAAATCACCTCTGATTTATTTTCCTCTACATATACATACATACATACATACATACATACATCTACTTTTTCCTTTTTTGTATACACACCATGTCAATATAGATTATTTAGTGTATTTCACATATATACTGGCAGTGGTGGTAGGAGGCTGGAGCGGTGGATTAGGAGCCGGGAAAGCAAAGAAACACAGCCGCATACATTACTCACTCATGCACTGCAGCCCGCTCCACACGTTCAGTGAGTCTCACTCTCCGCCCTAGTTTTCTCAATGGCACATTCAGGGAAGCAATCACGCCGTGAGTAGCGGCACAGCGAACCAATCAGGTGTGCAGGCACGCGTGATTGGTTAGCTGTGCAGCTGCTCACGGCGTGATTGGTTCCCTGAATGTGCCATTTAGAAAACTAGGGCGGAGAGTGAGACTCACTGAACGTGTGGAGTGGCCTGCAGTGGATTGGATGTGTGAGTTCTCCTCCGAGTCCCTGCCTAACACGGAAGTCTGAGAGTCCTCCTGTCCTCCTCCGAGTCCCTTCCCCCTGTCTATTCAAATATTGTGACCTCGGCGATATGAATATCGCCTACGGCCACAGAACGATAGTCGATATCATATCGACTATCTTTCAGCCCTAGCCTTGACAGTGGAGCCCTGTGGGTGCCGCTTGTGGAATGCAGATTCTCCTGGTAGCTGCAGGTGTCTGTTTTTGCTGGGTTGAGAGTCCTGGGTTGTGGGTGGGGTCCTCTCCCTCTCTGCTGAGAATCGCTTGGTGCTTTGTGCCTGGCGACCAGGTGGTGCTGCCAGCACAGTGGGAATTGTCCCTTTGCAGTGTTTTACACTTTTTGTGGGGTTCCCCTGGCGACTCATGTAGTCTTTGGAGCACATCTCTTTAACAGATCCTCTTTTTGAGGCTGCAGGGCCCTCTGGGTCCCAACCATCTATCCATGCACTGACGGCAGTTCCTGGAGTCCTTTGTGTCCAGGGTGGAGGTGGCTTTCGGGCGACAGGCTAGCAGAAAGCGTCCCCTGCCTCATCTGGCTCACCAGATCCTGAATCTGGTTTGGCCGCCGCGGACGTGGGTGTTCCTGCTGGGTCTGCGACCACGCGCCTGGAATCCCCAGATACAGTAGTTAGGATTATTCCTCCAGATCTGCAACCACGCACGAAAAGGCGCTGGTAGAAGCACTGATTGTATCTGTGTTGAGACCTTGAAGGCGGAGGATGCAGCTGCGATGGAGGCGCAGGTTCCTTTTTGTCACTCACAAGCCATCCAGAGTGGCAAAGGTGTTTCCTTTCCCCGCCTTTTTTGACAGAATTGTCACTAGAAGTGGGGGAGGACCAAAGCGTCCCCTTGGGGTCCCTAAGTGATTTACTAGGTGGTACCCCTCTGAGGAGTCCCTTAGTAAGAAGTGAACTGCTCCACTGGTGGTGGACCCTCCGGTTTCTAGATTGACCAAGGCAGCCATGATTCCAATATATGCCGGTCACCAGCGCTTTCTCCGCTTTGCCATGGGAGAGGAGCCTTATCAGTTTGTGGTGCTAGCATTGTTACGCTAACAGGGGATCACCGTACTGTGCTACTTGTATGACCTCCTTCTGCGAGCAGAGTCTCCTGCTCTGGTGGAAAACCTGGAAATCACCATACGAACTCTGCGGGAGTTTGGCTGGTCTCTGAATTTTAATAAATCTGCTCTGGTTCCTTCCACAAAGCTGGACTGTCTGTGTCTGACTCTGGACTCAGCCGCAGTCAGTGTTTCTTCGTTTGTACAAACTCCAGAAATCGCCGGCTGCAATTCGTCTCCTGCTGTTCAGCAGATGGTCATCCCTCAGGACTTGCATGCGGATGCTGGGCCTGATTGTATCTTCCTTTGAGGCTGTTCCGTTTGCACAGTTCTATATGTGGTGCCTGATATGGTGGCTTCGTACTCTGGCGCTGCGGCTGGGCAAATCCTTCCTCCCCTTGTGTTGGAGACTGGTCACTACGGATGCCAGCCTGTCTGGCTGGGAGGGCATCCTCTGCAAAAATTCTGCTCAGGGGCTCTGGACGCTGGAAGAGTCCAGAATACTGATCAATGTCTTGGAACTCCGAGTAATCAGACTGTGCCTGGACCATTGGACTGATCTTCTTCAGGGATATCCAGTGCGCATTCAATCGGACAATGCCACGGCCATGGCTTAGGTCAATCACCTGAGGGGCAGTAAAACTGTCCTGGCGGTTCTGGAGGTAGCCGGCATTCTAAGGTGGGCAGAACACTTCGTTCCAGCCCTCTCTGCCGTACACATTCCTGGGGTGGAAAACTGGCAGGCGGATTACCTCAGTCGTCAAGCGTTGGACCAAGGAGAGCGATCCTTTCATCTGGAGGTGTTTCATCAGTTGTCTCCGGTGGGGCATCCCTGATGTGGATCTGTTGGAATCTCGGCTCAGCAGAGAGGTGCAGATGTTCGGTCACGGGATCCTCTGGCGGATGCCACGGAAGCGCTGGTGGCCCCGTGGGGGTCAGTATTTTTTCTGATTTTACATCTTCCCTCCTTTCAAGCTTCTGCCAAGACTTCTACGCAGGATCGAGGCAGAAGGGATTCCTGTCATCTTGGTGGCTTCGTTACAAACAAAAAAGAGGTTGGGGGAGCACACCCTGAACATGCATTTCTAAAGCTGGTGCAGCTATAGACCAAGAGACATGCATATTTACAAAAAAGTGCACACATGCAAAAGAAATGACTATCAAATATAAAGGCAATCAATGAATAAATAAAAATGGGGATTTAGTCCCACCATATGGCCATGTCGTGCTCAAGCCCACCACTACGTCAAAGTACCCCATTATCAGTGGGTCCTACACTATCCATGTAAAAAAGGATGAATCCAACTTTTTAAACCCTTGGAGATACTTACTCCTAACTGGGAGAGATGTGCTACTGCACTATGAGGAACTCATCAAATATCTGCTAGTCAATGGACACTAATGGAGTACAGGTGTGGGAGGGTGGGGTGCTCACCTCAGAGTCTGGTCAGACCGAATACATTACAAACAAAAAAGAGGTTGGGGGAGCACACCCTGAACATGCATTTCTAAAGCTGGTGCAGCTATAGACCAAGAGACATGCATATTTACAAAAAAGCGCACACATGACAAAATCTTGGTGGCTTCGGATCCCTCCCCGGGCATGGTACGCCTATCTGGTGCCGCTGGTCCCCGACGTTACTTGGAAGCTTCCTCTCAGGGAGGATCTGCTTTCCCCAGGGGGGTTGAACAGATCTGATGTCCCAAGGGTCAATCTTCCATCATGCTTTACAGTTGCTGGATTTAATGGCTTGGCTGTTGAAAGCCTGGTGTTGACGGATAGAGGTTTGTCTGAATTAATGATTCCTACGCTGTTAAAGGCTAGAAAATCTACCTCTAGGAACATCTACCATTATACTTGGAAGACGTACATTGCGTGGTGAGTCTCTAGGGGGGTTCACCCTCACTCCTTTTTCGGTGACTTGGATATTTGCTTTCTTCCAATGGGGGGGGGGGGGGGGGGCTGAGCAGTGCCTGGCCTTAAGTACCATCAAGGGCCAGGTTTCGGCCTTAGTGGTTTTCTTTCAATATCCATTTGCCACACATTCCTTGGTGTGTACCTTTATCCAGGGAGTTCGACACTTGGCTCCTCCAGTGCGGTGTCCATTGCCACTGTGGGACCTCAGTTTGGTGCTGTTAGCTGTTAGAAACTTCCCTTCGAAAGTCTTCAGGAGGTTTTCCTGAGGTTACATTGTCCCAGAAGGTGGCGTTTTTGTTGGCTATTACTTCTGTGCGCAGGGTGTCAGAGCTGGCGGCATTGTCTTGTCCATCTTACCTGGTGGTTCAGAGATAAGGTGGTTCTTCGTCCCTGTCAGTCTTCCCTTCCAAAGGTCGTTTCTGATTTCCATTTGAATGAAGACATTGTGTTGCCTTCCCAATGTACCAGTCCTAAACATCCTAAGGAAATTGCCTTGCGTTCCCTGAATGTGGTTCGAGCTATCAGGGTGTACCTAGCAGCTGCAGAGTCTTTTCGCAAGTCAGATTCACTATTTGTACTCACGGATGGACCTCGGAAAGGGTTGGCTGCTTCTGCTGCGACCATTTCCAGATGGATCAGACAGACAGTGATTCTGGCCTATTTGATTAAGGGTCAGGTTCCTCATTTCCCTGTTAAGGCACACTCTACTTGGGCACTTAGTGCCTCCCTGGGCCTTCCGTCATCAGACATCAGTGCGGCAGGTTTGCAAGACAGCCACCTGGTCGTCTGTGCACACTTTCACAAAGTTTTTTAAGGTGGATGTGTTGACCTCTGCGGATGCTTCTTTTGCCTGGAAGGTATTGCAGGCTGCTGTTTGACTTTGCCGTAAAATCCATTCTCCATTTCTCATTAACGGACACAGCACCCACCCCTCTGTGGAGTTGGCTGTCTTCTGGCATGGCTTGTAACAAAACTAGGCATAGTCAAGCTTTTTCCTGCCTAGTGTCCCACTCCTGTAGGGGGCAGTGTAACCCAATGGTCAAAAAGCTAAGGAGCTGTGTCAGAGAAATGGATTTTACTTTAAGTCAAAAATCTCATTATTTCGTTTACTATTCCATGAAAAATTGTTGGACTGGCCCCAGGACATTAAAAACAGAAAAACTGACCATTAGGCCCCGTGCACACTATCACAATATCGTACAAAAAATACAGCTTTTGATGCGATCGTACAATAATCTGATCGTTAGTACACCGCTTTCGTCCGAAATTTTTCAAAGGGACAGACAAATTCTCGTACGATTTACGTTTTATTCTCCAGTTTTCATTCGAAAATACAGTACAAATACATTACAGCACTTACTGAGAATTTTCATACTTTAGTAGCCTATTTGGTTTCGATATGGAGACTTGCATGCAAAAAAAAAAAAAAAAAACCCAAGAAGAAAATAATGATCATTTGTCTGATCTCATCGGGTGTACTAGGCTTAAGCCATGTCACCATAAAGAATCGAGGTGTGGTCAAAAACTCAGACAAAAGGCTCTGTGAAATGGCTACACTCTGAAACATTAACCAAATTTCAAATCGATTACCACACCTTCCACTATAGGTAAAGTAGAATGAATACTTGTATAATGTAGATTAATAGACTACATTTTATTATTCATTATTTTTTATTTATAAAAGCTCTACAGAATTTAAATAATAGTTATCTTCATGCTTGTTCATAACATTTTGTTTGAAACTTAATGTGTATTTTTTATTTACAGATCTTCGCCCAGTATCCTCACTCTGACTGCAGTGCGACATCATGTCCTTGGGGTCATAACAGCTGATAAACTAATGGATGTCACCGTCACTATTAAGTATGTTTAATGCTTTGCAGCATACTTCAGTTTCTTCTCAGAATGTCTGGGTACCTCATTAACTGAATCCATTGTGCTATATTATGTGTTTGTAATATAAAGTGTAGTGCTGAACTGAGTGTAAAATATTGAAATCTGGCATTTGTATTAAGATGAACTGTGCTATGGAATTCCTTTTAGCTCCAGACTCCTGGTCCTTCCATTGTTTGATTTAATACAGTTAAATGAAAATCAGTAGGAACACTTCCCATTCAAATGCTTTCACTCTGAAAAAATGAGATAAGATAGCTTTTCTCGGTACCTAAATGGTAAATTTTGTTTTTATATGAAAACCCACAAATCTCATGCCCTCCAACTTAAAGTTTTTTTTTTTTTTTTAGGCAAAACATTTGTAGGCCAGGTCAAGTTTTTTTTTTTTCAGTTATTTCTTCAACCACATTGTAGTTCTTTCCATGCAGGTCTTCCATAGACAGTGAACCAGCTCTTGTGTTGGGGCCATTAAAGTCTATCGAAGAGACGCGTAGAGAGCAGCAGCTAGCGGAGATTGAGGTGCGAAGACAGGAGAGAGAAAAAGCCGGTGCAGAAGATACTGACATTCAGCCACCTGTCCAAGAAGTGGTGGAAGAGCTTCAGGGGCCATTCTCCTATGAATTTTCCTACTGGGCAAGGTAGGATGTCCTTTATGGTTGTAATGCAGTCTGCAATGAAAGGCCTGAAAGTCTTTTTGGATGGTGTGATCACTGTGTATGATGATTTACTTTAGGTGTTGTAAATGATTATACGGATGGCTGTTTGTAGTGCTTTTTTTGTTTTGATTTCAGAATTTAATAATCTGATCTTAAAACCATCTTCAGTTGGCCGGTGTTCTGCCGAAAACTCCAACTTGCCAAAATCTCCAACCACGTCACTTCTGGTGACTCTACAGCAGGAGTTATGATTTTGACAAGTTGCTGTTTTCAGAAACCACCAGCAGCCTATACACTCCGGTACACGCTATATTGACTGCACATTGTTGGTAATGGATGCAACTAACTAACAACATGGCTACCTCCAAGGCAGCGACAACTTTGTTCCTCCTTACCTGGTGTTCTGTGAAAAGAGACAACTGGTTGTGTACTGTACAGGGTGCCCGGTGGTCTGTGAAAACAGCAACTCGTCAATCTCCAATTATTCCTGCTTTAGAGTCACCGGAAGTGAATTGGTTGGAGATTTTGGCAATTTGGAGTTTGCAGCAGAACTCCGGCTCTGTTAACCGGCTTTGTTAAGCTTGAGTCTCTTTTCAGTGACCCAGAGGAAATTATATATGTCATTTTAAACAATATCTTAAAGCCCAAACTTTTTTTTATTTTTGAGAGACTAATGGATGTTAAAACCACTGCTGGTAATACGTTAATCTTCTCAACCTGTGAAAAAGCACGCGAACACCCAATCCATTTTTTTTCTTTAGTTGTTTTACAGTGTGGTAAACTCCATCTTAAGTCTTTAACCTTAGATCAGTGTTTCTCAACCTTTTTTCAGTCAAGGCACCCTTTGAAAGTATATTCAGTCTTGAGGTACCCCAGTATAATGTGAGGTACACACTATGTATGAGGTTTCTGTTTCGAACATCCCACCAACCCAACTACTCTCCCTTTACCTGCAGAAGCAGCAGCCAAGGTTGTACACATGCTGTAGCCACAATGCTTTGCGCCTATGGCAGGATTTCTACCCCCTGTTGCATTCGGCGGGCATTGCTGGTGAATGGGGCCATGCTACAACCACCCTGCAACTGCCGGCACTGCATGTGGTTGCAGCACAGTGGTGTGCTGCATTTAGGGGGTAAAACAGGCAGTGAGGAGGCGACATATCATGTCCTCACCACCTGTCAATGCCTCTGAAAAGTACAGACACCTTGTCGCTTGGCTGACTTTCCCTTTCATGTTCGGCACCCCCACTGCACGGAGAAATGTTTGTTTACAAAGTCTTTCACTGCAGAAGGACGCCAAGGTCAGCACTCTGGAAGAAGCTTTCACCTATTTTGGGCTATGTACTTTATCGGCTCTACATATTACAGTAGGCTCTCACTTTACTGGCAGTTGGGAGTTCTGCCAGTCTCTTTATTATATATTATGCAGGGCTGAGACCGGCAGAGCTGCAAACTGTCGGCAGAGGGTGAGCGGACAGGATTTTTTAACCAGAGTTGCATGGCATACATACAGTATAAATAAAATCCTGTGAAAAAAGTAATGAAAGGCCCCATACATATTCTCACTAATTGCAGGCAAAGTGATTGATATTTGATGTAATGATTACATGAATTCATTTCTTTACCATGCCTGCAATTAGTAGGATAAAACTAACTCTGCTAAAAATGTCTATTATAACATAACATGTTTTACCTCCCAGAGCTCACAGGAGCTCATATGCAAGCCCACGGAATAGCCTCCTCACTGTCTTTTTTTTTTTGTCACCCTTCTGATAAACCTGCATGTGCCTCCCCATCTACACTGATGCAGAAGCAGAAAGAATCACAGCCCAGAAACCATCAGAGCAGACCCAAAAAATTGTGTGGGTGCCCGGCCCGCCTTTAGCAACCGATAATGACGTCATTGATTGGCAGGATGCGAGCAGGTGGCCTGCTCGGCTTTCTAAGTGCCTGTTGCAGCTGCCTACACGTTTAAGACAGCCGACCGGCACCACTGTACTAATAAATAGGTTTAACTGCCGACGTTTAGAATCTTTATCTAGATGCCTGCTTAGTTGAGGACGTTTTTGGCAATATTTCCACGGCACCCCAGTTGAGAAACGCTGCCATAGATTATATACAGCATCATTCACGTACCTGAAAAAAAATTGAAGCTTCAGGGATATTCCCTTTAAAACCCCTCCCCCTAACTCCAAGCTAGTCTCAGTTGTGTTTTCCTTTTGCTAGTGTCCTTAGATGATGGACTGTTTCTTTACTGTGCAGCGATCCAAGGCTCCCTGCATGGTAAAGCAAAGTGATCCCTGGAACAGAAGGCTCAACCCTTCCGTCTCCACAGCAGCAAAAGTTGTGAATATCCCAATCGAGCCATTTTTACACAACACATGGCAGTTCACAAGTTTCACTAGTTTAGGCTCAGAACATAAACAGAAAAAAACAGTCAGCGCAGACAGGTGAGAAATAAATAAATAAAATGCAAGGCTGAAATGCTAGCTAAACACCGACCCGGGACACACAATCAATCCCAGACAGAATATATAATGGAAAATGGTGTAGTGCAAATCGTGTAAAAACTGTCCATAAATAAATAAAGGTATATAAAATGAAGTCCCATAGAGTTATCAAAGGCCCATAAATCCGCATAAGGTGCTGGAAAACGTAGGTCACAAACAGGTCCAACTTGTGATAACCCTTCACCAAGAAGCACACCTGTGCGCTCACCTCAAGGTTTGACCCCTGTTTCACCAGCAGGTCAAACAACGCATTAATGCAGAGTATTCCAGTGATGTCAGATGGTGGCAGATCAAAGGGGCAAAGACTCAGAGAACGGCCCCCTGTGTCATCAGCAGATCAGATCATATATTAGTGCAGATCCCTCCAGTAGTACCGTGTAACAGCAGGCAACTTTGTATTCTTCAATATCCTGCTTGCGTGTTTTTGCTTTAGTCCACCGCATACTACAATCCTGAATTTTAATTGGCGCCCACAACCTTTTGTTATTCACAAGAAATTGCCAGGTCTGCCTTTATACCAGATTCACCCTGAAGGGAAGATTGGGCCTCTAAGAACTTGGCATCAAAATCATTTGTTGCCCATTGCTGAGGCAGTCAGGGTACCAGCAGTATGTACGTCAAATAGGATAGAGTTGCTGCACTATAATCATAATATACTAAAATGCTAGCATAAAACACTTGTATAAAGGGTTTGAACCCCATAAATGAAAAGCAGCTGACACAAAAAGACAAGAAAACAATATATAGGAGTCCGATGTGCAAATAGAGAGTCCAAATAAATCCACAAGAAGGGGTGCAATAGGAAAGTCCACCACCAAGCAGAGTCAATGAATACTCTTACTAGCTCCTTGGACCCCACAGGGTCATAAAACGCCCAAAGTGCTGATATATCTACAACAGACAGGATCCAGTAACATCTGAACACCTCCTCTTAGTATGGACCAGAATAGATTCCCAAAGACTCTTTACTGCACTCAGTCTTCATGGATGTTTCCAAACGTATTCATAACAGCAGTATGTGATGAAGAAGAGGATGTTCCTAGGACCCCAAGATTACGACCTCGACCCCAGCAGAATCCTCCGTTTTTTGAGTTCACCAGAAAGAGAGGAAGATAGTGAGGATGAGGAGATTATTTTTGATTGGTGTCGCCTGAAAAGGGTCCTGTTCAGGGTAATCACCCCTCTGTAGTTGAGTGGCCTTCTCTGCCGCTTCCCTGTAGCAGTGCATAAGGTTCTTTCTTTTAGGTGATGCAACGCTTCCTAACCACCTTTTCAATGAAAAAAGTGTCTGTTGGACTCTTTGTTCGGTTCAGATTCAGATGAACACCACAGTAATGGTGAGGATGACACTGGTGGTCACATCCAAGATCAAGAAATTCACAGTGAAGTTGTGGGGAATGAGATACACATGTACTTTAGTGAGCAGGCTATTCCAAAGGAAGGAAATCCACTGAAATGGTGGAAGGAAAATGAAGGGAGGTTTCCCATTTTGGCCATGCTGGCAAAGAGTTACTTGTCTGTGCCTGCAACATCAACCCCATCTGAAAGGCTTTTCTCAGTTGCTGGCAACATTGTGACTAAAAAAAAAAAGCAAGCCTAACTTCAGAGCATGTCGATATGCTAACCTTCCTCCATTGCAATGCTATATATTAGATACAGGCTCCCAACGTGTACCTGATGCACTCTTGGGTTATATTTATAATGTTGGACTTCTTTAAACTACAAGATGGCTGCCTTCAGGTAATCATTGCTCAGTATTGGCCATTATTATTTGCACAGTGTTGAGCGGTGCTTTTGTTGGACTTGGCTCTTTTAAAACTGTTAGTTTTTAGGTATGTTTTACATTTACATCATAGAGTTTTTGTTGACCAGTATTTATTATGTGGTTTAAAGTATTAAGGTTTACTACTTTAACCACCACATAATGCATTGCCTTCAGAATGCATCTTTTGCAAAGTGTTCAGGCAGAATTTATTTTATATGGCATAATTATTCATGCCCGATGCCATTAAGTGTTGTGTACAAGTAGTAACACACCAAAAAAATACTGGTCAACAATAACTCTATGTATATGTAAATGTAAAAAATACCTAAACAGTAACCAAGTTTTAAAGGAGCCAAGTAGTCCAACAAAAGCAAGCACTGCTGCTCAACACTGTGCAAAAGTAATGGCCAAAAATAATGGCCAATACAGCAAAAGATTACCTGAAGGCAGAGAGCTTTTAAAGAAGTTAAAGTGTTAGGCAGATATGGCATTTTCATGCCTGATGCCCTAAAGTGTTTGTGCAAAAATACAAGAGACACAAAGTGCCACAGTGTTGAGCAAGGCTTTTTTAGAATTTATATGGCATTTTGAATGCTTTTGGTTCTAAATTAATGGTCTTATTCGTGCCTGATGCTAAAGTGTTTACGTTTTATTTTTGCCACTTCATTTTTGTACACTGTAAAAACTTCAACCACATTGAAGTATTTTTTGGAAAAAATTCAATAAAAGTTTAAATATTATTTCTCTAGCGCTCATTGACAGACGTAGTCCTCGGTGATACACCACCTTCGGGTTATGTTGCCTCCACAGGAGCAGGACTAGACAGGAAATTAAAAAGCTCTGGCCACACCCTAGGGGCAGTCCCAGAGGGTATATCCTCTCTCTCTCTGCCTCAGCAAATCAGTTATTTTCTGTCTAGTTAGGAGTAAGGACCTAGATACCTTGCTGGGATCTTAGGTCCTGGCAAGAATTTTTTTCTTAAAGGATTGTTAGACAGCTTTTTTTCTCCAGTGTTCCTGTGAGATCTTCAAGCAAGAAAGCTGAACTGGGCGACGGGCTGGATGTTGAGATCCGGTGGTCACCCCAGTTCAGCCTACGAGCGCGTGCAGGCCATAGCTCCGCGCTGGGTCGGCCGCGACAAAGTCCCATTAAAAGGACTGAACCCGCGAGTTAAACGTCTCGCTGAAACGCCAAAGACCATGAGTCACGGCGTCCGTATCGGTCGACAGCCCTCCCGCCCCGGTGGAGAGGGGTACTGTCAGGAGTTGGTGCCCGCCTGGTTCCGGTATGGTGAGTAGTATGTTCCCCCTTTTTCCCTGACGGGTTTTGTGGTGAACGCGGGCCCCTCTCTGTATGGTAAGAAAGAGTCCTTTCTATCCTATAACATGTCACAAATCCTCCTACTTTGAGTGTGATTTTATGTGTGCAAAAGCCAGGAGGCTTGGTTTGGGAGCTAACCATCTATTGTATACATGTTTAAAAGATGTTATCTGTGGCATTCTGGGAATCTTATGGGTTAAGTATAAGCTACCTACCAGTCAGAAGCCACGGACATGTAGACTGCCTTCCAAATCAGATCTCCAGCTATTAGCAGGCCTCCCGAACGGCCATGCGGTCCGCCAGGGCCGGTACCGCCAACCACGCCATATCCCCATGCAGAGAGAGTGTTGTGTGCCCTGCAGCACACCGCTATTCAGTATAGGCCGCCGCCATTTTTTTTTGCTGGATCGCACGAGCCGCCATTTTGGCGTAGCCTCGTGTCTCCAGCATGGGGGCGGCCATGTTTGAGGTGATCCTACACCTCGTGGAGCTTGGGGGAGGCGCCGGAAGGCGTGCAGAGGGGCGGAGCCGCCTCCTTTCTTCCTGGGCAGCCAGCCAAAAGACTTCCTGTTTGTCAAGACAGCGCTGTAAGCTGTTGCAGTTTAACTCTGAGCATCAAGTGGTGAGCCTGGGGGTCTATCTCTCTCTCTCTCGATCGATAGGGATCCCTAGCAGGTAACACTAAGGGGTTTTTTGTGGCGCTGGGGGTCAGAAAAGAAAAAAAAAAAAAAAAGTTTTTTTCTTTACTTTTGAATTATATTATCCGGGAAGTAACTGGAGTTATTATGGACCCTGCCACACATATTCCCCCACCTGTTTCCCTCGAGGGGGCCTCGGGACCCGCCGGTGCACAGAGTATAGAGTCATTTACAGCAATTTTGGAGTCTATGGTGGCTCGGGTGGAGGCGGCCTGTCAGGGACGGGGGTCAAGGAAGCGACCCCCGCCTACCCCTATACTATCTGACACCTCTGACTCAGATTCAGAGATGGTCACGGCAGTTGCAGGTTCCTCTGCAAGGGCTGTTATCCCAGGTAAAGCCCCCTCAGACAGTGAGGAGGACGCTTCTTCTCTTGCTATAATTCAGGAAGAAGCATTGGTGGACGCACTAGTTGTGGCAGTGCAAGAAACCTTAAAACTTGAGGCTTTACCGGCAGAGGCAACTGAAACAGAGAGGCCTTTTGGGACTAATAAGCCCATCAAGACGGCGAAGGCTTTTCCTGTACCTAAATGTTTTGGTAATCAGATTAAAGGAGAATGGGAGCATTCTAAACGTACCTTTACTATTTCCAAGCGTATTGCTAGACGCTATCCGTTTGAGGAATCCATCATTAAGAAATGGACGGTACCACCAGTCGTGGATCCGCCTATTTCCAGGCTGAATAAAGCCACGGTTATTCCAGTGGAGGACACTTCGTCCTTTAAGGATCCGGTGGATCGAAAGATAGAAGCAGAGTCCCGCACTATTTTTTCTCTGATAGGGTCAGCATTTAGACCAGTAATTGTTATTGGTCTAGTTTCCCAGACACTTACGGAATGGGCGAAAATGGTACGCCAAGATCTTAGGGGAAAAGATATTCCCCAGGAGACATCTGATTTGATGGAACAGATCATACAAGGGCTACGGTTTATCTGTGACGCAGCCTTGGACACTACTCCCTTGTTAGGGCATGCATCTAAGTTAGCAGTGATCCTCAGACGTGTGCTGTGGTTAAAATGCTGGTCAGCTGACCTAGGTTCCAAAAAGACCTTGACCAATCTCCCTTTTCAGGGGAATCGTCTATTTGGGGCCAACCTAGATGAAATCATTAAGGATGCCACTGGGGGCAAGAGCACTTTTTTGCCACAGGCTGCAAAAGCTAAGGGACCTCGCAACAAGCGAGGACCTTTCTTTACCGCCCATAAAGGGCGCCCGGCTGGTACTCCCGGGAAAGGCAAGACTCCTCCAGGAGGGTTCAAGAAGGGCTGGTCGGACAAGCAGAGGACCAACTCAGCCAAACCCGAAGTAAAGGAGTACACAGCCTGAAGGTGCGCCCCCACCCGGTTTCAGGGTGGGGGGACGTTTTCACCGGTATTCAGGACATTAGATCGAGCATCAACCACTACTACCGGTGCGATTCTTCCCTTCCAACATTTAAGTACCACAGGAAGCGGTAGTTACCGTTCCCTGAATAGATCTTTTCCTTTACCCTTTCCTAAGATTAGTCCCGATACCTCACAGGAATCGGATCTGATTGACCAGATAGGCCAAGTAGCCTCTAGTCGGGTGACTTCGGTCCCTGAGGTTCAACCAGAAAAGATCACCTTTCCTGATAACGATCAGGTATCTGATAAATGTGTGGAAACAGAAAACGACCAGACTTTCTCGGATGGTCGGGGCCAGATGGCTCTAGGGACGCCTGGTTCAGATCCAATCAGCGCCAGTGGTCCTTGAAATTCTAGGCTGGCCTCCTCAAGCCGGCCTGGCCGACTTGGACATGTTAGTCGCAGACGTTCCGTGGGAACTTCGTCTCAGGGAGTGTCTGTGGTCTCAAGGACCAATTTACCTTCGTGCTTTACAGTCGCTGGTTTTAATGGCCTGGCCATTGAGACCCAAGTACTGAAGGACAGAGGTTTGTCTACTTCAGTCATTCCTACCCTTATTAAAGCAAGGAAAGCGACTTCCAGCAAAGTCTATTATCACACATGGAAGACTTATATTGCGTGGTGCGAATCTTTAGGATTTCCTCCACGTACCTATTCGGTGTCTCGAATATTGGCCTTTTTGCAACAAGGGGTTGAGCAGAAGCTAGCCTTGAGCACCATCAAGGGTCAAGTTTCAGCATTAGCAATCTTCTTTCAGAAACCTTTAGCTACCAAATCCTTGGTGCGGAATTTCATCCAGGGGGTGCGGCACCTGGCTCCTCCAGTCCGCGCGCCCTTACCGCCCTGGGATCTTAATTTGGTTTTGTCGGTTCTACAGAAACCTCCCTTTGAAAACATCAGGGAGATTCCCTTGCTTACTTTATCCCAGAAGGTGGTCTTCTTGGTGGCTATTACTTCTGCTCGCAGGGTGTCAGAACTGGCTGCATTATCATGCCAGTCCCCATACCTAGTGATTCATAGGGATAAGGTAGTACTTCATCCTAAGCCATCTTTTCTTCCTAAGGTGGTTTCAGATTTTCATCTGAATGAAGATATTGTACTACCTTCCTTGTGTCCTCAGCCCAAGCATCATCGGGAACATGCGTTGCATTCCTTAGATGTGGTTCGGGCAATCAGGGTATACCTGAAAGCTACGGAATCATTCCGTAAGACGGATTCACTTTTTGTGATCACGGATGGCCCCAGATAGGGTTTGCCTGCATCTGCCGCGACCATTGCCAAATGGATTAGACAAACGGTGGTACAGGCTTATTCTATTAAGGGTCAGAGTCCTCCGTTCCCTGTTAGGGCGCACTCCACTCGAGCGCTCAGTACTTCCTGGGCCTTTCGCCATCAGGCGTCAGTGGTCCAGGTATGTAAGGCGGCCACTTGGTCGTCGGTACATACCTTTACAAAATTCTATATAATTGATGTGACGGCATCGGCGGATGCCTCATTTGGCCGCAAGGTTTTGCAGGCCGCAATTTGAGGAGACCGGTGGTCTACCTCGAGGGTTTTTTTCTGTTTGAAAAAAAAAAAAAAAAAAAAGAAAAATTTTTTTCTCTCTTTTGTTGAGTCTCATCATTAAGGATGAGCATTGTAAACTTCTAGTTGGCACCGGTTGGGCCTTCTAGATTGGGATTTGATTTCATTTTCCCACCCCTCAGTTGTGATACTGCTCTGGGACGTCCCGAAGGTGGTGTATCACCGAGGACTACGTCTGTCAATGAGCGCTAGAGAAAAATGGATTTTTGTAAAATCTTACCGTAAAATCCTTTTCTCTTAGCTCATTGACAGACGTAGTCCCCGCCCCTCTGTTTTTTTGAGTTGGGTTGGGTTAAAATCTCTAAAGACTGCTTTTTCACATAACTGATTTGCTGAGGCAGAGAGAGAGAGGATATACCCTCTGGGACTGCCCCTAGGGTGTGGCCAGAGCTTTTTAATTTCCTGTCTAGTCCTGCTCCTGTGGAGGCAACATAACCCGAAGGTGGTGTATCACCGAGGACTACGTCTGTCAATGAGCTAAGAGAAAAGGATTTTACGGTAAGATTTTACAAAAATCCATTTATTAGAAGTTGTACGTATCATTTTTAGTAAAGTTATTCAAAGGATTATTTACCTCATCAAAGAACACTAGATTTAAGCAAAAAAAATTAAAAATAATAATCGTTAGATTAGTCGACTAATCGGAAATATAATCGCTAGATTAGTCGACAGACAAATTAATCGTTAGTTGCAGCCCTAATGGCCACACAAAATATTGACACTTTGGGCCCAGTTTGGATATTGTCACTTAGGGGTGTACTCACTTTTTTTTGCCAGCAGTTTAGACATTAATGGCTGTGTTGTTATTTTGAGGAGACAGCAAATTTACACTGTTATACAAGCTGTACTCTCACTACTTTACAAGTGTAGCAAAGTGTCATTTCTTCAGTGTTGTCACATGAAAATATATAATATAATATTTACAAAGATGTGAGGGGTGTACTCACTTTTGTGAGACACTGTGTGTGTGTGTGCGTGTATATGCATGTGTGTGTATATGTATGTATGTATGTGTGTGTATATATATATATATATATATATATATATATATATATATATATATATATATATATATATATATATATATATATATATATATATATTATATATATATATATATATATGTGTATGTGTGTGTGTATATATATATATATATATATATATATATATATATATATATATATATATATATATATATGTTTGGGGGTTCTGAGTAATTTTCTAGCTAAAAAATGTTTTACATGTAGGAGCGGGGTGCCAGAATTGGTCTGGTAAAGAAGTGGCTAAAGTGACTGAATGCTGGGGTTGAACTTTAATGTAACAACTGATTGGCCAGAGCAGTTTCTGCTAATTTTGTTGCTTTGTGAATTTTGTTACTATCTATCTTATCTAGTGATATCCAAGATAATTTATGAATAATTTGAAGAGTACTGGCTCCCTGCTCTGCCCTCACTGAAGCGCTGGGCTCTGAAGGAGGCTGGAGTGGCTGGCTCAGGCTCTCAGTAACTCGCTGAAAGGCTAAGCCAGGCGCTGGTCCAGGGTTCTGGGTGGATCCTGACCATATGGTTGTGATCTTTTCTTTGCCTGGACTCTGTGAGGTCAGCTGACAATGGGCTTCAGCCTGCTGTTGGCTGAAAATGGTTCACAGTAGTGCGGAACAAACTGCACTCCTGTGAGCCACACAAGAAGTGCAGCCAAACAAGCTTTGGCTGTACTTCTTCTTTTTTTTTTTTTTTTTTTTCTGTCTTATTTTATAGTGGTTCCATTGGGCAAACAAGCATTGTTGTGATGGGTTTGACTGTTCAAGGTAGTTGTATGTCAGAGTTCATAGAGCTAGGCTTGATATGAATGGTTGAAGGGCATATGGTAGCATGTTACAATAAATTGAATGATGTGAAAATACTAAAAACATGGATCTAGTGTGGGCAAGGATTTGTTATATTGGCTCTGCCGATTAGAGTGGTAATCTTTTTTTGCATGTATATGCACTATGTATGTCATTTTGTGAAAATGTGCTTTGGTTAATAATTATAATACTCTGTGATAGCTGTATGTTACTGGAATTAGGGATAGCTCTGTGGTATGTTACTGACTCTGCTTTTTTATATTTTTCTGTGGTAATAACTTATTGAAATTATTTTAATTTTTAGATCTGGTGAGAAGATTACAGTTACACCATCATCGAAAGAACTTTTGTTCTATCCACCTTCTGTGGAGGCGGTTGTTAGTGGAGGTAATTTATTTTGTATTTACTTAAGCAGCTTTTAGTGGTGTAAGTGGCTTGTAAAAGATACCACTATCTCCATATCAATCTGTTGATTCATTAATAGGGAGGCAAGAGATCACCTGTGGCTAATAATACCTGCAGTGAGCATCAAACCCATAGAAGTCTTTTCAAAATCGTAAAGTAGTTGTAGACCTCATTCATGATAACTGAGCAAAGCACATATAGTGAATATAAAAAGTCTACTCACCCCTGTTAAAATGTCAGGTTTCTGACATTTGGTGGTGTGGGGGGGGGAGTAAAAATGAGAAAATAAAAAAATGTGGTTGCAAAAGTATGCACAGCCTCTAACTGGGGATGTAGCTGTGTTCAGAATTAATAACATTCAAACTCATCTAAAATAGGAGTCAGTACACACCTGCCATCATTTAAAGTGCCTCTGATTAACCCAAAATAACGCTTAGCTGTTCTAGTAGTTTTTTCCTGACATTTTCTTAGTCGCATCCTACAGCAAAAGCTATGGTCCACAGAGAGCTTCCAAAGCATCAGAGGGATCTCATTGTCAAAAAATGTATCAGCCATGAGAAGGGTACAAAATAATTTCCAAGGCATTAGATATACCACAGACCACATCAACTGGAGAAAATATGGCACAACAGTGACATTACCAAGAACTGGACGTCACCCCTAAATTGATAAAAAGACGAGAAGAAAACTAGTTATGGAGGCTGCCAAGAGGCCTACAGCAACATTAAAGTAGATGCAGTAATATCTGACAAGTACTGGATGCTTGGTACATGTGACGACAATCTCCTATATTCTTCATATGTCTGGGCTATGGGGTAGAGTGACAAGAAAGAAGCCTTTTCGTACGATGAAAAACATCCAAGCCCGGTTAAAGTTTGCAAATACACATCTGAAGTCTCCCAAAAGCATGTGGGAACATGTGTTATGGTGTGATGAAACCAAGGTTGAACTTTTTGGCCATAATTCCAAAAGATATGTTTGGCGCAAAAACACTGCACATAACCAAAAGAACACCATACCCAGAGTGAAGCATGGTGGTGGCAGCATCATGCTTTTGTGCTGTATTTCTTCAGCTGGCACAGGTAGAGGGAATTATGAAGAGTTCCAAATAAACATTAATATTGAAACCACACCTTCGGGCTTCTGCTAGAAAGCTGAACATGAAGAGAAATTATCAGCATGACAACGACCAAAAGCATACATTGAAAATCAACAAAGGAATGGCTTCACCCGAAGAAGAGTACGCTTTGGAATGGCCCAGCTAGAGCCCAGACCTGAATCCGATCGAAAATCTGTGAGGTGATCTAAAGAGGGCTGTGCACAGGAGATGCCCTCGCAATCTGACAGATTTTAAGTGTTTTTGCAAGGAAGAGTAGGCAAATATTGCTAAGTCAAGATGTGTCATGCTGATAGACTAATACCCAAAAACTGAGTGCTGTAATAAAATCAAATGGTGCTTCAATAAAGTATTTGTTTAAGGGTGTGCACACTTATGCAACCATATTATTTTATTTTTATTTCCCTCCACCTAAAAGATTTCAGTTTGTTCAACTGAGTTGTACAGTTTATAGGTCACATTAAAGTTGGAAAAAATTCTGAAATTATTTATCTTTGTCTTATTTCTTTTACATCACAGAAACCTGACATTTTAACAGGGGTGTGTAGACTTTTTATATCCACAGCATGTGTAGTGTTTAATTGTCTCTCTCAAAGCTCTAAGTGTCATTTCTCTCTGGTGCTTTGTTCCTCCGTTATCGGCATGAGTTTTTCTGTTTTTTTTCCCAACACATGAGATAAAATTTGTGTCAGGGAGGGAGCTCAGCAGGCAGCTTTTCTATTCACAACATTCTTCTGCTGTGTGGAAGAGGTTGTGTTCTTTTCCACCAATCGGCTCTCACACACTGTAACTACAGCCTCCCCGCCCCTTCCTCTGTGCTTCTGACAGATGAAGAAGGATTTTAACACTTTTCTGCCCTTTTAAGGGGGTATAGGGATGAGCTGGCTTCAGATAAACAAGTAAAACATATGTAGGAGGATTCATTTTATCTCTGTGTAGCTGAGGCTGTTAACTTCACTGGGTATATGTGAGGGTTTACAACCACTTTAAACCTGTAGATGCATAAATCTTTCAGACAGGAAAGTCTGGAAATGCCTCTTGCTGGAATTCGAAAGGAAGGTCACATTTACACAGGGATCTCATCTCCCCCACCCCATGTAATTTTAGTGGAACTGACTTTTCATTTCCACAACCTTACTAAGATTTGATTTTGGTTGTTTTGGTTATTCTGTGCAAAATGTATTTACTACTGTTTGAGTTGGGTAAAAACAGGCTAGTCTAGGAATAGTATTTACAAATGTGCGATCCATTTGTATACATTGTATATCAACTGTTCAAGCCTAACTCCAGGTTTCTTGTGACTTCTCAAAACTTCAACTTCTTGAAAGTCTACAATCTCACCTGGAAAGCCTATTTTGCTTGGTGTGAGGCTGACGTTCTATCTTAGGAAGTTCTCGGCGGGACATATCCTGTCCTTTTGACAGCCTGGTCTAAATCAGCATCTAACCTTGAGTACCATCAAGGGACAAATGTTGGTTGTACCATTTCAGAAACTTTTGGCCCTTCAATTCCCAGTTAGTCTAACTCCAGGTTTCTTGTAACGTTATATAGTTTGAGCCAAATGAACTATTGCTTTCCTAACAACTGCTCCTGCTGGGAGTGGTGTATAAACCGTATACATCAGCTACATGCAATATACAGCGCTGTGTTCCATCCATAGGATGGGCACTACCCATCCTCCTAGAATAAAATTTCTATTAGGCAGAGTGCTGTTTGGGTTCTTTCACACGGGCTTTCCGCCCGGCGGACTCTGTTTTGCTCAGCGGGAATCGATCCAGGAGATAGTGCCTGCCTGTTTCAGGTATGGTGAGTAATTGTTCTCCCCTCTTACCTGGCGGGTTTTGGGGTGGACACGGGTCCCTCCTTAGGACGGTTGACCCCCGGGTTTCACCTCTGTCCTGTCACGCACACCCCCTCCTCCCCTCACTCACTGGGGCTATGGGGCGTTTGAACCTACCCTACTTAAGGCCGACAGTGGGGGTGCGCTGCCGGCGACAGAACAATCAGTCATGCCGGTGGGTGGGGGGGGGGGCACGACGACTTACCTCACTACCAGGGCCCCCATCCTGTCGATCCCGTCCAGGAGGCTGGGGGGTCCCCAGAAGCTCCGAAGGCCGTGCGGGACCGCCATTTTCTTGTAGCCCTTGTGCTGAGACAGATTGGCAGCCATGTTGGTACACCCAGCGGCCATTTTGTGGTGGATTCCCATTGGAAATCACTGGCGGCCATGTTTTTGGAGTCACTAGAGGCGTTTTTTGGCTGTGGAGCTCCTCCTTTTTGCCTAGTGCTGACATTCAGGTTTCCTCCTGATCGCAGATCGCTGCAGACACGTGCTGTACAGACATCCTGGGCCTTCCTTGTGCATCTCTGGTGAAGGTAGTGAGTCTGGGGGGCCTCTCTCTGCGGGGGGGGGGGGTCTTCAGTGCTTTTGTCTGATCTTTTGGGGGCGTTATAGCGCGGTGGGACGTTTTTTTTTTTTTAAAAAGTGTGTTTTTTCGAATCTTTTGCGTAGTTCCCCCAGACATGGACTCTGTGAAACACGTTTCCCCACCTGACCCTCTCTGGGAGGACGCAGGGCTCTCTGGATCCCAGCCATCTATAGATGCACTGTCAGCGGTCTTGGAATCCTTTGTGTCCCGGGTGGAGGTGGCCTTTAAGGGGCAAAGTGCTAATAAAAAAAGAAAAAACCCCACCTTACCCCTGCCTCTTCCGTTTGTGACCGATTCTGATTCAGCCGCCACAGACGTTGGTCTCCCTGCCGGGTGTACTACCTCGCTCCCTGTCTCCTCTGATAGTGAGGATGACACTTCTTCTTCTGCCACCATGCAAGAAAAGGCGCTGGTGGACGCACTGGTTGTTTCTGTGCGTTAGACCCTAAAAATGGAGGACGCAGCTGCAACTGTTTTTCCCTTTCCCGCGCATTTTGACAACATGGACAAAAGAGAGGGACCGCCCTAAGCGTCCCCCTGGGGTCCCTAAGCGGATTGTTAGGCGCGCTACCCCTGTGAAGAGTCTCTTATTAAAAAGTTGACTGTGCCAGTACGGTGGACCGTCCAGTCTCACGACTGAATAAAGCTACCATGATTCCATTGGAGTATTCCCCATCCTTTTCGGATCCGGCAGATAGAAAGGCAGAATCTGTGGCCCGCAATATGTACTCCCTGGTGGGGTCTGCACTAAGACTGGTGTTTTACTGTTGCCCTTGACTGAATGGGCTAAGTTGCTACGCCATGACCTGAAGGGGAAACCACTCCCCCCCCCCCCCCCCCTGCCTGTGCGGAGCTGTTGGACCAGCTGGTGCAGGGGCTGCAATTTGTTTGCGATGCCGCGCTGGATACTGGTCCCAAATGGGTCGACTGTCGGTTTCGGCAGCGGTCCTCCAGCATATACTTTGGCTAAAATGCTGGTCTGCGAATCAGACCTCAAAGAAGGCTTTGACTAATCTACCTTTTCAAGGAGATCGCCTGTTTGGAGCTACCCTGAATGACATTATCAAAGGTCTCACAGGGGGTATCTGGGGTGTCTTTGCCGGTTCCCGGACCTGTGGCTATCCTGGATAGTACAACAGGGAGTAATAGTTCCGGTTCTGTGCGCGGAACGTTTTCAGGGCTTTTATTCAAACCTGTTACGGTCCACAGGAAGGAAGGCAAGGTGCGTCCAATCCTGGACCTAAAGGCACTGAATTGCTTCATGTTCAATCATTCAAGATAGAAACTGTTCACACGGTGGTGGCTTTCCTACATCAAGGGGATTTCCTGGCCTTCATGGACATCAAATATGCCTACCTTCACATCCCATTATGTGCAGGACAACAACGGTTTCTGCACTTTGCCGTGGTAGAGGATCATTATCAATTTGTGGCGTTACCCTTTGGTCTCGCCTCCGCTCCTCAGGTCTTCCCGAAGGTGTTTGCTCCGGTCCTGGCGTTGTTACGCCAGCTGCGGATATCGGTCCTGGGTTACCTGGACGATCTGCTTCTTCGTGTGGAGTCTCCCACGATGCTGGTGACAAATTTGGAGATCTCCATGAGATGGAGGAGTTCAGGTGGATTCTGAACCTTCAGAAGTTGTCCCTGGTCCCTTCTATGAGACTGGACTATCTGGGCCTGACTTTGGACTCGTCCTCAGCCAGGGTGTTTATTCCTCCGAAAAAACATTGAAAACTCCAGACTGCGGTCAGCTGTTGCTGTCCAGCAAATGGTCGTTCCTGTGGACTTGTATGAGAGTTCTGGGACTGATGGTGTCGTTCTTAGAGGCGGTCCCCTTCGCTCAATTCCACACAAAGATCTTCTAGAAGGAAATCCTTCTCAAATTGAACAAGAATCCACATTCCCTGGACAATCATATCCAGCTGAGCCAGGTGACCAGGGAGTCCCTGATCTGGTGGCTTTGGTCTCCGATGCGTAGGCAAGGGAAATCCTTCCTTTCTATATATTGGACAATGTCACCATGGATGCGAATCTGTCCGGGTGGGGAGGGGTTCTCTGCAGGTTGTCTGCTCAAGGAGTCTGGTCCCTAGAAGATTCTAGTCCACTGGACAGAGCACCTGCAGGGTTGTCCAGTGCGCATTCAATCGGACAGTGCCACGGCCCTGGCTTATGTCAATCACCAAGGGGGCACCAAAAGTGTCCTTGCGGCCCTGGAAGTGGCAGGCATCCTTCGGTGGGCAGAACGCTTTGTTCCTATACCATAGGTCAAAGTCATACAATTATAAGTGTTCTGAGCCTAAAGTACAATGCAATAAAATCGCGAAAGCCCTGCTCTATATAAACTACAGTTGTCTATATGATGGGTATGTCGTCACACATCGGTTTAGAAAACCACCTTTTGGGAGGGCATCGTAAGTAAAGCCTTGTACACCCTACTAGTTTTTTTTTTTTTTTTCCCTGTTCAACCCAGCAGGGCTGAACGAAAAAAAAACAAGAAAAAAAACTGAAAGCTCATGAGGAACTGCTGTACTAACTATGCGCTGTTAGTACAGTGATCTCCCCTGCTGTGCTATTGTATTTCCCCCTTCCAGAACAATCAGGTCAGCACTAATCAGGAGCCGATCGGCAGACCTTCTCTGGTCATGCCTCTTCGACAAAGGTTGGCTGTTGGGCCAGCTTCTGTCTGACTCACTGCAGTACCCACAAGCCGAGTGTCTGCCGGTTTCTTTTGAACCAGCCGATACCGCCCGACATTTGGGCCATGTGCACTAGGCTTAAAGTGAGTGTAAAGTCTATTTTTACTGAAAAAAAAAAAAAAAAACATATACCTACCTACTCTGTGCAGTTGGTTATGCACAGAGCAGCCTGGATCCTACTCTTTTTGGGTCCCTCTTTGTCTCTCCTGGCCTCTCCCTCCCTTTTGAGTGCCCCCACGGCAAGCAGCTTGCTGTGGGGGCACCAAAGCCGAGTCACAGCTCGGTGTATCCTTTAAGACACAGAGCTGCGGTTCTGCCCCGCCCCCTCTCTCATTTCATTGGCTGATTTTGATTGAGAGCGGGAACCAATGGCACCGCTGCTGTGTCTTAGCCAATGAGGAGGGGAGTCCCTGACTGCTGAGACAGTCGTGGATATTGCTGGATTGAGAACGGGCTTAGGTAAGCTTAGGGGGGGGGGGGGGGGCTCAGGGGGGCTGCTGCACATAGAAGGCTTTTTTTTATCTTAATGCATAAAATGCATTAGGATTAAAAACCTTCTGACTTTACAACCAATTTAGTGTCCCACAATGCTATACTGATTGTTCATGCCCTCTTCTTTTTTTTTTTTTGCATAATGTGTGCTAAATATAGGTTTCTTAAACTTTGGCTCGATTCAGTTTACATTGATTTAATTGTGTTTTTTTTCCTTGCTGCATTTCAGAAAGCTGTCCAGGAAAGCTAATAGAAATTCTTGGAAAAGCTGGATTGTTTCTTGAAGGTCAGATAAACCCAGAGTTGGAGGGTGTTGAAATTGTAATTAGTGAGAAAGGGGCAGCTTCACCACTTATCACCGTTTTTACTGATGACAAAGGTTCATACAGGTTAGTACTACCCTGTTTATTTGTTATTAGATGTTTGAATTCATGTTACAAGGCTATCAAAATGTAAACCTAATTAAACATTTTTTCTTTCTGGTTTTTAGATAGGGAATTGTTAGATCTATTATCTTTATTGTTAACTGTGTCCCCATCGGACATTTTCCTTTCTGGAAGGGAACACAGCAAAATAATCTGATATGGGTTCTAACCATCCCATACTCTAGGACCAGCATTTTTTTTACCGGGGTGCAACAAAGGTTCCCAAGGGTGCTCTGGCAAAAGGACAAAAAACTGCCCAGTCCGATCGGAGACACTGTGTTAACTTCTGTATACAGACAGTTGAGAGAGAATACAGAATTTGTGTGATGGTGCGGGATTTGTGTTAGGAGGCAGGATCTAGCAAATGCGTTTGAACCGGCTAAAGAACATTCTACCAGTACTATGTATTTTGGAGCGGCGCAATTTTAAAAAAAATCTTTTTTCTCTTTGGTTTATTGACAGACACAGCTCCTGATCATCATAACCATTGGGTTATACTGCCCCCTGCAGGAGTAGGACACTAGGCAGAAAAATAATCTGGCTATTCCTATGGGAAGTCCCAGGGGGTATACTCCCTCTCCCTGCTATAGGTACTCAGTTTTTTTTCTGCCTAGTCAGGAGTAAGGACCTAGTTCCTTGCTAGGATCTCTGGTCCTGGCAAATTTTTTTAGATCTTTTCTCCTGTTTTTTTTTTCAGTGAGATCTACAATCAAATGCCGGACTGGGCGATAATCTAGATCCAGTGGTCACCCCAGTCTGGCCAGTGAGCACACTCAGACCTCAGCTCTACGCTAGGTCAGCCACGACATAGCCCCACTGGACGGGGGCTGGCCTTCGAGTTAAATGCCTCGCAAGGTCCCATACGACAGGGTCACGGCCTGAGTCGCTGCATTCCTCCTGGCTGACAGCCCCCCATTTAGATGGTGAGGGGTTCTGTCTGGAGCGGTGCCCATCTGGTTCCTGGTATGGTGAGTAGCTGACCCCCCCTCTCTGGGAGAGGCAGCGCTGTCTAGCCACGCTAAAGGTGCAAAGCACCAGTCTGCAGCTGCATGCTCGACAACTTCCAATCCGATCGCTGGCTTTTCCACCCGTGTGACTGAAGTGACACCGACTCCCAGCTGCGGTGCATCCATCTCATTCACTGAAAAACAAGGGACCATTTTGAGTGCTGTATCCAGAAACGAAAACCCTAACTGCAGAGGTACTGTGGGGGCTAAAGGTGGCTAATTCGCACTATTCGTAGTGAAGACAGAGGCCAGCTTTTTCAGACTATGTTCCCAGACAGCAAGATAGCGGCCAGCTTTGCATGCGGCGAACGCAAGTGCTCATAATTATGCACTCTTGGACTGGCTCCTTATTTTAAGAAACTGACTTTGGCAGATGTATTGAAGCAAAGCGTCGGTTATGCTCTTTGATGAGAGCCTCAATCACTATTTACAGTCTAAACAGTAAGACATTCATGTCAGGCTATGGAATGGGTCCGAATATGTAGGTCACGAATGTTTAATTGAAGTCATGGAAAAGTCATGGAATTTTATTGGTAAAAATGTGTACGAACCCTGATCAGGAGTGGGGGCACATCTTGTTGGCTTCTGGACCCGTGGACTTTCCTGGTACAAGATAAGTGGGTCCGCGAAGTCGTTCGGTCCGGCTACAAAATCGAGTTTCACTCTATTCCCCCCGCAAAGTTCTTTTCTTCCAACTTGCGCCTGTCCCTGGACCGTTTACAGGGTCTGTTTGGGGCTGTACAAGACCTGTGGCTTCAACGGATGATTGTCCCAGTTCCGACTTAGGAACATTTTCAGGGTTTTTACTCAAACCCGTTTACAGTTCCCAGAAATGAAGTCAAGGTGCGTCCAATCCTGGACCTCAAGGCGCTGAACTGCTTTGTGCGAGTGCAGAAGTTCAGGATAAAGTCGATTCGCACGCTGGTGGCATCCCTGCATTAGGGGGATTTTCTTGCCTCTATCGACATCAAGGATGCTTCCCTTCACATTCCATGTGCCGGTCACCAGCACTCCCTCCACTTTGCCGTGGGAGAGGAGCATTGTCAGTTTGTGGCATTACCCTTTGGTGTCTCTTCTCTGGTCTTCACAAAAGTGTTTATCTCCTGTGCTAGCGTTTTTACGCCAATGGGGGATTGCGGTACTGGGCTACTTGGACGACCTTCTGTGAGCGGAGTCCCCTTTTTGTTCTGGTGGAAAACCTGGAAATCGCCATACTCTGAGGGAGTTCCCCTGGATTCTGAATTTTCAGAAGTCTGGTCTGGTTCCGTCCACAAAGCTGGACTCTCTGGGGTCTGACTCTGGACTCGGCCTTAGCCAGAGTGCTTTTTTCCTCTGGACAAACTCCATAAATTGCAGGCTGCAATTAGTCTCCTGCTGTCCAGCAGATGGTCGATCCTGGACTTGCATGCGGGTGCTGGGCCTGATGGTGTCTACCTTCGAGGTGGTTCCGTTTGCACAGTTCCATATGAGGTCCCTGCAAAGGGAGATTCTGGCCAAATGGGACAAGACTCCGCAGTCTCTAACAATCAGATCGGGCTGAGCCGGGGAACAAAGGAGTTCCTGATATGGTGGCTTTGTTCTCCTGCACTTTGGCTGGGCAAATCCTTCCTCCCCTTGTAATCATCAATGTCTTGGAGCTCCAAGCAATCAGGCTGTGCCTGGATCATTGCACAGATCGTCTTCAGGAATGTCCAGTGCGCTTTCAGTCGGACAATGCCACGGCTGTGGCTTATGTCAATTACCAAGGGGACATAAAAAGTGTCCTGGCAGCTCGGGGGGTAGCCGGCATTATAAGGCGGGCAGAACGGTTCGTCCAGCCCTCTCCGCCATATACATTCCCGAGGTGGAAAACTGGCAAGCAGATTACCTTAGTCGGCAGGCGTTGGTCCCTTCATCGGGAGGTGTTTCATCAGTTGTGTCTCCGGTGGGGCATCCCCGAGGTGGATCTCTTAGCGTCTCGCCTCAAAAGAAAGGTGCAGAGGTTCGTTGCTCGGTCACAGGATCCTCTGGCAAATGCCCCAGACGCACTGGTGGCCCTGTGGGGTCAGTATCATCTGATTTACACCTTCTCTCCTCTCAAGCTTCTGCCAAGACTTCTAGGCAGGATTGAGGCATAATGGATTCTAGTCATCTTAGTAGCTCTATACTGGCCTCGCCGGGCTTGGTACGCCAATCTGGTGCGGCTGGTCGCCGACGCTCCTTGGAAGATTCCTCTCAGGGAGGATGTTCTCTCCCCAGGACCAATCTTCCATCTTGCTTTACAGTCGCTGGCTTTGATGGCTTGGCTGTTGAATGCCAGGTGCTCATGGATAGAGGTTTATCTGACACAGTGATTCCAATGCTGTAAAAAACTAAGAAATCTACTTCTAGGAAGATCTACCACAGTACGTGGAAGACTTGCATTGTGTGGTGTAGGTCTCTTGGGGTTAATCCCTGCTCCTTCTGGGTGGCCTGAATATTAACCTTCCTCCAACGGGGGGGGGGGTGATGAACAGAAATGGGCCTCGAGTACCACCAAGGGCACGGTATCGGCTTTGGTGGTCTTTTTCCAACGACCTTTGGCCTCACACTCCCTGGTGCGTACCTTTCTTCAGGGTGTCTGATATTTGGTTCCTTCAGTGCGGACTCCGTTGCCGCCCTGGGATCTTTATGTGGTGCTCTCAGCTCTACAGAAGCCTCCCTTTAAAAATATTCAAGAGGTTTCTCTGCTTGTACTGCCCCAGAAGGTGGCCTTTTTTGGTGGCTATCACCTTCGTGCACCAGGTCAAGGGCCAGGTGTCGGCTCTGGCGGGCTTCTTCTAATGACACTCGGCCACACACTTCCTGGGTGTCAGACATTTGGTTCTTCCAGTGCGGTCCCTGTTGCCACCTTGGGACCTCAATTTTGGTGCTTTTGGTCCTCCAGAAGCCTCCTTTTGAGAATCTTCGGGAGATTCCCTTGCTTACACTGTCTCAGAAGGTGGCATTTTTGGTGGCTATCACCTCTGCGCTCTGGGTGTCAGAATTGGTGGCGTCTATCGTGTCATTCATCTTACTTGGAGATTCACAGTGATAAGTTTGTTCTTCACCCCTGTCCATTGTTCCTCCCAAAGGTGGTCTCTGATTTTCATTTGAATGAAGACATTGTGTTGCCTTTCCTTTGTCCCAGGCCAAAACATCCTAAGGAAATTGCCTTGCATGCTTTGGATGTGGTCCGGGCAATTAGGGTGTACCTGGCAGCTAAGGAGTCTTTTAGGAAGTCAAACTCACTATTTGTGCTCACCGATGGACCTCGGAAAGTGTTGCCCCCTTCCTCTGGGACCATTTCCAGATGGATCAGACTGATGGTGGTTTAGGCCTATTGCATCAGGGGTCAGGTTCCTCCCTTCTGTGTCAAGGAGCACTATACTAGGGCGCTCTGTGTCTCCTGGGCTTTCCGTCATCAAGCTTCAGTGATGCAGGTTTGCAAGGAGGCCACCTGGTCGTTGGTGTACACTTTTACAAAATTTTTATAAAGTGGATGTATTGGCATCTGCGAATGCTTCTTTTGGCTGCAAGGTTTTACTGGCTGCGGTTTAGAGGACCTGGTCCTCCTTTTGAGGGTGTATTTTTTTTTTTTTTTTTTTCAGGTGAGCTCCAGTTGTTTATGGTTGAGCTCCATGTTACCCGGTTGGCTATGGTTAGCCTTGGGAATTTTTTCTGCTTTTTTTCCCCACCCCTCACGTTTAACACTACTTTTGGACGTCTCAGTGGTAAGAAGAATCAGGGGCTGTGTCAGTCAATGAACAAAAGAGAAAATGGGATTTTTGACTTATCGTAAAATCCATTTCTCTGATGTTCATTGGCGGACACAGCACCCACACTTCTGTGGAGTTGGCTTTCTTCTGATACTGCTTGTAACAAAACTGAGTGCCTATAGCTGAGTGGGTGGATACCTGTCAAGGTCTTACCTTGCCTTCCTGTTGGCAGCCATCTTGGACATGTGCAGACTGTTGTCTTTTATATACTGTTTGCATCATCACTTGCCTGCAGCCTGGGTGTTCCTCAGTGATGATGTTGTACACCTGACTATATATATATCACCTCTTGGCTTGCAGTCCTTTGCCCTTGTGTTTGTGCTTCCAGGTGCATCACTTCTTCACATCACAGGTGCAGTCTTCTGTTCTCCATGTTCCTCTGTTCTCCTCCTGACCTGGCTTGGCTGACGACTTTCCTGGCTCTCGATTCTGCATCAGCAGAGGACCTGGCATCCGCAGACTTACCCTCCTCTGGACTCGACCCTGGCTTAGATGACTACCCGCTTCTAGACCCCAATCCCTGCTTGAATGGCTTCCTGCTCTGGTCTTGACCCCGGCTATGATTTCTTTCCTGATTTCGCTCCTCACTCTCGCTGTGTGTTTATTGTTGCTCCAATGAACTGCTTTGTTTTACTTGCATCTTTGTGTGGTCTGGTTTCCTGGCACCCTGACAATACACAAGGACCATGAATCCTGACGATGCGGGTGCTCCTCCGCTCCCCATGCTGGTTTCCAGGCTCGATCAACAAAATCCCCTTTTGGGTCGCTTCGCTCAGGCGTTGCAGACCTTGCTTGAACACACAGCACACCTTGCTCCTGGTGCTGCTAGGCCGCTGGTTCCTCCTGCTGCAGCTCCTGTTGCCACTCCTGCAGCTGGAGTCCGTGTTATCAGAGGGGTGACTGGTTCAGCCCCCCTCCTGCAGCGCTATGGGGGTGAACCGAGTCAGTGTCGTGGCTTTCTAAACCAAGTGGGCATTTATTTTGAGATGGTTCCTCAGGCGTTTCCTCTGATGGGTCAAAATTGGGCTTCCTAAACTCGTTGCTCTCAGACAAGGCCTTGGCCTGGGCGAATCCCTTATGGGAGAATGATAATCCTGTAATACTCTATAACCCGAGTTTTGTTGCCTCCTTCCATAGGATATTCGATGTGCCTGCTCGCTCTGCCCTGTCCATTCAACAGGGTATATGAACCATTGCTGAGTATGCCATCGAATTTCATACCCTGGCAGCAGAGGTAGGCTTGAATATCGATGCTCTGGTGGCTGTCTTCTCTCATAATCTCTCTGATGCATTAAAGGACAAGATTGCGGCCAAGGATCTCTGACGAGCTTGAGGCTTTCATTTCTTTCCTGATTTGGATCGATTGCCGACTCAGGGAGAGACCATCGTTTCCTCAGGTTTAGGGAGAGATCATCGAATAAGGAGCAGCCTCCTACCAGATTGGCTCCAATGTTTTCTTCCCCACCCATTCCTCCCTCACCTCCCATGCCTCCTGGGGATGGTGCATCTGGCTGTGAAACCTGCAGCTGGGGTTCACTTGCCTTTCTTGAGGATGAGCGGGCCTTTAGGAGAAGGAGAGAGGGCTGGTGCCTGTATTGCGGCCTTGGTGTGCATTTTCTGAAACTTTGTCCTTCTCTTCCAGGAAACGCTCGCACCTAAGGTCCTGTCGGGGCCGGTCCTGGGTGGAATTTCCTTGTCCTGGTTTCCCGTAAAGATAAATCACTAATCAGAGTTTTCCTCTCCTGGGCAGCAGGTTCGGTGGTTACTCAGGAGTTGGTCAACTCCGGTGCTGGCGATTACTTTATTGATAGCACGTTTCCTGCTGCAAATTCCTTACCCTTGCAGCCCCGTGTTTCTCCACTAGTCATAGAGGCAATTGATGGCAGACCCCTGCAACCGGCACAGGTTGACATGGCAATAGTGACTGTTCGCAGGGAGTCGACCGGTTTCCAGATTATATCGTCCCCACGCTACTGTTGTTTTGGGGGTACCCTTGGTTTCAGAAACACAATCCGACCTTTGATTGGCTGTTGGTCGAGATCCTCTCTTGGTCTCCACAGTGTGGCCCTGTTTGTATCCATGGGCCTGTTAAGGTACTTTGTACCTCCTCGGATTCAGTGTTGCCTACTGAATACTGTGAGTTTCAAGATGTATTTGACAAGGTGCGCACTTCTCCAGCGGGTGCCATTTTTTTTCTCAGTAGAGAAGGGGGGTGAGTTGAGACCCTGCATTGATTATAGGGGCCTCAATCGCATCACAGTCAACAATGCAAACCCGATTCCGTTCATTACAGAACTGTTTGACCGCCTTAAGGGAGCAATGGTCTTTACCAAGCTTGGCCTAAGGGCAGCGTCTAACCTCATGAGGATCAAAGAGGGCGATGAGTTGGGAGGCCGCGTTTAATACTAGAACCGGTCAATACCATTATCTAGTGATGCCCTTTGGCTTGTGCAGTGCGCCCGCTGTGTTCCAGGAGTTAATCAATGATGTCTTTCGTGATCTGTTGCAGCAATGGGTCCTGAGGGTCCTTAAAGAACTCAGCCAGGTGATAACCAGATCATTGTTCTTAATCTTTATGGATAGTCTGACGGGAATGGTGCCAGCTGATTGGAAAAAAGCCAACGTGGTACCGATATTTAAAAAATGGCCAAGATATATCCCAGGGAACTATAGGCCGGTGAGCCTAACATCAGTAGTCCTGCACGATTTTGGAGGGGAAAAGGGACTATATACAAAACTTTTGTAATGAAAACGTTATTAGGAAAAATCAGCATGGATTCATGAAAAATCGTTCTAGACCAATCTATTAACCTTCTGTGAAGAAGTAAGTGTCCATATAGATAAAGGCAGGCCTGTGGATGTAGTGTATCTGGACTTTGCAAAGGCATTTGACATAGTTCCCCACAAATGCTTATTGTACAAATTAAGGTACATAGTTAGGGACCATAGGGTTGAGTACCTGGATTGAAAACTGGCTCCAGGAGCGAGTCCAGAGGGTGGTGATAAATGAGGAGTCCTCGGATTGGTCGGGTGTGGAAAGTGGGGTCTCCCAAGGATATGTCCTGGGACCAATTCTGTTTTATTTATTCATAAACGACCTAGAGGTGGGGATATCCAGCACAATCTCTGTATTTGCGGATGATACTAAGCTAAGCAGGCCAATATCTTCTATGCAGGATGTGGTAACCTTACAAGCAGACCTGAACAAAATAATGGGGTGGGCAACTAAATGGCAGATGAGGTTTAATGTTAAAAAAATGTAAGGTAATGCACTTGGGTGTAAGAAACACGAACGCAAGTTACTCACTAGGTGGTGATCCTCTGGGTGAATCTAAGATGGAAAAGGACCCGGGGGTCATAGTGGACAACAGGCTTGACAATGGCATGCAATGCCAAGCCGCTGCAAGTAAAGCTAACAGAATACTGGCATTTATTAAAAAAGGGGATTCACTCCAGAGATAAAGCGATTATTCTCCCACTCTACAAGACTCTGGTCAGGCCACATCTTGAATATGGCATCCAGTCCTCAGAAAGGATATGCTGGAACAGGAGAGTGTCCAGAGAAGGGCAAAAAAGCTAATTAGAGGAATGGTGGACCTCCGCTATGAGGAAAGACTACACGCATTGAAGTTATTCTCTCTGGAGAAGAGAAGCTTGAGAGGGGATATGATATCAATGTACAAATACTGTACTAGTGACCTTACCACAGGGAACAAACTTTTCAGAGAACGGGAATTCAATAAGACACGGGGCCACTCACTAAAACTAGAAGAAAAGCGGTTTAACCTTAAACTGCGTAAGGGGTTCTTTACTGACAGAGCGGTAAGGATGTGGAATTCTCTTCCACAGGCAGTGGTATCAGCAGGGAGCATGGATTTGTTTCAAAAAGCGATTAGCTGGGTACCTTTAAAGACCACATACAGGGGTATACAATGTACGGACACACACACACACACACACACACACACACACACACACACACACACACACACACACACACACACACACACACCATAGGTTGAACTTAATGGACTGGTGTCTTTTTTTTAACCTCGCTAACTATGTAAAATGGGTGGTAGTCTATTTGGACCACATCTTGATTTACTCGGACACCATTGAATCGCACTACCTGGGTGTTAGACAGGTGCTTCAACAGTTGCGTGAGAATGGGCTTTCCTGTAAGCTTGAGAAATGTGAATTCCACCTGTCTCAGGTTGCCTTCTTGGGCTACATCATTTCTGCTGAAGGGTTCTCCATGGACCCTCAGAAGGTTTCGGATGTTCTACAAAGGCCTCGCCCTAGTGGTCCCCGTTCCATTCAGCTTTTCCTTGGGTTCGCCAACTACTATCGGAAATTTATCAGGAACTTTTCCTCTTTGGCCAAACCTATCTCCGATCTGACCAAGAAGGGCAGCGATCCCCACAATTGGACGCCTGCTGCCATCCAAGCTTTCAAGGTCCTCAAGTCTGCTTTCGCTTCGGCTCCCATCAGTCCTGGTTTGCCCTTTGTCTTAGAGGTGGATGCGTCTGAGAAGGGAGTATGTGCCTTTCTTTCTCACCGTCGGATACCTGATGGACCCTTACTTCCTTGAGGGTTCTACTCGAAGAAGCTGGCTCCAGCTGAATGCAATTACGAGATTGGAGACAGAGAGCTCTTGGCCATTATCCTGTCTCTCAAGGAGTGGAGACACTTGCTCAAAGGTTCTGTGGTTCCAGTTCTCATTCTCACTGATCTTAGGAATCTGATGTATCTCTGAGGCCAAGAGGCTTACACTCCGTCAGGCCTGATGGGCCCTATTTTTGTCTCGTTTTAACTATGTGGTCTCCTATTTGCCTGGCTCCAAGAATGTTAAAGCTGATGCCTTGTCTTGGCAGTATTCTGAGTTGTCCAATGAGGACTCTGTGCCAACACGGGTCATACCTTCGGATCATATTCTAGCTGCCATCCGTACCAACTTAACCTCTCCTCTTGGGGAACAGATCTTGGCTGTCCAACCTGATGCTCCCACAGAGAGACCTGCTGGCAAATGTTTTGTAATAATGTCCTCTTACAGAGTCAGTGTAGAACAAGGCATGGGGAGTCAGTAATGGATAAATGACTGTAGCTATCCATGCTGGGAGACTATGGAACACCTCCCGTCCCTGGCCTATAAGACCTGGTGGGATATAGTGAGTGTTAATTTTATCAACGAAAACATTATCGTCAATTTTCATCAGTGACATTTTTACAGTGACAAAAACTACACCACATTTTCATTCCACTGAAAAACTATGAAGAAAATCATTTTAATTTTTTTTTACTCCAGGAGCATGAGTTTGAAAATTCTAGAGAAATACCTAAATAATGCATTACAATTGAACTAAGCCCATTCGATTTTAGTTGACCAAAATGTGCTGGAGATTTTAGTTGACTAAAACGAGAACAATTGCAGATGACTAAAATGGGGCTAAAACAAAAACAATTGCATATAACTTAAATGGGGTTAAAATTAAAACAATTGCAGATGACTAATCAAAAATTGGTGCCAAAACACTGGATATAGAAGAGGAAAATATAATTGAATCAACAAAGCAAACATGAAATAGCCAGATCAGGTCCTGTTAAGTGCATACTAGTACTATGTCATTTTATATTAGTATATCTATTGAAGTGTATGCTCTGTCCACAGTGTTGGTCCCTTACACAGTGATTTGGAGTATACCATTTCTGCTCAAAAGGAAGGTTTCGTTTTGACTGCTGTTGATGGAACAATTGGGGACTTCAATGCATTTGCACTTGCAGGAGTCACTTTTGAGGTAAGTCATTGTGAATCCGCTTACTTTTATGGAATTTGTATAGGATTTCTTTTTTAGAAAGTTTGTTCCTTTGTTACATTTTATTGCATTTAACCCTTTTTGCTTCAAGAGCAATTTTTCACGTACCTGTTAAAATGCACATTTTGGGCTTTAAATCCTGACCATGGGTTATATCTTGCAAGTATCAGGTGAGGACAGGGGAAAACAGAGGTGTTAGGACAGCCCCCCTTTCGCTCCCAGCAATTCTTTGTTTTTGCCGGAGTCCTGAGTTGGGATGACTCCTGTCTATGGAAAGCGGCTTTCTTGCTTACAATTCCAATCATATTGTCATCAACCTCACTGTGACAAAAGGATCGCAGCTTCCACATCAGTCCCCTTTCTGCAGCGCCTCAAGAAACTTTACCCGGACCCTGCCACATTGAAGATGCGGGATTAGCCTGAAATGTTTCCTCCTGGACTGGATTCTGATTGGCACTCACCTTCAGTACAGCAGTACAACTTGTGTATTGCCTGCACGGTCTTCATTGCACATTGAAGGCATAATTTGCTTGATGTAAGGCAGGAAAGTTTCATTCCAGGAAGTTCTTGTTGGGACAAATCCTGGCCTTTCTACAAATTGGCTTTGATCAGCATTTGGTCTTAAGTTCCATCAAGGGTCAGATCTTGACACTTGAAATCTTATTCCAAAGACTGCTAGCTGCCCATCTCTTGAATTCCTGGGATTTTTGTACTTTTTGTGAAATCCATTTTTTGGAGTGACACAGGATCTCATGCCCCACCGCCCCCCACCCCCTCAGGATCTATGTACTGAATTTCCTTAAAAATGGGGCACGCAAGGGCTCCCAATCATGACTTATGTCACTGGGCCGAGGCTGCTGGTCTCACTGAATTATGGAAGTGGAAACATCCTGCAGACAGGTGTTGTTGTTTGTCTCCAGTACACACCTCCTCGTCCAGAATAGATTTGGTATTCGCCAATGAGGCCTCACTGCCTATGGTGATTGAGGCTACATATCCTCCTGGGGGTGTATCGGATCATACCCCATTGCAAATTATTTTACAGATTGGGCCTCAAAGGTCTAAAGGGCTCCTGCATTTGTCACCTGGTTGGGTGGGGGAGTCTGCAGTGAGTGTTAAAACAACACATTGATTCATTCTTGCAATCCAATGAGGGTTCGGTTACTGGTCAAATAGAATGGGATGCCTTTAAGGCTCCCACCAGAGGAATGTACATATCGGCCATTAAGGCAGCAAGGGTGGAACATAACCATACCATAACCCTGCAGGATGGAGAACAGGAACGTGCACATGCGCATGCTGATGTGCCTTCCACAGAGTCATTTGCTAATTTACAATATGCTAGGAGGACTTTATACCTCCACTACCAGGACATTGCTCACTGTTCCAAAAATGGGAAGTTGTTAGTATTCTTGACAGCCGAGGCTTCACCTCAGACAGTGTTCCCCCGCTTTCTCTCATGCTTTGGAGAGCTAGTTAGACAGGGAGAACATACTGCAGACGTTGGCTTCCTTTTATTGGAAATTATATTCACCTATAGCATCTTATAATACAGAGGATCCAGGCGCTATCCTTGACACTTTACATTTTTTACTTTGCCGGAAGAGATTAGGGAGGCATTGGATGCTCCTGTTAGAGTAGGAAGTGACCAAAGCAATAGGCTCCTTTCCTAATGGTAAAGCTCCAGGTCCAGATGGATTACCGATTGAGTGGTATAAACAATATGCCGCTATTCTTTCATCCAGATTGCTCTAGTTATATGACTGTTTTCAGATTGTCTCCCTTCCATCTTCTTTTTACTAAGCACATCTAGTGCTGTTGGTCAAGCCAGACAAGGATCCCTTTCAGTGTTATTCCTACAGACCTATATCCCTACTCCATATGGATTCCAAAATACTCACCAAACTGTTAGCTTCCAGACTTTTGCCCTTAGAACACTTAATTTCCCCTGATCAGACGAGGGTTTATGCCCAAAAAAGCCACAGACATTAACTTGCATAGGGTTTTTACTCACACGCAGTTAGGATCCGATATTTCTAGTGGAGGCATATTGGTTTTTCTAGATCTAGAGAAAGCTTTTGACTCTGTGGACTGACAGTACATGAAATTAGTGTTGGAAACCTACAGGTTTGGCATTCGGTTTAGACAATGGATTGATATCTGACCTGTACCATAGCCCTACTGCGGGCATTAAAATAAATGGTTTGTTATCTGAATCCTTTCCGGTGAGCAGGGGTACCCGAAAAGGCTGTCCCAGGTCTCCTGGTCTCTCTTCCCTTTTAATTGAACCCCTGGCAGTAGCCCTGTGAGCCTCTTCAGAGGTGCAGGGTATTAAAGTAGGAAACCTGATAGAAAAGACAACTCTATACATGGACGATCTGGTCCTATTTTTGCACGATTTTGATGCATCCCTATCGGCAGCTTTGTCCATCTTAAAGTCCTTTGCTGTATTCTCTGGTTTGAAAGTGAACTTGAATAAATCCCAGATTCTTCCATTTAAAATACCTTCTCCTTACATAGTTACATAGTGAGGCTGAAAAAAGACACAAGTCCATCCAGTTCAACCTATGATGTGTGTGTGTGTGTGTTTGCTTTTAACCGAACATTGTATACCCCTGTATGTTGTGGTCTTTAAGGTGTCCATCCAATAGTTTTTTGTAACTATCAATGCTCCCCGCTGATACGACTGCTTGCGGAAGAGAATTCCACATCCTTACCGCTCTTACAGTGAAGAACCCCTTACGCACTTTAAGGTTAAACCGCCTTTCCTCAAGTTTTAGTGAGTGGCCACGTGTCTTATTGTATCTCCTTTCTCTGAACAGTTTGTTCCTTATGCTAGGGTCGCCAATACAGTATTTGTACATTGATATCATATCCCCCCCTCAATCGTCTCTTCTCCAGAGAGAATAGGTTCAGTGCTTGTAGTCTTTCCTCATAGCTGATGTCCTCCATTCCCCTAATTATTTTTGTTGCCCTTCTCTGGACTTTCTCCAGTTCCAGCACATCCTTCCTGAGGACCGGTGCCCAGAACTGGACAGCAAACTCCAGATGTGGCCGGACCAGAGTCTTGTAGAGTGGAAGAATAATCTCTTTATTTCTGGAGTGAATCCCCTTTTTTATACAACCCAGTATTCTGTTGGCTTTGCTTGCGGCGGCTTGGCATTGCATGCCACTGCCAAGCCTGTTGTCTACCAGTACCCCCAGGTCCCTTTCCATCCTAGACTCACCCAGAGGTTCCCCCCCTAGTGAGTAGCTTGCTTTCTGGTTTCTGGCCCCCAAGTGCATTACTTTACATTTTTCTACATTAAATCTCATCTGCCTTGTAGTTGCCCACCCCGTTATTTTGTTCAGGTCTGCTTGCAAGATTTCCACATCCTGCATAGAAGATATTGGCATGCCTAATTTAGTATCATCTGCAAATACTGACATTGTACTAGATATCCCCTCCTCTAGATCATTTATGAATAAATTAAACAGGATTGGTCCCAGGACAGAACCCTGGGGGACCCCACTTTCCACACCCACACAATCCGAGTACTCCCCATTAATCACCACCCTCTGTACTCTCCCCTGGAGCCAGTTCTCTATCCAGGTACTCACCTTATGGTCCATACCTATCTTCCTTAGTTTGTACAGTAAACGTTTGTGGGAAACGGTGTCAAAGGCCTTTGCAATGTCCAGATACACCACATCCACAGGCTTACCTTTATCTAAGTGGCAGCTCACTTCATCGTAGAAGGTTAATAGATTGGTTTGGCATGAACGATTTTTCATGAATCCATGCTGATTACTACTTACAAGACTTTAGTAATGAAAACGGTATTATATGTGGTCCCTTATCATCCCCTCCAAAATTTTGCAGACTACTGATGTTAGGCTGACCGGCCTATAGTTACCCGGGATATATCTCGGCCCCTTTTTAAATATTGGTACCACGTTGGCTTTTTTCCAATCAGCTGGCACCATACCCGTCTGTAAACTATCCTTAAAGATCAAGAATAATGGTCTGGCAATCACCTGGCTGAGCTCATTAAGAACCCTTGGGTGCAAGCCATCCGGTCCCGGGGATTTATTTATGTTAAGTTTCTCTAGTTTAGCTCTAAGTCTATCCTCTGTTAGCCATGGCGGCACTTCCTGAGGTGTATTATTTAGTTCGGCCTTACAAGCGGGGTTCGTGTAGCCCCCCGATTCCTTTGTGAAGACTGAAGAAAAGAAATTATTTAACACTTCCGCCTTTTCTCTGTCCTCAGTGGCCATAATTCCTTTGTCATCTTTTATGGGGCCAATGTGTTCTGGCCTCGCTTTCTTACTGTTTATATACTTAAAGAACTTCTTGGGGTTCTTTTTACTCTCCTCCGCTATATGTCTCTCGTGTTCTATTTTAGCCGCCCTGATTTCGTCTTTACATTTCTTATTACACTCTTTGTAGTGCTTAAATGCTGCCAATGACCCCTCAGTCTTGTATTTTTTGAAGGCCTTTTCTTTAGCTCTAATATACATTTTTATGTTGGAGTTTAGCCACCCAGGGTTTAGTTTTGCTCTTTTAAATTTATTTCCCTGTGGAATGCACTGGCCCACCCCCTTGTATGGTATGCTCTTGAAGCACTCCCATTTTTCCTCCGTGTTCTTTGTTCCCAGGGTTCTATTCCATTTGATATTTTCTAGCAGCGAGCACAGTTTAGGGAAATTGGCTCTTTTGAAATTCAGTGTCCTTATATTACCCTTGTGTTTCCTATTACTGTAATTAATACTGAAACCAATTGACCTATGGTCACTGTTCCCTAAGTTGTCCCGTATTTCTATATCCGTGAGCAGGTTTGTATTGTTGGTAATCAGTAGGTCAAGTACCGCATCTTTTCTGGTCGGTGCATTCACCATCTGACCCATGAAATTGTCCTGCAAAACATTTAGGAACTGCCTAGCCTTGGCTGAGTGTGCGGTTCCTTCTGCCCAGTCTATATCAGGATAATTAAAGTCCCCCATTATAATGACATTTCCCATCCTTGCTGCCAATCCTATCTGTAACATGAGGTCCGCCTCACCCTCCTCCCTCTGGTTGGGGGGCCTATAGCATACACCCAATATTACCTTCCCCACCGTGCCTTTCCTTTGAAGCTCTACCCATAGGGATTCTGCCTCGTCCATAGCTCCATTATTAATATCATCCCTCATATGTTGAACTGGATGGACTGATGTCTTTTTTCAACCTCACTAACTATGTAACTATGTAACTATATTTACCTGTATACTGTTCTTAATATACAAACATACCCCTCCCCCTTTTTTACCCTCTCTATCTCTGCGATAAAGGGAATACCCCTGAATGGTCGCCATCCAGTCATGAGAGCTGTCAAACCAAGTCTCAGTTATCCCCACAAAATCTAAGTCCTCCTCAAACATCAGCAGCTCCAGCTCTCCCATCTTGTTGGCCAGGCTTCTGGCATTGGTATACAAGCCTCGTAATTTTGATGTTTTTAGGCTGCTCTCTTGATTTTTCCCCGTACCCACCCTGGGTATAGGAGCTCCGAACACCCTACCGCTAATGCCCCCATTTCTGCCCTCTGAAACTTGCTTTCCACTGGATAATTCTACATCTGTACCCTCCCCCCCATTCCCTAGTTTAAAAGCCCCTCTAACTTTTTGGCCATCCTCGCACCCAGTACGGCTGCACCCACCCCATTTAGGTGCAATCCGTCCCTACCAAAGAGCCGGTGACCGACTGAGAAGTCGGCCCAGTTCTCCAGGAACCCGAAACCCTCCTTACTACACCAGCTCCTCAGCCACTCGTTAACTTCCCTAATCTCCCGCTGCCTCTCTGGTGTGGCTCGAGGTACAGGTAGTATTTCGGAAAATACTACCTTGGAGGTCCTAGTCCTCAACTTAGCGCCTAAGTCCCTGAAATCGTTTAGGACTCTCCGTCTTCCTCTGCCTATGTCATTGGTACCCACGTGTACCATGACAGCTGGGTCTTCCCCAGCCCTACCCAATAATCTGTTCACCCGATCCGCGATGTGCCGAACCCGAGCGCCCGGCAAACAACAGACTGTTCGGCGCACACGGTCTTGGTCACAGATTACACTGTCTGCCCTTCTAATAATTGAGTCCCCTACCACCAGCACCTGTCTTTCCTTTCCCTTTCTCCCGGCCTCACTGGAGGAGTTTTTCCCCTGGCAGCTAGGGGCGTCGCTCTGCTCCAGCAATGCTGGTCCCTGACTGGTTTCCCCAACATCACACAACGGGGCGTATCTATTGGGGTGCTCCAGCCCAGGATCAGCCTCCTTGCCTTGTCCCCTTCTACCCCTCCTAACTGTCACCCCTCTACTCTGCTCTGATGCCTGCACCTCCAATACTCCGCCCACCTCTGTGCAGGCCCCTGTCTGCACCTGACTGGTACGATCCTGGCTCTCCTCCGGTATGGACATTCGTCTCAGTGTTGCCAGCTGCTTCCCTAGATTCAGGACCTGAGCTTCCAGGGAAGCAACGTGCTTACATTTTGCGCATTTGTATTCGCCCTCGATCGCATGACCGAGGAACGCATACATATCACAAGATGTACACCGAGTCGCATCTCCACACCCGCCGGGCATTGTACCTACTATCTAATCTAATGGGGATTCAGCGATTTAAGTCTATCCTATGTGGCTATTTCCTGGCTTCCTAACGCTACCTTCTCACCCTCTGGTATTCCGCTCCACTCACTTGACACCGGTCAGTCACACAACACTCACAATCTCACAGTCCGGTCAGACGCACAACACCAAGTCGCACAGCCCGGTCAGACGCACAACACTGAGTCGCACAGCCCGGTCAGACGCACAACACTGAGTCGCACAGCCCGGTTAGATGCTCAACACTGAGTCGCACAGCCCGGTCAGACGCTCAACACTGAGTCGCACAGCCCGGTCAGACGCTCAACACTGAGTCGCACAGCCCGGTCAGACGCTCAACACTGAGTCGCACAGCCCGGTCAGACGCACAACACTGAGTCGCACAGCCCGGTCAGACGCACAACACTGAGTCGCACAGCCCGGTCAGACGCACAACACTGAGTCGCACAGCCCGGTCAGACGCACAACACTGAGTCGCACAGCCCGGTCAGACGCACAACACTGAGTCGCACAGCCCGGTCAGACGCACAACACTGAGTCGCACAGCCCGGTCAGACGCACAACACCGAGTCGCACAGCCCGGTCAGACGCACAACACCGAGTCGCACAGCCCGTTCAGACGCACAACACCGAGTCGCACAGCCCGTTCAGACGCACAACACCGAGTCGCACAGCCCGGTCAGACGCACAACACCGAGTCGCACAGCCCGGTCAGACGCACAACACCGAGTCGCACAGCCCGGTCAGACGCACACCCTTCTTGCAGGGTTCCAGATAAATTGCCCATTGCAGCAGGTTGGTAGGGTTAAATACCTGGGCATAGGCTTGTGACGGTATCAGATTTTCATGCTGCGATTAATTGATTAAGGTTTTGCCACGGTATACGGTATTCAATTATTAAATTTAAATTATTAAATTTCTACCTCACTTGAATTTCATTGCTGAATTTAGGGGCTTTGGTTCACTTATGCACATTATTATATAGTCAGTCAGTACAGACACCAGGCCTAAAATAGGTCATCAAGCAGTGTCTGGCCTAACTGGTGATAACTGGTCCTGGCGCTCGGCTCCGATCCGATGGCCTGGTCATTAAGGGGGCAAATCCTTGTGGTCAAGAAGTGGTTAAACCTGAAGGAGGTGTTGTTATTTATAAATTACTTTACTATTGCTTTAGGCCTGGTTCACATGTATGCGGGTTGGCGGCCCACATTTGCACAGGCATAGCAGACCATTGATTTGAACGGGCTGCTATGCCCTCATTTTCCACAGAAAAAAGGTGCATGCAGCATTTTTTTTAAATTCAGTGGCCTTGAAATCCATCCTGCTTTTGCACCATGCGACTTACCTGCAGTTCCTGCTCTGGCAAGCTTTCTGCGTGACATCACTGGCGCATGCGCTCTGAAGGAACGGCCACTCGCGCTGTTCCTTCAGAGCCAAGTGCCGTGAAAGTCGGCTCCCGCGCGCATGCGCGGGAGTGATGTCACCGCGACTCCAGCCAATCAGATGGCCGGATGCCGCAAAGCAGGAAGAAGAGTGACCGAACATGTCGTCCGTGAGGGAGGTGAGCGAGCTGCAGTGCGGAACTTCGCTAAGGTAAGTATTTCATAATGAGCTAGTATGCGATGTAATTAAAATATGGATTTATGATATTTATAATCTTTGCATTCAGTTTTTTATGTAGATTTTTCAGTGTTCCAACTTTTTGGGAATTAGGGTTGTTATGTATAAAGAATAGTAATATTCTGAAATGAGGCCCCATGCGCTTATTGAAAAAAATTGTAATCTTTTCTTTTTTTGTTTCTGAGCAGATCCTATCGGAAGATGAACAGCCTTTGGCTGGCGTCCTTTTATCTCTCAGCGGTGGTATGTTCCGGTCAAACCTGCTAACCCAAGAAAATGGAATGCTGACATTTTCAAATCTGGTAAATTTTGTCTGTTTATCACTGCTGCACTTGGAATTAAAGTATATTGTCGTTTTTAAAAAGCCAAATTTCCAAACACCGTGTAGTACATACATTTGGCTTTCTGGTAGCTGTATTTTCCAGACAGATAAAATGTTAAAATGTCTACCTCACCTACGTACAAAAGATGTTTACCCAATGATTTTTGTTTATATACCAAGAGACATGTGTGGCAAGCACAGCTGGGAAAAAAAACAAAAGAAATAAATATAATTATGTCTGGAATTCACCTCCTGTAGCCATTTGGAAACCCCTAGGGGACATACCCACTGGCCAAATATCGGGCGGCAATGGTGGGTTCAAAAGAAACTGGTCGACGATTGTCCCGTGTACAGCGGCCGGTCCGACAGAAGCCATCAGTTTGACCAGCTTCTGTCGAAGAGGCATAACCGTAAAAGGTCTGCCGATTGGCTCCCGATCAGCACTGTCAGCCAATGGCCCTGTCAGAAAACAATAGCTCAGTTGGGGGGGGGATCACTGCACTAACATCGGATTGTTAATACACCGGCTCCTCATGGGCATTTCAGGTTTTTTTTTCGTTCAGCCTGATGGGTTGAACAAAGAAAAATTTCAAAGTGTTTATCAGGCTTTAGACAGGGTTTACACCTGTCTGTGCTGGTGCATTGCATTAATGCCCTATATTACATGTTAATATGTGTTGTGTTATTTCAGCCCAGTTATATAAATGGCCTGCTAATGCACCAGAGTGGACAACAATGCTCTGGTGCATAAGCATGAGGGCACCACAGTGCACAATAGCGTGTTACTGTGCACTGCAAAGCTGATGTGTTGTAGAGGTACGTTAGGGTGCCATTTACCTGGACATGCAAGGGCGTAATAGACGTTCTTGCAAGACAACGTTATGAAGGCACTCTAAAGGATAAAAATAAGACTTGGACTAATAAAGTAAAAAGGTTTCCTCCTTAGATGACTTGTGAAAGGCACAAATCATCATGTAGCTGAAGTGACTTATTGATTTAGCCTGTGGTAAGGCTTGTCTTTCTCTTTCTATATATTCTTAATTGTCATCAAGTACAGAGCTGGAAAGGGAAAGATGACAGTGACATTTTGGAAGTTGGGTCTGCTGACCAGCTTTTATGCCATAGAGTCCTGGAAAGCACAACTGCAGAAAGACTAGGGGGCGTGACCATACTGTAAATATGCCTCACATGTATATGTTCTGTTGACCAACAGATTGACTACATTCCTAAAGTGGAACTATGCTCACCTCACAGATAAAAGCGATCCCTGCCTTACATCTCCTGGCACTGCCATCTCACGAGCCTTCCATGTTCCTTATTTCTGTCTAACTCCTGCACATGTGATTGGGAGTTGCATTATACCCTGGTATCAACTGTATTCCAGGTGTAGGAATAAGCTGGGTTGTATACTGCCCTTCATGTGCACTACAGTTTACACTAAAAAAAATCTGCTTTCTCTTTAGCAGAAGAAACCTTGCATATCTTCTAGCATTTATTTTATCACATAAAGTTCCATTTACATTTTTGGCCTTCTGTAGACTGTCCCCCCCCCCATATGTTCATCTCCCAGTAAATGAAAAGAGAAAATAGTACGTGCTTTACATCTTGACCATTTGTCAAAACCTAAAGTCTTTATGGAAGGTGCATTGAGCTTATGGTTACTGACAGGTCTATGAGCCTGTCATATTTGCACTGAGAACTTCATAGCTCCACATATACATTAAACAACTCGTATGCTAAAAGCTTATATTTTATCCTTTTGTGAGTTTGAACAGCGGTTGAGAAAGACCCAACATGACCTTACAACAGTAATAGTTAAAAATAGTACTTTAGTAACCACTTGCCGACTGCCGCCCGACTATATATGGCGGCGGTCAGCCCCTCACAGGCAAAGTGACGTACCGGTACGTGCTCCCGCCCCCGCTTGTTCCCTAAGCAGCCCACGCGTGTGACCAGTGGACCCGATGTCTGCCGGTCATTCGCGATCGTCGGCTGGAGAGGGAGAAAGGCAGGCGGCTAATGTAAACACAGCCGCTTGTCATTCTCCCCTGTGTAAAAGCACAGATCATACGGTCCTGCTATGTAGGACCGTTGATCTCTGCTGTTACACACACAGCCACATCCAATCACAGTTAAAAGCACGCCCCTAGGGACACACTTAACCCCTCCCTCTCCAATAAAGTTAACCCCTTCCCTCCCAGCTTAATCAACCTATACGTTGGACCCATTACCTGAATATTGGTTATCCTGACCCCCTCAATGGTTATGGTTTCTGACCAATACATACTATCTTTTTGAATGGGTTATTCTCTAGCCAGGCTTTATGGTCCTCTGTAGTACTGGGCTTGGTGCTTACTTACTGAGGAAGTACTATTTTGATAAATTTATTTATTGATGTTTATGGGAGATTTTTATGCAATTAATAAAGTACTATTTTAACTATTACTGTTGTAAGGTCTTGTTGTGCCACCAAAGTCCATTTCTTTCTCACCTGCTGTTCTATGTAATTTAGGATGAGGCACAGTCTACTCTTGTAGTGTCCACAGTGCCACTCTGTGGGGACACTTTTTCTATCCATTATTTATTTTGTGAGTTTGATTGGAGTACAGTTTTTAGTAGCCAACGTTGTTTCAGAGGCTGTGAATTTATTTATTTTTTTCCTGTGTACGCTTTTCTCACTGGCCTTTACAATCTGAACTTTTTTTTTAGGGGTTTCTCTGTTTTTTCTTTCTTTTATATGAATACGGAAGATGGCCATTATGTTATAGTGTTTACTATTATTTCAGAGGCAACGATTAGCTTTTTTTTTTTTTTGCCTACTGGTCCTGCTGGCAACATCACTGTGTATTCAATGTGAAGTAGGCTAATATGCACTGTTAATTTTGCTTTAGAGTCCTGGACAATATTATTTTAAACCAATGATGAAAGAGTTTCGCTTCGAGCCTTCTTCCCAGATGATAGAAGCACAAGAGGGACAACATTTAAAAATAAGAATTACAGGCCACAGGACAGCTTACAGGTAAGCTTTCAGATTGAAACTTTAACTAAAGGAGGCCAAAGATGAGTATTTTTTTTTTCTTTTTCATTCGACCTGCTAAACAAAACAAAAACCTATTTCTTTATCCCCACAAACATTGTGGATGAAGAAATTCCTCTCACTGGCACATTGTTTTCTGACAGTAGAACCTGGTGCTGTCAGAATTCTCTGATCAGCTGCTGCAGCCACCGAATGACAAAACTTTTCCAACTTGTTCATTCGACAGAAGTCAATTGTATATGGCTGGCCACACACATTGAAATTCGGCTGGTTGATGCTGAACTGGCAAAATTGTGATCCCTCTATTGCCACCTTTACAGTTTTTCGAAAAACGATTTGCTCCCTTAAAAGTTGTCTTTTCAGCTCTTTGGAAATGTTTGTTACTTCCTGAGTCTGAAGAGGTTAAAGCAAGTTTGTGCTTGCAGTAGAAGCTTGAGTTTTAGTTGTGTGCATCAGGCTCAATGATTTACTGTAAAAGTCATCTGGGTGGCTGCAGTCACCCAGTCACTTTTATGTGACTTGTGGGTGCTATCCTCCAGATGCCCCTCCATGGTTCCAGGGCTCTCCTTCCCATACCGGGAGAGCACCTCTGTCACTCCAGGCATGCACATAGGAATACAGATGCGCGCATACACGTGTTTGTAAACAATTTTGCTACTTTATTGGCTATTGCCACTGGGGTGAGAGAAATAATTTTAGTTCCCTCATTTCAAGTCAACTTTAAACTGATGAGCTGTAAAGCACCACCCATTGATATTTTTGAGTACTGAAATTTCTCCCTATTGAGTCTTTTTTTTTTTTTTTTTTTTTTTTGAGACTTGACAATTAGTATCTATTTACTCAACACTATCTTATCTTTTATTTTGTTAAAAAACGGGGGAAATGAATTTGTGTTTGTATACACTAACATTCATTTTTGTGTATTTTTTCTCAAAATATAGGTTTGATAAATGGGTGTGCAAATGTTGTGTGACATGAAACATTGCAACTTCCAATTTTAGAAAATATATACAGTGTAGTTTTGGGGGTTTTCAGTAATTTTAATAACCAAAAATGTTGATTTTTTTTTTCATGTGTGAAAAATTAAAAAATTGCTCCAGAGTGAAGGATTTTTACAATAAATCTGTTGTGGTTCGGTATCCTATGTTGTTAAAACCTGACTATTTTTAGTTGGGTGAAATATTTTTGTAGCAACTGTAATTAGCTGAAAGCGGTGTACGATTTCATACCCAAGTACAGTACTAGTAATTATAAGCTAAATCTGTCAGTTGTGCTCAAGTCCTACTAGTTGTGTTTCAGGGCCAATTTCTTTTTAGCTACAGGCCTATTTATTTAGCAGTCCATTGTTATTCCTTTTGACTCCGAAATGAGACCTTTTATTATTTTATATTAAAAACATTATCAAAGAAAAGCTAGAAAGCAGAATGAGGAGCGAAGTAATTGGGGTTAATTAGGTGTGACATTGAGTTAATAAAGGCCAAAAAGCAAAGACATTAATTTAAAAACTAAACTCATTTTTTTTTTCTTCAGCAACAACCGCTGAGCAAAGCTGAAATGGCTGCTAAAAGCTGCTGTGATACACATAACCTCAGCTGTAATCTTAGATTTATGGTCATAGCATACATTTTCATTTTAAAACCTCTGCATTGTATTAACAATACCAATGTTAGATATTTTTAACAATATAGACACCAGAATACATTCCCAGAAACCCCTTGGGGTTACTGGTGCCAAGTTTCCAAATGTGCAATTAAACCACCAATTATTTTTACTGTTCAATCAAATTGTATTTACAGTAATTATACAAATAAAATTGCAAAGTTCTTAAAGAATGTGTTAACCAAACATTTCATATTCCTGATATGTGCCTGCTGTACCATGTATTTTTATGAAAAAGTATCCAGTTTTCTTTTTATTGCCTTCCTTGTGTGAAGTACCTGGTGTTCCTGCCAGTCTGTCTGCATTCCTATCAACAACTGACCACACTAAAGCCTCATTCACCATGGAAGTTTTTACAGCTGCTGTTTGTTTGCCTTAGGCAGTTTTTTTCTGCAGCCAGTAAACTCTTCAGCTTGTTATCCTATGTGTCCATGCGCACATAGGCTTTTATCAGTGTTTTTTTTTTTTTCTTTTTTGCAGGAGTTTCCTGGCTTGAAAAAAAACCCATAACTAGTGGGTTTTAGGAGGAGCATTTCAGCTGTAAAAAAGCTCTAACTCTGATAAAAGTTTAGAAACTATGAAAAACGTACCTATACAGCGTTTATCAGCGTTTTTGAGCCCTAAGCTTTTGTGGAGTATAATTTTGCTAAAAAAAAAAAAACGCTGCAAAACTTTCTACAGCTTTCTAAAGGGAATGCTACTGCCGGTTTTATTATGTCCAGTGCGCACAAGGCCTAAGCAGGAGATCAAGGCCTCACCACGGTGATCACACCGTGGTCAGTTTTCTAGCTGTGCTTAGAAAAGCTGGTCGGCTGACCAGAAATCCAGAAAGACGGTGGATGATATTCCCTATGCGGGGTCTCGCCTTTTTGGAGACTCCCTGGATGAATTGGTTAAAGGAGTCACTGGGGGCAAGAGCACTCTGCTGCCCCAGAATCCTAAGGGCAAGTTTTTCCGCGGCAAGCGGGGTCCCGCTTTTAAACCTAATCAGGGGTGCTTTCATGCCTTCAAGGCACAGTACAAGGGGAAACCCTTCAAGGGCCAGAGAAAGCCCTGGGCCGGCAAACAAAAATCCGGCCAAGCTGGTGCGACGGCTCAGTCCACCTCTGCCTGAAGGGGCACCCTCACCCATTTCAGGGGTGGGGGGACGTTTGCGCGGTTTCATCCAACCTTGGCTGCTCCGAGTTCCGGACAGGTGGGTTCAGGAAATCATTCGATCAGGGTAGAAGATCTAATTTCTTTCACGGCCGGCAGACAGATTCTTTTCCTCAAATCTTCATTTGACCCCAGGGCGGTTACAAGATCTGCCTCAAGCGGTACTGGATCTCCTCGCTCAGGGGGTAATCATCCCGGTGCCTCATCGGGACAGGTTTCAGGGGTTTTTACTCTAATCTTTTCACTGTGCCCAGAAAGAAGGGCAAAGTGTGTCCGATTCTGGACACATCCCCATTTTCGAGGGTCATCAGAGGTACCTCCGGTTTTCTATTGCTGAGGATCATTATCAGTTTGTGGCGTTACCTTTTGGTCTCGCTTCGGCACCAAGGGTCTTTACCAAAGTGTTGGCGCCTGTTGCGGGCACAGGGCATTGCGGTCTTGGGATATCTGGACGATCTCCTGTTAAGGTCGAGTGCCAGTCAGAGCCTGTTGCGCGATCTGTCCACTACGGTCCAGGCGCTCCAGGAGTTCGGTTGGACCATCAACGTTCAGAAGTCGACCTTGTCTCCTTCGGTTCATCTTCCATGTTTGGGAATGGTTCTGGACTCTGCTCAGGTGAAGGTGTTCTTACCGGAGGACAAGCTCCGCACCCTGCAGTCCGAGGTCAGGTCCCTCAGGGACAACGAATCCTCGTCACTCAGGACCTGTATGCGGTCCCTGGGGTTGATGGTATCGGCCTTCGAGGCGATACCATTTGCACAGTTTCACACACTCCAAGTGGAGATCCTGGCCAGGTGGGACAGACTACCTCAGTCCTTGTATATTCAAGAAAAAGCAAAACCTCCTGCGCTCAAGTGCTGTCTGATGGAGTAGAAAGAGGTGCACTGCAGACTCAGATGTAGAGAGAGCTGTTTGGTCTTGCTGCCCCCTTCAGGATCAAGGGTATCCAGAACCACTGGTAGAAAGGACAAAAAAGAAAAAGAGGGGCGCACCGACCTAGTGCATTATCATAAAACCATTTCATCTGGCTCTGAGGAAGGGGGCTCGCCCCTGAAACGCGTCAGCCTAGCCATAGCAGCCCCATGCGACCATCTGCATGCCCAATCGTCATAATTGGGACCTGGCTACCTTGGAGACTGTAGATGCTATTTTCGATGTGTGTTGTATCACACTAGTTTTGTGAGTACTTTGTACACTTTTTAATATTTTAATAAATGGTTTTATGATAATGCACTAGGTCGGTGAGCCCCTCTTTTTCTTTTTTGTCCTTTCTACCTCAGTCCTTGGACCTGAGAGTGTCTGAGTCGCAGTCCTTGGACCTGAGAGTTTCTCTGAGTCGCCAAACCAGAATGGATCTCTTGTGGTGGCTTCAGTCCCCGGCTGTGTCGGAAGGGAAATCCTTCCGGCCGATTCTGTGGACGGTGATAACCACAGATGCCAGCCTGTAGGGCTGGGGTGGCGTCCTGGGCAACCTATCTGCCCAGGGCACTTGGTCGGAGGAGGAATCCTCCCTTCCGATAAACATATTGGAATTGAGAGCGATCAGGCTGTGCCTGCTCCACTGGTCGGATTGTCTTCTGGGCCATCCTGTATGGGTGCAGACGGACAATGCCACTACGGTGGCGTACATCAACCACCAAGGGGGCACCAGGAGTTCCCGGGCAGCCCAGGAAGGGACCAGTATTCTGTCTTGGGCCAAGACTCATGTCCCTGCGATATCGGCAGTTCACATTCCGGGTGTGGAGAATTGGCAGGCCGATTATCTGAGCCGCCAGACCCTGGACCAGGGGGAATGATCCCTGCACCCGGAGTTATTTCAAATGCTGTGTACAAAGTGGGGATCCCCAGATGTGGATCTGTTTGTGTCTCGGCTAAACCACAAGGTGGAAAGGTTCGTGGCAAGAACGCGCGATCCTCTGGCAGACGCCTCGGATGCGCTGGTGGTGTCTTGGCATCAGTATCGTCTGATCTATGCCTTTCCTCCGATTCAGTTGTTGTCCAGGTTCCTTTGCAGGTTGGCCTCGGAACAAACATTGGTGATTCTGGTGGTGCCGGACTGGCCACGCCGGTCCTGGTACGTGGACATCGTTCACCTGGCCGTCGAACCTCCATGGTGGCTGCCAATGCGAGAAGATCTGCTGTCTCAGGGACCAATCTTCCACCCTGCTTTACAGTCGCTGGCTTTAACGGCATGGCTGTTGAAAGCCAGGTCCTGAGGGACAGGGGTCTCTCCTCAGAGGTCATTCCTACTTTAATCAAGGCTAGAAAGGCCTTGTCTGGTAAGATTTATTACTGTACATGGAAAGCTTATTTTGCCTGGTGTTAGTCCAGGGGCTTTCTCTCCTCGTTCATACTCAGTGGCGAGAGTGTTGGCTTTCCTCCAGTCTAGTGTGGACCAGCGCCTTGCGTTGGCCACGATTAAGGGCCAGATATCTGTACTGGCTATTCTGTTCCAGCGCCCTGTGGCGTCTCATTCCTTGATTCGCACCTTTATTCAAGGTGTGCGTCACTTGGCCCCTCCTCGAAGGGAGCCCTTACCTCCATGGGACTTGAACTTGGTTCTGTCCTTGTTACAACGTTCCCCGTTTGAAAACATCAGGTAAATTTCGTTACCTCTGCTGTCTAAAAAGGTTGCCTTTCTGGTAGCGATCACTTCTGCTCACAGAGTGTCGGAGTTGGCGGCGTTGTCTTGCCGCTCCCCTTACCTGGTGGTTCATAGGGATAAGGTGGTCTTGCGACCTAACCCGTCCTTTCTTCCAAAGGTGGTTTCGGATTTTCACCTCAATGAGGACATTGTTTTACCTTCGCTCTGTGCGAATTCTAAGCATCCTAAGGAGATTGCCTTGCATTCTTTGGATGTTGTCAGGGCGATCAGGGTTTACCTGTCGTTGACTGAATCCTTTAGAAAATCGAATTCTCTCTTTGTCCTTCCTGAGGGACCTCGGAAGGGTATGGCTGCGTCTGCGGCGACTATTGCAAAATGGATCAGACAGACAGTTGTTCAGGCCTATTTGTTGAAGGAACAGGTACCACCCTTCCCTGTCAAGGCGCACTCTACCAGATCGGTGAGTGCGTCCTGGGCTTTCCGGCATCAGGCCTCGGTGGCCCAGGTGTGCAAGGCCGTCGTCCACTGTTGGTCGTCAGTGCACACCTTTTCCAAATTCTACAAAATTGATGTTCTGGCATCAGCTGATGCCTCCTTTGTCCGCAAAGTTCTCTGTGCGGCAGTACCGTAGGGGACCCAGGTTTTGTGTGGGTCCCTGGCTGTTGGGGTTTACCCCCTTGGTTATTTGCTTTCCTTGGTTGTTGCTCCTGTTGAGCTTTTTTGTTGCCCAGAAGGTTCCCTTGCTGTTCACGTAGGTTTCCTTTCTCTGATGTGGGTACTGCGTTGCTTTTCTGACGGTTGCGTTTCCCACCCCTCATGTCTACACTGCTTTGGGACATCCCCATCGGTGAAGACTGTATGAGTGGGCGGCGACTGTCGGAGGACGTAAGAGAAAACGGAATTTTTGTAAAATCTTACCGTAAAATTCCTTTCTCTGAGTCCTCCGACAGTCGCCGCCCCCGCCCCTCTTTTGGGGTTCTTATACACTTAAATGCTTGCTACCAAACTGAGTTGGGATGGCTATTGCAGGGGGGTATTGGACCAGTGGGACAGCCCCCATGGGTGTGTCTATGTAAATGCTTTTGTTTTAACAAGTCTTATGCCTAGCTACTCCTAAGGAGAGGAAGTAGATACCCCATAGGTGAAGAATGTATGAGTTAGCGGCGACTGTCAGAGGACTCAGAGAAAGGAATTTTACGGTAAAATTTTACAAAAATTCTGTTTTTTTCAATTATTATTTTTTTTGGGGGGGATGTTATATAGCAGAATGTGAAAAATTATATATATATATATATATATATATATATATATATATATATATATATATATATATATATATATATATAAATTTTTTTTTTTTTTCCAGAATTGTCGCTCTTTTTTGGTTTATAGCGCATAAAATAAAAATCACCCAGGTGATCAAATACCACCAAAAGAAAGCTCTATTTGTGGGGAAAAAAAGGACATTTTATTTAGGTACAGCGTCGCATGACAGCGCAATTCTCTGTTAAAATAACGCAGTGCCGAATCGCAAAATACTGCCTGGTCATTAAGGGGGCAAATCCTTTCGGTCCAGAAGTGGTTAAAATACCTCATGGGTCCCAGGAGTCACGTGGTGCCACCATTTTCCCATAGCCTAATGCATTGGAGCTTGGCGGTCATGTTTCTGTAGTCGTCACACAACAATCTATACAGCAGCATTTTCCTGAAGCCTGATGGAGTGGTGTTTAGTGAAGGGCCTCTTCTGGCAGTGCAGCCGTTTCCTCTTTCTGATCGGCGTGAAGCAGGCAGCTGCGCGATCTCTGTCCCTCCTAAATCGTTGGTGGTGAGTTCCTGGGGCTGTATATACTGCCATTTTTCTGCTATAACAGCGCTGCTTGGTGCGCTGGGACCTGTGGTGCCATCGGTGCAGCGGTGGGGGGGTTTCTCAGCGTTTTGTTACCAAATTTTTTGTATTGAACTTACTGATGGGCCCAGTTTACCATGGAGCCCCTAAAGCACGTTTCACCACCTGACCCATTTTCAGAAGCTGCAGGACCCTCTGGGTCTGTCTGCCCTGGCAGCCATGGCGGCGGGCCTGCAGTCATTGGTGTCAAAAGTGGATATGGCTCTTCAGAAGAGACCTAGTAAAAAGCGCCCTCCGCCTTCACCTGCATCCTCTGCGCAAGAAAAGGCACTTGTGGAGGCACTGATTGTATCAGTGTCGGAAGCTTTAAAAAATGGAGGACACAGCAAATGCTGCATCGACCGTGCCGGTGCAATTTGGCACCCGTAGACCATTCAAGATGACTAAGGTGTTCCGCTTTCCTGCCTATTTCGACGAGATTGTCGCTAGCCAGTGGGATTCCCTGAAACGCTTGGTTGGGATACCTGAGCGTTTCGCTTAGAGGTATATTTTTGAGGAGTCCCTCTTAAAGAACCTGACAGTTCCACCGGTGGTGGATTCTTCTGGATTCTTCTGTCTCCAGGTTGAATAAAGCCAAGCTGTTACCAGTGGAGGATGCTCCGTTATTTAAAGAGCATTTAGACAGGAAGGCTGAATCTCTGATCCGCTAACTATTTATCATGGCAGGTTCAATTTTGAGGCCGGTGTTTGCCATAACCTTGGTCTCTCGGACATTAACGGAATGGGCGAAGCTTTTGCGCCAGGATCTGGAAGGGGGTCAGCATTCCCCTGAACTGGCAGAGCTGGCGGATCAGTTGATACAGGGGTTACAGTATATGTTTCTCTAGACGCAGCCCCCTTATCCTGCAGGGTGTCTGTGACCGCGGTGACTCTGCGACGCATGATTTGGTTGAAATGCTGGTCTGTGGACCAGGACTCCAAGAAGGTGCTGACGGATCTCCCCTTCGTGGGGGACAGCTTGTTCGGAGCTTCTATGGAAGAGATCATTAAAGGTCTCATGGGAGGTAAGAGCACCCTGCTCCCGCAGGTTTCTAAAAGTGGAGAGTCTTGCCGCAAACGTGGTCCTGTTTCTCAGCCCACAAGCGGCCCTTTCGTCCAGCAGGATGGCAGGACAAGGGTCCTAAATCCTCCCGTGCCTTCTCAGGAGGTTCCAGGAGACCCTGGGTTGGTAAGTCAAAAGTGGGCTCTGCTGGCCCTGCAGACAAGTCCTCTGCCTGAAGGGGTGCCCTCACCCACACATGGGGTAGGGGGGACGTTTTCACTTCTTTCCGGACCTGTGGACCTATTTCATTGAAGACAAATACGTCCATGAGCTGATCTGGTCCGGTTACAAGATCGAGTTTCTGTCCTTGCCCCCTGCAAGGTTCTTTCCTTCCAACCTGTGTCTGTCCCCAGATCGGCTACAGGGCCTTCTTGGGGTGGTTCAGGATTTGCTCTCACAAGGAGTCATTCTACCAGTTACAGAGTTAGAACTTTTTCAAGGGTTTTATTCAAACCCATTTACTGTTCCCAGGAAGGAGGGCAAGGTCTGTCCAATCCTTGACCTCAATGCCCTGAACCACTTTGTGCGGGTTCAGAAATTCAGAATGAAGTCCATTGGCAGGGTAAAGGCATCCCTTCATCAAGGGTTTTTTTTTTGGCCTCTGTCGATATCAAGGGCGCTTACCTTCATATCCCAATATTTGTCGGGAAGCAGCGTTTTCTTTGCATTGCTGTAGGCGAGGAGCATTTTCAATTCATGGTCTCGCCTCAGCTCTTTGGGTGTTCACAAAAGTGTTGGCCCCAGTGTTAGCCTTGCTCAGGCAGAGGGGGATTGCGGTAATGGGGTACCTGGGCGATCTCCTTCTGCAAGTCGACGTCTGTCTTAAAGGACGATTTGGACATCACTGTACAAACTCTGCAAGTATTCGGCCGGACAATGAATTTTTAGAAATCAGCTCTGACTTCATCCAACAAACTGGACTGCCTCGATCTGACTCTGGATTAAGCCTCAGCTCGGGTATTTCTTCCAGAAACAAAACTGCTGAAGTTGCAGCATGCGATTCGGCTCCTGTTAGCCAACTGCCCGTCATCTCTCAGGACTTGCATGCAAGTGCTGGGCTTGATAGTCTCCACCTTTGCGGCAGTCCTGTTTGCTCAGTTCCATACCAGACATCTGGAAAAGGAGATTCTGGCCAAATGGGACAAGAATCCACAGTCCCTGGATAATCTGATCCTTTTGAGCCGGGGGATGAGGTTATCACTAATATGGTGGCTTCGCCCCCCGGCACTTAGGCAGGGAAAGGCTTTTCTTTCCCTGTATTCAACGGTGGTTTCCACGGACGCCTGTCTGTCCAGGTGGGGAGGTGTCTTGGGCACGGAATCACCCCAGGGGTTCTGGTCTCGGGATGAGCCCAGTCTGCCAATCAACATCCTGGAAGTCCAGGCGATCAGGCTTTGCCTGTCCCAGTGGATGGATCGTCTGCAGGGGTGTCCGATAAGGATTCAGTCGGACAACACCACGGCTGTGGCATATGTCAATCAAGGGGGCACCAAAAGTGCCCTAGCGGCCAAAGAAGTGGCCGATATTCTAAAGTGGGCAGAACGCTCTGTTCCAGCCCTCTCTGCTGTGCATATTCCAGGGGTGGAAAATTGGCAGGTGGTCTACCCCAGTTGGCAGGCCCTGATTCCGGGTGAATGGTCCTTTCATCTGGAGGGGTTTCAACAACTGTCTCTCCAGTGGGGGACCCCTGACGTGGACCTGTGAGCCCCCCGCATCAACCAGAAGGTTCTGAGGTTTGTGGCAAGGTCTCGAGACCTTCTGTCAGACGCTCTGGTGGCCCCTTGGGGCCAGTATCGCCTAATATATGCCTTTCCTCCGCTACAGCTTCTGCCGAGATTTCTGTGCAGAATCAACAGCAGCCCGAGAGGTGGCAGAGATCCTAAAATGGGCAGAAAATTTTGTTTCAGCTCTTTCCGCCATGCATATCCCAGGAGTGGAGAACTGGCAGGCGGATTACCTGAGTCGTCAGGTTTTGGATCAGGGGGAATGGTTACTGCACCGGAGGTGTTTCACCTGCTTTGTGTCCAGTAGGGGACACCCAAAGTCGACTTGTTAGCCTCTCGTCTCAACAAGAAAGTACAGAGGTTTGTAGCCAGAATTTGGGATCCTCTGGCCAATGCCACAGACGCACTGGTGGCTCCTTTGGGGTCAGTATCGGCGGATCTATGCATTCCCTCCGCTTAAACTCCTGCCGAGGCTTCTGCTCAGAATAGAGGTGGAAGGGTTTCTCGTCATTCTGGTGGCCCCAGACTGTCCTTGCCAGTCTTGGTACGCAGATCTGGTAAGGTTGGTCGCCGATGCTCCTTGGAGACTTTCTCTTAGGGAAAATCTGCTGTCTCAAGGGCCAATCTTCCTTCTTGCTTTACAGTCGCTAGCTTTAACGGCGTGGATGTTGAAAGTCTGAGTCAAAGACCCCTGTCCTTTAATACCTGTGATTCCTACACTGTTGAAGGCTAGAAAATCTACCTCCAGGATGATCTATCATCGTGGATCTGAAAATCGTACATCTCATGGTGTGTATCGCTGAAGGTGCATCCTCGCCTTTTTTTGATGGCTAGGATTTTGACCTTTCTCCAAAGAGGGGTTGAGCAGCGGTTGGCCTTGGGTACTATAAAAAGCCAAGTGTCTGCTTTGGCTGCGTTTTTTCCAACGCCCTTTAGCTACGCATGCTTTGATTCACACTTTTATTCAAGGGGTTCGCCGTATGGCTTCTCTAAGATGATCCCTGTTACCTCTGTGGGATCTTAACTTGGTACTGTCTGTTCTTCGAAAACCTCCTTTGAGAACAATAGAGAGATTCCTTTGCTTACACTGTCACTGAACGTAGCCTTTTTGGTGGCTATTACCTCTGCTTGCAGAGTATCTGAATTGGCGGCGCTATTCTGCTGTTCACTTTATCTGGTGGTTGACAGAGATAAGATGGTATGTCGACCTAATCAGTCGTTTCTTCCGAAGGTGGTTTCTGATTTCCATTTGAATGAAGACATTGTGCTGCCTTCATTCTGTCCTAAGCACAAGCATCCCTAGGAAATTGCCTTGCGTGCTTTGGATGTGGTTCGGGCAATTAGGGTTTACATGGCGGCTACTGAATCTTTCAGGAAATCTGACTCTCATTTTGTCCTTACGGAAGGACCTCAAAAGGGATTGGCTGCATCTGCCGCGACCATATCCAGATGGATCAGGCAGACGGTGGTACAGGCTTATTCATTGAAGGGCCAGGTTCCACCTTTCCCTGTGAAGGCGCATTCTACTAGGGCACGGAGTGCCTCTTGGGCTTTTCGCCATCAGGCGTCAGTAATGCAAGTTTGCACGGCGGGATCCTGGTTGTCTGTGCACACGTTAACTAAATGTGTTGGCATCCTCGGATCCTTTTTTTGGCCGCAAGGTTTTGCAGGCTGCTGTTTAAAAGAGAAAAACCTCTTTGAGGGTGTATGTTTTCTAGGTGAGCTCCAGTTGTTCCTGGTTGAGCTCCATGTTCACTGGTTGGCTAAGTTTAGCCTTTGGGGAATTACATTCTTTTCTGCATTTTTTTCCCACCCCTCATGCAAATACTGCTTTAGGACGTCCCAATGGTCAAGAATACGGAACTGCAGCTGTCGATGAACGATAGAGAAAACTGGATTTTTGACTTACTGTAAAATCCTTTTCTCTGATGTTCATTGACAGTCGCAGCACCTGTCCCTCCTATTTCTGAGTGGAATGTTTTTTGTTTTTTTCCTTATAAACACTGATTGAAACAAAACTGAATCCTATAGCAGTGAGTGGGTGTATTCCTGCAGGGACTGCCCCATCTGGCGTAAAGATTTTTCCTGCCTAGTGTCCTACTCATGTAGGGGGCAGCATAACCCAATGGTCAAGAAAAATATGAAGCTGCGTCTGTCAATGAACTTCAGAGAAAAGGATTTTACGGCACTTTTTTCAACTTGGCACTGCGCGACTTTAACTGACAATTACGCGGTCATGCAATGCTGTACCCAAACAAAATTTACATCTTTTTTTTCCCCACAAACCGCTTTCTTTTGATGGTATTTGATCACCTCTGCGCTTTTTACTTTTTGCGATGTTAATAAAAAAAGAGCGAAAATTTTGCGAAAAATTGACATTTTCTACATTGATTACATTGTTAAAAAATATCCAATATATTAAATTTTTGTCATATGTTTAGGCCAAAATGTATTTGGCTACATGTCTTTGACAAAAAAATTCTCAGTGAGTGTATTTTTATCTATTTTAAGACCGGAAGATTTTATCCCCTTCCTGACCAGGCCATATTTTGTGATTCGGCACTGCATTATTTTAATGGACAATTGCGCGGTCCTGCGCGCTGTACCCAAACAAAATTGACGTCCCTTTTTCCCCACAAATAGAGCTTTCTTTTGGTGGTATTTGATCACCTGTGCAATTAATTTTTGAAAAAAAGAGAGCGACAATTTTGGGAAAAAAACTATTTTCCACATTCTGATAAATAACATTCCCAAAAAAAAAAACATTAAAAAATCTAATTTTTGTTTTAAATTTTAGGCCAATTTGTTTTCTGCTACATATTTCTGGTAAAAATAAATCGCAATAAGTGTATTTTGATTGGTTTGCACAAAAGTTAGCGAGTTTACTAACTAAGGGAAAGATTTATGTCATTTTTATTGTGTTTTTTTTTTTTTCTTTTTACTAGTAATGGCGATCTGCAATTTTTTGCGGGACTGTGACATTGTGGCGGCCAGATCGGGCCCCTAACTGACATTTTTGACACTTTTGGGGGGACCAGTGACATTACTACAGTAATCAGTGCTATAAATATGCACTGTTGCTGTAATAATGACACTGGCAGGGAAGTTGTTGGTGATCAAGGGGTTAAATGTATGCCTCATGCTTACTGACGTGTGGGGGGTAGGGTTCTGTGACACAGACAGAGAGCTATGCTGAATCCTGTGATCTCTCCCTGTCTGTCACAGAGTAGATTCGCCTGCTTTGTTTACACAAGCAGGCGGATCTTCTCACACTTTCCCCAATCGGGGAAGAGAGGCGGCGATCAGAGCGGGAGCGAGCCTCCGGCGGCGCGCTCGCTGCCGAGACCACTAGGAGTCCAACGACATAGGTCTATGTCGCTGGACCCAGGGGAACCGACCTCCCACAGTAATATTACTGTGAGCTGTCGGCAAGTGGATAAAGTCCCTTTCTGAGCATGAGCGAATGATGTTAAAACTGTTATATAAAACTCATGTATTTGAAATTCTGTGTGCATACATTTGTGTTTGTATTTTGCTAAGAGAGCTGAGCCTTTTTGCACAAAGTTGCTTAGTGGTTAAGTTGGTAATGGCAAGCTGTCATGTCCTTTCAGTTGTTATGGAACTGTGTCCTCCCTAAATGGTGAGCCTGAGCAAGGAGTATCAGTGGAAGCTGTGGGACAGAAAGACTGTGCAATTTATGGTGAAGATACTGTCACAGACGAGGAGGGGAAATTCAGACTTCGTGGCTTAAGGGTAAGTAGGAAGTTTTAACTGACAAACGTATTAGGGGTTACAGTACATGAATGTCGACACAGAACCAAGTCAAATACACCCTTCTTTCCATAAAAAATATGTTTTGCATTTTGATGCGTATTCACATTGAAATTCATTGGCTTGCATGGTAGCGTAAAAGTAATGCATGGCAAAACTGCTGCACACAGAATCTGGTGCAGCTGTGCATAGTAACCAGTCCGTCTCAGGGTTTTATTGCCAAAGCTCTTCAGTCATTTTTTCATCTTTCCATCTATTAAATTCCCTGCCCTATTTGTTTTGACTTTGGATAGTAAAACATTTTTTTTTGCTAAATACCTTCTACAACCCACTTCCTCTTTCTTGTCTCGTAATAAGCCTAGGCTAATGACATCATGCACTGCTCTCTTATTCTAGTGAGAGTTTGCCAGCAAGGGAGAATGGGTGAGTCATAGGAAAGCCAAAGAGAGCTGGAGGGGGCTGGATGAGGGGGGGGGGGGATAAGAGGAGTCTGCAGAGATCCATGAGTATTCATTGAGAGGGAAATTGTGCAGGCAAGCAGTGCTGTGTGTGTGTGTGTGTGTGTGTGTGTGTGTGTGTGTGTGTATATGTACATATAAAATAATATTCAAAGTGGTTGGAGGGAAGCTTTATATACAAAAAATTAAGGTTCCCCTAAATCGGGACTTTTAAGGCACGTAAATTTTTAAGAAAATGGATAATAGTGATATGAAAATATTAAATTTTATTAAGTTAACAAACACAATAGTAGATTAACCACTTACCGCCCGCCCGCCGTCATATGACGGCGGGACGGTGCGGCTATTATCCTGGGCGGACGTCATATGACGTGACCCAGGAAATGCACGGCAGGCGCGCGATCGCGGGCGCGCCGCCGTGCACTGCCGGTGTCGGGGTGTCCCCGGGACACCCCCCGTCACCGGCAGGGGGGAAACAGCCACTGGGCGTGGCTGTTTCCCACGTGATCGGCTGTGTTCCAATGACACAGCCGATCACAATGGAGGCGGCCGGGAGATGACCGCGCATGCGCGATCGGGAGCGCGCAGCGCGGTCATGTCGGTGGCACTGTGTTCCGTAGGAACACAGCTGTCACCGGCAGTAGTAAACAGTCACTGATAGTGACTGTTTACTATGTGATCGGCTGTGAATCCATTCACAGCCGATCAGAAAATGTAAACAAAGAGCAGTAACTCAGTGTTACTAGCTCTTCTCCCCTCATACAGTTTCCAGTATGAGGGGAGAAGAGCTAGAAATAGTGAGTTACTGCTCTGTACACATGTAAAAGTAAAATCACACTAATAAAGGTCCCCCACACAGTCCTCAGCCCCCCCCAATGTCACCTGTCACCCAACAGTCACCTCATCAGTGCCCAGAAATTGACACCCATAACGTTCACATGTGAGCGCAGCGATCGCAGGCAGAATCACCGCGATTCTGCCCGCAATCCGGAAATCATTGCAAATTGCGGGACGCCTGTGCGTTGCCCGTTTTTTGCAATAGCACCCCAAACGCTGTGCGATGTTGCCACCATTTCCGCCTGCCGAATCGCGGTAACATCGCGCAAACAACGCATGACGCCCAAAAAAGGTACAAGAGCTTCTTTGGGGCGTCATGCGTTGTTTGCGTGATGTTACCTCAATTCGGCAGGCGGAAATCGCAGCAACATCGCACAGCGTTTGGGGTGCTATTGCAAATCACGGGCAACGCACAGGCGTCCCGCGATTTGCAATGATTTCTGGATCACGGGCAGAATCGCAGTGATTCTGCCCGCGATCGCTACGCTCACATGTGAACGTAGCCTAAAATTCACCGGTCACCAGAGACTGCCATCAGTACCGCCGTGCACCATCGCCCGTCACCTGTCACCCATCAGTGACCATCGCCCGTCACCTGTCACCCCATCAATCACCGTCACCTGTCACCCCATCAGTCATCCGCACCTGTCACCCCATCAGTCACCGTCATCTGTCACCCTATCAATCATCGTCACTTGACACCCCATCAGTGATCCTCACTTGTCACCCCATCAATCATCGTCACATGTCACCCCGTCAGTGATTGTCATCTGTCACCCCATCAATCATCGTCACTTGTCACCTCATCAATCATCGTCACCTGTCACCTCATCAGTCATCGTCACCTGTCACCCCATCAGTCATTGTCACCTGTCACCCCATCAGTCATTGTCACCTGTCACCCCATCAGTCATTGTCACCTGTCACCCCATCAGTCATTGTCACCTGTCACCCCATCAGTCATTGTCACCTGTCACCCCATCAGTCATTGTCACCTGTCACCCCATCAGTCATCGTCACCTGTTTGCCATATGCATGCAATCACTTACTGACCGCCTAACGACTATATGCGTCGGCCATTAAAAGCTAAATACTGGGGTTATGGCAGCAGATAGCCCCCATAACCCCGGTATTTTTTGAAACGGCGGGCGGTCGGCTTTCAGATAAGGGTGGTCCCAGTGGCGGATTCGCCGCGGAATTACCCTTACGGTGCAGGGGAAGAGGTGCCCCCCCCCCCTCCTGCCGCGTCCCAGACGTTTTCCCAGCTTACCGGACCAGCCGGCAGCGGGGAAAACTATCCGGTCCCGGATCCTCAGAGACAGGAAGTCGAGTGAGGGCAAGATGGCCCTCACTCAACTCTATGGTCTTGGAGGACCGGAGCTACGTCAAAAGACGTTGCCTAGCAACCGGTTTAAAGGGCCGCTTTTTTTTTTTCTTTTTTTTTTTTTCCTCTTTCAACAATTTTTTTTTTTCTTTTCTTTTTTAGTGTAGTTGTGAGGTGTGAGGTCTTTTTGACCCCAGATCTCACAATAAAGAGGACCTGTCATGCCTATTTCTATTACAAGGGATGTTTACATTCCTTGTAATAGGAATAAAAATGATCAAAACATTTTTTTTTTTTAAACTGTGTAAAAATAAAAAAATAATAAATAAAATAAATAGGAAAAAAAAAAAAAAAAAAAATTAAAGCGCCCTGTCCCCGTTAGCTCGCGCGCAGAAGCAAACGCATACGCAATTCCCGCCCACATATGTAAACGATGTTCAAACCATACATGTGAGGTATCGCCGCGATCGTTAGAGCGAGAGCAATAATTTGAGCCCTAGACCTCCTCTGTAACTCTAAGCTAGTAACCTGCAGAAATTTTTAAAATGTTGCCTATGGGGATTTTTAAGTACCAATGTTTGGCGCCATTCTGTGAGCATGCGCAATTTTGAAGCATGACATGTTGGGTATCTAATTACTCGGCGTAATATTATCTTTCACATTATGGAAAAAAATTGTGCTAAATTTACTGTTTTCTTATTTTTTAGTTCAAAAAAGTGAATTTTTTTCAAAAAAATCGCATCTGGAAGACTGCTGCGCAAATATGGTGTGATAAAAAATATTGCAACGATCTCCATTTTATTCTCTAGGGTCTCTGCTAAAAAAAAATATATAATGTTTGGGGGTTCCAAGTAATTTTCTAGCAAAAAAAATGATTTTAGCTTGTAAACACCAAGTGTCAAAAATAGGCCCAGTCTTAAAGTGGATAAATGGACAACTTTGTGTAAAGCGCTACTTGGATGTTAGGCCTATGTGTGTGGCCAGGCTGTGAAAAAGTGTTACACATGTGGTATCGCCATACTCAGGAGGAATAGCAGAATGTATTTTGGGGTGCAATTTTTGCTATGTACATGCTATGTGTTAGAAATATTGCATAAATGGACAGCTTTGTGTAAAAAAAAATGTGTTTTCATTTTCTTTCCACATTTTCCAAAAACTTGTGGAAAAAAATGACATATTCAAAAGACTCATTATGCCTCAAAAATTATACGTTGGGCTGTTTGCTTTCCAAAATGGGGTCATTTTATGGGGGTTTCCATTGTCCTGGTGCTCCAGGGCCTTCAAAAGTGCTATAGGTTGTCAGGAAATTATATGTGTAATTTGTGCTCCTAGAATGCCGGACGGGGCTACTTGAATGTTAGGCCTCTGTATGTGGCCAGGCTGTGAAAAAGTCTCACACATGTGGTATCGCCATACTCAGGCGGAGTAGTAGAATGTGTTTTGGGGTGTAGTTGCAAGTATACATGTGCTGTGTGAGAGAAATAACCTGTTAATATGGCAATTTGTAAAAAAAAAAAAAAAAAAAAATCTTCATTTTGCAGAGTTGTGGGAAAAAATGACAACTTCAAAAAACTCTCCATGCCCCTTATTAAATACCTTGGAATGTCTACTTTCCAAAAAGGGGTCATTTGGGGGGTATTTGTACTTTCCTGACTTTTTAGTGTCTCAAGAAATGAGATAGGCCTTCAGTACATCAGGTGTGAGCAAGTGTGATCAATTTTCAATGATTCGCACCATAGCTTGTGGACTCTATAACTTTCACAAAGACCAAATAATATACACTTACTTGGGTTATTTTTACCAAAGATAAGTAGCAGTATAAATTTTGGCCAAAATTTGTGAAGAAAAATGACTAATTTGCAAAATTTTATGACAGAAACAAAGAAAAATGCGTTTTTTCACGATATTTTCAGTCTTTTTTTATTTATAGCACAAAAAATAAAAAACCCAGTATTGATCAAATACCATCAAAAGAAAGCTCTATTTGTGTGAAAAAAAGGACACAATTTTTGTATGGGTACAGTGTTGCATGACTGAGTAATTCTCAGTCAAAGTGTGAGAGCGCTGAAAGCTGAAAATCGGTCTGGGCAGGAAGGGGGTGAAAGTGCACTGTAGGCAAGTGGTTAAAAAACATTGTGCAAGCAGGCAAAGGACAGAAGGAAACAACTCATATCGCTAGAACATATAACCCGACATGTTTCGGAGCTGAAATACTTGCTCCTTCTTCAGGGGTGGAGGTTCAAAGCGGTACTCTGGTGGTAGAAAAATGGACGTATAAGAACCAACAATTATAGAGGTTTTTACATATTAGATAGTGACTATTACAGTTCACACATGTAATGAGTACTTGCAGAGTTAGATCAAAACTGAGCTTGGAGAGCCTGCACAGGGGTTAAAAACATCTGGTGGTGTGGATCTATCTGGCGGACATATGCAGCAGCATCAATTATGGATTGGTATACAAATTGCAAAAACCACAGCTGTTGGACCAGGTCAATGACCGCAATCAACTGGACATCTGAAGTCCTCAAAACGGGAGGAGCCAGGAGCAGTCTCCTAGGGGCAAAGTGTATCCAGTGTGAGTGCTGCCGATCTGGAAGATAGGCAGACAGCAGGTGGTTAACTTCAAATTTAGTTCAACAGTATAAAATAAACTGTATAGCAATGTTTAAAAAAGAAAAAAATTAAGTAGAAAGATGACAAAAAGGAGACTGCAAAATGCCAAGGGATTAAGTTGCTTTAGGGGATAAAGCAAGAGAGAAGTATAGAGCATACCTTATTGTTAGACCAGATTCAAATAGCGGCGTCCTCTCCACACTGCAGCCAGCAAACAAAAGCGCTGGCTGTGTGTTGGGAGAGGTGCACTATAAGAGTGCTCGCCGATGAGTGGGGATGTGTTACAGCTGGCATCACAGGGAGGACTCCCTGGAGCGCTGATGCCGGGCCCGCCCCCAGCCCATGTGTCACGCAGCAGCGTGACCTGGTGTGGGCGGAGCCGGCACTTGCGCTCCACCGGCACGGAGATTGCAACCGGAAGTGTGTGGAAACACCACGGCTGCTAATTGGTCGAACACTGGACCACCAAGGAACAGAGTAGATGGAAGGAAGGACCAAGACAACACATTGCTAGACCGCAAAGTGTGTCTCACCGTGCCGGGATGGACAGAAAAGGGGGGACATAATCTGGAGACACAACTAGCTGGGAATTGTATTAAAAATATGGCAAAATATTACATTAAAAAGTAATGCTGCATGTGCCGTCAACTAAACGGGCAGAAGAAAAGAAACTGTATATAATAAGCGGCCAGCATGTCGCCAAGAAAAGATCGGCCACCAGATGTAATTAGAGTGCTGGTCATTGACAATTGATAACAACAATGTTCAAAAAAAAGGGGAGAAGGAAGACAAAGAGGAACATAATAAGCAAAAAATAATAATTAATATATATATTTTTGGAGGAACAATACTGTAAAGAGACGATTGCGTAGTACATATTAATATATAAGAACAGGTACACAATAGACTGATGCATGAAACCATATTGGAAAAAAAAAAAACGGTCAAAGCCTATGGTGACAATAATACATAATATATATATTACATACAGTTACATACAAACAGTCAAAAGGACTAATGTAATACAATAGGCATGGAACAAAGGAAACAAACATAGATGGCAAAGGGGACAGCAATGAAGACAGGAAAGGACAAGCACCAAATATTATGGGAGATAGCATAATAGGGGAGTGGCATGGAATTACAGAAATACTGTATTTTAGGTTTCCATACCCCCCGAGTTAAAGCCCTCAAGGTATGGTTTGAATGATAGGGTCCCATTCAACCCTGGGGGTTCAGTGGCCTTCAAATAATAAATCCACCTTAGCTCAAGCTGGAGGAGAGCCTTGTTCCAGTCACCTCCTCTGGAGCCAGGGTGGATTCGGTCCAAGATCAAAAACTTGATCCTGGGCATTTAGCCGGCGTGCACTGTGGCCACATGTCTACCCAAGGTTAAATCTGGATCTGATTTTCTCATGCTCAGAATGTGGTGGTAGGCACGTTGCCAGAATTCTTGTTTGGTTTTACCAATGTAAAAACATTGGCAAGTGCAGAGTAGAAGGTAAACTACGCCAACAGTCCGGCAGTTAGCAAAATGTTTTGCTTGATATGTGTTTCCATTGGGTAGTAGGGAGGGAAGCTTTATATGGCAAATATGTTTTTGTTACACATTTTGTGAGCAGACTGTAGTTCCTCTTTAAAGCGGTTGTAAACCCTATAAAAAAAAAAACATAAAAAAAAAAAAACCTGCAAGACAAAGGCATAATGAGCTAGTATGCATCGCATACTAGCCCATTATGTGTAACTTACCTTAAAACGAAGCCCCGACACGGACCCCCGGACAGCGCTGCCGGCGCTGCCATGATCCCTCGACGTCTCTTCCGGGTTCGGCGGCTCCGGCGCGCTGATTGGCCGGAAGAGACGGCTCCAGCGCGATGATTGGCCGGAGCCGTGATGACGTCACTCCCGCGCATGCGCGCGGGAGTGATTTTTCCGGCAAGCTCCCGGCAACTTAATTGAAGGTCCCCCCGGACCTTCAGAGCGCATGCGCCGCTCGCGCGAGCGGCTGTATGCACTGTAAATATCTCCTAAACTGTGCCGGTTTAGGAGATATTATTTGTACCTACAGGTAAGCCTTATTATAGGCTTACCTGTAGGTAAAAGTGTCAAAAAGCGGGATAGTACCGCTTTAAATGAACAAACTGAAGTAAGAAGCAAATTGGTTACTATGCACAGCTGCATTCGCCAGTTTTAGCAAACTGCTTTTATCACCTTTTCAAAGCATTTAAAATAAATTGTAAGGGAAAATAAATGCAGCTGTGTAAGTTGCAAAGTTGTAATTTCTTGTTTTGTTTTTATATTAGGAACATGTAGATTGTTTTGTAAAGTGGCTCTGTGTTTTTGTAAATGTGTTACCTAAATATAACCTATTCAAATAAAACGACAAAAAGGAAAAATGGAAATTTTTTTTTTTTTATTGCATATTATTTTCTCTACCATCCATTTAGGTATTGCTTGATAGTAGGGTTATTTTGTTAGACACTAGGCACATAGAAAAGGAGGTCAGCCCCCTAGAAACTATCACCTCACACCTGCTCATTTCTGCTTAGTGTCCTTAGAAGAATAGCGGTCTTTCTTCCTTCTGTATTTTTCATTTCATTGGAAGATTTGTTTTTTACTATCGGCATTTATTGGTCTTGGCTTGGACTTTGCTTATGCAGTATGGTAATGGTGAGTGCACACATGCTCTCGAATTTCCTCCCCCTACAGTTTTTTGTGGAGATTATTGCGGCAGCGCTTTCCACAAGAAGCTCTGCAGGTTCCTCTAATCGGAAATGCAGCATATTGGGAGTAGAATCATTCTTAGTGACTTTACAGCTTTGCCTGCAGTGACATCTTGTAACAAAGCCATCTTTTTTGTTTTTAACTGCTGACATCCCGCAAGGCTTGGGTCGGTTTGTATTCCTGGGGGATTTTCTTTTTCTTCTTGAAGGTGGCCTCAAAAATGCGTTAGATGGCAATGAATGCTAGGTGAGTTAAGTCTTGGGTAACCCTTTTTTCTGTTCAGATGCATAGAGTGATCTGGCTTAATTGCTGGTTGGTAGAGCAACAAAATAAGAAGACTTTATGGCTACCCTTTGTAGGGTATCAACTTTGTGCTGGAAGAAATTGTTAAATCGACATGGGTCGACACCTTCATATTCTGCATCAAAATGTTTCTTTTGTTTCTCGAAGCTAGTTTTCCAAACCAACAAGTCTTCTTCCACCCCATCAGGCTCAGGAGGTCTAAACATCTTTGGCAAACATAGGGATCCAAACCTGCAGATAAACCAGCTTTCACATGAAGTTTCATCCCCAACCAGCTCCAGCAGAGGTTGGGGCTCCTGGATGGCTTTTGCAGAAATTTGGAAGGTTTGCATAGCTGAAGCATGAGTGCAGAGGTAGTAACCAAATGCTACTGAATAGTTTAACCACCTTCTTCCGCCTTGACTTTACCTTTCCTGTGTCTCAGCAACATCAGACAGACCTTCTTTTATTCTAGGTTCACACTTATGCGAATTGGATGCGGGTTTTCCGCATCCAATTAAAGGCCAGTTCATTCATTTCCAGGGCGGCCGCGTAACGCACTGCAGAAGGGTCCCATGCGTCTTTTGCTCCGTTTCAGGTCTGAATTCATGCAAAAATTCGAACCTGAAACGGTGAACAGGGACGCACCAGACCCCTTGCTGCAAGCCGCTCCCCAAAAAGTGTGAACCCAGGCTTAGTCATTCAGGGATTGTGAAACCAGGGGGTTTTCATTTCTGTTCTTCCAACCAAATGATTGAAGGGTAAAACCGGTTTACAGTTCTGAAACCCAAAAGAAGCGTTTGCCCTGTCTTGGATTTAAAGGATCTCAGGCCTTTTGTTTGTTTTTAAGTTTTACGTGGAATCTATTGGGTACTGAGTATGTCTGCCTGCATTATGAAAACTTCTTTGCTTCCATCAACGTAAAAGATGCCTGTTTACATATTCTTATCTTTACACGTCATCAGCAAATTCTTTGCTTTACTGAGGGCAACAACCACTCACTTTTTTATTCAGCCTTGCCTTGGCCCCAAGTATTCATACAGATATTGTCACCAGTTCTGGCTGCAAGAACAGATCTCCTGTGTCTGGAAACCAATATGTTAATCATGTGAACCTTGAGGTCCTCATGATGGAATCAGAGATGACTGCTCAAAGTTCAGATCAACCTATCACTTGGAGTAATTGAGCCTTCTCCTGGATACCTTTGAGGCCTAGGGTCTTCTTACATAAGCTAAAGATGCAGAATCTAGGTTGGCAACTATTTTAAACGCTAGTCTTTCCTGCAGAGCTGCATGCAAATACTGTAATGAATAGTACCCATCTTCAAAGTACTCAATTTCACTCCAGAAATCAACAGACTATTCTCACATTTTTCTCAATATTTCTTGCGTGGGACACTAGAACAGATGATCTGCTTACATCCCTAAACCTGAATATGTCTCTGTGGTGGCTTTTGTCGCCAACGAGGGCATGTTTTTCTTTTCTTTTTTTTTTTCTTCCCTTTTGATTGGAAGATTGTTACAATGGACATCATCTTGATAGCAGAGCAGCATTAGATTGGTTTGGGTCCCAATCACGACACTGCCTGCCTGGAGTTTGCATGCTCTGGTTTCCTCCCACACTCCGAAGACCTGCTAAAAGGTTAATTGGCTCCTGTCTAAATTGGCCCTAGTTTATAAATGTGAGTTAGGGACCTTAGATTGTAAGCTGCTTGAGGGCAGGGACTGATATGAATGTACAATATATATGGAAAGCACTGCGGAAATTGACTGCACTATAAAAGTACCTGTAATACAAAATTAAAATAAGAGCTATTCTATAATATTTGTTCTATACAGTAGCACTCTTCAAGAGAACAGGTTCTTAGCTTGCATTAAGAGCTTATGGACCAGGTTAACACTTTTCAAACTAAGGTTTTAATAATGAAAAGGTCAAAGTTGGTGCAAATATAATATTTACAGAAAAAAAAGAAAGGTGTTTCAAAGAAATAGAGACCTATTTCAGCAATAGCAAAATAAGGCAGAATTGTAGAGGAAGAATACTTGCAGTCAATGTCCTGGGTATTAGAGTTCAGTCAACGAGCCAGATGTTCTCAGTTCTCAAACTTGACAGATGTTCCTGCCTTGATGGTAAAGGAGAACTCTTCAACTGTTTAGGGATCTCTCTTTTTCTCTATCGCTCATTGACAGACGTAGTCTTCTTGATTCTCAAGAGCTGGGTTATGTTGTCTCCGCAGGAGTAGGACTAGGCAGAAAGACAAAACGTTCTGGCTCCACCTTAGGGGCAGTCCCTGAGGGTATATCCTCCCTCTCTCTGCTACAGGGAATCAGTTTTTTTCTGTCTAGTCAGGAGTAAGGACCTAAGTTCCTTGCTGGGATCTTTTGGTCCTGGCAAGATTTTTTTCTTTAGAAAAGACATTTTTTTAGGTAGTTTTTCTCCAGCGTTTTTTTCCTGTGAGATCTTCAAGCAAAAACGCTGGACTGGGCGACACTTGTGGTCACCCCAGCCGGCCTACGAGCGCCCGCAGACCATTGCATTGCGCTTGGTCGGCCGCGACACATTCAAGTAAGTATGCGGGGCCGGATGTTGAGATCCAGTGGTCACCCCGGTTTCTGCCTACGAGCGCGTGCAGACCAGAGCTCCGCGCTGGGTCGGCCGCGACGGAGTCCCAGTGGAGGGACTGACCTTGCGAGTTAAAAGTCTCGCTTGGACGCCAGGAACCAGAGAGTCGAGGCGTCCGGAGTGGCCCACAACCCCCCACCCCGGTGGAGAGGGTATTGTGAAGAGAGGGTGCCTGTCGGTTTGGTATGGTGAGTAAACGTTCCCTTTTTTCTTTCCTCGTTATGAGGCAGTATGAATTATGGGCCCCTCCATACATGGTCAGTATATATCTGACACTAAAAAGTCCCCCTTGTAAATACAGTATGTGTTTGTGGGAAGTGGACTTGGTTTGAGAGCTAACACTCTACCCAGCAGACTGTAATATTACAGCAGACATAGGAGGTATAATCCTACCTTATTTGTAGTCTATCTCCTGTAGATCAATATATCGCCACTTAGCAGAGATGCAGGTGGATGTGCTGGGAAAACTATTTCGGCGATCCGCCGCCATTTTGCCGTAGACCAAGTGCATGTATGTCCTCAGGTCACGCCGGCCGCCATGTTTTTGGAGTCTTATGTCTCTTGTATGGGGGCGGCCATGTTTCATGAGCCCAGCTACCTCGTGGAGAGCTGGGAACGCCGGAAGGTGTACACAGGGGGCGGAGCCACGTCCTTCTACCCGGGAAAAAGCAACAGCTCCTTCCAGTCTGTAAAAGACAGACGCTGACTGCAGTTGGTTGGAAACTTCACTGCATCGGTTGGTGAGCCTTGGGGGTCCCTCTCTCTCTCTGTGGGGATCGAGAAGCAGGTACTCTGAGGGGCGCTATTGCGCTAGGGGGAGACACATAAAAAAAAAAAAAAAAAGTTTTTTTGTTTTTTATGGCAAAGTTGTCCTGAGTTAACATGGACCCTGCCACTCATGTATCTCCTCCGGATCCCCTCGAGGGGTCTGCAGGATCCTCCAGCACCCCACTGACGATTGAATCATTGTCAGCTATTATGGAAACTTTTGTGTCCCGGGTGGAAGTGGCTTGTCAGGGACAGGGCGCAAGAAAGCGACCCCCGCCTAACCCCTTATTATCTGAAACCTCGGATTCAGACTCTGAGCCTATTTCTGCAGTTGCAGGTACTTCATCTGGGATTGGTGTCTCGGGTACTGTCTCTTCAGACAGTGAGGAGGATGTTTCGGCATCAGCCATAGCCAGAGAGGAAGCGTTGGTAAACGCACTCATTGTATCTGTTCAAGAAACCTTAAGATTACAGGGTATTCCGTCAGAAATAGCTGAAACTGAAATCCCTTTTGGGACTAAAAAACGCATCAAAGTGGCGAAGGTTTTTCCATTGCCCAAATGTTTTGGCAATCCAATCGAAGAAGAATGGCGTCTGCCAAAACGCACTTTTACTATTTCCAAACGCATTAACAGGCGTTATCCGTTTGAGGAAACCCTCATTAAGAAATGGACAGAACCACCTGTGGTGGATTCACCAATTGCTAGATTGAATAAAGCCACGGTTATTCCTCTAGAAGACGCTCCGTCTTTTAAAGATCCAGTGGATCGCAAGATAGAAGCTATGTCTCGCACCATGTTTTCCTTGATTGGATCAGCTTTCAGACCTATAATAGCTATTGGTCTGGTTTCGCAGGCTGTAACTGAATGGACCAAGTGGTTACGCCGGGACTTAGAAGAGGCCCCTCAGGCGGTATCAGATTTGTTGGAACAAATGATACAGGGGTTACAGTTTGTGTGTGATGCGGCGTTAGACGCCACTCCATTATTGGCGCGAGCATCAGTCTCAGCAGTGGTTCTCAGGCGTACACTGTGGCTAAAAGGTTGGTTAGCCGACCAAGGTTCCAAAAAAGCATTGGCTAATATCCCCTTTTTAGGAGAGCGTCTATTTGGAGCCAACTTAGATGAGATCATTAAGGATCTCACGGGTGGAAAGAGCACCTTTTTACCGCAAAATTTTAAAGGTAAAGGAACTCGTCAAAGACGAGGGCCTTCTTTTTCTGCTCACAAGAGGTTTTTTCGTCCCGCGGGTGAAAAAATTAAGTCCTCCAAAGCTCCTTCAGGAGGCGTCAGGGGTCGTTGGTCGTGCAAGCAAAAGCCCGCCCCCTCCAGACCTGAAGATAAATCGTCCAAAGCCTGAAGGTGCGCCCCCACCCATAACTGGGGTGGGGGGACGTCTTCGCCGGTTCCCGGATCCATGGCTTTCCAGAATCCCGGACAAGTGGGTTTGCGAAGTCATAAGGTCAGGGTACAAGATCGAGTTTCGATCTCTCCCACCGGCGCGATTCTTCCCTTCCAATATTCGACTATCCCCGGATCGTTTAGAAGATCTGCGGAGAGCAGTCACGAATTTACTACAACAAGGAGTGGTAGTCCACGTTCCTTGGACAGAACGTTTTCAAGGGTTTTATTCAAACCTATTTACAATACCCAGGAAAGAGGGCAAAGTGCGTCCAATTCTGGACTTAAGGGCACTCAATTCCTTTGTCAACATAAGAAAATTCAGAATGGAGTCCATTCGCACAGTAGCAGCCTCCCTGCATCCAGGGGATGTCCTAGCGTCCATAGACATCAAGGACGCATATCTTCACATTCCCATTTTCGCAGGACATCAGCGGTTTCTACGCTTTTCCGTAGAAGAGAACCACTATCAGTTTGTGGCGTTACCTTTCGGTCTCGCCACGGCTCCTCGGGTCTTCACGAAGGTGTTGGCCCCAATGTTGGCACTACTGCGCCAAAGAGGTATATCGATTCTTGGTTACCTAGACGATCTTCTGCTTCATGCAGAGTCTCCTCAGACCTTGCTACAAAACATAGAAATTACTATGATTTCTTTACAGGAATTCGGGTGGCTGGTGAACCAGCAAAAGTCATGTCTGGTTCCCACCCAGAGGCTCGAATATCTGGGTCTAATTCTAGACACAGTCAGGACAAGAGTTTTCCTTCCGGTAGGGAAACTCCGAAAGATTCAATCTGTAGTCCAGTTGTTACTATCCAACAGCTGGTCTTCCCTTCGGACTTGCATGAGGGTTCTGGGGTTGATGGTGGCTTCCTTCGAAGCAGTAGACATCCAAAAAGAGAGAGACCGCACTCAGAGATGTTAAATAAAAATCTTTAGGACTCCTTTATTCTCCATAAATCCAACAGACAGCAGACAGACAGTGCAATACATGAACAGACGTGTCGGGTTGACGCGTTTCACAATAAAAATCGCTTATTCATAACCACACACACATAACCAGGTGTGTGGTTATGAATAAGCGATTTTTATCGTGAAACGCGTCAACCCGACACGTCTGTTCGTGTATTGCACTGTCTGTCTGCTGTCTGTTGGATTTATGGAGAATAAAGGAATCCTAAAGATTTTTATTTAACATCTCTGAGTGCGGTCTCTCTCTTTTTGGATGTCTACATGCTTGGATGGCGGATCTGACCTGCACCGAGTGCTGAACTTGCACCTGAGCGGCTTTCTTCCTTGTTTTTGCTTCCTTCGAAGCAGTCCCATTTGCCCAGTCCCATACCCGAATTCTTCAGCAAGAGATTCTTCTCAGATGGAATCGGAATCCGGAATCCCTGGACAATCAGATCCGATTGAGCAAACAGACCAGAGAGTCTCTGGTCTGGTGGCTTCGGTCTCCGATGCTCAGCCAGGGAAAGTCATTTCTGCCAATATATTGGACGATAGTGACCACGGATGCCAGTCTATCCGGATGGGGAGGAATTCTCGGTCAGTTATCTGTCCAGGGACTTTGGTCCCCGGAAGAATCCAGGTTACCGATAAATGTATTGGAACTGAGAGCGATCAGACTTTGTCTGATTCACTGGACCGAGCAGCTCCAGGGCAGCCCGGTTCGGATCCAGTAGGACAATGCCACGGCCGTGGCTTATGTCAATCACCAGGGGGGCACCAAGAGTGTCCGAGCGGCCAAAGAAGTGGCTTGCATTCTTCGCTGGGCGGAACGATTTGTTCCAGCTATCTCTGCGGTGTTCATTCCGGGGGTGGAGAATTGGCAGGCAGATTATCTCAGCCGTCAGACTCTGGATCAGGGGGAATGGTCCCTCCATCCAGACGTTTTCCACCAGTTGTGCCTACGGTGGGGCACCCCGGATGTGGATCTGTTGGCATCACGATTCAACAGGAAAGTACAGAGATTCGTGGCTCGCTCCCGCGATCCTCTAGCAGAGACCGCAGACGCATTGATCGCCCCGTGGGGGCAATACCAGCTAATGTATGCCTTCCCTCCTCTCGCGTTACTGCCAAGACTTCTTCGCAGGATAGAGGAGGAAGGAATTCCAGTAATTCTGGTAGCTCCGGACTGGCCTCGTCGAGCTTGGTACGCCGACGTGGTCAGACTGGTGGTGGACGTCCCGTGGAGACTTCCTCTCAGGGAGGACCTACTGTCTCAGGGACCGATCTTCCATCCTGCTTTACGATCGCTGGCTTTAACGGCCTGGCTATTGAGACCCAGGTGCTGAAGGACAAGGGATTGTCAGCTTCAGTTATTCCTACTCTAGTTGAAGCAAGGAAAGCGACTTCCAGAAAGACTTATCATCGTACATGGAAGTCCTACATTGCATGGTGTGAACCTCTGGGGTTCCGTCCACGGACTTATTCGGTTAGCCGAATATTAGCCTTTCTGCAACAAGGGGTTGAGCAGAAACTGGCCTTGAGCACTATCAAGGGTCAGGTCTCAGCATTAGCTATCTTCTTTCAGAAGCCTTTGGCTACTCATTCCTTGGTGCGGAATTTCATCCAGGGGGTGCGACATCTGGCTCCGCCAGTGCGCGCGCCGTTACCACCCTGGGATCTTAATTTAGTATTGTCGGTTCTTCAGAAACCTCCCTTTGAAGATATTAGGGAGATTCCTCTACCTACGTTGTCCCAGAAGGTGGCCTTCTTGGTGGCTATCACTTCTGCACGCAGGGTGTCAGAACTGGCCGCTTTATCTTGTCGTTCCCCATATCTGGTGGTTCATATAGATAAGGTGGTTCTTCGTCCGAATCCATCCTTCCTACCAAAAGTGGTTTCAGAATTTCATCTGAATGAAGAAATTGTATTACCTTCCCTGTGTCCTAAGCCCAGTCATCCTCGGGAGTTCGCTTTACACTCCTTGGATGTGGTCCGGGCGATCAGGGTATACTTGAAAACGACAGACTCGTTTTGCAAGACGGATTCACTTTTTGTGATCCCGGATGGACCCAAAAAGGGGTTGCCTGCATCTGCCGCGACCATTTCCAAATGGATCAGACAGACGGTGGTACAGGCTTATTCTATTAAGGGTCGGGAGCCCCCGTTCCCTGTTAAGGCGCATTCCACTCGGGCACTTAGTGCGTCATGGGCCTTTCGCCATCAGGCGTCAGTGGTCCAGGTGTGCAAGGCGGCTACCTGGTCGTCGGTGCATACCTTTACAAAACATTATAAAGTTGATGTAATGGCATCGTCTGATGCCTCGTTTGGCCGCAAGGTTTTGCAGGCCGCCATTTGAGGAGACCAGTGGTCTACCTCGAGGGTTTTTTTCCGTTGGAAATTTTCATTTGAGTCTCATTCTTTGTTTATAATGAGCCTTTAAAACTTCTAGTTTGGCACCGGTTGGGCCTTCTAGATTGGATTTTGATTTTTGTCAATCCCACCCCTCATTTGTGGCACTGCTTCTGGATGTCCCAGCTCTTGAGAATCAAGAAGACTACGTCTGTCAATGAGCGATAGAGAAAAATGGATTTTTGTAAGATCTTACCGTAAAATCCTTTTCTCTTAAGCTCATTGACAGACGTAGTACCCGCCCCTCTATCATTGAGTTGGGTTGGGTTAAATTCTCTGTTACTGCTTTAGAACAGAACTGATTCCCTGTAGCAGAGAGAGGGAGGATGTACCCTCAGGGACTGCCCCTAAGGTGGAGCCAGAACGTTTTGTCTTTCTGCCTAGTCCTACTCCTGCGGAGACAACATAACCCAGCTCTTGAGAATCAAGAAGACTACGTCTGTCAATGAGCTTAAGAGAAAAGGATTTTACGGTAAGATCTTACAAAAATCCATTTTTCTCTGAAATCAAAGGGTAGTTGACAGATGCCCTTGACCAATAAAATGGAGTGGCCATGGGCTGTCCTGAGTTTGACAATATCTGTTCCCTCCTCTATAGACAGTTTTATACCACTATTCATATCTTCCAATATATACCGATTTACATTCTTCAAACTGAAAGATTATGGTTCAGCATTGAATCTCCCAACCAGGGATACTAAACATAGGATAGCTCAGATAAACCTGTCACCCAGGGAATATCTGACGGCTATCTTCCCTTCTATATGTGCTAGTGTGGTCATGCTTGACCTTAATTCGTTCAGTATGACATTTCTCATCCAAATATATACTTATTGTTAATGTGTCATGTTCCTCTCTGAGTTTATGAATCGTGTGTTTGTTTAAAGTTTGGAATTGGGCAGAGCTCTATGATTGTCTTTTACGATCCCCATTAGTTCTGGTTATCCTTAATGGATTTGGTCAAAGTTTTATGATAGGCCTGGACAGAAGAAACTGACATGCTGCCAGGACTCAATTAGCGGTTTACAGCTCAGCACAGGCCTAAGTGCTGGTTTTTGATATCTCTGAGTTGAGATAACTGCTCTTTTGAAGTGTAAAACCTATTAATTTCATGAATTAAAGGAGGAAGGAGGGGGAATAATATCAATGCGTGTATAACTGTTCTGCAAGACTGTCATGGCTGACCTATAATGACTGAACAACATGGCTGCTTGCTTTTTGTGTCCAGTACGGGATATCATTTCAGATATATCTAATGCAGATGCTACTTTCAGTTGAAAAGTTACACAAGCAACTATTTAATGCATTTGGTTTTCTGTCTTGTTGGACTAGTTAGCTTGTGTTATCTTTGTTGTGCCCACCCCTATTTTTGAGCTGTATTTTGACGTTTCTAGGTTTCTTATCTAATGAACAAAAGAGAAAATAGGATTTTTGTACTTGTAAAATCCTTTTCTCTGAGTTCACACAACACCCTCCCCTCATATGCTATTGTTTTCTCTTTGGACTGCTGGCTGCATCTGAGCAAGTGTGAGGGTTATAGCCACTAGAGATCTTGTCTTCAGTTTTCTACAAACCTAGTTTCCATTTCTCCTGTAGGTCACCGTATAACTGTAGGTTTCTTACTATTAAGTTGTATTTTGTTAACTCCAAACAAAGGGTTTTACAGTAAGTACAAAAATTAATGTACAATATAAAATTTTTTACATTTTTTTTTTTTTAGCCTGAATGTGTATACCATGTGCAACTGAAGGCTGAGGGAAATGATCATATTGAACGTGCACTACCATCCTATAGAGCCATTGAGGTGAGTTAATTATCAATGTACATTTGACTTTTCCTTTTGAGCTTTCTAATATATTTTGCCCTAATGATAACCCCAGTTTAATATTTATTTCTCTTTCGTTCATCATTTTCGTTATATCTTTTGTTTATATTTCCTCCTCCAGGAGTAGGACTAGGCAGAACAAAAAACACCTGACTACACCCATGGGCAGTCCTCAGCTTGTTATATAACCCTTCCTCTTTGCTCTAGGTAATCCGTTTTAATCTGTCTAGTCAGGAGTAAGGACCTAGGCTCCCGGCTGGGATTTCTGGTCTTAGCAATTTTCTCCTTACATCTTTTTTGTTTTCTCCCGGGAGAGCTACAATCAACTGTGGTCCCCCCCCAGCCCGGCCAGCGAGCGCATGCGTGCAGACCACAGCTACGTGCTAGGTCGGCAGGGTCGCATACAACCGGGTCTGAGTCGCAGCGGTCCCTTAGCCGACAGCTCCCCTACTTCGGTGGCGAGGAGTTCTGTCTTGAGCATTACCAGCACCATAGAAGGGTAAGTACAGTCCTCCCTCTCCCCTTTTGGTGGTTTTCTTCTTAAGTGGACGTGGGTAACCTCCATGGACGGTCGGACCTGCCTGCAGGTTCCCTCCTTCCACCCTAAATCTCTCACTGGGCTGGGTTTCCACCACTCCCATTCCCCCCTGTCTGTACCTAGAGTCTGGTGGGGGTCCCCAGGGCAAAGAATGCAGCAGAGACCCCTGGGGTCTCTCCCCCCCTCCCCCATCCCCACTCTGTAAGGGTCCTGGGATAGTGGTAGGAGACTCCTAGAAGCATGCCCTGCTGTTTGCAGTGTGGGTATAGTGCAGGGGGGTCCCAGTGCAGATACCAGTGCAGAGTGCACAGCAGAGTCTCCCCTAAACATGTGTCCTACCTTCAGGGGGGTCGGCTTGCAGAGGGTGCAGCATTGGCAGCATGCTTCAGTGTTTGTAGCTGATGGTGGCCATTTTCCCTTTTCTTCGGTTGGCGGCCATGTTTGTGTAGTCAGATGATGTCACGGGGGCCATTTTCCCTTAGTCTGCGAGACGCTGGAGACGACTGAAGCCTCGTTGGGATGCCAAAGCTCCTTCTCTTCCTCCTTTCCCTTTCCTGTGCCCGGAACAAATGAACAGAGACAGCGTCCATGATAATGCTAGGTTTGAATTCTCTGCGCTCCCCTGGTCGGTAGGGTGAGTCTTTGAGGGTCCCTGTTATCTATCTCTCTCTCTCTCTCTCTCTCTCTCTCTCTCTGCTAATGGCTACCCTGAACCTTGAGGGGATCCTTTACTGGTGCCAAAAGATGTTTTTTGTACTTTGTCCTTTCCTTATAGAGCCTCAGGGTCACATCTCTCCCACTGATCCCTCATGGAGATGGCAGGTTCCTCGGAACCCCAGCTTCCCATGGTTGCCCTGATGGTGGTCCTGCAGTCCTTAGTATCCCGGGTAGAAGTGGAGTTTGGGCAAAGGCCCAATAAGAAGCATCCCCCACCTTCCCCCCTACTCTGGCTGTCTTATCGGATTCTAAGCCTGATGGCGCCATGGAGACAGCTTGTCCAGGGGGATTTAATCGCTCATCCCCTGATCCATCTCATAGTGAGGATTATTCCTCCCTGTTTGCAGCAACAGCGAATGAAAAAGCGGTGTGTGAGACTTTTTAAAATGGAGGTTGCGGCTGATGTAGCCATGGACGTGGCTGTCGCTTGGTAGGCACCAGTCACATCGTACTCCCCAGGTGTTTCCTTATGCGCCTTATTATGGCAGGTGTTGGGAACAAACAAAATTACCCTTTTGTGGTCCCCAAACGTTTTGCTGTACGATTACCCTTTTGAGGAGTCACTTTTAAAAAAGTGAGATAGTCCACCAGTGGTGTACCCTTCTGTTTCCAGGTTGAATGAAGCAACCATGATGCCAGTTGAGGAATCCCCGTCCTTTTAAGGACCCGGGTGACAGGAAAGCGGAGGCTTTGGCACGCGGCATGTTTACTATGGCTGGTTCGGCGTTGCAGCCGGTCTTTGCCCCAGCCCTGGTGTCTCAGATCTTAACTGAATGGACCATGCTTTTGCGCCAGGGCCTGGGGGATGAGCAGGCCCCCGCTGCTTATGTTGATTTAGTGGATGACGTTTTTTTTGTGATGCAGCTTTGCATACAGCTCCTGTTCTATCCAAACTTTGTTTCAGTGGTGGTGATTAGGCGTGTGCTGTGGCTTAAGAATTTGTCCGCAGACCAAGCCTCTAAGAAAGCTCTCATTGATCTGCCCTTTCAAGGCGATCGCTTGTTTGGAGCTATCCTTGATGACGACATTAAAGGGTATCACAGGAGGGAAGAGTACCTTCCTGACATAGTCTAGGAAAGGGAAGGAGCCTCGCCACAGAGACACACATAGAAAATGATTTTGTGCTTCTAGGCCAGAGAATAAGGGAAATAGATCTTTTAAATATTCCCCAGGAGGTTCCAAACAGTCTTGGCCTGGTAAGCCTAGAACTAGCTTCCCCAGACCAGCAGACAAGACTCCTTCAGCATGAAGGTCTGCCCTCCTCTTTATTGAGATGGGGTGACTTCTTTGCTGGTTTCCGGCCCTGTGGACGACTTTGGTGAACGTCAAGGAGATCCGCAAAATGTTTCTTTTGGGGGTATCCAGAAAGGGGGACGAAGCTTGTCCTTTTAAGGTTTTTTTAGGTCCTGAGTCTCCTTGTGCAGATTTAATTCCTGCAAAGGTTCAGGTGATGTCCGAACTACCGAAGGTCCCCCCTATCCTTGTCCAGGGAATTGATTTACCTAGGTCTGATTCTATTTCTGACCTCTGATGATTCTTCCTCTGCACAAACTTCAGGGACCACAGGCCGTGATTCACCGGGTGCTGTCACTCTGATAGTTCTCTCTCCCATTTTGCATACAGATTCTGAGTCTGGTGGTATCCACCTTCAAGACAGTTCTGTTTGCACAGTCTTACATGCAGCTCCTTAAGCAGGTTCCGCGCCACAGGATACCGAGGTTGGTATTGGGATCCTCTGACAGATGCCTCATGCATCCAAGGGGGCCAGTAAGTCCAATATCATTCTCGGCTAAGGCTTCTTCCGCAGTTCCTGCGAGGAATCAAGAGTGAGGATCTTCCAATGATTCTGGTGCCTGTAAACGTCCCTTGGGGGCTTCCTCTCAGAGAAGGCCAGTTATCCCAAGGGCTGATCTACCATCCTGCTTTAAAGTCGCTGTTTTTAATGGCTCAACTATTGAAAGCCAGGTAATGAGGGATAGAGGTCTCTCTGGATCAGTGATCCCTCCTACAGTGAAGCTAAGGAGGTCGTCTTCCAGCAAGATATACAATCGTACCAGCCGCACCGGTTCTTAAAAAGGCTATCGGGTACTGGAGAATGAGCAGAGAAGGGCAAACCAAACTGATAAGAGGCATGGAGGAGTTCAGCTATGAGGAAAGATTGGAAGAACTGAATTTATTCTCTCTTGAGAAGAGGAGATTAAGGGGGGATATGATAAACATGTATAAATACATAAGGGTCCATATAGTGAACTTGGTGTCAAGTTATTCACTTTAGGTCAACACAGAGGACAAGGCGGCACTCTTTACGTCTAGAGGAAAACAGATTTAATCTCCAAATGCGGAAAGGTTTCTTCATCTTCAAGAGCTGTGAAAATGTGGAATAGACTCCCTTCAGAGGTGGTTCTGGCTAGCTCACTAGATTGCTTTAAAAAAGGCCTGGATTCTTTCATAGGTGTACATAATATAAATGGGTACTAATATTTATAGAAAAAGTTGATCCAGGGAATATCCGATTTGCCTCACGGGGGATCAGGAAGGAATTTTTTTCCTTTGCTGTAGCAAATAGGATAATGCTTTGCTGGGATTTTTTTTGCCTTCCTCTGGATCAACTGCGGGTATAGGATTGTGTATATGGGATTGTATGTTTTCTTTACTGTTTTTAGTTTTTTATTGGTTGAGCCAGATGGACTTGTGTCTTTTTTTTTTTAACCTGACTAACTATGTACTTGGAAAGCGTACATTTCTTGGTGTGACTCGATTGGCGCTCATTCTCGATCCTTGTCTGTGGCTCGGATCTTAACCTTTCTTCAAAAGGGCATTGATCAGAAGTTGGCCTTGAGTACCATCAAGGGCCAGGTGTCTGCCCTGACAATCTTCTTTCAGTGACCCCTAGCCACGGACTCTTTTAGTTTGTACCTTCATTCAGTGGGTTTGACATGTGGCTCCACCTGTACGGTCTCTTTTGCCTCACAAACCTCCATTTGGGAATATTTGGGAGATTCCCTTGCATACATTATCCAAGAAGGTGACATTCTTGGTGGCTATTACCTCGGTCCACAGGGTGTTAGAATTGGCTGCATTATCCTGTCAAAGTCCCTATTTAGTGGTCCATAGGGATAAAGTGATTCTTCATTCCTGCCCAAAGTTGTCTCTGACTTCCATTTGAATGAGAACCTTGTGTTGCCTTCCTTGTGTCCCAAGCCGACCCATCCCAAGGAATTTGCATTGCATACCTTGGATGTAAAAATAAAATAGTCTGGTGCGCTATACTTAAATATTATCACTATTAAGGTGGTAAGGACCACAAACGTAACAACCTGTGATAGTGCAATATAACAATGTGTGTGAACAAAGGTGCTACGGTGACTGTGAACTACCCCCAAAAGGGTGTATTAACAACCAATATGACCAATAACACAATGTGCACAGATATCACAATACAGTTAAATATTGACTATAGTGATTCCCACAAACATATGAAAAATATAAACGTGAGATGCCCCAAAAAAAAGGGGTGTGATAAAAGTCCAGTGAATAGTGTCCAATTAATATCCAAAACCCTAGGTTCTGGATAAACAAAAAGCACTGATGTCTTTAAGTGATAAAATGGAGTTGCATGGTGAATATTACAAAACAAAACGTGTCTAGTTCTTATATCGTGAATCCCACAACCTTCAGAGTTTACTTCTTACCAGCAGGTGGAAATATAAGGGCAAAAACAGCCACCCCCAAGAGTGAAGACTCCCTGTGCAGTAGGAGGGATAGTGCGCTTCTTTACACTCAGTGGAAGAGATGCCAAGATAGCCTCTTAACAGATGGATGTCGTTCTGAAGCGACTTGCTGAATTGCCTGCTGATTGTCCCTTGCCGGTGTCCTGTCGGATAATGCATCCCACGAACTGCGCATGCTCAGTGAATTACGTCATTCCAGCTGATCTCAGCTGAGATCAGCTGGCGGTGACGACATTTGCATGCACAGTTTGTCAGATGCATTATCCGACGGTAGACAGAGAGCGGAGGGGACAGAATCTAATGTCAGATTCTGCCTCGCTCACTGTACTATCTGCACATGCGCGGGACGGTTTATTCTTATGTGAGATTCATATTGAGAAATGGCGGGAATATTATCAGATTACAGAACACTCACGCAGCTCTTATCGGGCACATTAAAGGGGCACTCTCACCGCATGGGGACATGGATGTAAAGGGGCACTCTCACTGCACGGGGACATGGATGTAAAGGGGCACTCTCACCGCATGGGGACACTGATGTAAAGGGGCACTCTCACCGCATGGGGACACTGATGTAAAGGGGCACTCTCACCGCATGGGGACATGGATGTAAAGGGGCACTCTCACCGCACTGGGACACTGATGTAAAGGGGAATTCTCACCGAACGGGGACACTGATGTAAAGGGGACTGGAATAATAAAGGGACACTTAAAAGGGGCACTCTGACGGGGACACACTGGATGTAAAGGGGCACTCTGACGGGGACACACTGGATGTAAAGGGGCACTCTGACGGGGACACACGGATGTAAAATAGGACTCTGATAGGGACACACTGGATGAAAAGGAGCACTCTGATGGGGACACAGTGGATGTAAAGGGGCACTTTGATGGGGACACACTGGATCTAAAGGGGCACTCTGATGGGGACACAGTGGATGTAAAGGGGCACTTTGATGGGGACACACTGGATCTAAAGGGGCACTCTGATGGGGACAGGGATGTAAAATAGGACTCTGATAGGGACACACTGGATGTAAAGGAGCACTCTGACAGGGACACACTAAATGAAAAGAAGGATTCTGACGGGGGCGCGGGCTGAATGATGGCGGGGCGTGGGCTGAATGAAGGCATTGACACGGGCTGGATGAGGGTGGTGACACGGGCTGGATGAGGGCGGTGACACGGGCTGGATGGGGGGGGGGGGGGGGGAACAGTCAGTGCTTATTCCTGGGGATTTCACAGTAGCTGTAGCATGAAGATGGAGGGTCTGTCAGTGGGGGGGGGGGGGGGGGTAGGGGTCAGATTAAGCGGTTAGAGGAGTGAGGGGCCCATCATGTTACTGTAGCACAATTCCCAGCTGTTTTGCTGGATATGGGTTCCCCTGGGTCACCGCTAGCAACAACAGCACATTTGCTATAAATTTAGCACAAGCTACTATAAATTTAGGGTGCTTAACCACGAGAGTTAAGGGCATCATACTTTGCAAACTAATACTAAAGGACATCTAGGAGCCACACAATTTTTTTGTGGCCAATTCTTCATTTTTACATGGGCTGCAGTGGGGATCGACTTTGGCCAAATACTGCAGAACATAGGTAATGCCAAAGCTCCACTTCACAGATAACTAAGGCTATGGGGATTAATACGTGTAGCACCCTACAGGTAGGTGCTAGTAAATGCATATTGGGCCTTGTCTGCCTAACAGCAGGGCCGTTTCTTTTCGGTCAGGGTGTCATGACTTCCAGGTGTGTCTGCTGAGAGGGGAGTCTCCCCACTGGCTCTGTGAGAGGCTTCTCATAGGGCAGTGGAGGAAACCCAATCAGGGACACATTCAGGCTTGTAACTACCCCAGAAGGCAGATTCTGCCGCAGAGGATTTTGGGAGTGGGTATAAGTTTGAGGGGAGTGCATGATTCAGAGTCTTTGGCGGGAAGCAGAGTCCCAGGAGGGAGAGAACGGCTGTCTCTCCTCCTGTCTGAGGAAGCGGATGTCTCGGGGTGCTGCCTGAGAATCCAGAGAGTGCTGCGCTGAGCTGAAGGGGATCCGGTGTGCCGAGAGCCACCAGAGAACGAGAGGGGTTAAGTCACAGGAAAGCCTACACAGGTTGTGAGTACTGAGGATTGCCCCTGGGGGTCTGCCTAGTGTCAGAGGGGACCACCCTGGAGAAGGTTCTCGGATCCAAGTGTCAGCTAGCGGTAAAGGGGGTACCTGGGTTGAGGACCCTGAAGTGACAGAGGGGGGGGCCTAGTCAGGGGACCCTGAAGAGTAAAAGGGGGCGCCTGTAGTTTGGGCCCTGAAGTGTACAGAGCATCAGTTAAGTTGCAGCTATACAGGATTTCACAACAAGCTACCTCACACCAGCGTCAGGCTGTAGGGGGCTGTCTAAGAGACTTTGAGTGCAAGCAGCGTCAGAAGTTCAATGTTCTACAGTCCTGGATCTTCTGGACTTAAGTCAAGGTTCCAGCACAGTTTCAGAGTTACAATGTGTTCAAAGCGTCCGTGAGCGTTGGCTAGCGTCGGCTGGTGTTAAGGCAGCGCTAACAGACATTTTTCTGGAAAAGTCCCAAAGTTGTACCTAGTTGAGCGTAAGGAGTATCCCACTCATTTCCTTCACTCCCTGCTTTGTGGTATTGACTGGCAGACATATGCTCCTAAGTGACCCCATAAAAGTTTGACAAAGCTATTTTGGGCTAATGACTCCAACATTTTTGGGATGGTAATGGTAAACCTCCCCTACCTTCCTGCAAAATTTGGAACCCCCGGACATGTTCAGGGCCCGAGCTTTGGCCTTGCAAATGTGCCAATGCCAAGCTTGCCATACTGCACCAAGCTGACCTAACCCCGGGGGCAAGGGGCACCAAATTTGGCACAGGGATACTAGAGGCCCCCAGAGATAGACCTCCCCTATCTCTGTGCCAAATTTGGGACCCTGGCTTGCCTACTGTGACTTCACCTATAGTAATGTAGCACCCTCCTAGGTGGGTGCTAGGAAAAGTATATGTGTGGCCCTGTCTGCTTATCAGGGGGGCCTGATCAGTTAGTTAGGCTGTCATGTGTTTCTAGGTGTAGTCTGTTGTCTGGGGAGTCTCCCCACTGTATCCAATGAGGGCTCTTGTTGGACGGTGGAGGAAACCTGGCCAATAGCGCACCAAGGTTTATAGCTGTCCCAGTGGGCGGAGTTCGCTGCAATGCTTCCTAGGATTGGGTATAAACCTGGCTATAGGGGGTATGTTTTGATCTCTAGAGAGCTAGAAAGTTTTGTTTGCCTCCGTCCCTATATATATATATATCATGGGGAGGGTTTTTTGGTGCCTCAGGCCAAAGGGTGGGACTTTAAGGGCAAGTAATCATGTACACAAGTCATACATAAAATCAGAAGGTAGTTTATTCGGTAGTTTTAAACATATATTCAAAAAGAAAAACTTTATATAGATAGTGTGAATAAGTGTTGGGTTAAAGACCCAAGGTGCGCAGGTTAGAAAAATTTCCGTGACAAGTGTGAATCTGGTGACTTAAGGCCCGTACACACGAACTGATTGTCGGACGAAAATGTTCGGCCGCCGAACGATCGGCCGATTTTCGGCTTGTTAGTATGATGCTTCCGAACAGCCGACAGCGCACTTTCAGCCGAACAGAATCTGTCGTGCAAGCATTAAAATTTTTGTATGCCGACACCAGAACGGCCGATTGTTCGCCAGTCAGTGCAGAATTCGGCCGACAGACAGCAGATTTGCAAGACTGGGCATGCTCAGAAAAGAAAAAACACACGGAAAGTTAACCATCACATGACATCACTTCTGCAGTCGGCTGTTGTTGGCCAACAAAATTCGTGTGCAGTCTTTTGCAGTTTTTAACAGACAAGACAGCCCTCGGACAAAAGACAGCCAATCGTTCGGCCGACGATCGGTACGTGTGTACGGGGCTTTAGTCTGGATGCTGTCTTTGTTTTTCCATGCTGGGGCTTGGAAAGATATTCACAGAGATCATCCGGTAGTTATCCGACGCTTTTCCGCTAAGTAGTAGCCTTTCTCAAGGATTTTATCACAGAGTCTATAAAAATAGTGATAGATATATTAATTATTGGCTGTAAATATCATATTCATTTAGGTAATAGTCTAATGTTGATGTAGAATACGTTCGTATTGGGCGAAGGTACTAAAAATTTATCTAGAAACAGAACAGCTCCTCCGGACCTGACAGAGCTAATGGACCAAATGGTCCAAGCCCTACTATTTACATGTGATGCGTCGCTAGATGCGGCTCCTCTTGTAGCCAAAGCATCTGCGGTGGGGGTAGCTATTAGATGCACGGTGTGGCTAAAAGATTGGTCTGCGTATCCAGCTTTAAAAAAAGGCTCTATCAGAGCTCACCTTTATGGGGGACCGCTTGTTTGGATCCTCATTGGATGAACTGATCTAGGGTCTTACAAGTGGGAAGAGTACTCTTCTTCCTCAATCCTCCAAGGGAAAGTCACCATGTAATAGATAGACGGGGGCCTTATTTTACAGCCCACAGGCAACCCTTTCATGCCTCCGGCACGCAAGAGAAAGGGTCTTAGCCATTTACGTCTTCTGGTTCCAAGAAGACATGGTAGGGTAAGCCGAAAGCAGGCCAATCCAGATCTGCAGACAAATCCCTGTCTGCATGAAGGGGCGCCCTCGCCCGTAAATGGGGTGGGGGGACATCTTTGCTTCTTTCTAGAACCATGGACTTCCTTGATTCAGGACAAATGGGTCCACGAACTGATCCGATCGGGTTACAAGATCGAATTCAGGTCTTGGCTATCAGACAGATACTTCCGGTCCAATCTACGCCTATCTCCAGATTGGTTAAGGGATCTATGAGAGGCAGTACAAGATATGATGCCGCAAGGGGTGATTGTGCCGATTCCCTCTCGGGAACGCTTTTAGGGATTCTATTCAAACCTGTTTACTGTTCCCAGCAAAGAAATGCATCCAATCCTGGACCTCAAGGTTCTGAATCGGTTTGTGCGGGTTCAGAAGTTTTGAATTGAGTCAATTTACACGGTAGTGGTGTCCCTACACCAAAGAGACTTTTTGGCCTCCATCGATATCAAGGACGCATATCTACACATCCCTATTTACGCGGGACACCAGCGTTTTCTTGGCTTCGCTGTAGAAGAGGATTATCAATTTGTGGCGTTCCCTTTTGGTCTTGCCTCCATCCCCGGGTCTTTACCAAAAGTGTTGGCTCCAGTATTGGCATTACTGCGACAACTGGGGATCACTGGGTCAGGTTCCACCTTTCCCTGTGAAGGCGCATTCTACTAGGGTGCTGAGTGCCTCTTGGGCTTTTTGCCATCAGGTGTCAGTAATACAGTTTGCCAGGCGGTAACTTGGTCATCTGTGCACACGTTCACAAAATTCTACAAAGTAGATGTGTTGGCATCTTCGGATGCTTCTTTTGGCCACAAGGTTTTGCAGGCTGCGGTTTAAAAGAGAACATTTTCTCTTTTGAGGGTGTATGTTGTTTCCAGGTGAGCTCCATGTTCACTGGTTGGCAACGTTTAGCCTTTAGGGAATTACGTTCTTTCCTGCGTTGTCTTCCCACCCCTCATGTAAATACTGCTTTGGGACACCCCAATGGTCAAGAAGAATATGGAGCTGCTTCTGTCAATGAACAATAGAGAAAACTAGATTTTTGACTTACAATAATATCCTTTTCTCTGAAGTTCATTGACAGAGGCAGAACTCGCCCCTCTATTTCTGAGTTGGATGGGGTTTTTCTTCTAAACATTGCTTGCAACAAAACAAAATCCTATAGCAGAGTGAGTGGGTGTATGCCTGCAGGGAGTGCTCCATAGGCGTGGTAAATATTTTTCCTACCTAGTGTCCTACTCCTGTATGGGGCAGCATAACTCAATGGTCAAGAAGAATATGGAGCTGCATCTGTCAATGAACTGCAGAGAAAAAGATTTTACTGTAAGTCAAAAATCCAGTTTTTCTGAAAATTATATTAAAGAATTGTAAAATGTTCATATTTTCGCTCTCAAAATTGGAATACCGCCCTGCGACCCAGTCTCCGAGGGGAGGGGATCATGCTCTGCTTCAGTATGTCACAGTACATGCTGGCATTCATGGTTCCCTCAATGAACTGTAGCTCCCCAGTGTCGGCAGCACTCATGCAGTCTCAGACCATGACACTCCCCCACCATGCTTGACTGTTGGCAAGACACACTTGTCTTTGTACTCCTCAGCTGGTTGCTGCCACACATGCTTGACACCATCTGAACCAAATAAGTTAATCTTGGTCTCATCAAACCACATGACATGGTTCCAGTAATCCATGTCCTTAGTCTGCTTGTCTTTAGCAAGCTTTCTTGTGCATCATCTTTAGAAGAGCCTTCCTTCTGGGATGACAGCCATGCAGACCAATTTGATGCAGTGTGCGGCATATGATCTGAGCACTGACAGGCAATGCTGGCAGCACTCATATGTCTATTTCCCAAAGAAAACCTCGATATGACGCTGAACATGTGCACTCAACTTCTTTGGTTGACCATGGCGAGGCCTGTGCTTCAAATCGCTGTATGGTCTTGGCCACTGTGCTGCAGCTCAGTTTCAGGGTCTTTGCCATCTTCTTATAGCCTAAGCCATCTTTATATAGAGCAACAATTCTTTTTTCAGATCCTCAGAGTTCTTTGCCATGAGGTGCCATGTTCAACTTCCAGTGACCAGTATGAGAGTGAGAGCGATAACACCAAATTTAACACACCTGAGACCTTGTAACACTAACGAGTCATATGACAGGGAAAATGGCTAATTCGGCCCAATTTGGACATTTTCAATTAAGTGTATTGTACTTTAACCACTTTACCATCAGAGGATTTTCCTGCTTAACGTCCTGGCCACTTTTTGCAACTTGGCACTGCGCGACTTTAACTGACAATTGCGCGGTCATGCAACCCTGTACCCAAACTAAATTTACGTCCTTTTTTTTCCCCACAAGCAGACCTTTCTTTTGGTGGTATTTTGATCACATCTACGCTTTTATTTTTTTGCGATATTAATTAAAATAAAAGAGCAATAATTTTGCGAAAAAATTGACATTTTCTACTTTTACAGTTAAAAAATATCCAATATATTTTTTTCATATATTTAGGCCAATATGTATTTAGCTACATGTCTTTGACAAAAAAATTCTCAATGAACGTAGTTTTAATCGCTTTAAGACCGGAAGATTTTACCCCATTCCTGACCAGGCTATATTTTGCGATTCGGCACTGCGTTATTTTAACGGACAATTGCGCAGTCGTGCGACGCTGTACCCAAATTAAATTGATGTCCTTTTTTTCCCCACAAATAGAGCTTTCTTTTGGTGGTATTTGATCACCTGTGCGATTTTTTTTTTTTAATTTTTGAAAAAAAGAGCGACAAATTTAAAAAAAAAAAAAAAAAAAAAATGTATAAATCAAAATTTTTTAACATTTTAGGCCAATTTGTTTTCTGCTACATATTTTTGGTAAAAAAAATTACAATAAGCATATTTTGATTGGTTTGCGCAAAATTTATTGTGTTTACTAACTACGGGAAAGATTTGTCATTTTTATTGTTTATTTTTTTTTGAGTAATGGCGGCGATCAGCGATTTTTTTTTTTTTGCGGGACTGCGACATTGCGGCGGACAGATCGGACCCCTAACTGACATTTTTGACACTTTTGGGGGTACCAGTGACATTACTACAGTATTCAGTGCTATAAATATGCACTGTTACTGTAATAACGACACTGGCAGGGAAGGGGTTAACACTGTTGGTGATCAAGGGGTTAAATGTATGCCTCATGCTTACTGACGTGTGTGGGGGGAGGGGATTGTGTGACACAGATCGCAGTCTCAGCTAAGCTGAATCCTGTAATCTGTCCCTGCTTGTCACATAGGACATTTACATTTACACCAGCGGGCAGATTTCCTCACTCGATCCCCGAAGATCAGGGAAGAGCGGCGGTGATCACCGTCTCTCCTCCCCTGGCTCGACTCCCGTTGTGTCTGAATACAGCGGAAGCGAGCCTCTGGCGGCGCGCGCCGCAGAGAGAGGGGGAGAGTCTGGTGACGTAGGTCTACGTCGCTAGACGGTAACGTGCCACTTTGCCGCAGTAGCAGCCCAGTGAGCGGTCGGCAAGTGGTTAAGGGGTGTACTCACTTTTGTGAGATACTATATATATTTTTTTATTAAATTATAAAAAAATAATAAAAATTTTACAAATATTTAAAAAATGAAGGGCTAATTCACATGGAGTTTATGTTATGTTTGTGTCTGCTAATAATCTATAGTGTATTTTTAGTGAAAATACTTTTTTGATATATTCAGGCAGGGACCATGCCAGGTAAGCTGTATGGGACCCCGCAGTTTTCACCAGCAGCCCTGCCCGTGGCGAGGTCCCCTGGAAGTTCGGCCTCCCTCCCTCACCACTGGGCTATTCACAAAGGGCAGCGAGCTTCGTGCATGTGCAGTAGTGAACCGACTGTGAAGACGCAAGGCTTCACTGATGGTTTCCCTTAAAAGCAAGGGCGGCGGCAGCATCTGAGAGCCGATGGAAACATTGACTGGGGTGCTGACTTCGCTTGATTTCAAGACAGGTAAGTGTCCTAATATTAGCTATAGCTTTTGTAGCGGCTGACTTTGAATTTTTTCGTGGGGGGGCTGGACCTCCTCTTTAACTTTTCTGCCTTTATCTCTGGATCACACCACTATTGGATCTTTATTCCTGGGCAGACTTACTGACCAAAAGAAAGGTGCAGAAAGAGGATGGTAGTGGAACCAACACAGCTTCTTCTGCCTTCATCTCTAGATCTATAGGTTATTTTGAAATTCTTTGCTGGAGATAACCTCTTTCGTAATTTATCATTGTATGCTAGATATCAGTTGCCCAGTTATTGTGAAACTTTTCAGTTAAAGTTTTTGTAAGCAGTTGAAGTACATGTGTGAGATCTGTGTGTAATCTTTAACTCTGTGTAGCCAGCTTTGTGATTCAGAAAAATGTGCTACATTGCACAAGTAGACTACAGTAGAATAAAACAGTCTGGTCTTGAACACTTTGTGTGGAAGAGTAAAGCAGATAGTTAGGAAAAGACTGGTGCCTGATTGAACAGAAATTTCAATTCAGCTAACAAATATCTGTGTTGATAATGAGCACTTGTGAAGGTAAAAGGAATGTATTATGTGGAATGTATTATCGAATTAGGTTGTATAAAGCCTTAATTTTCTTTTTTTTTTTTTTTTCAAGCGATTTGTGAATAAAGCCCATGTGTAGGACCCCTTGTAGCTCTCAGGTAGCAATAGCAGCTATACAAGTAACAACTTACTATAATAGATTAACATGGGGTATGTGTTTGTTTGTGTGTGTGTGTGTGTGTGTGTGTGTGTATATATATATATATATATATATATATATATATATATATGTATGTGTATATATTTTTGAAAAAGTAATCATACTCATTACAATTTTGCGCATTTTGTCATGTTACAACCAAAAAGTAAATGTATTTTATTAGGATTTTATGTCATAGAACATCACAATGTGGCACATGATTGTGAAGTGGAAGGAAAATTATACATGCTTTTCAAAAATTTTTACAAATAGGTATCTGAAAAACGTGGCGTGCATTTTTATTCAGCCCCCTTTTACTCTGATACTCCTAACTAAATGCTAGTCGGACCGATTGCCTAGAGAAGTCACCTAATTCCTAAATAGAGTCCACCTGTGTGTAATTTAATCTCCGTATAAATACAGCTGTTGTGAAACCCATAGAGGTTTGTTCGAGAACCTTAGTGAACGAACAGCATCATGAAGACCAAGCAGCACACCAGACAAGTCAGGGATAAAGTTGTGGAGAAGGTTAAAGCAGGGTTAGGTTATAGAAAATATCCCAAGCTTTGAACATCTCATGGGGCACTGTTCAATCCATCTCCTGAAAATGGAAAAAGTATGGCACAACTGTAAATTTACCAAGACATGGCTGTCCACCTAAACTGACAGACCGAGCAAGGAGAGCATTAATCAGAGAAGCAGCCAAAGAGGCCCATGGTAAGTGGAGGAGCTGCATAGATCCACAGCTCAGGTAAGAGAATCTGTCCACAGGATAACTATTAGTTGTGCAATCCACAGATCTTGCCTTTATTGAAGAGTGGCAAGAAGAAAGCCATTGTTGAAAAAAAGCCATACGAAGTCCAGTTTGCAATTTGTGAGAAGCCATGTGGGGGACATAGCAAACATTTGTAAGAAGGTGCTCTGGTCAGATGAGACCAAAATTGAACTTTTTGGCCTAAAAGCAAAATGCTATGTGTGGCAGAAAACAAACACTGCAATCTTCAGCAGGGACAAGCTGGTCAGAGTTGATGGGAAGATGGATCGAGCCAAATACAGGACAGTCTTAGAAGAAAACCATTTAGGAACCTGCAAAAGACTTGAGACGGAGGCGAAAGTTCATCTTTCAGCAGAACAACAACCCTAAACATACAGCCAGAGCTGCAATGGAATGGTTTAGATCAAAGCATATTCATGTGTTTAGAATGGCCCAGTCAAAGTCCAGACCTAAATCCAATTGAGAATTTGTGGCAAGACTTAAAAATTGCTGTTCACAGATGCTCTCCATCCACTCTGACAGAGCTTGAGCTATTTTGCAAAGAAAAATTGGCAAAAATGTCACTCTAGATGTGCAAAGCTAGTAGAAACCATACCCAAAAAGAATTGCAGCTGTAATTGCAGCAAAAGGTGGTTCCACAAAGTATTGAGTCAGGATAGCCGAATACAAATGCATGCCATACTTTTTCACATATTTATTTTTAAAACAAATTTGCAAACCATTTATCATTTCCCTTCCACTTCACAGTTATATTCAAGTGTCCGGATTTGATGAGCCTGTGGGAATTTTAGCCTCAGTTTCCTGTTCTTAGCTGACAGGAGTGGCACCAGGTGTGGTCTTCTGATGCTGTAGCCCATCTGCTTGAAGGTTCGATGTTTTGTGCGTTTAGAGATGGTATTCTGCATACCTTGGTTGTAACGAGTGGGTATTTGAGTTACTGTTGCCTTTCTATCATCTCAAACCAGTCTGCCCATTCTCCTCTGACATCAACAAGGCATTTTTTTCCACACAACTGCCGTTCCCTGGATGTTTTCTCTTTTTTTCGGACCATTCTCTGTGAAACCCTGGGGATGGTTGTGCGTGAAAATCACAGATCAGCAGTTTTTGAAACTCAGACCAGCCAGTCTGGTACCAACAACCCTGCCACGTTCAAAGTCACTTAAATCCCCTTTCTTCCCCATTCTGATGCTCGGTTTGAAATTCAGCAAGTTGTCTTCACCGTGTCTAGATGCCTAAATGTATTGAATTTCTGCTATGTGATTGGCTGATTAGCAGTTTGTGTTGCCAAGCAATAAATAGGTGTACCTAATTAAGTGGCCTGTGAGTGTCTATACTGGTATATGTATACAGAATTGTGTATATATATATATTTTTTTATTCACTGCTGTTCTACAGTGTAATTATAGTGCTGTGAGAATTCCCTGATAATCTTCATACTGTTTCAGCCTGTCATGTGTTGCTCTCCTTTTCAATATTGATTGATGAAAAAAGTAGAAAAGATATCGAGCTTGCTTGTTCTATGCATAAAGTGATCTACCTGCCCACAAGCTGTTTTTATACTGCTATATTGTGTGCCATGGTTAGGTTGATTTTAAAATGAACATGTTAAAGGTTAGGAGTTTGGTTAAACCAACAATTGTACAATAGAACAGTGTGAATGACGCTCTATTCAATTATTTTTCCTAGGTTGGCAATACTGATATAGATGAAGTTAATATTATTGCCTTTCGTCAAATCAACCAGTTTGATCTAAGTGGAAATGTAATGACTTCACCAGAGTACCTGCCTACCTTGTTGGTAAGTCTTAGACAGTGTATTTATTCTGTTATGCTTTGTAAAAGTGTTCTAGTGGAAAATGCCAAATGGTTGGAAAATGTGAATCTGTATTTCTATTTCGTTCATTGACAGACACAGCTCCTGTCATTCTTGACCATTGGGCTATGATGCCCACTACAGGAGTTGGACACTATCAAGAAAAAATTTCTGGCTACAATCAACTGCTGGACTGGGCGACGGGCTGGATGATCTAGATCCCGTGGTCACCCCAGTCTGGCCAGCGAGCCAGCACAGGCCTCAGCTCCGCGCTAGGTTGGGCGTGACATAGCCCCACTGGACGGAGGTTGGCCCTGCGAGTTAAATGTCTCGCAAGGTCGCATACGACCTGGCCTCGGCCTGAGTTGCAGCGTTCCTCCTGGCCGACAGCCCCCCCATTTTGATGGAGCGGAGGATCTGTCTGTTTGCGGTACCCCCCCTCCCCCTAACTGGCAGGGGTAGCGACAACCTAGCAAAAATCGCTGCCGCTGATGTGGGTCTGCGACCACGCGCCTGGAATCCTCTGATAGTGAGGATAATTCCCCCACGTCTGCGACTGTGCACCAAAAGGCGCTGGTAGATGCACTGATTATATCTGCGTGAGACCATAAAGATGGAGGGTGCAGCTGAAGCTGCCACGAAGGGGCAGGTACCCTTGGCACTCACAAGCCATCCAGAGCAGCAAAGTTGTTTCCTAAGCGCTTTACTAGGCGTTACCTCTATGAGGAGTCCCTCATTAAGAAGCAGACACCAATGGTGGTTCCTTCGGTTTCCAAATTAAACAAGGCAACCATGATTCCGATGGAAGAGTCCCCAGCCTCTAAGGATCCGGATGGCTGGAAGGTGGAGGCTGTGGCCTGCTTTATGTAGCTCTTAGCTGATTCGGCAATGAGGCCGGTATTTACCGTTGCCCTAGTGTCGCAAACTCTGACCGAGTGGGCTAAGCTCCTACACCATGACCTAGAGGGAGGACCGCTCCCTCCTGCCTTTGCTGAGCTGGCGGACCAGCTGTTACAGGGGCTGAAGTTTATCTGTGATTCTTCTTTGGACGTGGTTCCTCTGCTGGCTCGCCTCTCTGTTTTGGTCCTTCGGGCATGTCTTTTGGCTCAAATGCTGGTCTGCGGACCAGACTTCTAAAAAAGACTTTACTGATTTTCCCTTTCAAGGAGATTGTCTGTTTGGAGCTACCCCGGATGACGACATTAAAGGTCTCACAGGGGGGGAAGAGTACCTTTCTTCCGCAGGCTACGGAGGGCAAGGAACCTTGTCGTAGATGTGGACCTTCCTTCTTGGCTAATGAGAAGTTTTTTCGTCCATCAGGGTCGACTGACAAGGGCTCGAAGCTTTTCAGGAACTCTTCTGGCACATCCAAACAAACCTGGTCTGGCAAGCCGAGAGCAGGCTTCTCCAAACCTGTGAACAAGGCTTCTTCTGCATGAAGGGGACATCTTCTCTGGTTTCCGAACCCGTGGACTTCTCTGGTGCAAGGCATGTTGGTCCACAAGTCATTCGGTCCGGCTACAAGATCGAGTTTCGCTCTTGTCCCCGGCAAGGTTTTTTTTTTCCAACCTGCGCCTGTCCCCAGACCGGTTACAGGATCTGTATGGGGCGGAACAAGACCTCTTCCTTCAAGGGGTGATTGTCCCGGTTCCGAAAACTGGAATGTTTTCAGGGTTTCTACTCCAACCTGTTCACAGTCCCCAAAGTGCGTCCAATCCTGGACCTCAAGGCTCTGAACTGCTTTGTGCAGATATAAGTTCAGAATGGAGTCTATTAAAATGCTGGTGGCATCCCCCCCGTCAGGGGGATTTCCTCGCCTCTATAGATATCAACGATGCCTATCTTCACATTCCAGTATGTGCCAGTAACCTGTGTTTGTTGTGGGAGAGGAGCATTATCAGTTTGTGGCTTTACCTTTACCCTGTCCTCCGCTCCTCGGGTCTTCATAAAAGTGTTGGCTCCGGTGCTAGCCTTGCTACGCCAACGGGGATTGTGGTACTAGGTTACTTGGACGATCTCCTCCTGTGAGCAGGGTCTCTCTCTGCTCTGGTGAAGAACCTGGAGATCACAATATGAACTCTGCAGGAGTTCGGCTGGATTCTGAATTTGCAGAAGTCTGCCCTGGTTCTGTCCATGAAGCTGGACTATTTGGGCCTGACTCTGGACTCAGCCATAGCCAGAGTGCTCCTTCCTCTGGACAAACTCCAGAAGTTGCAGGCTGCAATTCATCTCCTGCTGTCCAACAAATGGTCATCCCTCCAGACTTGCATGCGGGTGCTGGGCCTGATGGTATCTACCTTTTGAGGCGGTTCAGTTCGTACAGTTCCATAGGAGGTACCTGCAAAGGGATATTCTGACGAAATGGGACAAGACTCTGCAGTTTCTGTACAATCAGATCCGGGTGAGTCGGGGAACAAAGGACTCCCTGATATGGTGGCTTTGCTCTCTGATGCTTCCGCTGGGAAAATGCTTTCTCCCCTTGTATTCAACAGTGGTCACCCTGGATGCCAGCCTGTCCGGCTGGGGAGGCATCCTCAGCAAGCATTTTGCTCAGAGGATCTGGACACTTTAAGGGTCCAGACTTCCGATCATTGTCCTGGAACTCCGAGCAATCAGAATCTGTCTGGATCGTTGGACGGATCGTCTTCAGGGATGCCCAGTGCGCATCCAATCCGACAATGCCACGGCCGTGGCCTATGTTAAACACCAAGGGGGCAGAAGAAGTGCCCTGGCTGCTCGGGAGGTAGCCGGCATTCTAAGGTAGGCAGAACAGTTTGCTCCAGCCCTCTCTGTCGTACACATTCCCGAGGTGGAAAATTGGCAGGCGGATTACCTCAGTCAGCAGGCTTTGGATCAAGGGGTGGTCCCTTCATCCAGAGGTGTTTCATCAGCTGTGTCTCCGATGGGGCACCCCGAGGTGGATCTGTTGGTGTTTCGGCTCAACAGAAAGGGCGGAAAGCCCGTGTGAAAGGACCCTTAACAACTTGCCGACCGCCACAAGTACATTTACTGCGGCGGTCAGCCCCTCCTGGGCAAAGTGACGTATACGTCACTCGCCCGCGAGCCAATAGGGGGTGCGCGCACATCGCCGGAGGCGCGCTCCCGCCCCCGCTCGTTCCCTGACATGTCCGTGCGTGTGACCGGCGGACCCAATGTCCGCCTGTCACTCGCGATCGTCCGTTGCAGAGGAAGAAAGGCAGGCGGCTGATGTAGACAAAGCCGCCTGTCATTCTCCCTGGTGTAACTGCAGAGATCATACGATCCTGCTATGTAGGATCGTATGTCTCTGTGGTTACATGAAAAGCCACACCCCTTTACAGTTAGAAGCACGCCCCTAGGGACACATTTAACCCCTGCATCTCCAATAAAGGTAACCCCTTCCCTGCCAGTGTCATTTTTACAGTAACAGTGCATATGTATAGCACTGATTACTGTAGTAATGTCACTGGTACCCCCAAAAGTGTCAAAAATGTCAGTCAAGGGTCCGATCTGTCCGCTGCAATGTCGCAGTCCCGCAAAAAAAATTGCAGATCGCCGCCATTATTCGTTAAAGAAACAATATGAATGACAAAAATCTTTCCCTTAGTTAACGCAATAACTTTTGCGCAAACCAATCAAAATATGCTTATTGCGATTTTTTTTTTTTTTTTTTACCAAGCATATGTAGCCGAAAACAAATTGGCCTAAAATGTTAAATTTTGATTTTTACTTTTTTTTTTTTTTTTGGGAATTACATATAAAAAAAATTGAAAAATATTGTTATTTTTTCAAAATTGTCGCTCTTTTTTTGTTTATAGTGCAAAAAGTAAAAATCGCACAGGTGATCAAATACCACCAAAATAAAGCCCTGTTTGTGGGAAAACAAATTTCCTATGTTAATTTTTTGCCTATTTTTATTTTTCAATGCTCATTTTTTTTTTTGTATTCATTTTTTCTATTAGTTGAACTAGATGGACTTGTGTCCTAACTCTGTAAAGTAGTAAAACTTATCTACATTATTTTTCAAACCAATATCTTTTTGTAAAAGAGCAAGGCAAATATTGATTTTATAGGAACAAGCAGGTAAAATGTATTCAATGGTATTCTTAAGAATCACCACCAGGGGGAGATCTTGTTCTAGAAACAAGATTTTACCATTTGTTACAGGCTATCATAGGTTTGATTATTCACTGCATTTCTTAGTGACCTTAAGTTATCCTGAATTCTTGGTAAATTAGATCAGTGTTTGCTGAAGGCATAAACTAAATAATGCTTAGGGAAAATTACATTAATTGGGATTGACTTAAGGAGTTTGGAATATAAATATACTTGGGTTACTTTTTTTCCTGCTACTTTTACGCAAGGGACTTTTTACTGCTTCAGTCAATTGTAGACTTCTATTGGTAGGTTTATATTCCTTCTTGACAGTTTACCACATCTAGACCCCTGGGTTGAATCTTGATAAAGGGGAAAGAAAACCGAAAGGTGCTTTCCTTGGCAGCCAGTTCAGTCCAGTGAGTTAAATATACCAGCAACGCCCCTTATAATTTTTTTAAACAAACATATGTTTATTGGGTTATACAGTAAGCCGATGTATGGCACATTCACCAGGACAGCATACTCTTATATTTATTTCTGTATGTTTGATTTAACACTAGGGTGCATAAATCAGAAGTCATGTGCCTCTCATCAGTATTACATCACCATGGAAGAATTACTAAAATTGTGAAAGATCCAGAACACATTGAGGAAATTTTTTTTTAAGTTGCTTGTAGTATGCCCCAGTGAACAGGGAGCGTGGCAGATTGTAAATGACAGCGGGAATGGCTTAAGGGGGAATGAGTACACAGAGGCTGTGCCTGTTCGCAATGGATACTACATATACATACTGCAGTCCTTGTTCCGTATAGAAAACTTTTTCATTACTGTGCGAGTCTCACAGACCCATAATCCTCAGGACAAAGGATCCATTAAAAAAAAAAAAAAAAACTTTACCTATGTTTTTAGGTACACGTGTGAGTCTACAAGGCCAAAAACTTTATTTAAACCAATAGTTGTTGAGACTCTGTAAATCAGGTATAAAGTACAGGCACATATCTGAGGCAGCCACATTCCTATTGGAACATCACTGTGATCTGCCACCTCACTGACCTGTAGAAATGTGCAAGAGGCTGGAAGGAGAAGGCACTTTTAGGAGGTGTTGAGGCTTTACCCTTAAGATCGGCCGGGGATTTGGCCTTGAGGGTGGGGTTTTGGAGGCTGCTACAGATGTGTAGGTGTCTGTAGATGCCTAAACTTTAAATGCAAGTTAAGAAAACATACTTGCAGCAATTTATTTATTCCTAAAATGTGTTCTTTCTCTTTTCTCTGGTAGTAAAATAGGTAAATGCCTAAAATTTTTAGGCAAAATTTTATTTATTTTTTTTTAATTTTGCTTGTACCATTTTTCTTTACAGGTTAAGCTTTATGAGAGCGATAATTTGGACAACCCCATACAGTCTGTGTCTCTGGGTCAGTCCCTTTTCTTCCATTTCCCCCCTCTGCTCCGAGATGGAGAGGTAAACATTTTATTTTTCATTTGTGACATGAGCTACCTGTATCATACTAGTAGTATGACAGGTTTACCTTACCCAAGATAAAAGGTAAATTGCTAAGTAAGGATTATTATCTTAATTTAAAAAGTGTAAAAGTGTGTAAATGTAAAAAAAAAATTTAGTTTATGTGTGTTTTATTTATAAATATCTTAATACAGTTCGTATAGAAAAGAACCCCCCCACCTTTTATTTTTTTACAATAATCACATTTTGTTGCTTTGCAGCCTGAAACAGACACACAGTTTAGGTTTTAATTGGCTGTATTTACTCAGGGCAGCTTAAAACATCCAAGTAAAAGATATAACACCAACATGTTGGGGGGGGGGGGGGGGGGTTCAAAAACAGAATCAGGAGTTTGAAAAAGGATCGACTTGTAAACTCAATCAGGTGTAGCTAATTGCCTTCTCAATGGCACACAAAGCCATTTGACTTCCAGCTGTGATCAGCTGTGGTCATTTTGATTACGTCAGCATGAAAAGAGCTTTCCTGGAGCGTGCAGAGTAGTGCAACTGAAGCAAACATACAACTATGGGTGTCAAGGCACTGTCAAAAGATCTCTGGGATAAAGTTGTAGACAAGCATAAATCAGGAGATTGGAGCAAAAAAAACATTTCAAAGACTTTATGAATGCCTAGAACCACAGTGAAGACTATTATTAGGCAGTGGAAGGTAATTGTTAACAATACAGACCGTCCCTGGATCAGGATGTCGCTCCAAACTACTAAGAGTCCTATAGAATCTCTGAAGCAGTTGTAGGAATTTATGACAAAGAGTGGTTATTGTATGCATGTGACAACAATATCTCAAATTCTCCACTAATGTGGCTTGTATGCCCCCCAAGAAAAAAGCCACTCCTCAAAAAAAGGCCACATGCAGTCACGGCTGGGCTTTGCCAAAGTACACCTTGAAGAGTCTGAGGCCTCATAGAAAAAGGTGTTATGGTCAGATGAAACTAAAATACATTTTTGGGCCTCAACACGAAACAATATGCCTGGCAGAAATCCAAATAATACCATTCCTACAGTAAAGCATGGAGGGGGTAATATCCTGTTATGAGTGTGTTTCTCTGCAGCAGGGACTGGAGCACTTGTTAAGATAGAAGGAAAAATTGGATGAGGCAAACTACCATCAAGTTTTTGAGGAAAATCTGCTGCTCTCTGCCAGAAAGTTGTCAATGGGAAGAAAGTTTACCTTCCAACATAACAATGACCCAAAGCACACAGCAAAAATGACCACACAGTGATTGAAGGAGAAAAAGGTGAATGTCCTTGCATGTCCTAGTCAGAGCCCAGACTTCAAGTCATTCCACAGATTTTCAATGAGGTTTAAGACAGCAGTTCACAAACTGTCACCATCAAATTTAACTGAACTTGAGCAGTTTTGCAAAGAAGAGTGGGCAAATATTGCAAAGTCTAGATGTGCAAGATTAGTAGAGAGATATCCCAACAGACTAAAAGCTGTAATTAAAATAAAAGGTGGTTCAACAAAATACTGACCCAAGGATGAGATCCTTTTTCCAGCTCAGAAATTATTTTTTTTTTCTTCCCCCCTGACATCTTAGTTTTTTAAGTTGCACTGAGTAAATACAGCGGGATAAAACAAAAATTGTGTCTGTCTTCATTTCAGTCTGCAAAGCAACAAAATGTGATTATTTTTAAGGAGGCCAACAGCACCATCCTTTTAAAGGGCCAGGGGCTGATGCTTTTTGCAAGCTGGGTCTCTGTGAGCCATATAAAGGTGATTTATCAGACTGCACTTGGATGGCAAGGAAGGGAAAGCAGGACATCCCTAAAGGAAAGGCAGAAGTGGCAGAGAAATGGGGAGGGGGGGGGGGGAGGGGGGCGGCATTTCCTTGTACAGCAAGCATCGCTATCTGGAGCTACAAAAAAAGCAAGAACTACTCCTACCGGTAAGTCTGGCAGTCTGATCCCCACTTTGTTCATGCACTTTGCAGTAACCTTTTCCATATAATCTGGAAGGTCATGGATTGTCACAGAGCAGCAGATTCCCAGACACATTTTATGTGTGGTGATTGGGCTGCAGAGCAGAGGCCAGACACTTATGCCTGGCATACCTTTTAATGGAGAAGTAGAAATGCTGCCACATTGGGATAGTAGGTGCCGAGCATTGCTTCTTCACCTATAATTTTTTTTCTCTAAGATTGCTGTTGGCTTTCTGTCTCAACATTTGTTCATTTAGACCTGTATTTGCTTTGAAAATATGGTGATTTTCTAATTGTTAGTGAGGTCAAATAAATTTTTCGACCATAGTGGCTAATTTATGTATATGGGTTCCCTTCTGTAAATTACATTCATTCCAACATCGAAGGTTAAAAGCAAACAAAATTTTAGGTACGAACTATATTCTTCAAGTCATCGAGTGTACTGGAAAATTTTGTGTGAATGTTAATTCAATAATCTTCTCTCGTGTATGGTCAGCTTAAAGCGGAGTTCCACCCAAAAGTGGAACTTGCGCTCATTTGCTTCCTCCCCCCTCCAGTGTAAAATTTGGCACCTTTCAGGAGGGAGGGGGGGGGGAGGGTACCTGTTTTTGATAGGTACCCTTCCCCCACTTCCGGGAGACGGCGCCACGGCATCCTCCTCCATCCCCCGCCGCTGAGCCAATCTGAATGTGCAGCGCACTTCACGCATGCGCAATAGGGACCCACCCGTGAAGCGGCAATGGCGGCGGCAGCACCCGGCAGCCGATGGAAACATCGGCTGTGGTGCGGGCATTGCTGGACTCTAGGACAGGTAAGTGTCCTAATATTAAAAGTCAGCAGCTACAGTAGGTGTAGCTGCTGACTTTTAATTTTTGGAGGGGGAGGCTGGAACACCGCTTTAAGGAGTTGCTTGGTACTCACCAGCACATTTTCTAACGTGCGTGGTACTGGTGGTGAATCGGTCACCATAACTTAAAAAAAAAAAAGCATGCCCCAGTCAGATTTACCTACGGTCAATGTTAATTGAAACCGTTTTATAAATTAGCCCCTAAGACTGGCATCTCTTCTTGGCACTTAAAAAAAAAAAACCTGGCTTGAGTTTGCACATTATGGTCTATGCAAATGGTTCTGCTTTTTCTGAAATGTATCTGATTTTTATTGTAAACAAGTCTGCTTTGTGTCTGCTATTAGTCGGTTCTCACTAGCGCGACTTGTCAGCCTGACAAGTCGCGCTCCCTCGCGGTCCATTGACTGCTACAGGACCCGTTCTAATAAGAGCGACACAAGTCGCTCCGACTTAGAAAAAGGGTCCTGTACTACTTCGGGGCGACCTCGGAGCGACTTGCATAGACTTCCATTATGTGAAGTCCATGCAAGTCGCTCCGAAGTCGTGGTGCATGGGAATGCACAAGTCGCCCCCGAAGTAGTACAGAGTCGTGCCGCCCCATTGTGAACCGAGCCTCACACTCTGCTCACAAGATTGCCCTGCCCTGTTAATAGTAATTTGTTTTTGTTTCTTCTTTTGAAGTGGCGCTGAATGTTTTTTTTTTCTTTTTTTTACCTTAACTATTTTAGTGCCAGCATGTTTCAACCCATCATTACCAGTCCATTTTCCAGTTTTCGGTGATGTGATACTTTGACTGTGATACTTTGACATTTAGACAGTCTAATTTCTTTGAGATGGATAAGAGCCTCCTTTTGGTGGTATTTCTTAACCACTGTTTTTTTTTATGTTCTACTATACAAAGGAGGAAAAGTCCAGCCCCCCCCCCCCAAAAAAAAAAAAAAAAAAGTTTATCTTTATATTCTTTTATAAAACATAGCAAATTTAAATGCCAAGACAATACAAAAACCCTTTTTGAAAATTTGATCTGATGTTTTGGCCTCTTTTTTTGGAAATTAATAAACATGCTAGTAGTATATGGAAGTTAAAGTATACAGTATCTCACAAAAGTGAGTACACGCCTCACATTTTTGTAAATATTTTATAACTTTTCATGTGACAACACTGAGGAAATGTCTCTTTGCTACCATGTAAAGTAGTGAGTGTACAGCTTGTATAACAGTGTAAATTTGCTGTCCCCTCAAAATAACTCAACACAGCCATTAATGTCTAAACCGCTGGCAACAAAAGTTGAGTACACTCAATGTGTCAATATTTTGTGTGACCATCATTATTTTCCAGCACTGCTTTAACCCTCTTGGGCATGGAGTTCACCAGAGCTTCACAGGTTGCCACTGGAGTCCTCATCTACTCCTCCATGATGACATCACGGAGCTGGTGAATTTTAGAGACCTTGCGCTCCTCCACCTTCTGTTTGAGGATGCCCCACAGATGCGCAATAGAGTTTAGGTCTGGAGACATGCTTGGCCAGTCCACCACCTTTACCCTCAGATTCTTTAGCAAGGCAGTGTTTGTCTTGGAGGTGTGTTTGAGGTCGTAATCATGTTGGAATACTGCCCTGCGGCCCATTCTCCGAAGGAAAGAGATCATGCTCTGCTTCAGTATGTCACAGTACATGTTGGCATTCATGGCTCCCTCAATGAACTGCAGCTCCCCAGTGCCAGCAGCACTCATGCAGCCCCAGACCACAACACTCCCACCACCATGCTTGACTGTAGGCAACACACACTTGTCTTTGTACTCCTCACCTGGTTGCCGCCACACAAACTTGACCAGTTTTCAGCTTTCAGTGCTCTCACACTTTGAATGACAATTAGTCATGCAACACTGTACACAAAAAAATTATAATTGTTTTTCCACACAAATCAAGCTTTCTTTTGGTGGTATTTAATCACCACTGGATTTTGTTTATTTTTTTGCGATACAAGTGAAAAAAAGGGTGAACATTTTGAGAAAAGAAAAAAAAACACTACAAAATTTTGCACATAAGTAATTTTTGTTTATAAATTTGGGCCAAAATTTATATGGCTACATATCTTTGGTAAAATAACCCAAATCACAGGCTATTTCTTGATCTGTGTGAAAGTTAGAGTCTACAAGTTATGGTGCCATTGAAAGTTGATCACACCTGATGTACTGATGGCCTATGTCATTTCTTGAGGCCCTGAAATGTCAGGACAGTACAAATACCCCACAAATAACCCCTTTTTGGAAAGTAGACAGTCAAGGTATTTAGTAAGAGGCATAGTGAGTTTTTTTGAAGTTGTCATTTTTTTCCACAACTCTTGGGAAAATGTAGAAGTTAAGTTTTTGTTTTTTTCTTTTTAACACAAAATTGTCATAATAACAAGTTATTGCTCACACACAGTATATGCATACTTGAAAAAACACCCCAAAATACATTATGCTACTCCTCCAGAGTACAGCGATACCACATGTTTAAGAATTTTACACAGCCTGGCCACATACAGAGGTCCAACATGCAAGTAGCACCTCCAGGCGTTCTAGGAGCATAAATTACACATATAATTTCCTGACTACCTATCACAATTTTGAACGCCCTGGAGCACCAGGACCATGGAATTACCCACAAAATGACCCCATTTTGGAAAGCAAACACCCCAACGTAAATCCTAAGAGGCATAATGAGTTTTTTTGAACCTGTGATTTTTTTTTTCCACAAGTTTTTGGAAAATGGGGAAAGAAAATGGAAAATGTGTTTTTTTTTTTTTAACAGAAAGTTGTCAATTTTATAAGATTTTTCTTACACATAGCATGTACATAGCAAAAATTACACCCCAAAACACGTTTTGCTACTTCTCCTGAGTATGGCGATGCCACATATGTGAGATTTTTTCACAGCCTTGCCACATACAGAGTCCCAAAATCCAAGTAGCACCTCCAGGCATTCTAGGAGCACAAATTACATATCTTATTTCATTCCTATCTATCACACTTTTGAAGGCCCTGGAGCACCAGGACAATGGAATTACCCATACAATGTATATTCTATGAGGCACTCTGATATGCTACTCGGTGACAGGTACTTTGATGAGCTGGTGACAGGTACTCGGGTACTCTGATGGGCTGGTGACAGGTACTCTTTATTACTGGGCAATCAGTGTGTTTTTACTGTGCACTGTAATCGGTAACTGCCTGTTACCGCAATCTCCTCCTCGCACAGGACCGGCACAATATTTGAAAGAAATAAGGTACAAAGGAACATTTGTGAAAGTTTAGAATGATACAGAAACATTTATTTTGCTCATTACATGTGCGTAATGAGTTTTAGGCTCAGTTTCCACTAGTGTGACTTGTCATGCAATTTTGGACACATTAAGTCGCATGACATGTCACAGCCCATTGATTCCAATGGCACTCGTTCCCATCTATGCCACTTTGTAAATCCGCAATTTTGAAAAAATTGCACTACCTTGATGCGACTTTGACCCACAGAGTGTAACGTTGGACCAACGTCGCGCTCTAAATCGCACAACGTAAGAGTTGCACTAGTGGAAACATAGCCACTAGGCTAAAGTGCGACTTTGGAGTGCAACTTTGATCCAACTTTACACTCTCTGGATCAAAGTTGCATCAAAGTAGTGCAGGATCCTTTTCAAGGTCACTGATTTTCTAAGTCGCATAGATGGGAAACCGGTGTCGTTGAAATTAATGGGCTGTGACTTGTCATGCAAATTTGTGTGTCCAAAGCCGCATGATAATTCGCACTAGTGGAAGCGGAGCTTTAGTTTACAGTTCCACTATTGCAATTCAGAGTGCGACTTTGATGCAACTTTGTTCCAACTTTGCACTCTGGATCAAAGTCGCATCAAAGAAGTTTCATAGTTTTATAGTTGGTCAGGTTGAAAAAAGACACAAGTCCATCCGGTTCAACCAACCAAAAAAAAAAAAAAAAAAACAGTATTGAAAACCCAACCATACAATCCCATATACACAATCCTATACCTGCTGTTGATCCAGAGGAAGGCGAAAATAAACCCCAGCAAAGCATGATCCAATTTGCTACAGCAGGGGAAAAAAATTCCTTCCTGATCCCCCAAGAGGCAATCGGATATTCCCTGGATCAACTTTACCTAAAAAAAAAAAAAATGTTAGTACCCATTTATATTCTGTACACACAAAGAATCGAGGCCTTTTTTAAAGCAATTTAGTGAGCTAGCCAGAACCACCTCTGGAGGGAGTCTATTCCACATTTTCACAGCTCTTACGGTGAAGAAACCTTTTTATATTTGGAGACTAAATCTGTTTTACTCTAGGTGTAAAGAGTGCCCCCTTGTCCTCTGTGTTGACCTTAAAGTGAACAACTCAACACCCAGTTCACTATATGGACCCCTTATGTATTTATACATGTTGATCATATCCCCCCTTAATCTCTTCTCAAGAGAGAATAAATTCAGTTCCTCTAATCTTTTCTCATAGCTGAGGTCCTCCATGCCTCTTATCAGTTTGGTTGCTCTTCTCTGCACTTTCTCCAGTTCCCCGATATCCTTTTTAAGAACTGATGCCCAAAACTGAACTGCATATTCCAGATGAGGTCTTACTAATGATTTGTACAGGGGCAAAATTATATCTCTCTCTCTCTGGAGCCCATGCCTCTGTTAATACAAGAAAGGACTTTGCTTGCTTTGGAAGCCGCAGCTTGGCATTGCATGCTATTATTAAGCTTAGGATCTGCCAGAACACCCAGATCCTTCTCCGCTATGGATTCCCCCAGTCCTACTCCACCTAGTATATATGATGCATGCATATTCTTAGCCCCAAGTGCATAAGTTTACATTTATCAACATTAAACCTCATTTGCCACATAGTTGAAACAGTGAAACACCCACACCTGATTATTTTGTAAAGGGCCTACATGCTCAGACCTAACCTTTTTACTGTTAATATATTTGAAGAATTTTTTGGGGTTTGTCCTACTATCTTTTGCAAAGTGTCGTTCATTTTGAATTTTTGCATCCCTGATTTCCTTTTTACATATTCTGTTATATTCTTTGGAACAATTAAACAATGATAGTGTTCCCTCATTTTTAGATTTTTTAAAAGCTCTTTTCTTTTTATATATAGCTTTTCAATGTCACAAGATGGTAATGGCTGTTATTAGTTGCACTAGTGGAAATGGAGCTTAAGGCCCTTTTCACACTTGTGCGGCCTAAAAGTCACACGATTTTGCTGTTATTTTTTGCCACGATTTCGACTGGATTTGTAGCAATGCCTATGTCTTTGGACCTCAGAACGCCTCAGTTGGACCAAAGTAGTGCAGGGACTACTTTTAAGTCATTGCAACGTGCAACGTGAAGTCGCACACATATGCACGGTACTCATTGGAAATCATGGTGTGTGACTTGTCATGCGACTTTGCAGTTCTAAATCGCAGGACAAGTCGAAACAAGTGTGAAAGGGGCCTTAGTCTACGTTTCCACTATTACGACTTAGAGTGTGACTTTGATCTAACTTTATACTCTCTGGTCCAACGTCACATCAAAGTTGGATCATAGTCACAGAAGGAGCCAATAGACTATTCTGTGCAATATATTTGCACAGAGCAGGTGTGTATAAACCCCCTTTTTCTCTTTCATTCATTGGCGGACACAGCTCTTCATCTTCTTGATCATAGGTTTATACTGCCCCCTACAGGAGTAGGACACTAGGCAGAGAAAAAAAGCTTGAGCACGCTTATAGGGCAGTCCCAGGGGGTATGCTCCCACTTCCTGCTAGAGGTCTTCAGTTTTTTTTCTGCCTAGTCAGGAGTAAGGACCTAGTTCCTTGCTGGGATCTCTGGTCCTGGCAATTTTTTCTTTTTATTCTTCTATTGAGGGTCAGGTTCCTTTCCCTGTTAAGGTGCACTCTACTCTGGCACTCAGTGCCTCCTGGACCTTCCGTCACCAGGCATCAGTGATGCAGGGTTGCAAGGCGGCCACTTGGTTGTCTGTACACCCATTCACTACGTTTTATAAAGCGAATGTGTTGGCATCTGTGGATGCTTCTTTTGGCCGCAATGTTTTGCAGACTGTTGTTTAAAGGACTTATCCTCTTTGAGGGTGTTTTTTTTTTTTTTTTTTTTTCAGCTGAGCTCCAGTTGTTGACATTTGAGCTCCAAGTTACCTGGTTGGCTATGTTTAGCTTTGAGGAAGTTTGTTTTTCCTCCTGTTCCTACCTCTCATGTTTGACACTGCTTTGGGATGTCCCTATGGTCAAGAAAATGAAGAGCTGTATCTGTTCAATAAACGAAAGAGAAAATGGGTTTTTTGACTTACCGAAAATCCATTTCTCTGATATTCATTAACGGACACCAACCGTCCCTCTATGGAGTTGGGTTTGTTTCTTCAGTTTTGTAACAAGCAGTGTCAGAAGACCTATAGCAGGAAGTGGGAGTATACCCCTAAGGGACTGCCCCATAGGCGTGCTCAAGCTTTGCCTAGTGTCCTACTCCTGTAGGGGGCAGTATAACCCTATGGTCAAGAAGATGAAGAGCTGTGTCCGTCAATGAACATCAGAGAAATGGATTTTACAGTAAGTCAAAAATCCCATTTTTATTGTAGATAAAAAAAAATTGAGCCTTTTATATCACTTTAATTAGAATACATCATTTGTGTATTCCTAACATTTGTTGTCCATTTCATAGTTTGTGCTTTGTTTCCTTTTCATTTACAGACTTATGTTGTACAGCTGGATTCTACTCTGCCTAAATCCCAGTATGACTACACCCTGCCTCAGATATCCTTCAGTACTCATGGATACCACAAACACATCACTCTGACATTTAATCCTACGGTTAGTCGAACACTGTTACACTTTATTTTTATACTGTTTTCTTGAGAAGTTGATGTATTTTGGTCTTATTGACAAACTGTCCTGTAGAAGATATAGAAACAAATGTCTGAATAAATAATACTGTATAGTACACTGTGAGTTAGAAATATATAGTATTACTTTAGTTTTCTTTGCTTTTTCTATGAAGATAATTCTGTGTTTATTGATTTCTCTGTAGCCAGCATCTATTCCCAGACTGGTTGGAGCTACTGTGTTCCATGGGTTGGTGGAAGCCTACATTGCTTTAGTAAACAAAGTGAGAAAAGGGCACCAATATAAAAGTATCTGTCCACCTACCTTTCCCGTGTCACCCTGTCTTAAGCCTCGTACACACGCGTCGAAATTTGGCAGGGAATTTTCGTCCGATGACCGATCTGCCGATTTTCGGCTTGTTAGTATGATGCTTCCGACAACTGACTCCGACTTTTCGGCCGAAAAAAATCTGGTGTGCAGGCTATAAAATTTTTGTCCACCGTCAAAACACGGCCTATTTTCGTGCAGTCAGTACAGATTTCGACAGGGAAAAATCTTATGAGCAAGACTGGGCATGCTCAGAGATGAAAGAACACAAAAAAAGCAAACCAACACATAACATCACCTCTGAAGTAGAATTTTGTCGGGCGAGAACATTCGTGTGCAGTCTAGGCACATTCCAACCAACAAAACACCACTCTGGACAAAAGACAGCCGACCGGTCGGCCGATAATCGTTGCGTGTGTACTAGGCTTTAGTCAAGCTTCACTGTGATAGGCAGTTTGGGTACTACTTCAAATGACACGGATACTTGGAGGACCAGAACATGGGTGCAAATGTGTGTGCCAGCATAGGGTCAGTAGGGCTGTGATCCAGGCATATATGCAGCTTAGGACTAGTGCTGCTGTACTAGTGGTTTGCAACACGTTTAACCACTTCTGGACCGGAAGGATTTGCCCCCTTAATGAAAAGGCCATTTTTTGCGATTCCGCACTGCAGTAATTTTAACAGACAATTGCGTGGTTTTGCGACGCTTTACCTAAATAAAATTTATGTCCTTTTTTCCCCACAAATAGAGCTTTATTTTGGTGGTATTTGATCACCTCTGTGATTTTTTTTTTTTCTTTTTTTTTGCGCTATAAACAAAAAAGAGTGACAATTCTGAAAAAAAACAAAAAAAAAAAAAACAAACATTTTTCACATTTTGCTATAGAAAATTCTCTCAAAAAAAAAAATTAAAAATCTGAATTTTTTAACATTTTGGCCAATTTGTTTTCTGCTACATATTTTGGTAAAAAATCGCAATAAGGGTATTTTGATTGGTTTGCGCAAAAAGTTATCGCGTCTACTAACTGCGGGAAAGATTTATGTAATTTTTATTGTTTTTTCTTTTACTAGTAATGGCGGCGATCTGTGATTTTTAGCAGGACTACGACATTGCGGCGGACAGATTGGACCCCTAACTGACATTTTTTACACTTTTGGGGGGACCAGTGACATTACTACAGTAATCAGTGCTAAAAATATGCACTGTTACTGTAATAATCACACTGGCAGGGAAGGGGTTAACACACTGGGTGATCAAAGGGTTAAATGTAAGCCTAGGGGAGTGTTTCTTTTGAAATGATCACAGAGACCTGTGAGCCTACATACATTAATGGGGAGTACTCGGATTGGGCGGGTGTGGAAAGTGGGGTCCCCCAGGGTTCTGTCCTGGGACCAATCCTGTTTAATTTATTCATAAATGATCTAGAGGAGGGGATATCTAGTACAATCTCAGTATTTGCAGATGATACTAAATTAGGCATGCCAATATCTTCTATGCAGGATGTGGAAATCTTGCAAGCAGACCTGAACAAAATAATGGGGTGGGCAACTACATGGCAGATGAGATTTAATGTAGAAAAATGTAAAGTAATGCACTTGGGGGCCAGAAACCAGAAAGCAAGCTACTCACTAGGGGGGGAACCTCTGGGTGAGTCTAGGATGGAAAGGGACCTGGGGGTACTGGTAGACAACAGGCTTGGCAGTGGCATGCAATGCCAAGCCGCCGCAAGCAAAGCCAACAGAATACTGGGTTGTATAAAAAAGGGGATTCACTCCAGAAATAAAGAGATTATTCTCCCGCTCTACAAGACTCTGGTCCGGCCACATCTGGAGTATGCTGTCCAGTTCTGGGCACCGGTCCTCAGGAAGGATGTGCTGGAACTGGAGAAAGTCCAGAGAAGGGCAACAAAAATAATTAGGGGAATGGAGGACATCAGCTATGAGGAAAGACTACAAGCACTGAACCTATTCTCTCTGGAGAAGAGACGATTGAGGGGGGATATGATATCAATGTACAAATACTGTACTGGCGACCCTAGCATAAGGAACAAACTATTCAGAGAAAGGAGATACAATAAGACACGTGGCCACTCACTAAAACTTGAGGAAAGGCGGTTTAACCTTAAAGTGCGTAAGGGGTTCTTCGCTGTAAGAGCGGTAAGGATGTGGAATTCTTTTCCACAAGCAGTCGTATCAGCGGGGAGCATTGATAGTTTCAAAAAACTATTGGATGGACACCTTAAAGACCACAACATACAGGGGTATACAATGTACGGTTAAAAGCAAACACACACACACATCATAGGTTGAACTGGATGGACTTATGTCTTTTTTCAACCTCACTAACTATGTAACTATGTAATAAGGTGCTCTGTGATCATTCCAGAGAGAACAACGGTCAGCTGTGTTTACAACAGCTGACCGCCTTTCTCTCTCAGTGGGGAACGATCGCGGGTACCCGGTGGCAATCGGGGTCTCCGCTGCCGAGTAGGGATGGGAGCTCGCCCCCTAGCTGCAGGCGCGCGACCGACGTATAGTTACGTCGGTTCGCACAGGAGGTGCTGCCTGCCGCAGTAAATCTGCGGCGGGCGGTCCTTAAGTGTTTAACAACGTTCATCGTTTTTTGCTTTCCAAATTTCTTCTCCTGATTGTGATTGTAGAGTGTTCAGAAAAACATCCTCTAAACTCCTCTGCTGCTAAAAAGGTCCATGTGTGCATACACAGAGGAGAACGATAACATTAGGAGAGTTCAACAGCAGAAATTAAAAACCTGCCCAAGATTCACAAAAACTTTATTTTAACAGCAGCAGCGTGCACGAGGCCTTACTGTTTGCCTGCTACTGAAAATGTACCCTGTGAATATTTATAATAATTTATTTTATTTTTATTCATTATTTGTTTACAGAGAAAATTACCTGAACAGGATGTTGTTCAAGGCTCCTATCTTGCACTTCCATTGACTTTGCTCCTGCTGTTAGCTGGTTACAATCATGATAAGGTAATCATCAGTTTTACTTCATTCAGAACTCCAAAAGCATACATTTTTACATGTTATGATTTACTGTTATTTGAGTAATCAAAAATATGTAGACCTAAGTTTACAGATAAAAAAAAAGTTAATTTTTTAAATTTAATAAACAGCCAGGTATACATTTGGTATTATTTTGCGATCGGTGAACAAAGTACATTATAGCAGGTAAGATGATCATGATGGTTGCATTATACCATGAGCTGAGCAGGACAGAGCGTTATTGCAAAGCTGTGAAAGATCTCGTAGAAAATTGTGCAGGGGCTGCACCCCTTGCAGGTCAGTGTACATTTCCCAAATAGGAATTTCTCTAATACACTTTTAGGTCTTATGCAAACCGCATTGGCTGCAAGATTCTGCATAAAAAGTTTGTGCGTACTGCATCTGAACTCACATGCAGTATCTTGCATATATCCGCATGAGCTGAGATGCGAATATTCTGTGCATGGGCCTTGCTGCATGAATGACTCAATCAGGGCCAAAATATGAACAATAGTGTGGCATCGATGGGCAGTGGCACCTGCTGATTAAACAGTATTTATATTTACATGTCCTCCCTAAATGAGTCATTCATGCAGCGCATGCACTGCCGCTGCATAAATGACTCATTCAGCACTTACATGTAACCAGTGTGAAATTAGTGGCACCTGCTGATTACACGCGTATGTTTAAATGTGTGCAGCGTTATATATGGTTCAAAGACAGGGCCCATGAATGCAGACATTTTTTAGCCTTGGTTTTTGCAGCCTGTAAAAGTGATCCAGTGGCTGAAAAAAAAGGATATCCGAATCATGGCTTTAGCCTCAACCATGATCCAAGTATAACAACTTCAGCCTTAGGCCATTTATTAATGACCTTAGGACAGGAAGTGGTTAATGGAGAATCATGTCTTGGTGAGTCATTGGACACCATTATTAAAGTTTATGTGAACACTTACCTTGTGAAACAACCCATTCAGTTTTGAATAGCAATAAAAGGCAAAACATTTGTGTGTATACAGTATATAAAAATAATTATAAATACCCCGGGGCGTGACCGGAAGCCGAGCTAGCTGGACGTGTTCTGTGGGAGCTCCGTCTCCATAGCCGGCTAATCCCCTGCCATCCGCTGCCCAGGTCCCCTAATCTAACGCTTGCATTCCAGCAATCGGCCCTCTGAGACACCCTGCACAGGCCGGTCCAAGAATTTCCGAGCTGGGGGCTGTGGATCCGAAGTTCTGACATCGGGGCCTACGCCTGCACCGAAGCCGCGGTCTTTCCTAGCGGCCGCGGCGGCCCGCCCGTCCCGCGCATCGGCCGCTTTTTGGGCCCCCACGGTCTCTCTGCCTCCCAACAACTGGCATCCTCTGCCTGACCGAGTCCCCCAGTGTCTGCCATCCATCGTTCAGCTGTGGGAGGACATCCGAAATTGCGGCCTAGACGTCCCAGAAGCCGCGGCCTTTCCTTGAGCTGTGCCCCATGCACCAGGCGCAGGGTAAGCACTTGCCTCTGCTTTCTCCATCACCTATATCTGCAACCCAGCAGTTACTTCTGGACTGTGCCCCCCGCAATGTCTGCAGCAACGGCCATTAGCCGATTGTCCACCTTCTCTTTGCTCAGCTATCACTATACCGGCTCCATTGGGGATGAGATTTTCGATTGGCAATGACCGGCCGTGATTAGAGTGAGCTTTGGCGGCACCTCTATGAACTAACCCCCTGGCAATTCAATGCCTTCTAAAACACCCACCTTACGCTCCATGACAGGCAAAAGGTCCGGAAAGGGATCCTCATCCAAACTACCCGGTTCCGGGTCCATAAAACGCTTTTTATCTACAGGAGGCTCGAGTACTCGCACACGAGGGAGCAGGGCTGAGGCTTCGGTGTCGGGCGTGGTTTCATCTATCCGCTCCGCGTCACCACAGGAGCGCTCTGCAGCTTCATCCTATTTTTCTGATCCACTTGAAGAAATGCACTCCCCGGCGGCTTCTGACATGTCCTCCCTTCTACATGGTCTGAAGCAAGAAATCGGGGGCATGTTCCGCAATTTGGAGAGGTCGCTTAAAAAGGAAATAACCGCTGTCCGTGCTGATATGTCCCACATACTTGGTAGAGTGGAAGATACGGAACGGAGGCAAGACTCTCAAGAGGACTCCATCAGAGAATTACAGGACAAGGTCACGCAATTGGCGGTGGCCCACCGAGCCGCTCTATACAAAATTGAGGATCTGGAAAACCGCAACCGGCGGAATAATGTGGACTCCCCGAAGCTACCAGGGATGATGACCTTGAGGCATCGGTAAGGGGCATATTTAATTCCATCCTGGGGAGGGCGCCTACTGATCTTTTACGTTTTGATCGCACACATAGAGCACTTAGACCTCGTAACCTATCCTCTGACCTGCCTCGGGATGTCATCTGTCGCCTGCACTATTTTGAAGACAAAAATGCTATCATGACTAAGCTACGTGGCACTCAAGCTGTTGACTTTCACGGGGCTTCTCTCAACATCTTTCCCGACCTCTCCAAGGTGACCTTAGAACGCCGCCGCGCACTTAAGCCGCTCCTGGAACAACTTAGGATCAATGGCTTCACTTATCGCTGGGGTTTCCCAGCATGTCTAATTGCTACCAAGAATGGTCATTCTGCTACCCTCCGCTTTCCGGAAGATCTTCCAGCCTTCCTCCAGGATGTTGGCCTCCCACCCTTGGATCTCCCTGGGTGGCATGATTGCATCCCCATTTTCACTTTCAAACCAGGTGCCTCCTGGAGTAAAACGCCCTCCAAGAAAATGCGCACCTCTGCGCCACCTTCTGCTCGCAAATCAGGGTTGACCCCTATCTGAGGTATCCCCCTTCTCCCTGCCTGCTGATGTATCACTCTTTCTCAGGCTTATTCATGTTCTCTCCTTTCAGGTGCGTTCGGTTGTTGTTCTTATCATGCCTGTTCACTGTTTTATATACTCATGTTGGGTTTATTTCTGTCTCCTCTGCCAGGGGGAGGTTATCTCATGGTTATTTGATATTCTGTTCTACACATTGTCATTTACACTTTGGTTTGTTGGGGTGCCGCCGCCGGCTCCCTTCTGAGCGTCTCTACGGGATGATGTTACGTCCGGTCGATACGCTCCCCTCTCTCCTTTTGGGGGTGGAGGGTCCCGGTTCTGGGGCTCTGTCGCGCGGGACATGTTCTCCTGCTCGGTGCCCTATCTCCGGGATCATCCATCCCCCCAGGGACCACTGCAGTTTACTGCGTGACAATACATGGTGTCCCATTAGACATTGTCTCTGTATTGATCCTTTGTCTTCTCTTTTCTTGCTGTTTCTTCTTCTCTTCTTTTCTTCTGTCCTCTCCTCTCCCCTCCCCCTTTCTATCCCCGTTTCTTTAGGCCCGGGTTCTCAGTGTTTGTGGGAGAGGTGCTTGTGGATACCTAATGGCGACAATAAAAGTCTTGTCCTATAATGTTTGAGGCTTGAACACGGCGTATAAGCGTCATCAAGTGTTCCGGGAGATGCAACGTGAATCTTGTTCTGTTGCGTTCCTTCAAGAAACTTATCTCACCCATTCTACTCATGTGAAATTATTCTCCCCGCAGTACCCGACCTGGTACTATGCACTTTCACCCTCTAACAAGGCTAAAGGTGTCGCTATCGGGTTTCGCAAGGACACCCCTTTCCAACTTGATACTATGCTTGCTGCTATGCTTGCTGATCATAATGGTCGTTATCTTTTCTTAAAGGGTTCAATAGGAAACACCCGCTGTACCCTGGCTAACATGTATGCACCGAATCAGGCTCAGTCCACTTTCCTACACACAACACTTTCTGAGCTGGCGAAGTTTGCTGAAGGTCTCCTGGTTGTTGCTGGTGACATCAACATGGTCCTGGACCCTGTTCTTGACACCTCGAAGGGCCGTTCGAATGTCCCGTTTAAACAGATCGCACGGCTTAAAAAGTTGTTACATTCCCTCTAACTAGCTGACGTCTGGCGAATCCTGCATCCTAAAGATGCTGATTTTTCCCACTTTTCCAAAACCCATGGTTGTTACTCTAGGATTGACAACATTTTTCTAAGCCACTTTCACTTACCCCTTTTGCAATCCGCCTCCATTGGCTGTGCCTCCATTTCGGATCATGCTCCCGTGATGACCACCCTGCTCCTTCCCTCTCTCCCACCCCGCTCCACTAATTGGAAGCTAAATGACTCGCTTCTCTCGAACCCCGCAGATGCAGCTCTCTTATCTTCTGCACTTAGCTAATATTTTCTTGAAAATACCACTGAGCACGCATCTCCCTCCTTAGTGTGGGAAGCCCACAAGGCTACTATAAGGGGCAAATTGCTGGAGCTGGGGGCAAGGAGGAAGCGAGAACAAGGCCAATTGATCGCTGAGCAGCTTGCCCTGGTGGCGGATCTGGAAAAGTCACACAAACTATCATTGCATGTATCCCACCTTCAGGCCTTAACAGAGGCTAGAGAATCCCTACGATCCTTACTTGACAAAGCTACCAAGCGCAAATTTCACTTTTTAGCCCATAAACGTTACGAGTGGGGTGATAAACCCGGTAGAATGCTTGCCAGGTCTCTTAGAGCCCAAAAGTCGGCAGCTTTTATTCAGAAGGTGAAGCTTCCCTCTGGCCTTATGGTCCATTCCTCCCCTGATATTGCCAAAGCCTTTAGAGATTTTTATGGCAAGCTTTACCATATAGAAGGTGATCTCTGTCATCTCCCTTTAACTGAAAAACTAAAACTTATTTGGGCATACCTCAAAAAGGCTAATCCTACCAACCCTCTCCAAACGCTCCCTGCGTAAGTTGGAAAACGATTTTTCTGTTGAAGAGTTCCAATTGGCACTAAAATCCACCCAAGTCGGTAAGGCACCTGGCCCTGATGGCTTCACGGTTGCATATTTCAAAAAGTTTGCTGATGTCCTACTCCCTCACTTGACCTCTTATACCAACTCCATTTCTAAATCCTCAGGTTTTCGTTCAGAATCATTAGCTGCTCACATTTCGGTCCTACCTAAGTTGGGCAAAGATCCCACAGAATGTGGCAGTTACCGCCCTATATCCCTCCTGAATGTGGATCTTAAATTGTATTCTAAGGTGTTAGCTAACAGACTACTGCCCTTGATCCCCTCTTGGGTCTCAGCTGATCAGACTGGTTTTATCCCCGGTAGAGAGGCGAGGGACAACTCTCTTCGTGCTCTCTCTCTAATCCACTTTGTCCGCACTCGGTCCCAGCCTACCCTGTTCCTCTCTACTGATGCTGAAAAAGCGTTTGACAGGGTGGACTGGGACTATTTGCTGACTACCCTTCGTTTTTTTGGCCTTGGCCCCAAAGCTATGCAACGTATTGCAGCTTTATATTCCCAACGGCACAGGTACGGGTTAATGGCCTCCTTAGAACCCCCTTCATAATGGCACGCGACAGGGGTGCCCTTTATCGCCCCTTTTGTTTGCCATTTCCCTAGAGCCCTTTTTATCCACTATTAGGCATTCCAACGATATACATGGTGTCACTGTGAACCGTCAGATTCATAAATACGCAGCTTATGCGGATGACATCCTTTTTTTCATCCAACAACCTCGTATCTCTTTACCTGTACTCTTACGAGCTTTCGCAGACTTCCGCCACCTCTCAAACTTCAAGATCAACATGTCTAAATCCGAAATATTAAACATTAATCTCCCCCATAATGAAGTCTCCGCTCTGTCCCCACATTTCCCATTTCAATGGTGTCCAGATAAATTGAAATACCTAGGTATTTATCTAACCCCCCCGCTTAGATAATTTGTTCCGTCACAACTACATTTCCCTATTGAATACGATCAAATCAGATCTTCGGCAGTGGTCCTCTTTACACCATTCCTGGTTGGGCAAGACCAACATAGTTAAGATGAACATTTTGCCTCGTATCCTATTTTTTTTTTTCAAATGTTACCACTGGGTGTTCCTATTGGGCTTTTTACTATTTTGCAGTCTTTACTTTCCAGGTATATTTGGCAGGGCAGGCGCCCCAGGATTGCCAGGACGACGCTTTTCCGTCCAAAGCGTTGTGGGGGTCTTGCTCTCCCTAGTATCAGGGACTATTTCCGAGCGGTTTCACTAACCTGTGTGGCTGATTGGAAGTACTGTATTAGTTCTAAATTATGGGTACAACTGGAATACGATCTATGTGACAGAGACTTGTCTGCAGTACCATGGATTCCAAGGTCCGCCAGGGCCCTCTCTCCAAACACTTCTCCCCTGACTCTATCAACCTTGTCTGTCTTGAACTCCATGCATACAAAGTTCTCCTGGAACTACAACTCTCCTTTAATGCCTCTGTTGAATCACAACCATTTCATGCCTGGCAAACTGGATGCTGGATTTAAAAAATGGTCTCCTAAGACTCCCCTCTTGTTGTCCCACGTAACCCACTCCAATACTGTGAAGCCACTTAGCCACATTTTGGGACCCAACCCCGCAACGGACATGGACCGTTGGAGACACAGACAGTTATCCAGGTTCATAGCTGCTCTTCCACATCCGCTGCGTGACTCCAAGGATTTGAACCCTATTGAGGCAATATTGGCCCCTCGGGACCCCCCCCCCCCCCCTTCACTCCACCTCGCAGTTTTACAAGGCACTTATCTCATTGCAAGGCCAACCCTACCCGGATTTCTTACACAAGTGGGAACTGGATATTGGATCTCAAATTTCCGATAACCGGAAGGACAAAATTCTTGCATTGGCTCACATTTCCTCTCTCTCCACCGAGGTGGCGGAATCCAACTACAAGTTATTGTCCCGTTGGTACTATACTCCGCGGAAAATGCACATTATTTCTCCGGCCATCTCCCCGTTATGTTGGAGGGGATGCGGAGATACTGCATCACACGCACACATCTGGTGGCACTGTTCAATAATACAACCGTTCTGGACGGAAGTTCTTCGGCTTATACAAGTGATCACGGAAGTTACGATCCCATCAGATCCTTGGGTTGTCCTGCTGCATGGAACTGACATGCCGCTCTCTAAGTACAAAAGATCAATGATCCCCCATATGCTTAATGCGGCCAAAGCCCTGATCCCCGCCCTCTGGGGATCACTGACCATTCCCACGATACGTCACTGGCTACGGAAAATTGATACGACATACCAATTAGAGGAACTTACTTTCATAGCCCGCGACAAACTAGACCGTTTTCACTCTGCCTGGCAACCTTGGTCTTCTTTTAAAAACACTTCTTCCTATGTGGCCCTACTCACTGAGGACACCCCCTTGGTTTATCACCTTCTAATATAATCCTATCTGATTAAAGTTTTTATTATTCGGTACATAAGTCACCCGTGGCCTACTTTCCCACCCTCCTCTCCCCCCCCTCTTACCCCCTCCTTTTTTTTTTTTTCTTTTCTCCCTGCTGCTCTCTCCTCTCCTTTCTCTTTCTTTCCTGCTTTTTTCTATCCTTTCACTTTTCTATAGGCTCTCTCTGACATTGGTTTTACGATACAAGATGTTGTGCTATCAGTATGTTTTCTCAGACTTTTCATGACTGGGCGTGCTTGACGCGCACTGAAATGTTCATGCACTCATTGATACTGTTCCATGGCTATTTGCCGTATTTAATGTGGGATTGTATGGTCTCTATGTTCTGTTTTTCTTTGTCTTCTTGAAAAAATTTTCAATAAACAGAAATTAAACAAAAAAAAAAAAAAATTATAAATACCCTTTTTTATTTCTATTTTCATAAGTGATCTCGTATTCTCTGTTCTCAGCTGCAAAGGGGCTTAAAGATATGGGGGTGGAGAAACAGCAATACACTGATCTTCCCAGTTAATGGCTTTGCAGAGGGGCATGTTAGCTTGGCTTGCTCATTGGAGCCCGGCCAGAAAACTGACCACACTGGAATGGATGTACTCTCCTGTCTAGCATGGTCAGTTTGAAAAAGAAAAGCAGGTGGACTGCCAGATCACTAGGTATTTTTTACACAAAGGAAGCAGCACAAAAAGGACAGGATCCTTTTAAACACATTTACATGATATAACAGACACATATCAGTAATATGAAATGTTGGGGGTTAACATTCTTTAAGAAGTCATGGGCAGAAAAAGCAGTCTTGACCAGTAAGAAGAAAACCAATGTGCCCAAAGTTAAAGTCTTCCAGTTCCGAAAGACATCCTTTCACCCCTCCCAGACTTCTGCTTCACAAGTCCTATACGGAAAATTTTCGCCCCTACTGCCTCGCCACTTTAGCCCCGGTTCACATTTGTGCGATCACGGAGCTTGCATGTAATTCGGAGCGCACTGCTCTTAAATTACATGCGATCTCATGTGTGGTGCGAATTTTAGCCATACACTTTGTATGGCTGATTTCGCGACGAATCCACACTAAACTCGCCCCTGACCCTTTTTTTTTTATCCGCAGCAGAATCGGATCGCATAGTGGTTCACACTAGTGCGATCCGATTCTGTGCGAACTTGCAGATCGCACTGCGATATGCGATCGCAACTGGGGGATGTTGTTAATTTTTAATTGACACCCCCTGCGTATCGCATATGGCAGTGTGAACTGCCAGGGGTGTGGATGCGATGCGGGATCACGCTGCATATTCGCAGCGTTCCCGCATCGCACAAATGTGAACCGGGACTTATTCCCTACAACCTTTCTGCCTCTTCTATGAGATTGCTGGTTCTTCAGACTCCCTTACAGCAACTTCACTGTTCGGGAGTGATTGTGCCAGATGCCTCTGAGGAATGATTTCAGGCTCTTATTCAGACTAGTTTCCGGTTCCAAAGCCCAGTTGGTAATATTTGCCCCATTCCAAACTTGAAGGATCGCAACACCTTATTGCAGGTCCAGTAGTTGTAGATAGAATTGCCAGATTTGTCATTCCTTTACTGCAACAAGGAATTTTTAGCCTTGTTGGTCATCAAGGATGCCTACTTACATACTCCTGATTTTCCCCCATATCAGCTGTTCCTGCAATGTTGTTGTAGGTGATCAGCACTTCCAGTATGTAACTCTTCCCTTTTGACCTGTACACAGCCTCTCAGTCTTAACCAAGGAGCTTGCTGCTGTTGTATCAGAATCAGGATTCCAAAGTCCTTTGGCCTCTGGTATGTACGACTTCCCTCCACTATAAACCTTTTGCTCTACTGCTTTGCAGAATCTTTCAGTTGATCTTGGAAGCACCAAATTGGGCCAGAAGGACTTGGTTTTCTGATATTCTTTGACTTTTTTAAGGCACTCCATTGGCACTTCCAGACTGACTAGACCTGCTGTCTCAAGGACCAGTCCACCATCCTGCTGCATGGTCGCTTGCTTTGATGGCTTGGTTAATAAAACCCAAGTCCAGAAAGAGTGTCTTTCTGACTTCGTTATTGCTATGCTTAAAACATGTAGGAAATCAAACTCTTGCAGGGTCTATTATCGCACTTGGATAGCTTATTTTGCATAGTGTGAGGCACAGGAATTTGACCCTAGACCATACTGTGTGACATAACCTAACTTAATAACAGGCCTTGAGCACCCTAAAGGGTCAAATTTCTGCATTGGCCATTCTCTTTCACAAACTGCTGGACACTCATTCCCTGGTAAAGGTCTTTGTTCTTGGCTGTCATCTCTTTACCCATTGATACAGCTGTCTCACCTCGGGGACCTTAATTTATTCCTGTCAGCTTTACAAAAGCCTCCCTTTGAGCCTATTTTAGATATTCCTTTGGACGACCTTACTCATAAGGTAGTTTTTCTTATACAGAACCCTACCTTGCTCTTCATAAAGACAAGGTAGTTGTGCAGCTCCCCCTCCTCATTGCTCCCTAAGATGGTTTCCCCCTGCGCCATAATCAGGGCATCGTCCAGCTTTCTCTGTCATCCTGCAGAGCCCCCCCCACCAGATCTCATTACGTTGTTTGTACATAGTATGCACATGGCAAGTTCATCTCTTGGACACTGCATCCATTTGATCCTCAGATTTTCTGTCTTTCCTGTGGACTCGAAAGAGCGGTCTTGCATCTCGTTCCACCAGCTGTAGATTAGGAAGGTTATCACAAAGGCTTACATCTTGATGGAATAAAATCCTCCCTGTTAAGGCTTACTCAACTCATTAATTCGGTACCTCCTGGGCTTTTCACCACCAGGCTTCTGTTTTTTAGATATGCAAAGCCACATCCTGGTGTTCTGTTTCTACGTTAGTAGGGTTTTTACAGATTGATGTATTTTTCTGGCTTTTTCTGATGCCAGCTTTAGCTGTAAGGTGCTTCAAGCCACTCTTTGATTCTTACATTGTTCCCTTGTTTTTGGCCTTTTAGCTTGTTTACTGTGTTGCCTACCCTTTAGTTGTATTGCTTGGGGATGTCCCATGGTTAAAGCGGAGTTCCGGGCACAAAAACGATATTTTTTTTTTGTGCCCGTCCGCTAGTTCAGCCTAACCTGAAAAGGAATTGGATAGTTAGATTTTTTTTTTTAAAAACTCACCTTGTAATTGACGATCGTAAATACTCACCTATGACAGCTTCCTCCCTCGGAGCCGCGGCTCACCCCGTCACTTCCTGTCTCGCTATGATTCCTGGGAGCTGAACGTCATAGCTCCCAGGAATCAATGCGCCGCACCGGCCCCGCTCGTCATTTCCGGGCGACGCCGCATTCCCCTGCTAAACAGCTTCTGGGCATGCCCAGAAGCTGTTTAGGAATGCGGCGCCGCACTGGAAGTGACGAGAGGGGCCGGTGCAGCGCATTCTGGGACACGAAGACGCGGAAGAAGACGGAGAAGAGGACCGCGCCGGCTTCAGCTGCCCACAACCGAGATGGAAACGCTGTGGAAGAAAACTTCTAAGTAAGTATTTTTTCTAAAAGGTAAGTGCGAACCGGGACAGATCAGAGGCTAGCCATTGTGGAATGTGCTAGCCCTGACTGTCCCGGGGGTATGTTCAAAAAAAAAACGATTCTCTGCCCGGAACTCCGCTTTAAGATCAAAGGAGCTTGTGTCCTGTACTGTACAATAATGAAATAAATAGTGTTTTTTTTTTTTTTTTTGGAGTACAGGACACAGAACACCTTCCCCTCTGTATTGGTGTTTTTCTTCTGATTACTTGCTAAAAAAAAAAAACTGAGCCTTTATCAAGAGCACTGTGTTTGTGTTCTCTAATTGTATAAAGCCTCTTACACACGGGCTGAATTTTGGGCGGTAGGTTTGGCCTGTGTGTACGGCAGCCGGTACGATAGAAGCCTGCCAAAGGTACGGCTTCTTTCAAAGGGGCATGACCAAAAAATTTCTGCCGAACAGCATCTGATCAGCGCGATCAGCCAATGGCCAGTCCCCCTGTCAGAACACAATAGCTCAGTGAGGAGATCACTGTACTAACATTGGATTGTTAGTATAGGACAGGGATTCCCAAACTACGGCCCTGCAGATGTTGCAGAACTACACATCCCATGAGGCATTGTAAAACTCTGACATTCATAGACATGACTAGGCATGATGGGAAGTGTTGTTCCTAAACAACTGGAGGGCCATAGTTTGGGAATTACTGGTATAGGATCTCCTCCCGAGCTCTTCCATTTTTTTTTTTTTTTTCAAGCTGCTGGTTGAACGGAAAAAAAATAAGATCGTGTGAACTAGGCTTAAGAAGTTTGGGTAGACCTAAGATCTTTTGAGCTATCCTTCATGCTTTAACTTGACTTGTGTAAACTGTGTTGGACTAGGGAAGAGTTTTTTTGACTGTGGCATGAGCTACAGATATTAAACATCTACATTTATATTTCTTGTATTACAAATATAGCTGAAGAGTGAACACATTTCAACAGGGCATACACTGTAAATAAAGAAAAAAAAGTGCTTCTAAGCTTCCTCTTGGAACCTAAAACCTAGGCAGCATAGATTATATGGTGTCTGGCTGAAAGGATCCTTGCTGGCCTTTTATAGGTCAATAGGGATTGCTGCTGTTATTGTAACTGCACAAAGACAAATGCATTAACAAGATGTAACCTTTTTGCCGCACTACCAAATAGAAAAAAAGAGCTTGCCTATGTAATGCCTGCTCCCTGTGCTACTATACTGTATACTTATAAACTGGACATACTAATGATTATTTACAAATTAATTAAATGTATCTTAAAAAGCACTCCTTTCAATGTAAGAATTTTTGTATCGTGTCTATATCTGAGATGAATGATCCATCCAAAAGTGACTGCCCAGTTTTAGGTCAACTCTGGTGTGTTTTGTAATATTCTCAATGTTTCATTTTATTTTGTTAGATACTTGAGGTGCTGAAATTGATATATACTTTGGGTAAGCATCACATTAGAAGGGAAGATTTTCTTTTAAAGTCGTAATGAGTTGTTATTTTCTATCTTTTGCCAGTTGATTCCCCTGCTGCTGCACTTGACAAGCCGTCTGCAAGGTGTACGTGCGCTTGGACAGACAGGAGCTGACACTGGCAATCCAGAGGACGCAAAGAGACTTCAGAAAAGACAAAAGACACGGAGGACGTAAAGAAAAAAGCACCATGGTGTGAAGTGACATCGAAGTCATGCTTGGACCCTTGGGACATAATAAGAAAATTCTCCTTTCTCTAGAAGAAACCAGACTTCAAATACAGTTTTACATGATCCCATTTTTTTTAATGCAGACTGACTTGTTTTGTACATGTGGACGTCCGTGAAAAGATTCTAAATTTAATTTAGCTTGTAAATGAACAGATGTGACCACTTTTTGTAATTTTCAACTGAAGATAATTTATTTTTTATCATCACTGAAAAGCTTGATGACACACTTGACCGTTACCTTATGTAAATGAATGCATCTCAAACAGATTTCCCAAGGAAGCTCCAATAAAAATAGCATGATTTTCTTTTTAACTTACAGTGTTACATTTCGTTTCCTAAATAATGGATCTGTGTTCCATGCATCGGATGATTGGCTCTTTCTTAATCATTGGTTTTTAGTCACAGTGGTTGTCTCTAAAGCCATCTGCCATATCTGGAAATTAGACAGCCATATTTGTTATTAGAATGCCCACACCAAATATTTCCAGCGATAGCATTTAGTGTGGTCGTTATGGGAATTCAGAGCAAGACCAGGTGATTATTCTGAAGTAGTAATTTCATATTCAGTGTTCCAATAGGGAAAAGGAACTTTAGGTTACAGGGTTAAAGCCAGGGTCAGAATTTAGGGGGTTAGCTATGCATTTGGGGAGGGTAAGTAAATAAACCCCTTACTGACACCACCCACAGGCCCTTTGAGTAGTTCCACTTAAGCCCCGGAGGATTTGGCTGCTCAAAGACCAGGCCCCATTTTGCGATTCGGCACTGCATGAATTTAATGGACAATTGCGCGGTCGTGCGACGCTGTACCCAAATGAAATTGATGTCCTTTTTTTCCCCACAAACAGAGCTTTCTCTTGGTGGTATTTGATCACCTGTGCAATTTTTACTTTTTGCACTATAAACAAAAATGGCGACAATTTCGAAAAAAATAACAATATTTTTTACATTTTATTTTTTATATGAAATTCTCAAAAAAATGTAAAAATCAAAATGTTTTAAAATTTTAGGCCAATTTGTTTTCTTCTACATATTTTTGGTAAAAAAAAATCGCAATAAGCGTATTTTGATTGGTTTGCGCAAAAGTTATTGGGTTTACGAACTACGGGAAAGATTTGTCATTTTTATTTTTTTTTTTTTTTTTTAAACTAGTAATGGCGACGATCTGCAATTTTTTTTTTTATGCGGGACTGCGACATTGCGGCGGACAGATCGGACCCTTGACTGACACTTTTGGGGGTACCAGTGACATTACTACAGTAATCAGTGCTATCAATATGCACTGTTACTGTAAAAATGATACTGGCAGGGAAGGGGTTAACTTTGTGATCAAGGGGTTAAGTGTGTCCCTAGGGGCATGATTCTAACTGTCAAGGGGCGTGGCTTGTTAGATGTTAGAGGCTATGCGATCCTGCTATGTAGGATCTTATGTCTGTTATTATCTAAGGGAGAATGACAGACGGCTGTGTTTACATCAGCCGTCTGCCTTTCTCCCTCTCCTGCGGGAGATCGCGAGTAACTGTCGGACATCAGAGCCACCGGTCACACGCGCGGGGATGTCAGGGAACGAGCGGGGGCGGGAGCGTGCCTCCGGCGGCGCGTGCTCCCCCCTAGAGGCTGGTGGGTGAGTGACGTACCCCTACGTCACTTTGCCCAGGAGGGGCTGACCGCCGCAGTATATAGTCGTGCGACGGTCGGCAAGTGGTTAATGCTGGGAGGTCGGACAGACTTCCAGATTGCATGATCACATGGCCAAGAACCCAGAGTGAACATGCTCTCAACACAGAAACCTTGGAGTCCCATAGACGCATATGTGTGGTGTGTAGGTTTTAAGGCCCACCTGACCTGCTGCTGCACATATACGTTACGGGTTTTTTTTTTTTTTTTTAATCTAGTTTGGAGAACATCTCTGCCTGCTTTTTACTACTATGCAGCACTCTGTAAAAGAGTTTTTTTTTTAACCTCTCTTGTCAATAGTTTCAGCACAAAGAAAAGGGGGAGGGGTGGGGGAATCAGCAGAAGATCGCTGATACCATGCAGGTCTCCTGCACACTGTTAGTGTATCGGCTTACCCATGCAATCCTGTACAGGTTAATCCATACTCCCTGGCAGGAAGACGCAAGGAACTACCACATCGCTCCACAGCGCATTGGTAATTCACAACAGCTGCTAAGGATATCGGGGCTTGTAGTTCAGACACACAGAGCTGTGTCTCTAAATGACGCGGACGTGTGGCAGATGGTACAGGGAACTTCTCCCTGTACTACTGCTGCAGGGAAGGGGGCAGTGGCTGCAGCACTGGGAACCCGAAAATGTATTTTAGTAATTAAAATGTATTTTAGTAAGAAAATGTATTTTAGTAATTAAAGAATAAGTTCACCTTTTGGGAACATGTGACCTGTTCCCAAAGGTGAAGTTATTCTTTAGTTTTTAATTTCTTTTAGTAATTCAACAGCGTTGTCATTAAATGTAAATAACATTTTTTGTCCACTAGGTGGAGGAATAGAGCTAAAACATATGTAGAAGCACTCACTATGTATCAAATGCTAAAAAATGCTTACACAAATAGTAAATAATTGTTAAATTGGGAACAGTAAAAAAAAATTTCTTGTCATGTAAAATGACAAGATAATATGACCACGAAACTGGTGTTTTATACACACTGTAATAGATCACAAGCGAAGATCAAGGAGCACAGGGACATGACCTCGAACTAGCATGGGAAAAGTAAAAAAAAAAAAAAAAAGTATTTTTTTACCAAATAAGAAGCCGATGATTGGAATAGACTTCTAGCAGAGGTAGCAAGCCAGTTAACAATAAGACACTTTTCACACTTTAGGTAATATGGAATCATAGGCAGAATCTGTGAAAAAGCATGAGATGCATGTTTGGGTGCCATTCATCCTTAATGGCACTCAAATGCGATGCAATTTTGCTACAGTTGTGTGACAAAAACGTGCCTGGCTCAGGGCCAAAATTTAGTCCTTGAGCTTCTTTGCAGGCCACTCAATTCCTTCATTCCATACTCGCTCATCCATGTCTTTATGGACCTTGCTTTGTGCACTGATCCAAATCATTTGGTGTAGGGTGTGGGGTTGTTTTTCAGGGGTTTGGCTTGGTTCCAGTGAAGGCATCCAGCATACCAAGACATTTTGGACTATTTTATGCTCCCAACTTTGTGGAAACAGTTTGGGGATGGCCCTTTCCTGTTCAAACATGACTGCGCACCAGTGCACAAAGCCAGGTCCATAAACACATGAATGAGCGAGTTTGGGGTGGAGGAAATTGACCTGCACAGAGTCCTGACCTCAACCCAATAGAACATAATTGGGATGAATTGGAGTGGAGACTGCGAGCCAGGCCTTCTCGTCCATCATCAGTGCCATCCTCACAAATGCGCCCCTGGAAGAATGGTCAAACATTCCCATAGAGACACTCCTAAACCTTGTGTACAGCCTTCCCAGAAGAGTTTAAGCTGTTAAAGCTGCAAAGGGCGGTCCAACTCAATATTGAACCCTACGAATGAAGACTCGGATGCCATTAAAGTTCATGTGTGTGTAAAGGCAGACGTCACAATACTTATGACAATATAGTGCATATATACACTTTTTTTACTTCTGATAATATAATTATATATACACAGTGGGGATCGAAAGCTTGGGCACCCCAGGTGAAAATTTGTATTAATGTGCATAAAGAAGCCAAGGAAAGATGGAAAAAATCTCCAAAAGGCATCAAATTACAGATTAGACATTCTTATAATATGTCAACAAAAGTTAGATTTTTTTTTTCCATCATTTACACTTTCAAAATAACAAAAAACCAAAAAAATGGCGTCTGCAAAAGTTTGGGCATCCTGCAGAGTTAATATCTTGTACTGCCCCCTTTGGCAAGTATCACAGCTTGTAAACGTTTTTTATAGCCAGCCAAGAGTCTTTCAATTCTTGTTTGAGGTATCTTTGCCCATTCTTCCTTACAAAAGTCTTCCAGTTCTTTGAGATTTCTGGGCTCTCTGTCACGCACTGCTCTTTTAATGTCTATCCATAGATTTTCAATTATGTTGAGGTCAGGAGATTGTGAAGGCCATGGCAAAACCTTCAGTTTACGCTTCTTGATGTAATCCCCGTGGATTTCGAGGTGTGTTTAGGATCATTATCCATTTGTAGAAGCCATCCTCTCTTTAACTTCAGCTTTTTCACAGATGGCATCAAGTTACCATCCAAAATTTGCTGAAATTTTATTGAATCCATTTTTCCTTCTACTCGTGAGATGTTCCCTATGCCACTGGCTGCAATACAACCCCAAAGCATGATTGATCCCCACCCCCATGCTTAACAGTTGGACAGAGGTTCTTTTCATTAAATTCTGTGCCCCTTCTCCAAACGTACCTTTGCTCATTCCGGCCAAAAAGTTCAATATTTACCTCATCGGTCCACATAACTTGTTTCCAAAATGCATCAGGCTTGTCTATATGTTCATTTGTGGTGAGGACGTAGAAGAGGTTTCTTCTGATGACTCTTCCATGAAGACCATATTTGTACAAGTATCTCTTTATAGTGGAATAGTGTACCACAACTCCAGTGTCTGCCAGATCTTTCTGGAGGGATCGTGCACGTGGGTTTTGAATTGTTTTTCTCACAATCCTGCGAGCTGTTCTGTCTGATATTTTTCTTGGTCTTCCAGAACTGGCTTTAACTTCCACTGTTCCTGGTGACTGCCATTTCTTAATTACATTCCGAACAGAGGATAATGACATCTGAAAACGCTTTGCTATCTTCTTATAGCCTTCTCCAGCTTTGTGAGCGTCAACTTTTTCAGTTTCAGTTTTCTAGACAACTGCTTAGAAGATCCCATGGTGCTGATTGTTGGGGCAAGGTCAGAAGAGTGTGGGCATTTAAAACCTTTAAGATTGACATCACCTGGTCTTCCCAGACGATAATTGAGAACAATCCATGACACTGGTAGGTCTCAGCCTTGCAAAGGGGGCAGTGCATGCTATAAATTCTGCAGGGTGCCCAAACTTTTGCAGACGCCATTTTTTTTTTGTTTTCTGTAATTTTGAAAGTGTCAATGATGGAAATAAAATCTAACTTTTGTTGACATATTATAAGAATGTCTAATCTGTAATTTGATGCCTTTTGAAGATTTTTCCTTGGCTTCTTTATGCACATTAATACAGTTTTTTTACCTGGCGTGCCCAAACTTTCGATCCCCACTGTATGTATGTATGTGTATATATATATATATATATATACACACACACAGTATCTCGCAAAATTGAGTACACCCCTCACATTTTTGTAAATATTTTATTCTATCTTTTCATGTGACAACACTGAAGAAATTACACTTTGCTACAATGTAAAGTAGTGACTGTACAGCTTGTATAACAGTGTAAATTTGCTGTCCCCTCAAAATAACTCAACACACAACCATTAATGTCTAAACCGCTAGCAACAAAAGTGAGTACACCCCTAAGTAAAATTGGGCCCAATTAGCCATTTTCCCTCCCCGGTGTCATGTGACTCATTAGTGTTACAAGGTCTCAGGTGTGAATGGGGAGCGGGTGTGTTAAATTTGGTGTGATTGTTCTCACGCTCTCATACCGGCACTGGAAGTTTGACATGGCAAAGAACTCTCTGAGGATCTAAAAAAAAGAATTACTGCTCTACATAAAGATGGCCTAGGCTATAAGAAGATTGCGAAGACCCTGAAACTGAGCTGCAACATAGTGGCCAAGACCATACAGCGATTCAACAGGACAGATTCCACTCAGAAGGCCTCTCCAATGTCGACCAAAGAAGTTGAATGCACATGCTCAGTGTCATATCCAGAGGTTGTCTGGGAAATAGACATATGCATACTGCCAGCATTGCTGCAGAGGTTACAGGGGTTGGGGGGTCAGCCTGTCAGTGCACACTGCACCAAATTGGTCTGCGTGGCTTTCATCCCAGAAGGAAGCCTCTTCTAAAGATGATTCACAACAAAGCCTGCAAACTGTTTGCTGCACACAAGTAGACTAAGGACATGGATTAAAGTAACCAGGTCCTGTGGTCTGCTGAGACCAAGATAAACTTATTTGGTTCAGATGGTGTCAAGCTGGTGTGGCGGCAACCAGGTGAGGAGTACAAAGCTAAGTGTGCCTTGCCTACAGTCAAGCATGGTGGTGGGAGTGTCATGGTCTGGGGCTGCATTAGTGCTGCCGGCACTGGGGAGCTACAGCTCATTGAGGGAACCATGAATGCCAACATGTACTGTGACATACTGAAGCAGAGCATGATTCCTTCCCTTTGGCGACTGAGCCGCAGGGCAGTATTCCAACATAACCACCCCAAACACACCTCCAAGACGACCACTGCCTTACTAAAGAAGCTGAGGGTAAAGGTGATGGACAGGCCAAGCATGTCTCTAGACCTAAACCCTATTGAGCATCTGTGAGGCATCCTCAAATGAAAGGTGGAGGAGCGCACGGTCTTTAGCATCCACCAGCTCCATGATGTCATCATGGAGCAGTGGAAGAGGACTCCAGTGGCAACCTGTGAAGCTCTGGTGAACTCCATGCCCAAGAGGGTTAAGGCAGTGCTGGAAAATAATGGTGGCCACACAAAATATTGATACTTTGGGACCAATTTGGACATTTTAACTTAGGGCTGTACTCAGTTTTGTAGCCAGCGATTTAGACATTAATGGCTGTGTGTTGAGTTATTTTGAAGGGACAGCAAATTTACACTGTTATACAAGATGTTAGCGACCGCCGGTTTAAAGGGCCAGCATCCTTTTTACTTTATATGGCAAAAATGGACTCACGGGACAATAAATTCCCTGCAGACCTGGTGGGGGCTTCGGGTACCCCTGAAACCTCCTCCATGGCCTCATTATCTGCTACTCTTGCGACTTTAGCATCCAAAGTGGATCTGCTGATGTCGGAACGCTCTTCCAAAAAACGGCCTATGCCCCATCCCTGTCCTCAGACTCTGAGCCTGAATTGGTTGCCACGGATGATGTTCTTCCTGAGGGGTCCCGGTCCTCCACTTCTGGGAGGGAGGAGGAATCTTCCTCCTCTGTAGCAGGGGGTTGCACTATGGTGGATGCCCTCGTTAGCACCATAAAGGAAACTCTGAATCTTGACTATGAGCCATCTCAGTCAAGTAAGCGGGCTGCTTTCGGATTCCGGAGGGCCCAGAAGTTAGGTCAGGTTTTTCCCTGCCCTGAGTTTCACAAAAGTGCAAATGACCAGTGGCGGCGCATTAAACATATGCTGGTGGTGCCTAAGCGTTTTTCCCACCGCTATCCCTTTTTGGAGGCCGTGGACAAACGGACGGTGTCCACTAAAGTGGACCACACTGTCTCTAGGCTGAATAAATCCACCTTGATACCAGTGGAGGACTCCCCGATGTTTCAGGGATCCGGCTGATAGGCACGTGGAGGCGCTTTCCTGCCACATTTACCTGGTGGCGGGTTCCCTGCTTAAACCTGTGTTTGCCTCGGTGATGGCCTCTCAGGCTCTCCCGGCATGGTCCAAGGTGCTTCGGAGCACCCTGGTGGCGGAGTCGGCCTGTGGATCAGATTACCCGGACAGGGATGTACCTGTGTGACGCGGCCTTGGACGAGGCTCCATTAGTCGCCCGGTTGTCCGCAGACGGGGTTGCGATCCGCCGCATTACTTGGTTAAAAAGCTGACCATGCTTCCAAAAAGACGGTGTCTGATGTTCCCTATGTGGGGAGTCATCTTTTTGGGGACACTCTGGATGAGTGGATTAAGGGGCTCATGGGGGGTACGAGTACTCTGTTACCCCAGGTCACTAAGGGTTAGTCCTCCCGCACTAGGCGGGGGCATTCCTTCAAAGCTCAGCATGGGTCCTTTCGTGCCTTCATGGCGCAGGACAAGGGTGAATCCTTTCCGGTGGCCACAAGAAGCCATGGTCGGGATGCCCTCATCCGTCTTCGGGATGGGGGGACGTCTGCGTAGCTTTCAGGAACCCTGGTTGTCCAGCATTCGGGACAGGTGGGTTCACGAGCTGATTCGTTCAGGGTACAAGATCGAATTTCGATCTCGCCCCGCAGGCAGGTTCTTCCCTTCCAACCTCCAGCTGACTCCGGATCGTCTCAGAGATCTCATGGTGGCGGTGCAAGATCTGCTCGCCCAAGGAGTCATTGTACCCGTGCCTTCACTGGACAGGTTTTGTGGTGTTTATTTCAACCTGTTCACAGGGCCCAGAAAAGAGGGCAAAGTGCGTCCGATTCTGGACCTAAAGTCTCTGAACCGTTTTGTGTGGGTACAGAAGTTCAGGGTGGAATCCATTCGGTCGGTGGTGGCATCGTTGAGTCCCAGGGACTTCCTGGCCTCCATCGACTTGAAGGATGCGTATCTGCACAACCTATCTACGAGGGTCATCAGAGGTATCTCCGCTTCACGGTGGCTGGGGAGCACTACCAGTTTGTGGCGTTGCCCTTCAGTCTCGCTTTGGCTCCCAGGGTTTTCACCAAGGTTTTGGCTCTGGTACTAGCTTTACTGCGTTTAAAGGGGATTGCAGTCCTCCGTTACCTGGACGACCTCTTGTTAAGGTCAAGCTTGTGTGCTACTCTGACGAGCGATCTGGCTGTTCAAAGCTCCAGGAGTTCGGGTGGACCATCAATATTCAGAAGTCGGCACGGACTCCTTCAGCTCGTCTTCAGTACCTGGGAATGGTCCTGGACTCTACACAGGCAAGAGTTTTTCTTCCAGAGGACAAACTACGAACTCTGCGGGTCGAGATCAGGTCTCTCAGGGACAACAATCTCTCCTCTTTGTGGACCTGTATGCAGTCTCTGGGTCTGATGGTTTCAGCTTTCGAAGCCATTCCGTTTGCTCAATTTCACACCAGGACTCTGCAAGCGGAGATCCTGGTGAGGTGGGACAGAACGCCTCAGTCTTTGGACAGGAGGATTTCTCTGAGTCACCAAGTGCGGTCAGATCTCTTGTGGTGGCTCTGGTCGCCGCCCCTGATGCAGGGCCAGTCCTTCCGGCCTCTGCTGTGGACGGTGCTCACCACTGATGCCAGCCTGTCGGGCTGGGGAGGAGTTCTGGGCATGCTTTGTGCCCAGGGGACGTGGTCGGCGGTGAAGGCTTCCTTGCTGATAAACGTCCTGGAGCTCTGAGCGATCAAGCTTTGTCTTTGTTCCGTTGGTCATCTCAGCTTCGGGGTGTCCGGTCCGAGTACAGACGGACAACACCACGGCTGTGGCTGATATCAATCACCAAGGGGGCACCAAAAGGGCCCGGGCGGCCAAGGAAGTGGCCGAGATCCTGTCTTGGGCCGAATCGCACGTTTCGGCAATTTCGGCTGTTCACATTCCAGATGGTCATCGAGCCTCCGTGGCGGCTTCCGCTGCGAGACGATCTTCTGTCTCAGGGGCTGATCTTCCTTCCTACTTTACAGTCTCTGGCTTTAAGGGCGTGGCTGTTGAAAGCCAGGCCTTGAGGGATAGGGGTCTTCTGAATGCGGTCATCCCTACCTTATTGAAGGCTCGTAAAGCTACCTCTAGGAAGATTTATCATCGCACCTGGAAAGCGTATATTGCCTGGTGTGAATCACATGGGTTCCATCCTTGTTCCTTCTCGGTGGCAAAGATTTTGGCCTTCCTGCAAGAAGGGGTCGATCAGCGTTTGGCGCTGACCACGATCAAGGGTCAGTTGTCGGCCTTGTTCGTATTTTTTCAACATCCCTTGGCATCAAGTTCCTTGATTCGCACTTTCATTCAAGGGGTGCGGCATCTGGCTCCCCCGAGGAAGGCTCCCTTGCCTCCCTGGGACCTGAATTTGGTGTTGTCTTCATTACAACCACCCCCCTTTGAGAACATCAGAGAGATTCCTCTGCCTGTGTTGTCCCAGAAAGTTGCTTTTCTGGTGGCTATCAGGTCTGCTCGCAGAGTGTCTGAATTGGCAGCTTTGTGCTGCCGTTCTCCTTATCTGGTGCTTCATAGGGATAAAGTGGTTCTGCGACCCAATCAGTATTTTCTTCCTAAGGTGGTTTCTTCGTTCCACCTCAACGAGGATATCGTATTGCCTTCGCTTTGTGCGCAGCCCAAGCATCCCAAGGAACTGGGTCCGGGCGGTCAGGGTTTACTTGTCTGCCACAGAATCTGTTCGGCAGTCTGATTCCCTGTTTATTCTTCCTGAGGGACCTCGGAAAGGGATTGGCCGCATCCGTGGCAACCATTTCTTAGTGGATCAGACTATTGTTCAGGTCTATTCCATTATTGGTCAGGTTCCTCCTTTCCCAGTAAAGGCCCATTCTACCAGAGCCGTCGGCGCCTCTTGGGCTTTTCGCCATCAGGCTTCTGTGGCTCAGGTGTGCAAGGCGGCGACCTGGTCGTCTGTGCACACTTTCACAGTATTCTACAAAATTGATGTTTTGGCATCCTTGGATGCTTCCTTTGGCCGCAAAGTTTTGAGTGCGGCAGTTGTTTGAGGGGACATGTTTTTTTCTGTCTTTTTCTTGTACTGTTTTTTTGTTGTTTTGGGTTTGTTCCCTTTCGTGGGCTCAAGTTGTTTCTAGCCCGGTTGTTTGCGTTACCTTCTGAGTTGGTTCCATTTTCCCACCCCTCACACCTGCACTGCTTTGGGATGTCCAAATAGTGAAGGCTAATATGGTTGGGCGGCGACTGTCAGAGGACGTAAGAGAAAATAGAATTTTTGTAAGAACTTACGGTGAAATTATTTTCTCTGAGTCCTCTGACAGTCGCTGCCCCCACCCCTCTGGTTTTTGGATCTGGGGGTTATTGCCTTCCGGTACTGCTTTCTACAAACTGATAGAACAGTTAGATCTGGTTTAGGATAATGGCTGAGGGATGGCCCCCTAGAGGTGTGTCTAGGTAAAAGTTTTTGTATTAACCTAATAATCTGCCTAGCTTGCTCCTGCAGAGGGCGCCGTTACCCAATAGTGAAGGCTAATATGGTTGGGCGGCGACTGTCGGAGGATTCTGAGAAAATAATTTTACGGTAAGTTCTTACAAAAATTCAATTTTTTTTATCCTTTTAGGCCAATTTGTATTCTGCTACATATTTTTGGTAAAAAAAAAAAAAAAATCACAACAAGCGCATTTCGATTGGTTTGCGCAAAAGTTATCGTGTCTACAAACTAGGGGGATGATTTGTCATTTTTATTTGTTTTTTTTACTAGTATTGGCGCCGATCTGCGATTTTTAGCGGGATTGCGGTGGACAGATCAGACCCCTAGCTGACATTTTTGACACTTTTGGGGGTCAGTGACATTACTACAGTAATCAGTGCTAAAAATATGCACTGTTACTGTAATAATGACATTGGCAGGGAAGGGGTTAACCTAGGGTGATCAGAGGGTTAAGTGTGAGACTAGGGGAGTTTTTTCTATCTGTATGGGGGAATGGGCTTGTGAAATGACACCAGAGACCTCTGATCCTATATAGAAGGATCTCGGGCGCTCTGTGATCATTTCAGAAAGAACAACAATCTGCTGTATTTACAACAGCTGACTGTTCTTCTTTCTCAGTGGGGAGCGATTGTGGGTGCCTGGTGGCAATCTCGGCCGCCGACCCCGTGCATCCCCCCAGCATCACATGCGCGACCGACGTAGGGCTACGTCGCTTCATGGAGGAGAGGCTGCCTGCCGCAGTAAATGTGCAGCGGGTGGTCTGAATGTGGTTAATGACATTGGTTTCATGTTTTGGATCGTTGTCCTGTTGCAGCATAAATTTGGAGCCAATCACACGTCTCCCTGCTGCTTTGGCTTGATAAAGAAGTATCTGCCTGTATTTGTCTGCAATGAGGACATCACTGATCCTGACAAAATCTCCAACTCCATTTGCAAAAATGCAATGCTTGAAATATATCACTCTGTGATGTATGTAAGACATCTATATAAAATATGAGTTTCGCTTTTTGAATTGAATTACTGAAATAAATAAACTTTTTGATTATATTCTAATTTTATGAGATGCACCTGTAATTCCAACCTGCACTCACATAGCACCACTGATTGACACACACACACACACACACACACACACACACACACACACACACACACACACACACACACACACACACACACACACACACACACACACACACACACACACACACACACACACACACACACACACACACACACACACACACACACACACACACACACACACACACACACACTCCTTTCACACAAATGATCCGATCAGATCGGCGGATCGGATCGGATGCTCCATGCATCCCTACGGGGCAGCGGATGACGTCCGCATCTGTTCCTGTCCGTGAAACCCTATTTTCCATCCGTCCAGGGGATTGGATCGGATGGGATTGGATGAGAGCAGACAGGCGGTCCACTCTCATCCGATTCCCCATAGAGAGCAGCGGGGCTCTAACACCTCCCTCTCTGCACACAGTGTGGAGACGGAGCTGTCATCCACCTGCTCAACAGGGATCAGCGGATCGATCCCTGCTGAGCAGAGAACGGTCCGCACCGGACAGCGGACCGCGTGAAAGGACCCTAAAACTTTTTTTTTTTTTTTTATACTCAACTTCACCCATGGCTCCGCAGAACTTCTTGATCAGAGGATTATGTATCTCACTTGAACAGAAGAGAAATCATTACTGTAAACTTGTAATTCAGTTATGCTCATTGTTCCTGGAACTATACCACAGTCGTTTTGACAAGAAGCTCTGTCCACATTTCTATTAACCACTTGCCAAACAGCCGCCGTAGTTTTACTGCGACAGGTCAGCTTTATTACAGGAAACGACATACCTGTATGCTGCTTCCTGTAATATATAAAGTGCTTACACACACACACGGAACCCACAAGACAAGTAAGCAACCAAGCGCTTGATGAGGATATAAATCTCTAAGATTGATGGTAATAACTGCTGCTACTTAATCAAAGAAATGCATAAAGTAGAATTAGCATAGATCAAAAAAAATCAAACTATATTGCAGTAGCGCAAAAAGGAGATAATATCTCCCCCTACCACACAGTCACTGTAAATCTAATATGACTCAATATAAGTACAGTATAAATAATAAGTATAGATATACAGTCCCAGTACAGTGGGTCCTGCATGAATCAGTCCACCAAAGCAGTATATCAGGAAAAATAAAAATAGTGAATATCCACACTGATGAACTCCTTGAGGAATTGGTTGGTGCAAATATATAGGATCACCTCGACCACCACCACTGTGCTCTGAAGGGGGGGAAGGCAATTCACACTCACCAGCTCCACTGGCTCAGAGACTCTCGTCACTGAGCAAACCAGCCAAGTATCCACCACATCCACTAGGGGCTTCGGAACAGGACCACTGGCCAAGGCTCAGACAGGTGCAATGACATGTAGGGAAAGGAACAGAGCTCCACTCGTGTAATACCGTTTAACACTCACTTTATTCCGATACACAACATACAATGTACTCACATGTTATCAGTAGAATCACCACGTTGACTGGAGGTGTGCACCCTTCGGGATCAGCGTCCAGACTCCACGCCGTGGACCGCGCGCCTTCCGGGTGTTCAGACTCCTCGTACACTCGATTATTTTACGCCGCCTGGCCACGCCCCGACGCGTTTCGTACTTCCGACTTCCTCACGGGGATTAAATGTTCATCCAAGAAATTCATCAAACTCCTATTTGGACTACATTCACGGTGAATTCCAGCCAGGCTCATCCATTACAGTAACTAGAGGGGTATTCTATTTACTATCTAGAGGTCCTCACACTGTACCTCACGGACCATCCAGCCTACACTGTATGCTGGTGTCCGTCAGGTCCAGTGCATTTGAATAGATGGTGCAGTCTACAATAGATAGAAAAGACCCCAAAAAATCTTAAAAATAATAAACAGAATAAATTTAAACAGAATCTTCAGGACTGTGCAAGTGAAGACTTATTTATTCCCACCATTAATAGAAATAGAAGTAGGTCAAGAGGCAGAAGTAGGAGGAACAGGAATTGGGGCTGGTCATCTGGAAGTGAGTCGGATACGGGGGACAAGTCCGTGTCTTTTTTAGTCCCGGACTTGGACCCCCCATCCGAGGACACTTACCCCCAGCAGTTAGAACCCCCACGGGGATCACAAAGGGAAAAGGGAAACCCCAAAATCAAGAACAAGGAGGGTCAGTTCAAGGGGGGCTCACAAAGGACCACAAGGTCCAGCAGCCTCAAAAATCGTCGGTAGATTCACATCTGGTCGATCTTAAGGTCGTTAATCTCTCTAGCTTCGACCTGCAGGAGAGGCACGTCAGTCTGCTTAGCAAGGGTTTATCATTTGCCCCCGTGTCTGCAATGACAGAATTTGAAGTTTTTAAGGACATAGCCTTGTACCTCAGAAAGGTTATCTTCAAGATCTGGCACGACAGGGGGGCAGATAGTACAAAAGCAGAGATGCCACTCACTGAGGATGATACTGAGCTAATCGAGATCCTTACATCCCTATTGGACGAGGGTCAGGACCTTGAGGATGATACATCCCCAACAGAAGTGATCAGACGAGATGCGCAACTGCCGATTAAATCGACAAAAATGCCCTCTCTCACAAAACATCGCAATATCAAGGTCTTCCTTGATTTGGTTAAGGAGGACCTAGGTAGGATAAATTGGCAAAGGGGTAGATCTGATAACCTGAGCAGTGAAGAGAGGATTGCCCTAAAAGAACTTACTGAGGCATCCAACGTGGTAATCAAGGGCAGCGACAAGGGAGGCAATGTGGTACTGTTAAGCGAGGATTATTACATTCAGGAGGTTCAAAGACAACTGAACGATACTACCACTTATTTAAAACTCCGCGACAGTCCCTTTCCCTCCCTTGTCTCTGCCCTTAACCACAAAATCTCCCTGGCCAAAGAAGTAGGCTTGATCTCAAAAAAGGAAGCGGAATATCTTTCTGTTAAAACGTATAACATCCCTACGTTTTATATTATACCTAAGTTGCATAAATCGCTCAATAACCCCCCAGGGAGACCTCTTGTCTCGGCAATAGGTGGCCCATTAGAGAGGACAGGCAAATTTGTCGATGCTCTTATCAAGGAGTTGGTGACTGCCTTCCCATCCTTCGTACAGGATACTAGGGATGTACTCCGTAGACTCTCTTTGATCTCTACCCCCTCGGATACACTCTTGGTGGTTATTGACGTCGAGAGCTTATACACATCTATCCCACACGAGTGGGGTTTGAGGGCAGTCACACACTTCTTGGAGAGCAAATTTCCTGAACTCGGTGCCCATAACAAATTCGTGACGGAACTCCTGGACTTCCTCCTGGGTCATAATTTCTTTCAATTCATGAATGGGTGCTACCAGCAGGTCAGAGGTACATCGATGGGGGCACCGTGGGCCCCGGCCTACGCGTGCCTCCATCTTGGCCTCTGGGAGGAGCAGGTTGTCTATCCGTCCTCAATGTACCTCAGCCACTCCCACATGTGGCTGAGGTACATTGATGATGTCCTGCTTCTCTGGAGGGGTACACCTGCTGAACTGGACCAATTTATGGGTGACCTAAATCAGAATGATCGCAATATACGGTTAACCTACATGGCCAGTACTAACTACCTCCCTTTCCTGGATCTCCTTATTTCTGTAGAAAACGGAGGAATTAAAACTAAAACCTACCAGAAGGACACAGCGGCCAATACTCTTTTGGCCGCAAATAGTCATCATCCAAAACACCTGGTAAACAGTATACCTGTCGGACAGTTCTTACGCCTCAAGAGGAACTGTTCAGAACCAGTAGATTACCAGGAAGAGGCAAAGCAATTGCACAAAAGATTCAGGGAGAGGGGCTACTCTCATGGAACAATTAAGAAAGCACGTAAAAGAGTAGCATTAAGACCAAGATCTACCTTATTGGGCAATCAACAAGAACTTACCCCACGTGTGACGGCTGCTGGGGACAAATACCCCCGTATTATTACCCAGTACGGCACACAATGGGAAGACGTCAGGACAATCTTAACCAAACACTGGCAGGTCCTTACAGTATCCCCCCTCATTGAAAAACTGGTAGGTCCTAGGCCCCTACTCACAGCTAAAAGGGCAAGAAATCTAAAAGACACGCTCTGTCATTCAGAGTTTGTCAGGTCACGGGGTGATGATAACTGGTTGACTTCCTTACCACGTCTAAAAGGAATGTTTCCATGCGGCCACTGCCAGATGTGTAAATTGGTCATAAAGTCAAAAACCTTTAAAAGCTGTAATGGGCAGAAAGATTTCATCATTAATGACTTTATTAATTGCCAAACAGAGAGAGTCATCTACGAGATAGTATGTCCCTGTCAAAAATCATATATTGGCAAGACCAAACGTCAACTCAAAATACGCATCCTGGAACATGTGGCTGACATTAAAAAGAGGGTAGATAAGAAAACGGTACCCCTCCATTTCCTAGAGTATCATGATGCCAATCCCGAGGGGCTTAGGGTTAGGGGGATCTATGCCCTCAAATTGCCTGCAAGGAGGGGAGATTTTGATAGGATCCTCCTCCAGAAGGAGAAAATGTGGATCTACAAGATGGGATCCTTATCACCTGTGGGACTTAATGTTGAATTTAGCCTACAGCCCTTCTTGAACCCGTGACCCCTCGGGATTGGCATCGTGATGTCCTCTGGTACCTCCCTCCTCCTGTTTAGTTAACCATGTCCCGCTGTACACTTGGTAAAGACATAACCACACATACGGTGTTCTGCATGTCACCTCCGAGGTTAATCTTACTTGTCACATGTTTGTGACATTGATTTACATCTTAAAATTGGGGAGGAGTAGGTAAATCTTTGTGATGGTGTAAGGAGGGGTTTTCACTAAAGATGATAGGTCTTTGTAATATAGACCATGAAGGAGCATCGATCATCATCATATTAATGATAATTACACCCTCTACCCATATTGGACCCTCACTAATCTAAAGTTTAAACATAATTGATTAATTAGGAGATCCGTTTAACCACTTAAGCCCCGGAGGATTTTCCTGCTAAACGACCAGCGGGTATTCTGCGATTCGGCTCTGAGTGACTTTAACAGACAATTGCGCGGTCGTGCGACGCTGTATCTAAACGAATTTGGCGTCCTTTTTTTCCCACAAACAGAGCTTTCTTTTGGTGGTATTTGATCACCCATGCGATTTTTACTTTTTGCACTATAAACAAAAAAAGAGCGTACATTTTGCAAAAATAACAATATTTTTCCCATTTTTTTATATGAAATTCCCCCAAAAAAAAATGTAAAAATCAAAATTTTTTTAAATTTTCGGCCAATTTGTTTTATGCTACCTATGTTTGGTAAAAAAAATCGCAAAAAGCGTATTTGGTTGGTTTGCGCAAAAGTTATCGCGTTTACTAACAAAGGGAAATATTTCTGTCATTTTTGGTGTTTTTTTTTTTAACGTGTAATGGCGGCGATCTGCGATTTTTTTTGCGGTACTGCGACATTGGGGCGGACAGATCGGACCCTTGACTGACATTTTTGACACTTTTGGGGTTACCAGTGACATTTCTACAGTAATCAGTGCTATATATATGCACTGTTACTGTAAAAATACACTGGTAGTGAAGGGGTTAACTTTATTTGGAAGGGAGGGGCTGTGTGTGTCCCTAGGGGCGTGCTTTCTACTGTGATTGGCTGTGGCTTGAGCTGTAAGGACACTGATCAACGGACCTACATAGTAGATCCATGTGATCAGTGTTTTTACTGCGAGGAGAATGACAGGTGGCTTGTTTACACAAGCTGCCTGACATTCTCCCTCTCCCCCGCCGATCGCCGAGTTACCGGCGGACATCGGGTCCGCTGGTCACACGCGCGGGGGGGTCCGTGACCGCGCAGGAGCGGGAGCGCGCGGGGGCGCGCGCTCGTTCCCCAGAGCCTCACAGGCGAGCGACGTACACCTACGTCACTCTGCCTGTGAGGGGCTGACTGCCGCAGTAAATATACTGTGAGCAGTCGGCAAGCGGTTAAGTAAAAATATTAATACTAATAATCATATAGTGAATCTAGGTATTTCGCGTTATTCTCTCTCCTCCTTACCTCTCCCCATACACATGTTCTTGGATGTGATCTATGAAGTACAAAGGGGGAGGGTTTCCTGTATATGATCATCTAGAAATCCATTTAAATTCAACTATTGTTTGCCATGTCAGAAAATGCAGATTTTGCTATGCATTCATATTCTTTTATGTATAGCTTGCTGTGTAATTTTTTAATTTTTTAATTATATGTTCACCTTGTCAAATTTTAAAGATTAGGCACTATTCCCATGATGGTTACATTTGGAAATAGTACTGATAACTTTGCTGGTTGAATGGCAAGTTGTATCATATCAATATACCGCACCGCCTTCAAAAAGTGAGGACATCTTGTGGAAATTTGTGGTAGTATATTTCCCCTTAGTCCCACACATTAGTGAATAATTAACCAATAATTACTAATTAGGGGTGGTATATATCGATACACCTTGAGCCCATTCAGTAGCTCTGAGGAAACCAACGTTGTTGGTGAAACGCGTCAACGTCCAGCATTGTGCACTGTGCACCCATGCACCCATGCACCCATGCACTAGCGACAACTGAATCCCCTGCACGGGATCCTATGCCTATCGTTCCCCAGGCTGTTCCCCGATAAGGCGTCCGGCTGATCAGCTTAACAGGAAGTGACGATCGGGAGGATACCTCCGACCCGGAAGTCAAGCTCCACAGCCGCCGGTTCAGCCATACGGAGGGGTAGAACACCGATGGGTGAATGAGGTAGTTACGGACAAACCGGACAACGGGAACCTTTGCCGCAACACACCGCTATTCATCCTCCCCCATCTATATGAGGTACACACCGGTACCAAAATGAAGTATACGCTAAGGTAAACTAATGACCTGTTCTCTTTTCATACTTGGTTCTCATCATACAGACGGTGTGTTACAAACTGCCCCCACAGTTTACCTGTGACCAATATTGAGCTCTGCTAAGTGATATCTGCGGTCCTTACCCACTTCAACAACCGGACTTTCCATTGGATACTTAACACCGAACTTTCCGCAGACCATTCAACCCATTGCTCTTAATTTTCTTGCATGGTTTTGAGCTCACCTATTACAGCCAACTAACTACTCACAGACGATCCTGTCAGTAGGCAACTGTGGGCTAGAAAGGTTGGAATCCCTTTGTGATATTAAATGTTCATCCAAGAAATTCATCAAACTCCTATTTGGACTACATTCACGGTGAATTCCAGCCAGGCTCATCCATTACAGTAACTAGAGGGGTATTCTATTTACTATCTAGAGGTCCTCACACTGTACCTCACGGACCATCCAGCCTACACTGTATGCTGGTGTCCGTCAGGTCCAGTGCATTTGAATAGATGGTGCAGTCTACAATAACATGCATTGGTGTAACAAATTGTTGATTTTAATTGTTGTTTTGTAACACTATGGTTCACCACCTTTATGTTTCTGTCTTGAATTTGCATATTTAAGGCATACGTGCCTAATAAATTTATACCTTTTTTTATTATCAACACGCCTGTGGTGCCCTTAGTTGGTGGCTGGGGTAGTGGGTAACAGACATTGGTTTGTATTCTCACGTTTCCCCAACCCTCTTTTTTCCTTTTTGTTCATATGTAGGGAAAGGAACAGAGCTCCACTCGTGTAATACCGTTTAACACTCACTTTATTCCGATACACAACATACAATGCACTCACATGTTATCAGTAGAATCACCACGTTGACTGGAGGTGTGCACCCTTCGGGATCAGCGTCCAGACTCCACGCCGTGGACCGCACGCCTTCCGGGTGTTCAGACTCCTCGTACACTCGATTATTTTACGCCGCCTGGCCACGCCCGACGCGTTTCGTACTTCCGACTTCCTCACGGGGACGCCCCCGTGAGGAAGTCAGAAGTACGAAACGCGTCGGGGTGTGGCCAGGTGGCGTAACCTAATCGAGTGTACGAGGAGTCTGAACACCCGGAAGGCGCGCGGTCCACGGCGTGGAGTTTGGACGCTGATCCCGAAGGGTGCACACCTCCAGTCAACGTGGTCAAAGGGGACCAGTGCACCCTCGGTGGTAACGTCCCCCAACGTCTTTATACCAACAGCAGCCCATAACCCAGGGTCTGGGAGGTGGTAAAAATGGGGAAGTCTGGGATTCATCCACAAGGTGGCAGAAGGTGAGAAACCAAGGTAACTAGGGCACGCCAGCTTCACCGTCTGGCCCCACGCCTTGATCGTAGCCTTCATGGAGTTGGTCAACGGCAGATCGGTGCTCACCCCTCGAAATAATGCCAGGCGTAAACTCTCATAGGACCCCAGGTGTGCAGCCTCCAGAACCGTAGCCGAATCCTCCGCATCCGCCCTCAACCAACGTCTCGCAAATACCATCTGCCCAGCTAGGTAATATTTATGCCAATCAGGAAGAGCAAGCCCACCACTGGCCCTGGGCTCCTGGAGGGCCCGCAGGCCTATCCTAGGGGGCCCAGGAGACCACAAAAAGGATCCGATGATGCCATCCAACTTGCGAAAAAAGGCTCGAGGGACCCAGGTAGGGGAGTGCCTCAAAAAATACAATACCACGGGAAGAAACTTCATCTTCAATAAGGCAATACACCCAAGCAACGAGAGCGGGAGCCTCCTCCACACCTGTACCAGCTGTTGTAGCCTAGGCACAAGCGGGAGGAGATTCAGGGAGTAATAATCCCCCGGGCACCGCGTGACTTTAACCCACAGGTACGTGAAGGAGTCCACCCAACATAGGGGAGGATCAGCAGGGGAGACCGCCACCGGCGCCCCAGTAAGGGATAGGACGGAAGATTTCCCCCAATTCACCCGGAGCCCGGAGTAGGAGCCGAAAGTGTCCAGGATGCGTAAAACCGCCCGTAGGGAGGGACCCGAGTCCCTAAGGAAGAGCAGCATATCGTCAGCATACAGAGCCACGCATTCCCTAATGGATCCCACCTGAATGGCATCAAAGGCATTGGAGGTCCTGAGAGCGGTGGCCACCGGTTCAATCGTGAGGGCAAACAAAAAGGGAGAGAGGGGGCAACCCTGCCGGGTACCCCGCCCCACCCCAAAGTACTCAGATTTGGCCAGACCCAGCCGAATGGCCGTACGAGGAGAGGAGTATAGTAGTTTAACCCACAGCCGGAACGTAGGGCCGAAGCCCATCAGCTCCAGCACTTTATGCATGTACGACCAGTCGACCGAGTCAAAAGCCTTTTCAATATCGATAGAGACCACAATCCGCTGCGGATAGTCAGTAGCAGGTAGCTGAAGATGGGTAAAGAGGCGTCTGATATTGGTATCCACTGACTTCCCTGGCATAAAACCCGTCTGGTCCGGGTCAACCAATGTATGGATGACCCCCGCCAGTCGGGACGCCAGGATTTTGGAAAGGACCTTCAGATCTGCATTTAGAAGGGCTATAGGCCTGTAGGAGGAGCACTCCACGGGGTCCTTACCTGGTTTCAGCAACAACACCATGGTGGCATCGAGCATGGAGGGAGGAAGAGCTTTCTCCTCCAAACAATATTGAAATAGACTACTAAGGCGTGGAGCCAGCTGCTCAGCAAATGATTTATAAAAATCTGCGGGGAACCCATCCGGACCCGGGGCCTTATGTGGAGGAAACGCGGCAATAGCCTTTTCCACCTCCAAAGGGGTAATAGGGGCGTCCAGAAGGGCGCTGTCGTCAGCAGTCAGTGTGGGGAGGTCGAGACCTTGAAGGAGCAATTCCATGGCAGTGTGGTCGTAGTCAGTGGCAGGGGTATACAAGGTCTCAAAGTACCTCCTGAACTCAGCCAGTATGTCCGCGGGGTCCGTCAAGAGGTCACCCCGCGAGCTCCTGAGAAGCGGAACATTAATCGGGGCCTTTTGATCCGCCACCAGCCTTGCCAAAAGCTCGCCCGCACATGTGAGGCCTCGGTGTGGGCGAGGTCAGAGAAGTGGAGAGAGAGAGCGTGCCGCGCCTCCATTAAAGAAATGTAAGTGGAATCAGAGGCATGTTCTCTCGCCCGCTCTCTCTCCTCCTCCTGTAGGGACACAATCGTACTGTTATGATCCTTCCTAGCAGACTTAATACCGGCTATACATTCACCCCTGGCCACCGCCTTAAATGCCTCCCACACCATCCCAGGCTCCGCAGAACCCTCGTTGCTCTCCCAATATGTCTGAATAACCTTCTCCAGCCGGGAGGTAATCTGCTAATTTTGGAGCCATCCAGAGGACAGCCTCCAGCCCCGCTCTCTAGCCTCCACCTGGAGGTGCACTGTCAAGAGAAGCGGGTTATGATCAGACACCCCCCCGGCCAGATAGTCAGCAGTGGAAAGGAGGGATTGCAGACGAGCGTTCCCAAAAGCTAGGTCAATGCGGGCCGCAGAACGATGCGAGGCGGAAAGATGAGAATAACACCGATCATCAGGATGCTTCCAACGCCAGAGTTCCACCAGGCCCAAAGCAGATGCCCAGGCCAAGAGGTCAAGCGAGGCCGGCCGACTGGAGTTGGAAGTATCCAACCCACCATCCAGAATGGCATTAAAATCCCCCATCAAGAGCACTGGCAATGAAACATGATCAGAAAGTTTGTTCATAAGGTCATACAGTAGTTGCACCCTAAAGGGTGGAGGCACATAGACATTAATCAGAAGCAGTTTGAGAGAATATAAAGTAACGACTAAAGCCACATAGCGTCCCTCCGGGTCGGAGACCACATGGTGGATGGAGCAAGGAATCGCTTTACTAATCAGGATCGTGACCCCCCGTGCATAGGTGGAATGAGTGGCGTGAAACGCCTTTTGTATCCATGGTTTTCTAAGTGCCCGGACCAAACTACCATCCAGGTGAGTCTCCTGAAGGAGGAACACGTGTGGTCTGTGTTGCTTAAGATATTGAAATACAGCAGCCCGCTTATACTTGCTATTAAGCCCCCTCACATTCCATGAGAGGAATCTATAAACATCAGCCATGGGGGGCATGTAGAAAAGGAAAAATAAAAATAAAAATAAAAGGGGGATGAAAAAAACAGTCAGGGATGGCCAGGAAGTCCACAATCCAGTTGTCCGAGTCACATTCAGCGCACCACAGAGACCAACAGGCCCTGAGGATCCATATAGTCAGGAGGAGGTAAAGCTGCCCAGAAAAAAACTGCCCAAATGCCCTTGTACCAGCAACATCAAACAAGCCAGGGAGTCCTGGCAAAACCCAGCTGGCACGGGCCTGAAGCCCCAAACTTCCCAACATTAGAGTCAGTGAACGCTGTGCAGTGCAAACAAAGTTCGACAGGAACCAAATGAGTGTAGTAGAGACTCCAGCGGAGCCCCCAGGCAGTCAGGAGCACATGAGACCAAAAAAGGGATACAAAACGGGGGGGGGGGGGGGGGAAAGAAAAAAGGAAAACCTTGCACAAAGGGACATCAGCACTCCAAGAAGCAGGGGACAGATCCGTGAAGAAGAGCAGTCCGCAGCCGGGAATCAGCGAATACCGTCCATCCACTCTGAGACCTCTTGAGGGGATTCAAAAAATTTCACGGAGCCGTTAAATTGAACCCGGAGCCTGCTGGGGTACAGCATGCTATATTTAATTTCCTTATCTCGGAGACGTTTACGGACTTCCGTGAACGACCGGCGTTTCCTCTGGGTTTCAGCCGAAAAGTCGGGGAAGAGCATGATCCGGGTATTCTCAAAGTGTAGGTCCTGATGCTTCCGGGCCTCGGCCAGGAGCATGTCCCGATCCCGATTGTTCAGGAATTTGAGCAGGAAGGGCCGTGGCGGGGCCCCCGGCGGCCTAGCGCCCAGGGGAACGCGATGGGCTCGCTCCACAACATATGTGGGGGGGAGATCCGTGAGGGCGAGCAGATCCTTAAAGAATTGTTCCGCAAATATGGCCGGTTTAGACCCCTCCACCCCTTCAGGGAGCCCCACCACTCTCACATTATTGCGGCGTTGGCGGTCTTCAGCATTGTCCGCACGGTGCTGCAGGGACTTGACCAGGTCCTGGAGTTCCGCAAGTTGGGCGGCATGAGTGGTCGTGCTGTCCTCCACGTCGGAGATGCGGCCCTCCGCAGTAGCAATGCGGCCCCTCACCTTATCAAGGTCGTGGCGTATCAGGGTGCACTCCGAGGCCAGATGGTCGATCCGCACCATGAGGGAGGCCTTGCAGTCGTCGATGGCCGCCAGGATCGGAGCTGTAATGGCCCGCTGGTCTGCCTCCTGCAGTGTGACAGAGGACTGGGACGTAGCCGGCTGCACCTGAGGAGAACCGTCCGCCCACTGCTCCGGCTCCATGGTCACACTCTCCCTCGAGGCGCGCTGCGGTGTGTGTAATGGCGCCAAGATGGCGGAGGCGGAGCTCTGTGCCTGGCCGCGAGCGGAGCGGGTCTGGCGTTGATCCTTCCGGGTCTTACCGGGAGTGCCGGAGGCCGATGTAGGCATCCCCAGGATGAGCAGAGGTTCCCCCACCGAACAGGAGCGGTTACAAGCCCGGGAAAACGGTCAGGAAGGATTAATGGCAGGATAGAACCAGGAGCTCCGCCGAGACACGTCCTGTCTTGCTCACATCCGGACACGCCCCCCGGTCCTAACTTTTCTTAAACTGATTTTTTTTCCTCTTTTATTATTTTCTGTTCTTGTGAGAACTACAATCAACGTCTGGACTGGGCGACGGACAGGATATTCTAGATCCTTACGGTCTCCCCTGTCCAGCCAGCGAGTGCATGCAGGCCTCAGGTCGGCGCCAGGTCGGCCGCGGCATAGCCCCACTGGATGGGGGCTGGCCTGCGAGTTAAACGTCTCACGAGGGTGCATACGACCTGGTCCTGGCCTGAGTTGCAGAGTTCCTCCTGACCTGCAGCACCCCCATTCTGATGGTGCGGTGGTCTGCCTCGAGCAATGCCCACCCGTTTCATGGTACGGTAAGTAGTTTCCCCCCTTTCCCTGATGGGCTTTTGAGGTGGATGTGGGCCACTTCCTGGGATGGTCAGGCCCCCGGGTTCCCTGCCTTCCCACACAGCGTCCCCTCAATATGTCGGGGTCCACTGTGGACCACCCACCATCTACCCACACCTAGCACCCCCTCCTTCCTTCCCAGGGGATGACCTACCTTTCCAGGTTCGTTTTGGGGGTGTTGAGTGGGCAATGCGGGTCGGGGGGCGCACCCCCTGCAGCCGAACGCACCTTTTTTTGGGGGGAGTTGTCCTGGTGGGGGATCCTGCCAGGGCCCCCCCTTTCCTGCCAAAATTTACCCTGAGGTCTCCAGTGGATCCCAGGAGCCTCGGGGAGCTACTATTTTGTTGTGAATGGCTGAGTGTACTATCGGTGGCCATGTTTGTGTAGTCTTGCGGCCATTTTCTTTTGAATAGAGCGGCGGCAATGTTTTTGGAGCCTTATGGGTGGTAATTGCAGCGGTGGACCTCTAGTGCTGACTCCTAGACTTCCTCTTTCTCTCTGCCACAAGGTGTGCAGCGCCTGGCACTCTCTGTGCCTGACCGGGGGTAATGAGTTCCTGTGGGTGCCTTGCAGCTCTCCCTCTCTGCTATAGCAGCTGATGGTTGTGCTGTGACCTGTTGTGCCGCTGGCATGGGGGGTCATTTAGCAGTTTTTTTTTTAATTTTTGCCAGTGTGTTTCCCCTGGTTAACCATGAAGTCCCTGGAACACATTTCACCACCTGATCCCCTCTCAGAGGCGGTGGATCTTTCAGAGTCCCAGTCCGCCCTGTCTGCAATGGTGGCAGCCCTGGAGTCCTCAGTGTCTAAGGTTGATATTCTCCTGCATAAACGAACCAACAAAAAGCGTCCACCGCCTTCACCCGACTCCTCTGTCATCTCAGATCCTGAGTCTGATTTGGCCACTGCGGGCGCGAATTGCCCTACTAGGTCTGCGTCCATGCAACCTGAGTGCTCTGATAATGAGGATGATTCTCTTCTACTACAGCCACGCATGAAAAGGCGGTCGTGGATGCATTGATTGTATCGGTGAGGGAAAATTTAGAAAAGGAGGATGCAGCTGTGTCGGAGACACCGGGTCACCTTCGGTACCCAGAAATCCTCAAAAGTGGCAAAGGTTTTTCCTTTTTCAGCCTATTTTGACAAAATTGTCGTGAGTCATTGGGGTTGCCCTAAATGCAATGTGGCAGTGCCCAAGCGTTTTGCTAGAAGGTAGACCTTTGAAGAAGTGGACCATCCTGCCTTTGGTGGATTCTCAGATTTCCAGGCTGAATAAATCCCCTCTAATTGCGGTGGAGGGGTCTCCGGCTTTTAAAGACTCTTTTGATAGGACAGCGGAGACTTTGGTCCGACACATGTTCACTGTGGCCGTTTCAGCCCCCTAGGCCGGTGTTCACCATTGCCTTGGTGTCCCAGACCTTGACGGAATGGGCAACGTTTTTGTGCCAGGATCTGGAAGGGAAACAGCTTCCCCCTACCTTTGCGGAGCTGGCGGACCAGTGGGTCCAGTGGTTGCAGTTTGTCTGTGATGCCTCTCTGGATATGGCTCCCTTAGTTTCTAAGCTGTCCGTGACAGCAATGGTCCTTCGGCGCATAATATTGCTAAAATGCTGGTCTGTGGACCAAGCTTCTAAGAAGGCCTTATCGAATATCCCCTTCATGGGGGGTCACCTGTTTGGGTCTTCACTGAATGAAATCATTAGGGACTTACAGGAGGGAAGATTACTCTCCTCCCACAGGCCTCCAGGGGCATGGAGTCTCGTCGCAGACGTGGCCCTTTTTTCTCAGCACATAAGCGGTCTTTTCGTTCCTCAGGATCTCAGGACAAAGGATCCTCCGGAGGTTCCAAGAGGCCCTGGCCTGGTAAGCCAAGAGAAGGTCCTTCAAGGCCTGCAGACACACCCTCTTCTGCCTGAAGGGGTGCTCTCACCCATATTTGGGATGGGGGGACGTCTTCGCTTCTTTCTGGACCAATGGATCTCCCTGATTTATGACAGGTGGGTCCACAAGCTGATTCGGTCTGGCTACAAGATCGAATTTTGGTCTTATCCTCCAGAGAGGTTTTTTCCTTCCGATCTGTGTTTCTGCCAAGACCGCTTGCGTGGTCTCTTTGGGGTGGTAAAAGATTTGCTACTGCAAGGGGTGATTGTACTGGTTCCAAACTCGGAACATTTTCAGGGTTTTTATTCAAACCTGTTTACAGTTCCCAGGAAGGAAGGCAAAGTTCGTCCAATCCTGAACCTCAAAGCCCTGAACCATTTTGTGCGAGTACAGAAGTTCTGAATGGAGTCCATTCATACGGTAGTGGCATCCCTTCATCAAGGGGATCTTCTGGCCTCTATCGATAGCAAGGACGCTTATCTCCATTTCTCAATTTTTGTCGGGCCTCAGCACTTCCTCTACTTTGCCGTGGGCAAGAAGCATTATCAATTTGTGACGTTACCTTTTGGTCTCACCTCAGCTACTCGGGTATTCACGAAAGTGTTGGCCCCGGTGTTAGCATTGTTGTGTCAATGGGGGATTACAGTACTGGGGTACCTGGAAGGGGTACTCTGACTGCTCTAGAGGACAACCTAGAAATCACTGTGCCAACTCTGCAGGAGTTCAATTAGACATTGAATTTCCGAAAGTCTGCTCTGGTTCTGTCCACCAAGTTGGACTATCTGGGTCTGACCCTGGACTCAACCTCAGCCAGGGTGTTTCTTCCGCTGGACAATCTTCAGAAGCTTCAGGATACAATTCAACTTCTGTTGTCCAGTAGTTGGTCGTCTCTCAGGACTTGCATGCAGGTGCTGGGCCCGATTGTGTCTACCTTTGAGGCGGTTCCAATTTCACACGAGACCTCTGTAGAGAGAGATTCTTGCCAAGTGGGACAAGAATCCTCAGTCTCTAGACAATCTGATTCTGTTGAGCCGGGGTACGAGAGGGTCCCTGATTTGGTGGCTTCGCTCTCCGGTGCGTCGACAGGGAAAAAAATCCTTCCTTCCCCTGTACTGGACGGTGGTCACCATGGATGCCAGCCTGCCCAGGTGGGGAGGTGACTTGGGCATATGTCAATCACCAAGGGGGCACATAAAGTATCCTAGTGGCTCGGGAAGTAGCCAGCATTCTAAGGTGGGCGAAACGTTTTGTTCCAGCCCTCTCAGCTGTGCATATTCTAGGGGTGGAAAATTGGCAGGCGGATTATCTCAGTCGACAGGCGCTGGACCAGGGGGAATGGTCGCTTTATTCGGAGGTGTTTCATCAGTTGTGTCTCCAGTGGGGAACTCCCGAGGTGAACCTGTTGCGTTCTCATCTCAACGAGAGTTGCAGAGGTTTGTGGCGAGGTCTCGGGATCCTCCGGCCAATGCCACAGACGCACTGGTGGCTCCCTGGGGCCAGTATCATCTGATATACGCCTTTCCCTCTTCTAAACCTTCTGCAAAGGATCGAGGCAGAAGGAAATCCAGTCATCCTAGTGGCCCCAGACTGGCCTCGCTGGTCTTGGCATGCAGATCTAATATGGCTGGTCGCCAATGTCCCTTGGAGACTCCCTCTCAGAGAAGACCTATTGGTTCAAGGGCTGATCTTCCATCCTGCTTTACAGTCACTGGCTGTAACGGGTTGGCTGTTGAAAGCCAGGTGCTGAATGATAGGGAGTTGTCTGACTCTGTGATTCCCACGCTGTTAAAAGCTAGAAAATCTACCTCTAGGAACATTTACCATTGCGTCTGAAAGTTGTACATTGCGTGGTGTGAGTCTCTGAGGGTTTCCCCCTGTTCCTTTTCGGTGGCTTGAATTTTGGCATTCCTCCAAAGAGGTGTGGCACAGCGCCTGGCCTTGGGTACCATCAAGGGTCAAGTTTCAGCCTTGGAGATTTTCTTTCAGAATTTCTTGGTTTGCACCTTTGTTTAGGGGGTTCGCCACTTGGCTCCCCCAGTGCGGTCTCTGTTGCCCCCCGTGGGATCTCAACTTGGTGCTGTCGGTTCTTCATAAACCGCCTTTCAAAAATATTTGTGAGATTCCTCTGCTCACATTGTCCCAGAAGGTAGCCTTTCTGGTGGCTATTACTTCTGCGTGCAGGGTGTCGGAACTGGTTGCTTTGTCTTGTCGTTCGCCTTACTTGGTGGTTCAGAGATAAAGTAGTGCTTCGCCCTTGTCAATCGTTCCTTCCTAAGGTTGTCTCTGGTTTTCATCTGAATAAATACTTTGTGTTGCCTTCCCTGTGTCCTAAGCCTAAACATCCTAAGGAGATTGCCTTGAATTCTCTGGATGTGGTTCGGGCAATCAGGGTGTACCTGGCAGCAACCTGGCTCACAACCAGTGAGTTGTTTAGGAAATCAGACTAACTTTCTGTCCTTATGGATGGACCTCACAAGGGGTTGGCCCCATCTGCCGCAACCACTTCCAGATGGTGGTGCAGGCCTATTAGATCAAGGGTCAGGTTCCTCCTTTCCCTGTTATGTCGCATTCTACTCGGGCGCATAGTGCCTCCTGGGCATTAGGCCATCAGGCGTCAGTGATACAGGTTTGCAAGGAGGCCACCTGCTTGTCTGTGCACACTTTTGCAAGATTTTGTAGAAGTAGATGTGCTGGCATCTGTGGATGCTGCTTTTGGTCGCAATGATTTGCAGGCTGCTGTTTGAGAGGACTGGTCCTCTTTGAGGGTGTGTGTTTTTCTCAGGTGAGCTCCAGTTGTTATGGTTGAGCTCCATGTTACCTGGTTGGCTAGGTTTAGCCTTTGGGAATTTTTTCTGCTGTTTTTTTTCCTATTCCTCATGTTTGAAACTGTTTTGGGACGTCCCAATGGTCAAGAAGATTCTGGAGTTGTGTCTGTCAATGAATGAAAGAGAAAATTGGATTTTTGTCTTATCATAAAATCCTTTTCTCTGATGTTCATTGGCGGACACAGCACCCACCCCTCTAATGAGTTGGGTTATATTACTTCTGATACTGCTTGCTACAAAACTGAGTGTCTATAGCAGGGAGGGGGAGTTTATCCCCTGGGACTGCCCCATAGGTGTAGTAACCTTTTTTACTGCCTAGTGTCCTACTCCTGTAGGGGGCAGCATAACACTATGGTCAAGAAGATTCTGGAGCTGTGTCCGTCAATGAACATCAGAGAAAAGGATTTACGGTAAATCAATTTTTTTCCTTCAGAAATGCTTGCTCTTTTTTTGTTTATAGCAGAGGTGATCCAATACCACCAAAAGAAAGCTCTATTTGTGGGAAACAAAGGACATCAATTTTATTTGGGTACAGCAGGAACGCGCAATTGTCAGTTAAAATAACACAGTGCCGTATCGCAAGAAATGGCCTGGTCATTAAGGGGGGGTAAAACCTTCCAGTCCATAAGTGGTTAAGGGATCACATGGCAAGCATAGTTGTAATTTCTTATCAGTAGAAAAATGACACCTCCTAATCAGCCACTGCAGAATGATCTCCACGCATCAGAAATGAGTTCCCTTTCTCCTGCTTAGAGGATGATTTCCTCCAATCATAAAACACGACTTTTATTTCGGACTTCACTTCGGTCAAAATGATGTAAAAAAAAAAAAAAACCCTTATAATGGGGTGACTTGAATTATTGCCCTAATCAGAATCCATGCGATTCATAATTGACAAGAATTAAATGGCAACGCTAACTTATTTTATGAATACAACTGGGAGCATTGCATACTAGGACTTCATATTTGATAAGTTATTATGTAGGCCTACCATGTAAAAAAAATCTCTTTGATATAGTAAATCTTATCAGAAAACTCAAAACCATTTTCACTTTATTAATGCTTGGAAAGTCCAAAGGGTAAATTCAAATTGATTTTAATAGCATTTTACCAAACTATTATAGAGTTAATAGAGTATAAAATAAGCAAAAAACTGAGATTCAACCTGAGAACCTAGAATTTCTCGCTAATCACTATTATAGTACATGTTGCTGTGGAGGCCCTTGCAGTGGGCCTCTGTGGACTTTACAGTTAGAGGAGCAGCAGCTGTGATGTAAAATTGCAATTAGCTGTGCCTTCAAAAATCATATTACTCTGATTTCTTCAATTAGAAACTCCTGCTAACCAAAAACAGGCTTTTTTTCTTTTTTTTTAATCTGAGTACTCTAAAATAACTCACATCAGGTCTTCCCTCCTGTGTATACATTCAGTGCTTATCAGTTCCCAACAGCCATTGATTTGACAAGCATGGAGAAATATTGACTGCTCTTTGCTTTCTCCAGCTGCAGCAAAACATCTTGATTCTTTGCAGAAAGCTTGTGCAACATGCATATATCCTATGTAAGTGTACTTGTATTTTTATGAAAACATGTTCATATATGACACATGAGGTTAGATCATGTTTCCAGTGAATAAAAACAAAACCAAAAAAAGTATGTATGTGTATATATATATATATATATATATATATTTCCTGCCAACTTTTTATTGTTTTGAAAAGAATAGGGAAGAGTTGAAATTTCTTACAGGTTGTCTGTGACCCCATCCCAATGCTTTTCCCTTTCTTCCTGTCCCTGTAACAACTGGGTAAGTAATGGGGGAGCAGTTGTTCCTGAGACAGCAAGCTACAGATGGCAACATTATAACATAAAAAAAAAAAATACCTTACCCACACAGCAAAAATGTATTCTCTTTTTTTTATGTATGTTGGAGGGATTTCTCATCACTTCCTGTTTTCAATGTGGACACAAATGGTTAAATAAAATGTCAGAGGCTCTAAAACTTTTTTGCGCTATCAAATACAAACCTGAGATTTTAACATGTTCCAGGTCAATGGTAATTCTTCTTCATGCAAATAATGGTAATAATTTGAATAGAATAATGTAATTTATCTAACCACGTGTCAATCTAAGCAATTCATTTTTTGAACCCCCCCCCCCCCCCCAAAAAAAGTATATACTTTCTGAAAGCAGAGAATAAAATAGCGTTTTTTGTTTTTTAAGTTGCTCAATCTTTGTGCAATTGCATAAACACATGCTTGCAAACTTGCATAAATGAATGCTTGCATACCATATTCCCTCCCTTCTAGATTGTAAGCTCTAACGAGCAGGGCCCTCTAGTTCCTCCTGTATTGAATTGTATTGTAACTGTATTGTCTTCCCTCACATTGTAAAGCGCTGCGCTATATAAATCCTGTATAATAATAATAATATGCTTGCATAGTTGCATAAACGCATGCTTGCAAACTTGCATAACCGTGTACTTGCATGCTTGCAAAAATGCAGAAATGCATACAGGCATAAACTGCATATCTGTGTGCGTGCATACCTGCCTAATTGCATAGCTGTTGTCCATCATGGCAATGGACCTGCATCTCTGCAAGACTGCATAGCCAGGTTTTGGCAATATAGTTGCTACATTATTTACTTGCTATACAAGTTAAATGGCCCCAGAAGGGGGAGGCAGGTGCACCACCCTCAGGTCCAGTGGACTATTGATGGACCAGTGCTGTCAGGTGAATCTGAGCTATTGTGTTTCTCTAGCATTGCAGTGATTCCTGATGTGTTAGAATGCCATAAGGATAATGTAGCAGTGGCTTTAACAGCTGTAATGGACTGCAACCGCATCCCCCTGAATGTGCCTGATCTCTAAACTTAAACAGGATTAGGTCTGGTTAGTACTTGGATGGCAGACTGCCCAGGAATACCAGGTGCTGTAAGCTTTCCCACCACAGAGTGAGGGAGGTGCCTGAGGCTGCTGTGTTTCGAAAGTATCTTGGGCTAGGGGACAGTAGGGCAGTCTCTAAGGTGGTCTGCTCTGTCTTTAGGTTTACTTCGGCAGAAAGTGGGTAGGTTAAGTACGCCTCTTTAGGACCTTCTGGGACCACCATAGTCATCGGCTTTTGCCTTGCATTTTCTCCTGGAGCAGAAGTTATGATCTCATTATTGCAAACATTCAACCAGTAGCAGCCCCAAAACCAAACGGGAACATGAGGTCTATCTTAGATTTTAAGGCACTAGACAAATTTCTAAACATCCTTCTGTTTCAGATGGGATCGGTCTGATCAGTGATGGTCTCTCTGCAAGAGGTAGATTTTGGGTGTCCTTAGTCATCAATGACGCATAGGTTCATGTGCCAGTTTTTCCAGGCTCATTGAAGGTTCGGATTGAAGGGATCGGAGAAAGGATAGAGGTCCGATTCCTTAGAGCAAACTGTGAGGGAGGTTCTTGCCATCTCACATGATTCTTGTCTGGCCCCTACTAACAAGACACCGAATGAAACACATCAGTGGGGTTTTGTAACTAATTATAATATTCACTATTGAAGGCATTATGAAGAAACACTGGGGGGTATTAAGACTTGATAAAATCCTGGGTCCGGCATTACCCGAGAACCCAGTGTTCATTTATAGGAAAGCACCCACCATTGGAGACAGAATAGTCAAAAAAGTGTTAGACCCTCCCAAAGCACCGAAGATGTTTTGGAATATGACAGGATTCCACGCATGTAGGAGATGTAAATCATGTCGCCAGGTGAATACCCACTTTAGAGGGCTCACCGAATTTACATCTAGCGCACATAGGTGTGCGCAGCCTATTGCATTAGGGTGTGCACCCCAAAGTTTAAATACACATGCATGTGTTTGCCTACATGTATATGGCCCCGGTACATTACTCTCCCTGCTGGCAAAGTGAAATAGAAGTGTGTGGCACTTCTCTTATGGCAGAGCAGGTCCGAGGGAGATCTTTCCCATCTCCTCACTGGCAAACAGAGCGATAATGCTAATGTGCCCTAGGTGATTAGGGTGTGCCCAGGCACACCCGGCACACCCTGTGCGCACGCCTATGCTAGCGCAAATGGTAAAACATTTGAGATTAAAGAATTTATCTCTTGTGTCTCCACACATGTTGTGTATGGGATGGAATGCCCATGCGGGTTGCTTTACATAGGCCGCACAAAGCGGAAACTTGGCATTCGTCCCATTGCACTTTAGAGAGAAACACTCTAGGGACCCCTCAGGTCTCAAATTTTGGGGGATCTAAAAGATGCCAACGAATTGGCGGGGGTTCCAATAGAGTAAGGGAACTCTCGAAAAAGGAAACACAATGGATCTATAGAACTAATTCCTTGACGCCAAAAGGGTTAAACATAGATCTGGACCTGAATTGTTTTTTAAGTAATTATTAATTTCTTTTGATATGATCATGTGTAAGTGTTGATTTTAACAATTTTAAAGATTTTAGGACTATTGAATTTTAGCATCTATTATAAATTTATTATATTTAATCATAGACCTGCATAGAACCAGTTTACCTATATTTTACCAATGATATGTATGACAAATGAATTTTAACAAATTTTAACAAATTTTAATGAATTATAACTTATTGAGAAATACAGAATGTATTTAAGTGATGATGCATAAATCCGGATGGCATTGGCAATGCAGTGTGTTTAAATATGGGTTTAACATATTTAGAATATTTAAATATTTCAAAGGCTTTCCATGAAGAGGATGCGAGAATGCCTAACTCCAGAGGTAGGAGACGCGAATCCACCCCATGTTGAGTAGGCTGTCGCACTCGCGACGTGGGGAGCCAGAGAAATAAAGGAAAAAAGGGGGGCCTGAGCGGGATTTTAATGGTGTTTTACAAAAATTGTAAAAACAAGACAATAAAAGTAAAAGAGTTTATTTTATTACATCAAAAACTGACATTTTAAAAGTGCAAAAAGACAGAAAGTACATTCAGACATATAAATGCATTGTAACAGGTAGGACATGGAAAAGATGCAATTTTTCAAAAAAACAGAACATCCGTAGATTGGTAATACGAAAACTCCATGTCCATCCACAAAACTTTACATGTTTCGCGGTGTTAGAACCGCTTCTTCAGAAGTATTTTGTATAAACAGGTACATATGCTCTTGTTACAATGAGACAAAATAGCAGCGTCAGTAACATAATTCATGTACATATATTATGAAAAAGCAGCTCATTGATTGCGTCCCAGAAGCCAACACCAGTGTGCGTCCCCCCTACGCCTGAACCCCAAAGGAATGGGCACAGATGGAAGTAAATTGGCATTAGGCCTACAGCCGCATCAAAGGTCTCCCGGGCGGGTGCGGTGGCATGCAAAGAAAAAGACTAACCCAAGGATAGAAAAAATTGGAAAGGTTGTCAAGTGAGGGATAAATGGAATGAAATGGGTGGACTATATTTCAAAAGACAGGGAAAGGAAGAGGAACCCACCTATAAGTCAATAGGCAGAATAGGTGCCTCTAATATACCCAAAAAGTCTTCTGCAGTCTAAAAATGACAACGGGGTGAATACCCCATATCAAATTGACATGGTGTAGTCCATAACATTGCATACCTAGGAAAGGGAAATTTGTATTAAAAAAGGTATCACAAAAATATTTTTTGGAATTAATGATAAATGACATAGATTTGTAAAAATTTAACCAGTATTATCATACCAAAATATGGTCCTTTGCAATAAAAACACAGGCAGCCAAAGAGTGCGGTCAACAGGCTCTGTGGTCAAGAACTGTAAGGCCCTTTGATTTGACCCATGACGAGGAGAGTCATCAAAAGAATTCCAGGATAATGTATATCAACCTATGTCCGGGTCACAAGTATTCAAAAACCAGGAAACTGGGATAATAGTAAAAAATAGAGGTATTAGAGTAATAAGACTAGAATGTCAATACCATCTCAAGAGATTCTTATAGTAAGAATAAAAGAGGGTTAGATACCTGATGCCTGGACCGCATAGCATAGATGGCCGACTGGGACCATTGGCACGCTAGAGTAGCGTCTTAAATTGCGCCACAATCCGGGCATCGTCCAATCCAAAGGGACCGGAAGTGACGCACCGAACCCGCTGTCAAAGTGCGCACGCGTGGAAGGCGCATGCGCACTGCACACCGGAAGCCGTATGGAGTGGAGCTCCACAGCCCGATCTGCCAGGGGAGGCGGGGGGCGTGAGCAGAACTCGTCCGCCGAGGACCCCGCCCCCCCTCCCGACAGCGCACACCCGCCCATAGGACCACGGCGCAGCCGCAAGACACACACCAATTAGTGAAGGCAAAGCAGGAGACGCAACTGTGGGCATTGCTTCGGGGGAGACAAGCAGGAAGCTGCAATAAACAGGAGATAAATTACAGTATATTGCATATAACATACATAAAAACATAAAAGGCAATACAATATATTACAAAAACAACCGCTAATCGGGTGTATCTAATAAACAGAAAATAGCATGAAAAATTAGGGAGTTTCAACTGTGCTCCCTCCCTTCCTTCCACACATACCTAAAAAACAGGAACGCATGACTGTATGACTGTTCGGCTCGTTCCTGGTCTGAGCCTTTGCACCGCTGTTTGTTGATGTTGTTTTTCTAACTGTTTATATCTCAATAAAAAGATTTTCAAAAAAAAAAAAAAAAACAGGAACGGCTCAAGAGATAGTACGCACCCAAACATCTGTCATGGACAAGCAAATAAGAGAACAAAGAGATGTATATTAAAGAATCAGAGACTCAAAAATCATACAGGCGAGCAAACTAAATCGCTCGATAAATATCCTAAACCCCCCAGACCATTAAGGTTGCAAAGATGGAATTACTGACATTATAGAAAGTACTTATACATCAACATCTCATTAATCCCCAATAATCCTCAATAATGTCTCTCTTTGTAGGATTCGTCTATCCCAGTCACCTCCTCGGGGGTCCTGGGGGACGACTTCTAACACAAAGAAGGACAGAAAGAAACTGTCTGGGGATGAATGGAATGCGTGAACTTAAGATTGAGTTCATTAGTATTTAAACTAATAAGAAAAGCATGTAAATCTTGCAGAGTTCCTGTCCAAATAATGAGCAGATCATCAATATACCTGTACCAACAGGTTATTTGTGAAAGCCAAGATTCCATTCCTTCATCCAAGAACAGTTGTCTTTCCCAGCCTCCCAGATAAAGGTTGGCATAGGACGGTGCGCAGCAAGTGCCCATAGCCACCCCCTGGGTCTCTAAATGAAAAGTAATTCCGAGTCAATATAAAATACAGTAACTTGGTCACAAAGGCCATAAGAGGCCAGGTATGTCTGTCCTGCTCTTTCAGAAAGGATTCAGTCATCCGGACACCCTGCTCATGAGGGATAGTAGAGTACAAAGCTTCAATATCAACTGTCACGAGCAGGGCTTCCGGAGGAACATGAATCCCCTCCAAATGTCGCAAAAAATCTGAGATATCCTTAATGTAGGATGGCAGTCGTATGACATGTGGGAGTAGGAACGAGTCAATGTATCTGCTCGCATTTTCGGTCAACGACCCAATACCAGATACAATTGGTCTGCCTGGAGGGTCAGACCTATTTTTATGTACCTTTGGCAGACCTGAATCCAATCGAGAATCTGTGGAAAGAACTGAAAACTGCTGTTCACAAACGCTTAACCAGGACACTTTTAATGGCTTCCCCCAACACAGGGTCAGGCACCGTATCTCAGCCAGATCAATGCAAGTAGACAACTGAAAACAGAGGATAGCGTAATATTGCCTTAACTTTATTTCCACAATATACAACACTCCGAACCCCCTCAATATATCTGCTTACATTTAATAAAACTTGTACAGGCTTAAAACTCAAATCTGGGACCGGGTATGTACCGCTGCTCGCCGTCCGCGAGCTATGGCGCCTTCTTGCAATAGGATGTGACAGTCTGCGGCTTCAGACGAGTTCCGGAATACCAGCTGGTACCTCCCTCGGTCTCCAAGGCAGCAACGTACGTGCGTTCTGACGCGTTTCGTCATGTGGACTACAACTGAGGACGCTGATACGTTGCTGAGCTTGGGCTTATGAATGCAGCCAGGGACATCCCCCTTCGCATTCATTGGTTCCCATGTAAAACAACTGGACTATACAGCTCCACCTCACTGTTCCACAGCAGAGCATGGGCTAAACAGGATATTATAGTATATATTTCCAACCCATCCATTAGCAATCGGAAATCACCCAGTGTGCTTAAAATAGTTGCGGCAAACGCCTCTGTCATACAGCGCTATACCCTTAATCCCAAAAGGAACATGACCCCAGGGATAATCGCCACTATCTGAACAGATCGGTGACATCGGCAACCGATCTAATATCTGCTCATGTATGGTCGAAAAATTGGGCAAAATTGCATTTCCGCATTGTTAATATTCTAAATATATTTTTATATACTTTCGCAAGGCACTCTGTATGCAATGCATTGCAACATGTAGTGGTAATGTGTGGTAAGACGTGATTATGAATGGACCCTTACATATTTTTGCTTCTTGCTACTTGTTGGCCAATATGCACATCTGCAATTATCTCCCTGGACCAGTTTGGTACAGCAAATTTTGCCCAGTTAAAGAGCCACCCCTGAGGCTGGCAGCAGGGATCCCCCTGTCATCAGCAGAGTCCTGGCTGGTCTGTAAGCTGTGCAATCCGCTTCGATTTGGGGCTACGATCATGATCAATTCACTGGGGCATGGGAGCTCGGTGATCACAGCCAAATAGAGCTGTTTAGCAGCACCAGCACTGACAGTTCCCTCTCCCCCACAGACTGGAGAGGAGAGAGAGCTGCTTCTGCTCCTCCTCCTCCTTCTCCTCCCATCCTCTCCTCCTGTGTCTGCCCCTCCCACACTGAGACAAATGCAGATAAGCTGCTCAGGTGAGGATCTATAATCAGGTGCAGGTCAGATTCGTAGTCTCCAGCAGTATCTTCAAACACAAAGTGATGACCGCACACTAATCTAAAAGCGAACACGTGAAGTTTATTCACCACTGTAGATCCAAAACTGGACATCAAAACATCACGGACAGGGATGTCCTACTCCTCCTCCTCCCCTGGAATTATACAATGGCTATTTCTCACCAGCCAACAGTATTCCCCATGCCTCTCCAGTCCCATTGACACCCATCTATTTGCCCCCCCTCACCTTCCCTCATGCCAGCACATATTCTCCTTTTTTCACCCCTATACAGACCAAGATCACCCAGTTTTACTCAAGTTCTCCTCTACCCATCCCTCATCTGCTACCAACTCCCCCCTTTTTACCCCCTCCTTCTCCCCTACCCCATGGTTCCCAGTCCCATGCCCCATCCCCACCCCCTTAATTTTTTAGGAGCTAAGGAAGAATCCTGAGGTGGAGCATCTTATTACTGTTGCTGCTTGTGTTGGGATGTGTACTGCGCCAATACCTGCTGACCCTCCTCTCCTATTCATCCCATGTGATTGGCGAAGTACACATCCCACTCACACAAGCAGCAGCAGTAATAGGATGCTCTGCCTCAGGGTTCTTCCTTAACACCTGCAAAATGCTGGAAGAGAGTCAGAAACTCTGAAGGGGAAGGTAGAGGGGAGTTGTCATTACAGTTGTAGATTTAGCCTAGTGACAACCTGCTAGATTAGGTAGGATTTGTGAGAGCAGCTTCCCTGTGCAGCTCTGCTTGAGGGGACTATATCTGTATTATACACTACTGCCCCTATACTGTACCCTCTTGCCCTCTGTACTGTGTCCACTTACTCACCCCCTGTACTGTTTCCTCCTGCTCCCCCTTGCACTGTACCTTCCTGCCCCTGTACTTTGTCCACTTACACTCCACCTGTTCTATGCCCTCCTGCTCTCCCTTGTACTGTACCCTCCTGCCCACTATACTGTAGTCACTTACCCACCCCCTGTATTGTGCCTTCTTTCTCCCCCCTGTACTGTACCCTTATACAGTTAATTTGTATTGCTGGAATTATTGTTCCCATTATGGACATTAGTCGGCCCTTATGTCTAAAATTTGCCTAATGCCTAACAAAGCTTAGAGCCACCTCTGATCCTAGGGTCACATACACAATGCGGTGGATTTACTAAAGGCAAATAAACTGTGTGTTTTGCAAGTACAGTTAGACTCTTGCAAGTGCAGTTGCCCCAGAGCTTGGTAAACCAGGTAGGGATTAATTTTATGAAGAATACCCAATGCAAGGAAAAAAAAGCATTGTTGCTTCCATGTGTGTAGCACCCTCCTAGTTTGCTTGTAGTTAGGTCAATTCAGTTGGCTCCTCTTTAGGCAGAGGAACAGGCATTAATTGTGTTTAGGAGACTAGGCAGTGCTTCACAAGCTGTGGCTTTGCTATCTCCCCCTATCTTCTGGAACTCTCTGGATGTTTCCAGGGTGTGGTGGTTGTAGCCTAAATATTTATGGAGCTTTCACCAATCCTTGGAAAGTTGAGCAAGCAGCCCATAAATATTTTGAAGCCTAGCAGTCTGAGAGCAGAATCCGGGGTCCAGCCGTCTGGAGGTGACCCCTATGTTGAGACTCACCCAGCTTTAGCCTCATCTAGGCTTAGCTACAGACTCCTAGCCAAGCTAGAAGCAGGCTGTCCAGCAGAAAGGCCAAGACAGCAGCCTTTGGATCAGTGGCATCTTAAGAGCATTATAGGCCCCCGAGCAATGCAGTGAACTGGGGCCCCGCCTAAACAATCACCCATGAGAATAAAAATGCAAATTATCGATAATGCAATATTTATTGGTACAGCAGTGCCAGGCTAATGACAGCTTCCAAGTTGGGTAGCTGGGTCCAGTGAACACACACACGGACGGGAGTCAGACTCGACTGTCCTGTGTTTGCCTGTTCAGACAGGCAGACAGGTAGACAGGCATTCCTGCAGTTGTGAGCTCCCACTCCACGGCCCAAGTGGCCTGACAGTAGCATAGGGCCGGCAGGCGCTTGCCACCTGCTAAGTTTGGTGGCGGGATGCACACAGGAATAGGGACTAATGCTTGGCTGGGGCTGGGTCACTGGGTAGGTGGGGCCCCCCAGCAAGTGGGGCCCCCGGACAACTGCCCAGCGTGCCCATTCGGTAAGATGGCCCTGCTTTGGATCATGGGAGCTTCTCAAAGAGACTGAGTGAGTACAAGCCAGTCACCAACCCTTAGGCTCCATGCACACCTGAGCGTATCATTTTCAGGCATTTGTTTGGGTGTTTTTCAAGTGTTTTTCTGGTGCGTTTTTCAGGCATTTTTTCAGGCATTTTTCAGGCTTTTTTTTCAGGTGTTTTTGCAGAGGTTTGAAGGCAGGCATTAACATCTAACAAAAACACTTGTAATCTGCCAAAAAAGAAGCTCATGTACTTTTTTGAGCTTCAGGTGTTTTGCTTCAGGGGACAAAACGCTCCAATGTGAACAGGTGTTTTAGGAGCTGAAAAACGCTCAGGTGTGAACAGGGCCTAAGGAAAGAGGAGGACAGTGAAGTGCAATACTGCACATTACTGGGACCAAGTGCAGTGCAAGACAGCCAGGAGCATGCTAATTCTCTAACCTTGGGACTAGAACAGCCAGGTGCTGTGCAATACAGCCGGTTGCTGTGTTTTTATCACAATCATTTGTTAATTTTATTCCTTGTTGCTGCTGCACTCTCACTGTTGTGCAGCACAGTTGGCAGTTTGGATGGAGTGGATGGTTGGAAATCCAGCAGCTCCTTCATAGGGTAGCGCTACACATGATTGGATAATGGAAGTCAGCAGAGCTTTCCCTCATTTATTAAGCGCTGGAGCAACTTGCAGTCTTTTTGCCTTTAGTAACTCAACAACATAGCTTTTTAGAAAGCATATAAATGTATTCATAGCCAATCATTTTCCACTGCATTTGCATGAATTTTCAATTTATTTCAACCTCTGATATATAGAGATTGCAGGATAAATCATGTCAGCGGAATAAAGTTATCTTTTTCTATTAATCATTCTTTATGACCTGCAAATAGATATATATAACGATAATCAGAAAAAAAAGAGAACATGAAAATGTAAGCAGAAGCAAAATATAATCCTCGCATGCAGAGTAAGAAAACAATTGTAGATTAACATATGCTTTGCTAATGGACAAATCAGACTTTACAAAACCTTCCATCTGCTCTCCTGTTTTATTAAAAGAAAGCAGAAGATTATTTACTGCAGCAGTATATCAAAATAGTAGAAGAGGTGTTAAAATTCCAGGGAACATTCTTTGCGAAGTTTAAAGCACATCTGTTCCAATATTTCAATGCTAAGTGAATATATCACCGTGTCAGTGGCATTTGTTCAGTGATATTATTGTTAGAACAAGTTGTAATAAAAGCGAAATGATGATATGGACAACAGATTAAAGCAGTGCTATGGCCTTAAAACAAAAATTTGCAAGCAAGAAGGTATATTATTATGGAAGAGACTTGCAGATGTATATTTACTACAGGCAAACAGACTGTTCACTTTGCAAGGAAATTGCACTTTGCAAGAGAATTTTCCCCAGAGCTTAGTGAATGAGGTGAATCTTTGTTGACTTCATACATCCAATCTTGTGCAATAAAAATGCTATTTTGTTATTTTTCTTGCACATGACTTGGTATTCTTTGCAAAGTAAAATTTCCCCACATTGACTGTGTTTTGAGGGAAAATACCCTTGCAAAGTGGACAGCCTGTTTGCCTTTTAGAGAATCAAGCCCATTGTTTCTTCTACAAAAGTGTCTTCTAGTGAATGGGGCCTTTTTTTGGATAGGGTAATAGGCTCGTTTTACACACATTTTGTCACACAACAAAAGGTGCCATTTAGAATGAATGACTCCCAAATGTACATTTTGCACGATTCTGAATCGCTGAGATGTGAACGGGGCCTAAGAGGGTAAGGCCCCTTTCACACACTCCGTCCGTCGGACAGAGTCAGTTTTTCTCAGCGAGGGATGGATCCGCCGATCCCCCACTGAGCAGGAGGATGACAGCTGTGTCTCTGCGCTGTGTGCAGAGACACAGCTGTCAGTTCCCCATGCATCTCTATGGGGGAAATCGGATGGGAACGGACCATCGGTCCGTTCTCATCTGATCCCATCCAATCCGGCCTGCTGGACGGATGGAAAATAGGGTTTTCATCCGTCCAGATTTGATAGATCGGATGTCAGCGGACATGTCTCTGCTGACATCTGATGTCCCATAGGGAAGCATGGGGGGGCCGTTCAGATCCGCCAAAAAAAGGGACAGGCGGATCTGAACGGTCCGCCTGTGTGAAAGAGCCCTAAGGGATGTTGTCTTAGAAAGCAAAAATATAAAACAAGGCATCTGACTGGTTGTTCAAATTAAAGTGGTACTAAACCCAAAATGTGGTGGCTGCTTGTTTTTTTTGGCAAAAAACAGTAATACTGGGTGTGCTGGGAGAGGAGGCTCTCACACAGTCCTAAGTCACATGATAGGTAGAAGATGATATGAGGCAGCAAGGCACTTGGGCAGCTTTCAAACAGTGAAGGCAAACCCTGTAAACCAAAATAACAATAAATAAAGCTCCTCTATGTGCAGCATCAAAGCAAGAGGGTTGGAAAACACTTCCAATGTAAATGGTGTAAAAGGCTCATCAGATTAAACAGATTAAACAGACCGCTCAGTGTGTCCAACGTCTGTGGCTTTAGCAGAGTTCCTGATTGTCCATGCAGTCCTGCAGCATTTGGACTCGATTGCCGACAAGATGGCCATCTGACTTCCTGAACTGGCGCTAAGCGTTAGCGGGTCGAAGTAATGTCGCATGATGGGTAACTGCTTGTGTTAAATACACAAGCAGCAGGGGGCATAACAACAATGCAATATAGCAACAAACTAGCGACTAAGAAGTTGGGAAGCATGGACAAGAATAATTATGAGATATAATATTGAAAGTAATAAGTAATAGTAAATTGAAGTTTATGTGTGTGTGAAGGCAGGCATTCCAATACTTTTGGTAATATAGTGTATATTGACAATCTATACATAGAAATTTTTTTTAAAACATTGCCACATAGTGGGTTCCGTTCAAAGAACGAACTCGCATGAGATATTTAGGTGTCCAAACACATTTTGCCTAAAAATCGCAGGCGATCCTGAAACAATTGACTGCAAAACGCTGAAAGCGTTCTGTAAGTACTGCATGAAAAAGCATTGGAATCCATTCACAGAAGGAAATAAATAAATGCATGCAGTATTTAGGTAGTGGTCCAGGCTTGCGGAAATGATGGAATTGATGACTTTGGTCATTTCACCTAAATGGGAAGGGCAAAGAAATGGTTAAAAAGGGTGCCTAATCACTATCTATGACGATTTGGCTAGCCTAACCTCATTTTTATGCTGGACATTGCATTGCTATCTCCTACATCCCTAATGGAGCTATTTGAGGCAAATTTCTTGGAGTTTAGAGCCATTCTAAGAAAGACGAGGAGCAGAAGAAGTATGGTTGTCAAGCATCCACGTTCCTTTAAGCAGCGTGCCTTGCTGGATAATTTCCCTGAAGCAGAAGTGCTCTCTAAATTTCTTCTTTCTGAGGACCTTATTATGCTTCTTTTTGGGGAATTGAGACCTTTTCTGCAATCTCCCACACTGCGTAGTAATGCCATACCATTCATGGCCAAGTTGCTGGCTGTCCTGCACTTTCTGAGCAAGGCCTCCTAGCAGATGGTAGCGGGAGAGGTGGAGGGGGTATAACAGCCATCTTTCTCACATTTGCTTGCTAAGGCCCTACAGGATTTCTGCCAAATTGCCCCCCAAAAAATCTACCTGACTAACGTATGACAGTAATGGGATCAGATTAAGAATGATTTCTAGCTGGGATTCTCAGTGTCATGGGTCTCATAGACTATACCCATGTGCCTTTTATTGTCCCCCTCTGATAAAGAACACATCTATCGTAATAGAAAGGGCTACCACTCCCTAAACATACAGGTTGTCTGCTATGCAAATATGTTCATCAGAAATGTGGTCAGTGGCACTGGCTGGTGGGTGAATTGGGTGAACCCAAATTGGTGTTAACGTACTGAAATTTGGCTTGAATTGGTTTCTATGTTTTGGAAATTTTTAGATGGTGGCCGTAGGTTGACTAGCTCAGCACTGACATTAGGCTGCTTTTCTTGAGCCTGGGTGATGTCATCATTCCTGTCAAATGCAGAGAAGACAACATCTTGAACATCTGCTTCCACAGAAAACAATAGCATGTTTCCTTCCTCTGTGTGGTCATCTGCCAGCAAACAGAGAGTGATTAGGTCAAAGTTGGGCCATGTCCTCCCCTTCTTGAATATTCACCCAAGTCCAGGTTACGTCCAGTGCTGGGCAAACACGCTCCATGGCCATCTGTAGGTCAAGTTTATCAAAAGAGCGTTGTGTTCTGAAAGGGGGAGGAGTTCCTCCTGTCAGCATATAATAGGTCTGCAAGGGAGAACCCAGCATCAACATTGAAGATGTACAGAAAAGGATGAAATGCCATTTACTTGATACAAATTCCAGATATTGTAGCCATGCTTTCTAATGTCAGGACACACAATCAGACTAACCTTTCCTTCCTGATCAATGCCATTTTCCTCTTGATGTTGCCTTTAATGTCTTGGTATCTTTTTTAGATGTTTTCTTCACTCCGGGGTGACTGCTCGGGTAATGATTTTCCATTGCTTTTGCCTCCATGCTTGATCACTCATGTGGGATCCCAAAAGCTTGTCAAGCACAGGAGCCAAATTCTGGACCAACGCCATATTCTCTGCATTGGTGAACTTCAGATTTCGTCTTGCAAGGGGTACTGGCTATTTGCTTGCAATTGCTGTCACTAGAACTTTCATGAAGTCTGCTTTTCTTGGATCTTGAGAGAGCAGACTTTGGGGAAGAGTCACTGCTGTCAGTTGAGGGTTCCTCCACATAGGGCATATATGTTTGGTTGGCACCTTCATCATCCATTTCTGTACTGCTATCTATGTAGTTGACTTTGGTCAGAGGTAACTGTCATTTTTTTTCTGTCTTAAGTAGAGGGCCTTTAGGCCTCCTCTCCTCCTTCACTTGCCAAGATGGTGGAAGCTTGCGAATGACAGAGATTTACAGGACATTAAGAACATGGAGTACTTGTTTGACTTGAGCATTCTAAGAGGTTTAGACTAACCTTGCTTTTGTTTCTTCCAGATGAGCGAGACTTGCTGGGTGATCTGTGGATTCCATGGTGGCTTGCTTCTGGGCAATGTTGTCTTTAGGGCACTATGAAAAACACAAAGATGCTCTTAAATTGCTGAATAATTCACTTTACATGTGACATGTAAAAAATACCAACTATTGTTTACCATAAGCTTTGCTAGTTTGACCACGCACATTCCTCCTGCGTTTTTTTTTTGCATAATGCATCCTTCAACTACAAGAGAATCACAAATGTAGGCAGAGGTAGATGTAGAAATGTGAAGTATGTTTGGTTGGACAGGAGTAAATACCGGTACCCTTACAGAATGCAGTCTGGCACTTACTTTGGGAATTATCTGTCCAGAGGTGTTTTTCCCTTTGGATTTTCCGTGGAGAAAATCTGTGGTGTCTAGAAAGGAAAGAAAAATGAAGATGCTTATTTCAAACTGAAATGCCTTCAAACAACACTGGGCACATGCTGTCTCCTGGCCCCCCTTGCCCCCTCCCATAGTGCTGCTTGTTACCCCCCCCCCCATCTTCTGCCTGCTGCTGCAGAGAATGTGTCAGGATGGACAGCAGTGAAGGAGCAGGTAAATGTCAATTACCGGCCCCTTCGTTGAAATGACAATCTGTGATCTGTATCAAATACTGACTGTTTTTTCTATGCTTCAGTTTGTGAATGAATGGGAAGCTCCCTACAGAGCTATTCCTGTTTATTCATTCTGTGCTGCTGAGGCTGCAGAGATGCAGATTGAGGGCTGTATCCTCAATCCCCTTTCTTGGTCTCAATGGTGAAACATCAGAGGCTGTTTAGACCCCTGATATTTCACCAAAAACCCCCAATGGGGCTCCTAAAATAATTGCAAAAAAAAAAGGTAAAAAATAAAACAAAAAACTACGGACATCAGTGGCGAAACTACCAGGGTCGCAAAGGTCACGGTTATAAATGGGCCCTGGCGTTCCATTACTGGGCTGAAACGTAAGGCTCCTTGTCGGGGGTCAGGGGGCCCTTTATGGTTTCTTGCACTGGGTTCCTAAAGGTTCTAGTTAAGTCTCTGTGTTGGAGGTAACACTTACTACTATGGCATATCTTTATATTCTGCATGTTTTGGATTTTTTGTTTCCTTCTTTCCTTCCCACTTTTATGATGTTAAACCCTCTACCTACCCTTTTTTACCTTTGCTAGGTGTGCATTACATGTGATAGTCATGTGCAATGATATAAGGTACCTAAAGCACTTTCTCCCTGTCATGTAACTTTTCTGGGAAAAAAATGAATAAAACTTAACAGAGTAACTCCACTTTGTGGGAAAAATATTGCAAATCAAAAAAATATATAGCGCATGAAACTGCGACACGAGTCATATTGTAATTTATTGTTATTAAAAATGATATTTCCTTTTCAGTCCGCAGTGTTGTAACTTTCTGTAAAATTTAATGCAATATGGCAAACTGCAGGCGTTCTGTACACAGTTGGTGTATTGAATGCCCCCAGAGATGTAATTTCCTGCTTGTGTGATTAGCTTACAGATTTTCCCAGAAGTTTGCACAGATACAATCAGATTTTAGGCATTCTCTATAGCAAAAATGGCATTTTTGGTGAGAAGCTCCTAAAAGGTAAATTACTTCTATGGCGTTGCAAACCCTGCCACTCTCCCCATTAGAACCCTGTAAGTGCATCAGCATCAAAAATAAAAAAGTCACTTCCATTTAGAATCAGGTCTGAACAAGACACTATCTAACAAAGAGATATTCCTTCAGAGCAGAAACAGGTAGGACTCAAAAAAATGTAACAAAAAAATATGTTAAAATCCCTGCAATGTACAAACACCCAGAGAGGTTTTTTTTTTCCAACAAAAGTGGAGTTACACTTTGCCCTTATTCACATTGAATGGGGCTTTGAAATTGTGCGACTTCATCTGAAATCGCACAATTTCAAAGCCGCGTCTCATGGCAAATTCAGGTAATAATGTGTATGAGAAGGGTGTGCGCTGATCTGTGAAAAAGCTGCTACTGAAAATGTGAATAGATAAACGAGAATAATATATAAGTGCGCTAATTCGTGATAGGATGTATAAAATTATATATACAATCAGTGTATGATATACAACAATATCAAAAATTCAATTAAATATGGGACAAAACACAAACAATATGTGATGCAATCAGTCCATATTATAGAAAAGTTATTCAAATGGTGATATTGGTGATGCAAATACAGATGTAAGGAAATCCAACCAAATCAATAATGACTGTGATATCCCACCACCTGGTGAATTTCCTCCTTACCCGCCGGAAAAAGGTAAGAGCAATAAGTGGATCCAAATTTTATCTTAATATGCTTTTCATATAATATCCACCTCCAATCTTGTGATGAAACACCCGTGTATATAAGGTATTGGCCTCTTACCAAAAATAAGGAACCATAAACGTTTGAAAACCCAGGTGTAGAGATGACGCTGATCCCTTGTCCTCTGGATGGGGTGAGCGGCTCTCACAGCTACTCCAGCAAAGATGTTTATAACTCTCCGCAGGAACATGCAAATGAATGGAGGCTGGTTGTAATGGTGTTCCTCCTACTAGAGAAGTGAATCAATGACTTGTTGTAAGCATGCTGCCAGTGAAGTCAGAACTTCCAACATTCATGTACTTTCTAGGTCAGCAACTCATTAAATGAAGAAAGTAGAGGACTGATTTGCTGTAGAACCAATGTTTTGTAGAAGGGAGGGAGAAATGTTCTCATGATAGGCTCCTTTCAAATAAAAGCAAAGCGTCATCTTTACACCCGGGTTTTCAAACGTTTATGGTTCCTTATTTTTGGTAAGAGGCCAATACCTTATATACACGGGTGTTTCATCACAAGATTGGAGGTGGATATTATATGAAAAGCATATTAAGATATAATTTGGATCCACTTATTGCTCTTACCTTTTTCCGGCGGGTAAGGAGGAAATTCACCAGGTGGTGGGATATCACAGTCATTATTGATTTGGTTGGATTTCCTTACATCTGTATTTGCATCACCAATATCACCATTTGAAGAACCTTTCTATAATATGGACTGATTGCATCACATATTGTTTGTGTTTTGTCCCATATTTAATAGAATTTTTGATATTGTTGTATATCATACACTGATTGTATATATAATTGTATACATCCTATCACGAATTAGCTCACTTATATATTATTCTCGTTTATAAATTCAGGTAATACTTGGAAGACATCTGTGTGGCTTCATGCACAGATGTCTATGCAGGTCGCACCTGGAAATTGCCAAAAGCAATGCAGGAACTACTTTTTCAAATCAATGCGGCACCGCAAAGTCAGCGTTGCACCAATTTAAACACTGCTATTGCCAACAATAGGGTGCAATTTGTCATGCGATTTGACCTGTCAAATCGCATGACAAATTGCACCGGTATGAACGGGGGATAATAAATACAAAAAAGTGTCCCATATTTATACAGAAAGCTAAGACAGTATTCAGTGTTATGACATTATCATTATGGACAGCTTGCTGAGCCAGCTTTATCACATTCTGTATATCTCTGTCACAGAAAACCATGAGGGCCCTATACATATAATTATAATGCATTTAAATTGAAATAATTACAACTTTTTAAATATGTTATTAAAGTTAATATTGCTTTTTAAACAAATATATCCATGGGACATTCTTGGCATACACCAAAAGAAAAAAAAATACAGACAAATTACTGTAATTCAGGCATATTTGGCAGCTGTGAAAAAGATATCTGACATTCAAGTAACTTTGAAGAGCAGCCTATTTATTACCATATGTTCTGTGTGCTATTTGTGGAAAAAGATGGCATCGGTTTGCTGTTTTTTTTTTTTTGTAGACAGAGAGAAAACTGCTTATATAGCACTCTCCACCATGCCTCCTTCCGTTTAACTGGAATGCAGAGTATTTTGCATTTATTATCTTTATTTATTTTAGTATGTTTTTTAACAATACAAAAACAATGTCATTTCCTGATGAAAATGACATATAAATGTTTAAATCCTAGCTGCAGGTGGTGCGAATGCTGTGCACATGTACTAAGGCCAACTTTTTGAAAAAAAAAGTCTGTGGTCTACAGAATTTAAAGCTCAAACATATGCATAATATTCCCTCCTCTTTCCTGCCTTCCCTTTTAATATTAGACCATATGGAACTTCACTTGAAAGGAGACAGACTGAATGCAAACAGATTGTGCTGTGCTTTTTCTTTAGCAAACCGATAATGCTAGGTAACACCAGTTACCCTGTATTAATATTTATCTGTAAAAAAAAAAATGAAACATAATTAATATAATGTATAAACCTTAAAAATAAAATAAAGAAGGATCCTTATCCTTTTAAGTTGCCTTTTTATTTCGGATTAGTTTTTATTTATTTTAGATTATTACACTAGAGGGCACCTATATGTTTTAAAAAAAACATATTTCATTTAGAGCCCATTCACACTAGCGCGACTTGTGAGGCAACTTGTGTTGCCCCAGGTAGCTTCACATAACAAAAGCAATGTTAATCAATCAGTGCTGTCTTAATTGGCACTACTGAAGTTGCTCCGACTTCAGAAAAGGGTCCTGTACTACTTTGAAGCGACCTGTGGTCCGACTGTCCCATATACTTCAATGGGAGTTGCCTCCTTATCTTAATTGACACGACTTGTTATCAGACTTTCCAGGAAGAAGAAAGAGATTAGCCAGGCATTCCCCACAGACAAAGTCGCCTGTCTCTTCAAAGTAGTGCACAAGTCTCTTCCAAGTCTCTTCCAAGTCTCTTCCAAGTCTCTTCAAGTCACGGGGCGACTTTCTGGTAGTGGTAGTGTGAACCAGCTCTTATTCACCAATTAAGTATTTTTCTTTTTTTGCTTTTTATTTTTTGAGAGAGTGTGGTATAAAAAAAGTACAAAAATACCCACTGTGATAAGAAAAAACGCTCCAGAGTTTGCACAACAATCAGGAATATAATAAAACCATTGGTATACAGTAAAAGATTAATTCCAAATATATGATTGGGGGCAGCATAGAGGAGTCAATGCACAAATCCCTCATTTTGTTAAATATATAGGTGCAATCTCTGAATTTATAAGTTATAGGAGGTAAGAGTTTTATTTACCAGAGCAATCCATTCCTTTAAGGAGGGAGTGGTAGTGTGTTTTCATTGATATGCCACCAGTTTCTGTACATATAAGAGCAAAATACGTGGTATAGTTTTCATAGTTATCAGTGGGGTGACCCACTAAAACATCAAGTAAGTAACAGTTGTGTTACAGCTAATTAATATAGCAAATATATGTGCTAAGAATTCCAAGACTTATTGCCTGGGGTCCTTTGGTAAAAATTAGACCTGTTCAACATTAGTTTTGCTAAGAGACACAGCATAGGACCCATACAGAGAGTTGCATGTCTTAGTTGTAAATATGATAAAACTAGGTGGGAGTAATAGGTTATCCATCCAGTAATTGGTTGAAACTTTTGAAGACATCATGATAATAGATTTAATGTACATATCTAATTCTAGCTCCTCCCCAATCCTGCTTATCTTCTAATCTAATTCTAGCTCCTGACCAATCCTGCTTATTTTCTAATATAGCAAATTCTAATAATTTGGGGTTACACAAAGTAGGGTTATTTGATTAGATCCTAATGTCCACAGATCTCAAAGGTCTGGTAGCAGTTTTAAGATGTTTAAAGAGGTGGCTATAATAGAAACTTAATGGTAGTATGTAGCACTTGCCTAAACCTCACTGTTTGGATGGTAACCTCCAAAGCTGTACCTCCTATGTTCTTATCAAATTGTGCCCTCCAGTCAATATATATCTGTTTTATTGCCAAATTGTTTGAGAATAAATTAGGAGGTGTCAGACCCCATTAGATATGGGGGGGGGGGGGGTGGAGATGGGGATAGGGCTATGGCAAGTGATAAGAAGGTTCCCATGTAACAAACAACCATTCTAAAAGGTACTATTCGTACTAAAATAAAAAAATTAAATATGCTAAATATGTGTGCAAAATGTGACAATGGGTTAAAGTGTTTGTTTACCAATGCCAGAAGTCTGCCAAGCAAAATAGGTGAGTTGAAAGCTCTGGTGCATGAAGAGAATTATGATTTAATTGCTGAATCTTGGCTTCATTCTTCGCTGACATGGCTAATGATATTCCTGGCTATGCTCTCTTTCAGAGAAAGAAAGTAAAAAAGGAAAGGTGGTGGTGTCTGTCTCTATGTGAGAGGTGATCTCAAAGCGAGTGTGAAAGAAGACCTAGCTGATGGAGAGTGTGATGAGGCTGAAGCATTATAAGTGGAACTGCACATGAATGTGCATACTACAAAGGTAATCATTGGAGTTTGTTATAGGCTGCCTAGTATTAATGAGGAGGTGGAGACTCAGCTCCTTGCACAGATAGAAAGGGCTGCAAGGACAGGGACAGTGACAATAATGGGGAATTTTACCTACCCTGAAATTGACTGTTCCTGCAGTGCCATTATTCCACTCTAAGGGCAAAAATGTATGAACCTATTACAAGACAATTTTATGGTCCAGTTCATAGAGGCCTGTGACCAGGAATGTTGCTCTGCTGGACCTGGTAATCTCAAACCGTGTAAAGCTTATTATTAAAATGTATATAAAAGAACATCTGGGTAGCAGTGATCACAACATGATTTCATTTAATATTAGATGTAAGCAACAAACACATATTGGAAAGATAAAAACACTTATCTTTAAGAGAGAACATTTTCCATGGATAAGGGATGCTCTCCAAGACTTAGACTGGGAGGGAATATTGGCATCGATAAACACAGAGCAGAAATAGGAATTTTTCAAAAAGACTGTATGTGAACACACTGCAAAATATATTCCCATAGACAATAAGTTTAACCTCCTTAGTGGTATTCCCGAGTGTGGCTTGGGGTGGAATTTCAGTGACATTAGCGGTAACCCCGAGCCACACTCGGGGTACCGCCAGGAAGCATCGCTGGATTCTGGAAGAGGGGTTACTTACCTTGTCCCCGGGATCCCGCGAAGTATTCCGGCAGCATATGGCGGCCGGATCTTCCGCCTGATGCTCTGTGCCTCGGCTTCCGTCTCCTGCGAGTGTAACGTCGCAGGGGGGTGGAACCGGCGGCAAATTTGAAAAGTAAAACACACAAACACACTGATATATTGTAATCCTATTGTATTACATTACTAAATAAAATAAATTGACATTCATTTGCCCCCCAGTGCCCTTGCCTGTAGTTTTACTGTACTATATATATATATATATATATATATATATATATATATGTGTGTGTGTGTGTGTGTATATATATATATATATATATATATATATATATATATATATATATATACTTTTACTTTTTTATGTGGCTCACTGCCAAAGTTTAAAAAAAATCTATAAATATAAATATTATATATTATTATTATATATTATAATATAAAAATGAAGTAACACTATCATCGTTTAAATGTTACAAAGAATATAACAGCTCTGTGTATACAAAGAAGCATGGAGGAGCTCATGTCCATAAAGCGGATGGTTTTGACACAGCCCAACATGATCCACCATGGCTCAAAATTGATATTGTTCAGAAATATTTAGACAGAATAAAGGTGGATAAAGCACCTGGACCAGAAGGCATCCACCAACGCATCCTGAAAGAATTGAGCTCTGTTATTTCAAAGCCATTGTTTCTAATTTTTAGGGACTCTTTATTGACTGTAACAGTACCACTGGATTGGGGTAAGGCCAATGTGATTCCTATATTTAACACCTTCACGACGACAGAACGCAATGTGCGGCCTTGGCATCATGGGCTTGTACCGTTGTTTAGAGCCGATGGTCAAATTTCTTGTAATGACAATCAATGCAGCTCAGCAGCTGCTTGGTTGTCATTACAAGGAGCTGGACGGGATGCCTCCCTTCCTGCCACCTTCCACAGCTCGCCTCAGTCTCCCCTCCCACCAAGAGACTCGAGTGACCAGCTGGCACGTCCACTGGCTGGCCGAGGACCCGAACAAAGCCAGATTAAGCTCTGATCGGGTTTCCGATGTAAAAATCTGGAAGCGATGTCATGAAATCACTTCTGAGTTTAAAAACAATGAGCCCATGATCACACCAAGCTATTTTAGGACCCCCCCCCCTTTCAAAATAGCCAAAATAGCATTTTGAATGCTTTTAAGTGCAGAGGAGGGGTTTGGGGTCTTTTAGACCCAAGATCCCTCCATAAAGAGTACCTGTACCTGCCTATTACTGTCACAAGGGATGTTTTCATTCCTTGTAACAGCAATAAAAGTGTTAAAAAAAATAAATAAATAAAATAATTAAAAAAAATTTAAAGCACCCTGTCCCTCTGTGCTTGCGCGCAAAAGTAACTCTACACAGGTAACTGTTATTTTTTTTTTTTTAAAGCGTCGCCTATGGAGATTTTTAAGTACCGTAGTTTGTCACCATTCCACAAGTGTGCGCAATTTTAAAGCAGGACATGTTTGGTATCTATTTACTTGGCGTAACATCATCTTTCACATTATACAAAAAGATTGGCCTAAATTTACTGTTATTTCTTTTTTAATTCATGAAAGTGTATTTCTTTCCAAAAAAATTGCATTTGAAAAACCGCTGTGCAAATACCATGTGAGATAAAATATCACAACAATCGCCATTCTATTCTCTAGGATCTCTGATAAAAAATATATATAATGTTTGGGGGTTCTAGGTTATTTCCTAGCAAAAAAAATACTGATTTTAACTTGTAAGCAACAAGCAGAAAAAGGCTTAGGCTCCAAGGGGTTAAAAAGAAATCAAAGTCTTTACCAATTAACTATAGATCTGTTAGTTTACCTTCTATAGTTGGGAAGATATTGAAGAGTTTATTAAAAGACCACATAGATGAGTTCTTGCTGGAAAAAAATTAATTAAGCAACAGACAGCATGGATTCTTTAAAAAACAGAAGTTGCCAGACAAATCTGATTTCTTTTTAAGAGGAGGCAAGTAAAACCTTAGAGAAAGGCGTGGCTGTGGACATGTTATACTTGGATTTTGGAAAAGCATTTGACACAGTTCCCCACAAGTGGCTAATGTGTAAGGTAAAGTCTACAGGCTTGGAAAAATCAGTTAGTAAATAGATAGAAAACTGGTTAAAAGACCGTATTCAGAGGATAGTGGTTAATGATACTAATGATACTAATCATAATTTGAATGGTTTAGGGTTATTAGAGGTTTACCCCAAGGTTCAGTGTTGGGACCCTTACTAATGCACTGTTTAATTGGGCAACTATGTGACAAATGAGGTTTAATGTTGATGAATGTAAACTTATGCACAAAGATAGGGGGGGCTAAGAATATGCATGCATCATACATATTAGGGGAGGACAGCTGGGGGAGTCCAAGGTGGAGAAGGATATGGGTGTTCTGGTACATAAAAAGCCTAATAATGGCATGCAAAGCCAAGCTGCGGTTTCCAAAGCAAGCAAAATCCTTTCTTGTATTAAAGGGATATTAAAGTCTTGTTTTTTTTTTTTTTTTTTAAAAAAAACAAATATGTTTTACTTACTTGATCTGTGCAATGGTTTTGCACAGCATCACTTCAGCAGTAATCAGCACGGGTTTACAAATGGGCGTTCTTGTACCTGGATTTCGCAAAGGCATTTGATACAGTTCCCCACAAGCGCTTAATTTATAAAATAAGGTCTGCAGGTATCGACAGCAAGGTTTGCTCTTGGATACGGAACTGGCTAAAAGGGCGTGTCCAAAGGGTGGTAATAAACAGCGCATACTCAGACTGGTCTGAGGTAGTAAGCGGGGTCCCCCAAGGCTCAGTCCTGGGACCAACCTTGTTCAATTTATTCATAAACAGCATTGAGGTCGGGGTCAGTAGTTCGTTATCAGTTTTTGCAGATGACACAAAATTGGCCAGGGCAATAACTTCACAGCATGAAGCAGATATCCTACAGAATGACCTGGACAAAATAACGGAGTGGGCAACAACATGGCAAATGAGGTTTAATGTGGAGAAGTGTAAGGTTTTGCACTTGGGGACTAAAAACATAAAATCACAATACACGTTAGGAGGGGAACCCTTGGTTTGTAGTACCGCATGTTGTTATCTGTAACCGATATGTATGAACCTCAGGGTGGATATTTCTTTTACTCCCACCCTTACTCTTTTTCCACCATTTTGGAAAATATTAGGTATTCATTGTTGTCCTTTACAGATATGGTCTGTGCCCGCTCCTGAGGAAGTGGAACCCATCCATGAAACACGTCAAGCCTCTTGGATGCAGCCATGCTATTAACATATAATCTATTTTTTCAACTGACTGCGCTGTTTTACTTAACCATACAATACTATTTTCTTACATTAATTAATTAAGTCCCAAAACTCCCCCTTTCCTATTCCCAGAGTTCTTGTGATAGAAAAAAATTAGCCAGGAATTGAATACATTAAGTCCAACCAGTGCCCACTCCGTATGTAAATTAGCAGTCAAGGAAAAAAGGGCACTAGTCATTATTGTGAAGCAGGAGTGCTCCACAGATTTACCTTATCAGGTGTTGTAAAGAGATGCATTCTAACTCATTAAACTACAGTCAGCTGAGCAAGATACATCATACAAAATGCCATACTCATAAAGTTGCTTTATGGATGAGGAAAGCTACATGCTGCTTTTGAGTTCACCACTTCAGCTCCGGAAGGTTTTACCCCCTAATGAACAGGCCATTTGTTGCAATAGGGCACTGCTTGCTTTAACTGACAATTGCGCGGTTGTGCGACATTGTACCCAAATAAAATTGATGTCCTTTCCCCCCACAAATACAGCTTTTTTTTGGTGGAATTTGATTACCCCTGCGGATTTTATTATTTTGCGCTATAAACAAAAAAAGACTGACAATTTTGAAAAAAGGAAAAAAAAAAAAAAAAAAAACAGTATTTTTTACTTTCTGCTATAAAACACATCCAACAAAAAAAATTTAAAAATCAAATTTCTTTATTAGTTTAGGCAAATTTGTATTCTGCTACATATTTTTGGTAAAATAAAACCCCAAAATTCATATATTGATTGGCTTTTGCAAAAGTTCTAGCATTTACAAAATATGGGATATATTTATGTACTTTTTATTTTTTTTAATTGTTTTTATTAGTAATGGTGGCGATCAGCGATTTTTAGCGAGACTGCGACATTACGGCGGACAAATCTGACACTAAGCAACACTTTTTGGGGACCAGTGACACCAATACAGTGATCAGTGCTAAAAATATACACTGTTACTGTATACATGACACTGGCAGGGAAGGGGTTAACATCAGGGGCGATTGAGGGGTTAAGTGTGCTCATAGGGAGTGCTTTCTAACTGTAGGGGGAAGAAACTGACTAGTAGGAACACAAGATCTCTCTCTTCATGTCTGTCATTCCCCCGAATGATTGCGGGTGTCCAATCTCAGTGGGAGCGTGGCTCCGACGGCGTGTGCGTGTGCTCTAGAGCCCTTTTATAAAGTCATGAACAGGTACGTGATTTTGCGCTTAAGGGCTGCCCTGCCGCAGTAAATGTACTTGGGGTGGTCCTTAAGTGTTAAAGTAAATAGAAATAATATTCCCATTGTCTTTGAAGTCTGGAATTGTGCCTGGCCCTTTTAAGGATGGCATCTAGGTAAGATGCTGTATTTTTACAATTACTAGTTATGGTGGTGATTTAAGGGTGGAAATGTTGCAGGGATATGGTGGGCTCATTCTATAGCAAAACAACTTGTAAGATGTTGCTCTCCAAGTGTAGTGTATAAGCCTACCCCTCCAAATACTTCTTAGTAATATTGCTATATTGCCTCTCATCCTGTTCTACATCTCTCCGATTTTCTACTGCTGATCTGATAGCTCAAGAGCATTGTGGAGGTCTGTGTGCATGGAGTATATAGAATTCTCTAGGTCACTATTGTGGTGCTGCACTCTCCCAATTTTGGCAAAATGTGTTTAATAAAGGATAAATCAATATCCCCCATTTTATTCTGGGTTTTAAGTGTGGTCTGACATTCATGGATAGCAGCCAAAATCTACTCTAGTGCAGGCTCCTTCGTAGCCTGCGGCTGACCGAGAGGGGCATTGGGTAAAATGAGTTCTGGCTCCTAGAGTTTCCAAGAAGTAGAATGGCAGAATTTATGTGACCAGGGTAATTGGATTGCTCCCCGTTTATTTTCTTGGATTGGTTTCTGTGCAAATCTAGCAAGTTTCTCAGTTTTTCTAAGTGCGTTTTTGTACTACTTGTCTGATCTTTACTATCTGAAGGATCAGATGTTTGCCAGCATACAGTCTGGGACTAGCCAGATGTTATATCTGGAGGATTACAAGCAGAATTTCAGGGTGATGGAGATGGTGTGGAGAACCCCAATGAATATTATTAAACCTTATTTTTAACATGCGAGCTTGTATTTTACTTTTTTTTTTTTCCATCTGTTATTTCATGTTCTTGTAGGCAGGGTCCACCTTGTGGCGCATTCAAGTTACATAGTTACATACAGTAGTTAGTCAAGTTGAAAAAAGACACAAGTCCATCTGGCTCAACCAACAAAAACAAAAAAAACCAGTAATGAAAACCCAACCATGCAATCCCATATACAAAATCCTATACCCGCAGTTGATCCAGAAAGTATGTTTCTCTTGTAAATCCTTCCAGGAACGAGGATGATTTAATTCCACCCCCTCCCCCCCCCCCCGGCAGGATCTCATATATTGGATGGATGAACTTAGCTCAGGGTAGTTGTTGGCTGATTGGAAAAGGGTGGTCATGAGAGGAAGAATTATTTAAGAGGACTGGCACTTCCCCCCTGAAGGGAGCTCCCCTTTAGGCACCAAGAGGCACACTACCACACCTAAAGGGAATTTCTGGAATGGAGGAGGTGATGCTTTGGTGATATTAGAACTGTGGGGATCAAGGAGATGCTGTTTACTTTACTAAGATTGATATTTATAATGCAATTTCGTTGGACTAAGCTTCTGGCTGCTTAAAGCGGTAGTATCCCGCTTTTTGACACTTTTACCTACAGGTTAATTTAATTTTTTTTTTTTTTTTTTTTATATTTTTTTTTTTTATGTTAGTACAACAGTATTTATTATATCATATATACAGGGTGTATACCCATTTATTATTATTTTATTTCCATATGATATTGATAGTAATTTTTAAAAAATGTCATTTATGGTCTACTATATGACAATATAAGGGCCATGTTTATGTCATCACATTGGTGTACAATCTAATGTATACATGGATTATTTATGCATATGGTAATGATCCGCATTATTATGTTCTTACCTCCATTAAGCATTCTGGGTTTCCAATATGCCAGATAAAAGTTTTTTCCCTTTTTTTTTTTTTTTTTTTTTTTATTTATTTTCTGACCATTTTTGTGTTCTATTTTCTATTTTTTATTTTTCATTTTTTGGTACACAGATTCCTTTTCTGTTTCAGGTTACTTATCCCTTCTTTTCATTTAATTTTTGGTAGCACATTTATTTCTTTACATTCAGCCTATAGGGGGGTTTTTCCATTGGCTAGTTAGCCAACCCCACCCACCATTTGGCTTCTTAGAGCCCCCGATTGCCTTCAGCCACAACTTGACAAAGCTACTTGTGTGGCGAAACATGTCGTTGTGGCAATCGGGTAGCTCTGCGGAAGCAAGTGAACTCCGTCCTCCACCTCCCCCGGCCTCCAGCTGATCCCTTTGCCGGTTTCGTACGGGTATCCGGCCGACAGCGGTGACGTCATCAGCGTGCGACCTCTCGGCACTCACAGCGAGCACTGGGGAAGCACAGCGTGGGCTCCGGTCCAGATAGCGGCCGCACATCGGACCGTTTGAGCCCCCATCCCTGCTGGGATCCGCTCCTCTTGTCCACCTACGCTGCTTTTTTCTCTCCAGCTACCAGCCTCCTCCCTCCTTTGGGACTGACATCAAGGATTCTTGCTGAGGCAGCGGTGACACCCAGAGGCTTTATGGATTGGTAGGAGGATTCATATTATTTGATTTCAACATATACACTGCTTCTTCATTGTGGATTTATATAATAAAAACTTTTATTGGACAGCATACCCATGTCTCTTTTGGGGTTAAATATCAGCAATTAATACACTTGAGCGCCATCCTTCAATTTTTTCTTAATTACAAATAATATCTCCTAAACCGGCACGGTTTAGGAGATATTTACAGTGCATGCAGCCGCTCGTGCGAGCGGCGCATGCGCTCTGAAGGTCCGGGGGACCTTCAATTAAGTTGCCGGGAGCTTGCCGGAAAAATCACTCCCGAGCGCATGCGCGGGAGTGACGTCATCGCGGCTCCGGCCAATCATCGCGCCGGAGCCGTCTCTTCCGGCCAATCAGCGTGCCGGAGCTGCCGAACCCGGAAGAGACGACGAGGGACCATGGCAGCGCCCGCAGCGATGTCCGGGGGTCCGTGTCGGGGCTTCGTTTTCAGGTAAGTTACACATAATGGGCTAGTATGCGTTGCATACTAGCTCATTATGCCTTTGTCTTGCAGGTTTTTATTTTTTTATTTTTTTTTTTTATTGAGTTTACAACCGCTTTAAAGTGTCTAAGGTTGGTTAAGTGGTTAAGGTTGTGGCATTGACCCTCACCTTGCCCTTCTGTTGCAGACAATAAAACCTTTTGTTACTGCTCCCGATTTCTCTCAGGAAGGACACCACCCGTGGATTATATAGCCCATGCTGAATGCACAGGTCCTTTTTCAGTTGTATTTAATTTACCAGAGAGAAACCATAATTCGTAAAGTTATCTGTTGTAGGAAGAAAAATAGTTGCTCCACTAGACAAGGTAGGTAAATGTATACAGGATCTGGAGTCTTTTCATAAGCCATGCATAAACTGTATAAATAAATGCAAGACATCAGAAAAGATTAAGAAATGTATTTATGCCTAATGTAACTAATAACTCCAAAAACATTTAGGGTATATCTAGTGCTATGTAGAGAGTTAAAAGGAAAATAAAGTTGATTTTAATTATATTATCTTCAAAACAGAGTTTTTGTCAGTGATTAACATATGTAAATTGTGTCAATAAAATATTTCTGTATTTTGTACAGACATAAGTCTGGGATGGAATGATGCTTCTTTTTTATCTAAAATATCTATATTGCCCAACCTCATCCAAATTTTAAAAGTGTTAGTTCGAAGCTGGTGACTAAAAAGCAAAACAGTTGTCAGGTCACCTGTGGCCAGGTGACAACTGCACCCTGTTGGAGGCAGGGGCGCAGCGCAAGGTAGTGAACCCTATAGCAGACTGCTGCGGATGGACCAGAACGTGAACCCAAGATTCCCCAGGGCGCGGAATCTAAGACCCAGCAGGTGTTCACCAGGGCCTCTAGTGGTGAGGATGGACTTCGCTGCAGCTGGGCCCAGGTCGCGGCCCCTGGGGTCCCCCCAGGTCACGCTCCGTAGGGAGAGAAGGGAAGCAGCCACTCAGGACACACAGAATGGTGAAGGGTAAGCCGAGGTCGGTGTAACAGGCAGACAAGGGTAGTCAAGGGACAGGCCAAAGGTCAGGGTAACAGGCAAACAGGAATAGTCAGGGACAAGCCAAAGTCGGTACACAGAGGAGTAATTTCAAGCATACGGCAAACAGGAACGGGAAACTAATAATGAACAGCAAAGCAGGCCTGCAGTGCGTTGGTTAATATAGACTTCCTGTGATGACCTGGGCAGGAACAGGAAGTAGAGGTGATAAAAAGGATCCAGAAATGCAGTCTGACCTCTAATACAGACATGAAGGTACAGGTAAGCTTGCCAAGCTCTATTGCAAGTCCATGACAACAGTCCATTCTTATTTTCTATGTGAACATTGTAGGCAAACATACACAAAAAATACTACTGTTGTTCACAATAGTGTTGATCTTTTAAACAAAAGTCCCAAAAGTTTACCAAATTGAAAAAGAATAATGTAATATATTGCAACTTACCAGTCCTTTACCATGGTGACTGAATTTGTTTTCTATTTTCAGGCTAAGTACATAAAACCCATTGTTCCACTTAGCAAAGGTTCTGGTTCTCTTACCTACAGGTTTAGTGCAATATCCTGTTGGGGAGGGCCATTTCTCATACCCCACCCCCAAAAGAAGGTTACTCTTTAAACTTGTACTTAATCTTTGTACTGAACTAAAATCCCATTTCAAATTTCAAAGCTATATTTTGTGAACTGCATTACCTTTCTGCCTGTGCAATTGAGAAAACATGAGGAGGAGGTATGGAGAGCAGCTTAGGGTGACAAAGCTGCTCCTCCAAAGATACGGTATGATAAGTAAATGTTGTCACCCTAGGACCGGAATTGTGTCATTCGTAATCTGGAAACATAAAGGAAAACAAAATTAAACCAATACAGCCACCTTATCTAAAGACTGGTGAGTTACAGTACACCAAATTTTTGGTTTTGGGTTCAGATATGCTTTAAAAGATATCCTGTAGGCAAATGAGACATATTTAACATAAAAAGAAAAAAACCTTATTAGTAAATGGCAGCTATTTTACTTTCTGTAAAGAAAAGGATTTGCTTAATAAAAGTGGTCAAGTGGCCTGTGTTCAGAAATAAGGCTTAGTAAGTACATACTAAATGCCACAGTAAGTCATAATTCCATTAAATTACTAACAGTTATTCGTTGCGGAAGATTATGTGCACACTGGCCAATGCCACCTACCTATTAACTTGTACAGAATGCAGTCCTCACTTCTCTGTTCCTTTACATGATTGCAGTCGCATGTAGTGGGGGCGGATAGAAATTCAGATTGGAAATATAATCTTTCATCAGCCACTTGTAATGAGTGACAAGTCTTTGCCAGGAATGCAGAAAATAAAACCTTCTTCTTACATTACTGGAGCTAAAATCATTTCATACTGAGTAAATGACACTTATTGTATGTGTCTCCACTGGCATTGCCTTTCCTGGAAATATAAGCAGGTTCTTTAAGTGGTGCATTGCATGTTGTCCAGACAAGTGTCACTAAATATAAAATAATGATGGAGGTTTTACATTTGGCTCTGATGAGAACAATCAGATATGAACAGGTCACTTGTAGAGATTGTATAGAACTAATGTATTTCAGTAAATGATCTCTTAAGGTGAGAAAGTTTTGTACTTTGGTTTTACCTTGCTGTGCCTGTGAAGCAGTTCTGCAAATGGTGAAATTGACTCTTAGATCCCTTGAAAAGTATATGTGCTATATAAAGCTGTGGATTAAAAAAAAAGGGTAAACCACAATATCATGAATTGTTCAGGAAAACTTAAAGAAACATTCCATTCAATCAGTGAAAATTCATGGAAATGCAGATAGGCTTCCTGCCAGTCTAACATAGCTCTAGTACACCAGTACACCTACTGCAGTAGTATTTTGATTTTTAAAGCCTGATTGAACCCAGTTAATGTTTCACTGTAATGCAGTCAGGCTGCATATATAGTAATGGTTATACCTCGTTTTGACTTGTTATCTGCTAAGCACCGCAGCAGGGGTTAAAAACCCTTTGCTGGCAGTACAAGGAGAGTCACATCAGCCCAGCTTTCCTACATGTCCCCAGAACACTCCTGAATAGAGCATTGTTTATTGGGGTGTATTGGACTGCAGGAGAGATTATGCTTGAGAGCTGCGGTCCCACACTGCTATCTGCTGGCCATACAGGTTTTTCTAACTCTTACTGCAGCTAATTAGTAGATATTAAAGAGAAAAAAGATCATTACTGGTAATGTTGCCTGGCTGCTATACACTAATACATTAAGATGGTTCAGTTGGGCTCTAAAGTGGAGCTGAAACAATTCCTTTTTTTCATTTTTGGATAGAGTAAGGAAACTTCATGAACCCTGTCAGGTTCTTTTTTGCCATTTGTGTCCCTTTGGGGGGGGGACTTCTCTTCAATTCTTATCCCACAGTCAAAAAATGAAAAGAGGGTAAATCTCTGCAAAGTGAAGAAAATTCTTGGGTCACCAGAACTAGCGTCCCCATTGGAAGACTTCCCCTCTATTCCTGTTCTGATGACCACTCAAAAGTTGTAATTTTGTTTTACTTTCGGTGATGATAGTTAATAGGACTAGAGAGGGTGAGTCCTCCTAATGAGGGCACAGACAACAATTAAACCTGGCAGGTGTTTTAATCCCACACTAAAAAAAAAAAAAAAAAAAAAATAGTTTTGCCTTTAGTTTTACTTTCAAATTTCTGAACATCCAAGCCACATATTTGTAATCCTTGATGTCTTTGACAGGAGCAGATCAAGAAGTTGTCCAGCTCAGAATCTTATGACAAAAAAACATTTGAGCGAAGGTCGTAAAAAAAGCATGTGTGAAAGTATGACATAAAACTAAGATTACATATTTGTAAACCCAATTACTAAAATCTTATGTAAACTTTAACAGGGTAATATAATTACAAAAAAAAAACCTTTTTAATTTGCAGTTTTCATCAAAACAATACCAGGTGATTATGCCCCTTGTGCAGGCACTTCCAACTCTAGGGTGGCAACGCTATGTCTCTTTCTCCTGAATGTTTTACTATTTTATTAACCTGTCACACGCTATTCCAATGGAGGATACAAGCAGCCATACCAAAACATAATGTAAATGCATGTTCCTCTGTTGTCACTAGTAATGAGCTGAATGTACCTGGGTCTGGCGAACACAACTAAAGTTTGGATGCTGAATCCAAACACCATTGAACTCAGTCAAAGCTGAAAAAACAGTTATGCCATTTTCTGGGCTATTAAGCAAATGATTGTCAAACAAATAACACAGGGGGTTGCCCTAGGGGACATGTACCAAAAGAAAAAAAATCTGTCTGACAGGGTAAGATTTAAAAAAAGTAAAGAGTAAATAAACAAACAAGCACAACTTTTTGTTCCATTAAAGTGATTGTAAAGGTCCGTTTATTTTTTGTGCCAAATAACAAACATGTTATACTTACCTGCTCTGTGCACCTGGATTTTGCACAGAGCAGCCCCGTTCCTCCTCTTCTGGGGTGCCCCGGCGGCGCTCCTGGCTCCTTCTCTTCATTGGGTGCCCCCACAGGGAACCGCTTTCCATGGGGGCACCCATTGATACAGACAGCGGGACTAGGCCCTGCCCCGGGCTCCCATGTCACTGGATTTGATCGACAGCAGTGGGAGCCAATGGCTCCCGCCGCTATCAATCTATCCAATGAGGACCGAAGACAGGGGACAGGGGCTGGAGCCGTGGGCTCGTGCTCGTCGATGGAACGTTTGGGTTCAAGAATAAGGGGGGGGGGTCTGGGGCACAGTTGCAGCACCAAAGGTTTTCACCTTAATGCATAGAATACATTAAAGTGAAAAACCCTGAGACTTTACAACTCCTTTAAATTACTAACAGCTTTTAAAGTCCTTTATTTAAAAAAAGTTGTACATCAATCACAATGCCCGACGCCCATTGAAGGAAACGACCTGGTGAACAAATGTGAGAATGCCACTCGCTTAATAACAGATCCCTGAACTGTCATTTGCAATATAAGGGAAGAGACGAGGAAAGTGGTGACAGACATATTTTGCCAGTGATGTCCCCCTCTATTGCCAGCCATGTAAGTGATTGGGCTGGGTGACATCAGTGATTGGTAAGGAAACGGCGGGTGAAAGCACCCACTGCTTCTTTAGCAACTATTGACAGCAGGAAGCTATGAAGTTTGTCCACACCAAAATCTCCAGATGCTGTAAACATCAAACATTTGTACTGAACACTCAATTCAGCCTAGTTGTCATCATCAGGAAAATTATACTGAGAAAAAACATACAGAAGTTGCTGGAGTGCATGTAGACAAGAAGTGGCATTAAGTTAAGGTTTACATGTAATTTAAAGCAACTTAAAAGGACTTTAAATCATCTGCATTTCTCCCTACATTAGCATTTTAAAGGCTGATTATATTTAATGCCTGGAGTTGTTCTTCAAAGGTCAATCATATTCACTTCCTACAAGCAGGTATTAAATCAGCATTTAAAAATACTGGTTTAAGGGATTTTAGAACTTGTGACTAGAACCTCTATTTAACCATAGAATTCCACGGTTCTGACATTTTATTAAGAGAGTTTGAAGCCCAAATAGACAGGGCATGGTATACACTCACTCTTCCAATTAAAATCATAAGGCTGAATTATAGGGACTATGAGTGTGAAGGTGAGTGTAGTTTGTACACAAAACTCAATCCATTAATAATATGCTTGATGTGATTTGCAGATTTCTACATGCTAGCCCCTGTATTTATTTAATATTGCAAGAAGAGGCAGAGCCAGAGTAGATAAGCTACTACACTGAAGCCAATTTACTAAAGCAATCGAGAATCTTAACACAATAAATGGTGTATACAGTGCCTTGCGAAAGTATTCGGCCCCCTTGAACTTTGACCTTTTGCCACATTTCAGGCTTCAAACATAAAGATATAAAACTGTAATTTTTTGTGAAGAATCAACAACAAGTGGGACACAATCATGAAGTGGAAAAAAAATTATTGGATATTTCAAACTCTTTTAACAAATAAAAAACTGAAAAATTGGGCTTGCAAAATTATTCAGCCCCCTTAAGTTAATACTTTGTAGCGCCACCTTTTGTTGCGATTACAGCTGTAAGTCACTTGGGGTATGTCTCTATCAGTTTTGCACATCGAGAGACTGAAATTTTTGCCAATTCCTCCTTGCAAAACAGCTCGAGCTCAGTGAGGTTGGATGGAGAGCGTTTGTGAACAGTAGTTTTCAGTTCTTTCCACAGATTCTCGATTAGATTTAGGTCCGGATTTTGACTTGGCCATTCTAACACCTGGATATGTTTATTTGTGAACCATTCCATTGTAGATTTTGCTTTATGTTTTGGATCATTGTTTTGTTGGAAGACAAATCTCCATCCCAGTCTCAGGGCTTTTGCAGACTCCATCAGGTTTTCTTCCAGAATGGTCCTGTATTTGGCTCCATCCATCTTCCCATCAATTTTAACCATCTTCTCTGTCCCTGCTGAAGAAAAGCAGGCCCAAACCATGATGCTGCCACCACCATGTTTGACAGTGGGGATGGTGTGTTCAGGGTGATGAGCTGTGTTGCTTTTACGCCAAACTTAACGTTTTGCATTGTTGCCAAAAAGTTTGATTTTGGTTTCATCTGACCAGAGCACCTTCTTCCTCATGTTTGGTGTGTCTCCCAGGTGGCTTGTGGCAAACTTTAAACTACACTTTTTATGGATATCTTTAAGAAATGGCTTTCTTCTTGCCACTCTTCCATAAAGGCCAGATTTGTGCAGTATACGACTGATTGTTGTCCTATGGACAGAGTCTCCCACCTCAGCTGTAGATCTCTGCAGTTCATCCAGAGTGATCATGGGCCTCTTGGCTGCATCTCTGATCAGTCTTCTCCTTGTATGAGCTGAAAGTTTAGAGGGACGGCCAGGTCTTCGTAGATTTGCAGTGGTCTGATACTCCTTCCATTTCAATATTATCGCTTGCACAGTGCTCCTTGGGATGTTTAAAGCTTGGGAAATCTTTTTGTATCCAAACCCGGCTTTAAACTTCTCCACAACAGTATCTGGGACCTGCCTGGTGTGTTCCTTGTTCTTTATGATGCTCTCTGCGCTTTAAACGGACCTCTGAGACTATCACAGTGCAGGTGCATTTATACGGAGACTTGATTACACACCGGTGGATTCTATTTATCATCATTAGTCATTTAGGTCAACATTGGATCATTCAGAGATCCTCACTGAACTTCTGGAGAGAGTTTACTGCACTGAAAGTAAAGGGGATGAATAATTTTGCACGCCCAATTTTTCAGTTTTTTATTTGTTAACAAAGTTTGAAATATCCAATAAATTTAGTTCCACTTCATGATCGTGTCCCACTTGTTGTTGATTCTTCACAAAAAATTACAGTTTTATATCTTTATGTTTGAAGCCTGAAATGTGGCAAAAGGTTGCAAAGTTCAAGGGGGCCGAATAATTTCGCAAGACACTGTATATTCACTTTCATTATCCAATCATGTGAAAAGCAAATTTTTATTTATTTTATCTGCACACAAATGGTTAACCACTTGCCGACCGCCGCACGACTATCTACAGCGGCGGTCAGCCCCTCACAGGCAAAGTGACGTAGGTCTACGTCGCTCGCCTGTGAGGGTTTAGGGAGGGAGCGCGCGCCGCCGGAGGCGCGCTCCCGCTCCCGCATGGTCACGGACCCCCCCGCGCGTGTGACCGGCGGACCCGATCGCCGCCGGCCACTCTGCGATCGGCGGGGGAGAGGGAGAAAGTCAGGCAGCTTGTGTAAACAAGCTGCCTGTCATTCTCCTCTCTGTATGAGAGCTGATCACATGGATCTACTATGTAGATCCATTGATCACTCTGCATACAGTTGAAGCCACAGCCAATCACAGTTAGAATCACGCCCCTAGGGACACACACAGCCCCTCCCTCTCAAATAAAGTTAACCCCTTCACTACCAGTGTATTTTTACAGTAACAGTGCATATATATAGCACTGATTACTGTAGAAATGTCACTGGTAACCCCAAAAGTGTCAAAAATGTCAGTCAAGGGTCCGATCTTTCCGCCGCAATGTCGCAGTACCGCAAAAAAAATCGCAGATCGCCGCCATTACGCGTTAAAAAAAAAAACAACAAAAATGACAAAAATCTTTCCCTTTGTTAGTAAACGCAATAACTTTTGCGCAAACCAATCAAAATACGCTTTTTGCGATTTTTTTTACCAAACATAGGTAGCATAAAACAAATTGGCTGAAAATATTAAAAAATTTTGATTTTTACATTTTTTTGGGGGAATTTCATATAAAAAAAAGGGAAAAATATTGCTATTTTTGCAAAATTTACGCTCTTTTTTTGTTTATAGCGCGTGATCAAAAAATCGCACAGGTGATCAAATACCGCCAAAAGAAAGCTCTGTTTGTGGGAAAAAAAGGACGCCAAATTCGTTTAGGTACAGCGTCGCACGACCGCGCAATTGTCCGTTAAAGTCACGCAGTGCCGAATCGCAAAATACCCTCTGGTCGTTTAGCAGCCAAATCCTCCGGGGCTTAAGTGGTTAACTGAAGTAAATATTCAAACATTTTTTTCAGTGAAAATTCTCATCTGTATTAGTAAATCAGCCCAAACTCCATACATATCTGCCCAATCGGTACTGAACGTCATGGTGGACTACTTTATTAAGTTTACAGTTGCTGTACCAACCTGTGACTAGACCACCGGTACTGACCCCAAATGGTGTAGATATACTTATGCCTTCCATATGGCTGAAGTTACATTCAAACCAGTATCCTGTTTGGAAAGAGAGTTCTTCCAAGAATGCTGCCACTCACTAGGCATTAAGAAGTCACACACTTCCTCCCTATACCACTCTCAAGAGGAGCTTGTGAGAGGCTCAACTGCACCATGAAAAAATTGCTGAGGGACTTAGTTCATGCGAAAAGAAAATATACTATATTGTTTACTCAGTGACAGGCCACTCACCCTATCATGTTATGCTGGTCTGTAAACTTGGGGCCCACAGACTTTTGGGCCACAGTCCCCACAAAAGAACGGAAGTACTCTCTCACTTCCTGGATTTGGGAATGAAAATTAAACCTTTTTGAAGACCAGTTTATTAAAGATTTGTCTCGGTGGAGCAAAGAAAATTAGAAGTATCAGTGTTTGTTTGTGAGAGAGTGTTAGTATCACTCAGAGGCACACACCAGCAAGGAAAATTCTAAACCCAATGGGAAGAAGTTCCCGGAGTTGTCCTAAAACAGCCTGTTCCATGTGTGCCAGTCTGTGCTATCCAGAGAGAAGACTAAAAAAAAAACCAAGATACCTACATCATAAGCTCTTCCAACCCATTAAGAATCAAAGAGAGGCCCAAGGGGATGGGGAGGTTACAAGAACCTGTACAAGTTCATGACCCATGGGCATCTTTTCCACCAGAGGTTCATTGGTACTTTCTCCTGCTTATCTGAAATTGTTTTCAAGATCCCAGGAGAAACCATTGATCCTGACAATGTTGCACAACCCGCTGGTCAGGTCACCTATCTCAGGTCCATGTCTATGCTGTGAAGACCATCCATTTGCTTGCTTGAAGGGAAAGACATGTGCATCCCAAGAGATGAACCTGAGACAAGGTGTTTCCAGAGACCTAACTTTAGGAGATCCCTGAATTATCCAAGGTCTCCCAAAGTTAGAAAATGTATTCCACCCAGTTAGTCCAACTATTTTCAGCATGAAATGCTTGGTCTATGAGGTCATATGCGTGGGCTGGGAACTGAGTAATTATTCTGTTCTCCGCTCTCTCTGGTACACACAGCAGCGAAATGTGCTGTTATGGTTGTAAATACTACCCTCTATGGGTTCATATACTGATTGTTGTACCCCCACATTTCTTGCACTCTTGATGATGTAACTACCCCTTGAAATGTAAAAACCAATTTAGTGAAAGGTAAACTAAGAAAACTCTTAATATTTTGCACAGAAAAAGCATTTTTGTATATACAGTATACATACAAATATATACAGTGTATATTATACATAGTGTGTGTGTGTGTATTTATCTATACTGTATATCTTGGGCAAAAGCCGGAGCTCCTGGGCAACCAAATTTATGAATATCAAAATATCAATTTGGAAAAGCCATAGACTGAACATGCAAGACCCCAGGCAATTTAGTGTAAATGCACTTTGTTGGCACCAAAATTCCTTTTTTTTTGGTAGGTTTGGGTACCTTTATATTTTAAAAAATATATTGTTTTGGGTATAATTAAAATGTTATGTGTGTTTAATACAGTAATTTATGACTTTGCTCTCCTGTTTAGCTGTCTTTATAGCTTTTTGATGCCTCAGTCAGAATACAAGTTAATTTTAACAACACAGCTTTTTTTTTTTTTTTAACCTACCATTAAAAAAATAACTTTATGGAATTCTTATTTTGTTCTTACTCAAAAAGAGACTATCTTGCTAAGAACATAGAGTAAAAATATAAGACTTGTCACTTGGTTTGAAAATATAACAGTAATAAAGCTAGAGTAAAGTGATAATAAAACCTTTTGCCAATGTAATTTAGAGTTCCACAGGGATCCTAATTTTCTGTTATATAAATAGTTCTGGATTCAACAGATAAAGAGAATTAGTCATTTATTAGTAATACCGGAACAATAAACGTGTTTTATGTACTTGCTGCAGGTATTACACTGTGCAACATCTACAGATAGCAACATATGTTGGTGCCCATAAAAGTATAACAGCCTTCTATTTATTATGTAACTCTCCTGATTATCATCTGTTTGGAAGCAGCTGTAAGACAATGACATTGATGAACTGTGTGCACACCAAAATTGTTTATCATATCATCTTCCATATATTGATCCTAATCAGCTAGTCCACTGAGAGTACCTATTTCCAGTGTAAAGGTTCAAGCCTTTCTTTGAAAATTACATACATTTTAAATGAAATATGATCCATTTAATTCTAATGTATATTTAGGGTGTGTCTGATGGGCTCATTCCAGTTGAAAGTTTTCTTAACACCATGTAAAGAGACCTTTTTTTTTTTTTTTGCCTTCAACCGGAATTTTATTTATCTATTATATTTTTAGGTTTCATGACCATGAATAAAGATGTGGAATGACAGATATATAGTATGAAAAGATTTCTATAGAAATTAAGCTAGAATATAAATGCTACTTTATAATTTTTTTCTTGCAATCCAGCTTTCTGAAAAACTAAAAAAACAATGCATTGTCGCTAGTACTTCTGATGTGTCATTTACTGTAAAAGCAAGTTTACATTAAAAAGAAGAAATTCTTACCCTGAAAAAGTGATATATACATGTAACGTATGCCCAGGCATAAGTCAATGCAGCTCATTCAGCGTTCTTAAAATGCCTGTTTAAAAAGAATGTACTGTATTTTTGTACATATTTTTTAATCATTAATGTTCGGGGCTAAAAAGTATAATGTTTAGTAAGGTTACTGGGAAATATTACATATATTATACATAGTTAATTCTTACTTTTTCCAGCCAGATGATACTGCTTTGGGCAGTAAACATACAGTATCTAGTAATAGTTAGTCACATTCAACTGAACCTGTTCTGTAATGCTGAAGTTGTGTCATAGGTTCTTTCTTCTTTATTTTTAATAAATGCAAGGAAAATATCCCAGCATTGCTATCCAAACAGGTAGCACCATTGCCTTGATCCCATTACCATGGAAAGATGCGATTGTCTAAGGATAGGATGGTAGTTGTAAAAATTGTGGAACTCTCGTACTAATTACAACCTTGGTGTATCCAACCTTGGTGTTTGGAAGGCTTCATGAATGTTAATATTAATTAAATGGTTGAAGGTGTGAATTGTCAAAATGTCAGATTATAATTTTGTAATTGGCATTTTATGTAGAAGACAAATCGTGTTGAAAACCCCCACCCGTGTTTAATGATGGTTCCAGTTTTACATAAATGGCCTTCTTCATGTTTTTGTTCATGTTCTTCATGTTTTTGTGAACCATTTGTCCTGTCTGTTGATCTGTCTTTTTCTCGCCATTAGCAAGTTGGGCTAGCTGAACTTGGCCTGTAAATCAAACCACTTTTTTAAGGACCTCAGCAGGTAACTTTAATGCCAAACTCTGTTTCATTTCATGAACATTCTTTCTCAAAACATCAATTGTAAATTGGGTCTATCCCACCCGATCATTCATCAGTTAATTTTCAGCTTATTATAAAATTGTCTTTGCCCTATAATCTTAACAGTGGAATACCAAGTGCAGATTGCTAGGGGTAAACCAAACAATGCGCTAATTACCATGGAAAGACAAATGTTATTATTTAAGGCCAGGAAGGGAGTTGGTAAAATTGCCAAACTACTTTGTACTAGTAATCC